>NC_059079.1:83903785-84528785 GCF_020497125.1 Mauremys mutica | reverse complement strand
TCAGTCTGCTATGATCAGCCAAGTCAATCTAGTATGTACTGAAAAAAGGAATACAGCTTCTTCAGCTAGATGTTAAGGCAGCAGTTTAAAGTGCAGTGAAAGTTAATATCAACAAGTCCTAAATTTAAAAATACTTCAGTGTGTGCATTTCAGAGAGACTGTGCAAACTAGCTTTTGCAATTAAGATGAAGATTACATGAACTTTAATCAACAACTTGTTTGCTGTAAGGACATTCTTAGTATCTGTCCAGTTAATGGAGCAAATTATAGTTTAAAAATCCAAACAAACAGGAAAATCAGGTTCCTTTCCCATCTTCATGCTTTTTGTTGAAATCTCCAGTAAATTACCAGTAAGTCTGAATGGTATGAAATGGACATTTATGTGCATCAGGGAATGCAGTTAGCATGAACTATCTACAACCCTTACATTATTTTGTGTTCTTTATACTCCAAAGTATATTTTGTTTCATTTAGGGAACAATGCTGACTAAGATAGTTGGGGAAAATGTTGATTTTTTTTTCAAAAAATTCCAACAATTTCTGCTAATTCTACTAATTAAACACCTACCAATGTACACTGGTAGTACCAAAGACTTCATAGCCTAGAACACAATGAGGACTGTGAATGCTCAGCATCTCTGAATATCAGACCATTTTCCCCAGGTTTGTAAACAGATTTAATCCTCAATCTTGCCAGTTGTTCTACACTGAAGGAACCCTGTGCCATGCAGAACCATATGAAGTCAAAGGTTTCCCCAAGCTACATGAAATATTTTTCAAAGTCATCATGTAAGCTGCTCAATTTTTGACACCAAACACTGGCCCTTAGTCTTTTTAGATATGGAAATACACATCTTCATTTATATTGTTTTAATTGACTGGTATTTTGGGTGGAAATCTGACCCCATTAAAGTTAATGGGAGTTTCACTATTGATTTCAAAGAAGCCAGAGTCTCACTCCTGGTCTTGGAAAGATCATACTTTGTTGGGAGTTCCAGAATTCCTACATGATATTGATGCACATTAGGTTTCATTAAATTGGTACAACAGTTTATTCATTTTCACTCTGAAATAGAACAATGTTTTACTGACTGTTAAACTCTATGACTATGATTATGATACATAATGTAGTTTGTCACAAGCACTACAATTTTCACTTTTCTTGTGTTTATCTTGGGTGACACTACGCTGGATATTTTTACAAAGGAGAAGAGGTATTTAATATGGTTAATTCATAGTGAAATTTTTAAAATATGTAGGGTAATTAATGTTGATTACAGTGGGATGTACATGAGTATGACACAACAAATATATTTTTTCATTGAAAGTATAGTTTGCTGGTACACACCCAGTTAGTAAATCAGTTGCTATGAAAACTATAGTTCAATAAATTTGGTTTTAGCTTCTGCTGTCTAACAGAGCTTGTGCATAAACCTCTGCACAAGTAGAGATGGACATACTGTTTTCATTTTGCCTTGTTTATTTATAAAGCAACCTTCTCTGGTTGATGTAAACAGAATGCATCTTTAAATGTAATCTTTTACATAAAGATTGGTTGGGTTGGTTGGAAGGCAAAATACTCTAGCCACTCAATTCTGTGCTCATGTGAGACCTGTGCATATGGTCTTTTCTGAGTGAGGAAGGATAGGCATAAGAATTAGATCATGTTTATCTCTCTAGCTGCTTCCAAACATACTAAGTTGTGCAGCAAACCATATAGTAACTTCTGTTTTAAGAAATGTAAAGTTTTTCCTCTTCATATATTAATATATAAAAACTGATATTGTCAAGACTGAATTTGATCCAGGAACAAATGCTGCCATTTCCAGCATATTTCTGAGGATCAATATGGAGAAAATGCTTAGTGAATTTTCACATGCCCATTTCCTGAGGAGAAATGTCAGCATGTCATGGAGTCAAATCCTGATGCTCTTCCTGAGCTCTAACTGCTCTTTCCCATAATAATATGCTCAGTACTGTGTCTGATCTCCTCATAGGGATGTTCCCCCACGTCATTCCAGGCAGAATTAGCCCTTGTGTGAAAGTCATGAGGTCAGTAATCTGCACAGAACCCTATTACACAAGCTTGGGCACCTGCTTCCCCCTTTCCATTCCTCTACAGTCCCTCTTTTGGCTACGGCTGCCCAACAGTAGGTTCCTTGAGCTGTATTACCACTTCTCTGTAATTTCCATAAGGTCACTGTATAGATGTGTGTCACGCTCTGGCCCCAACTCTGTGTGAGCCCCCAGCAAATGGTACTCAGTCTCCTATGCAGATCTTGATTCCACCTTCAACCATGGAGGAGGGAAATCTGAGTAGTCAGTCCCTTATGTGCATGAATTATGGTCAACAGTCTGGGCACCAGTTTTTTATTGATTTTGTTTTCCCTCAGGAGGAGTCTACAGAGTAAGGCCTGAATAAAACCTGAGTAAGGACTAGTAGCACATACAGCTTTTGGATACAGGTGACAATTTATCTCTAGTGAAAATGACACTAGTCTTTCATGAAGAATTGGAGGTGGAGAGGAAGAATGTTTCTCATTTACTGTACAGTGCGGTTTCCCTCCCACCTAGTTCCACTTTAGTACTGCCTTACATGCCAGAAACAACTCCAAATTTCAAAGATGTAAATGGTATGTTAATGGAACCCCAGCAGGCAATGTGAGAGTTAACATCTACTTCTTGTTCTTTTGCTTTTGGGCTGTGCATACAAAATTACAAACACAGGTACTAAATAAGGCAAGAGCACCCAGCATGAAGTTACAAAAATCTATCAATCAATCATCATTGCTAATACCTTGCAATTGTAAATGTGCTACCATGCTAAAGTATTTTATATACATACCTCACACACTTCCTTTTATGTATTACATGAAAAAAAAACTACGTCGAAAGAACATTAAGGTGCTAAGTAAAGCACTCAAAAGTTAGGATATGAAAGAATTGAGGTAGCCTGCCAAGCCCAGCCCCACCACTCACCAGCCAAATTGCTGCTAGGTAGAGCAGCAGCAGCACTAAGCCCTCTCTCCTCTCCTCCCAGGGGAGCTGTTTAACAGCTGATGAGCAGGGAGAAGAGCTTCACTCTCCATTTTAAAGTGGCAGCCGGCACAGGGAGTCAGAGGGGAGAATCGAGCTGCCCTTTTTGCTGGCTGCATTCACGGGGATGGAAGGAAATGTTCCTGCAAGTCTGAGGCAGATAGCAGGTGGTTGAGAACACCCACCAGCCTCATTCCAATATGTGGGAGGGAAGATAGGGCTGGGATGGGGGTAGAGAAATATCCTCTACCGGGGAGACAAGACTCAAAGGGCAGAGGACAGAGATAGTTGGGGAAGGAGTATGAGTGTTCACAGAGCACTGGGGGATTCCAAGTGTAAGGGGAGGGGGGAAGGGGCAGGGGCACAGGGACAAAGAAGGATGGAGGGACACAGAGCTGTTAACGGGCACAGGGGTTTTCAGAGAACAAGGGCATACCAAGCACTAAGGGACTAGGGGGTACACAACATTGGGGGAAATACAACAGGTGGGCATAATAGAGAAGGAGAGACTGCTGGAGCACAGTGCTGTAGACTCACAGACAGGGTCATGCACACATTCACTTCAATGCACACATGCTCCATAGTGCTATTTGGGGTGGCTTTTCAAACAAGAGGAACTGAACTCTTCTGTGCAATTGCTTGTTCAAGGGTCTTGAAAATCTGTCCCAAAATATAAAGCCTAAGTTTTGTCTTTCTCTCTCTTTTTCTATGAGTTAGAAAGTGCAGAAACGCCTGTGGGCTTCTCTCCCTTTTTCTGCATCAACAGTACAGGCCAAGTCCCCAGCCCCTAAACTATTAGCTTCTTAGATAGCTAGTAAATACATAATTAAAGAGCAATGTGCCAGATCTGATCTGTGCAGAATTGTATGTGTGCTATTGCTGGTACATCTGGAAATTGCGCTACATGCCAGTTCTATTATTTATCTTGTATTATGAGTGGAGAAGCCAATAGTCTAATTGAGGACCCACTCAGGCCAAAATAGCATCTATGGCTACTAGCACTCAGAAGGTCTATAATAGCATGTATGGCTACTAGCACTCAGAAGGTCTTGCCATGATTGGAGGCATAGAGATGATATTACAGTCATGCTCACTGAATTTAAATGGGAGAGACACATGAAAGTGTGCTTATTGAACATTCCTGCCTCCTAATAAAAGAGATGGTCCAGATTTTGCTCTGAATTAAAACTGTGTATTTCCTCAGTAATGATCCATTAACTTCAGTGGGGATCGATGGAGGTTACTTTGAATTTACACCGGGATGACTTTTAGCAGAATTTGATCTGGAGGGCTCTTCTCTGTTTGACATTAGTCATGGAAAATATCACAGTGACTGGTTGGTCCAGTACTGGCTCTCTAGGGTGGGGTTCTGAAGCAAACCTCCTCATCAAGGAGCTGAAAAGGTAGAAGGAGCAAGCAGATCCTTATCCTGTATAAGTCAGCCTGTTGCAAAACAACCATCTGTGGCCTTTTGGATCATGTCCACATTAGAAGTGCATATATATTTTCTGCAGGACTAGGCTCTTAAGAAACAACATGCTTGTGCTGCTCCCTAATTCTGATCTTTTGGGGGTTAGACTTTAGAGGGTAGGTCGTATCCCATCTCCCATACAGCTACTCAGTATTTTTTAAGTTAAAAAAAAAGTCACACCTATCAAAAAAGATACAGTAACATACGATACCCATCCATGCTGACATTGTATATGTAGATATTTTGGTGGTATAAGGCATATACATACATGACATCTCTTGAGGAAAGTGAACAGTTGGCATTTTTCTCTTCCTTACAACTACACAATCTTTATTGGTTTAGCTGGAACTAATTCATTTTTTAAAAAAATATCCTCTGTACTGTATGTTACTTGGTTTACAGTTTTAAAATAATGACTATATTGTTTGATTTTAAATTACGGTACTTTTTTAAAATTTCTGAACCTAAATTTGTTCTATTTGATACTGTAATTTGCAAGTAGTCCTCTGATTTATTTTTTTAAATTGTCAGTTGCTGTATTCTGCCACTTTCAAAAACATTATGAAAAATTTATTTCATTTATTTTTCATTGTTTTATATTAAGCACCGCTTGTGGATATGCATTTTGTATTTCAAAACAGATTAGCAGAGTGAGAGCAATGACAAAAATCTCATTTCATTTCCAACTGTCCTTCCTGTATCACTTGCATTCCATCCATATGCATTGTAACAGCAGTAAAAATGCATGACAAGTTTATGCTGTACAGTGAATTTAAAGCAGAAAACATTTTAATGGGCAATGGAAGGGGTGAGAAGCTGAGCATGGGGGAGAACTCCAAAAGAGAATTGTGGTATTTAAGTGCTTATTCAATTAGGGCTAAATGAATATTCACAATGAGCAAAACTGGCCTTTATAGTTTTAACTAGAAGCCAGGTGATGATTAATTCTTTGGCATCTTTCTCTGCAGCCAGATATAGAATTGACTCAAGTGCATTATAGAAGACTAAATGGCTCAGTGAATTATGCTTCCTCTCCTTTATGGAGTGAAGAAATGACATTAAGTAAATGCTGGAGTGAAAGTCATGGTATTTGGGTGTTCTCTAAGCATTCAGTTCATGATCATTCAGGAATCATTCACTGGAGACGGTTGTACATATCCATTAATTTGTGGTCTGGGAGCCTCTAAGTAGTGTGTGATTCCTACTTGCTATTTTCCAATTACCCATATTGTGAAGGATGTGAAACCCTTTACTTGACACCTTTTTAGTGTTTGTGGAGGTTTGGCATGCTTTTCTGTCAATTAAAACTTTCACAGTGACTTACAATGATTATGCTGCTCTCCATCTCTTTATATGTTCCTGTGAACACATGTGTGTTTTTCTTTGGCCCTGTGTGTATCCATTGACGTGGTGATGAATAATGATCCCAGAAAGATTCATTAGCTACCACACAGGAAAACTTTACAGGGCCTACAGTATATTATGTGGTCATATTATGTCTATTCTATGTATGTTAAATGGAGCAACGGTGAAGCCTTAAAACTGCGACAATCAGCACGTGTTTGATGATGATGGTGTATGCTATAATGTGTGGAGTATAGGTCATAAAATCATAGAATCATAGGACTGGAAGGGACCTCAAGAGGTCATCTAGTCCAGTCCCCTGCACTCACGGCAGGACTAAGTATTATCTAGACCGTCCCTGACAGGTGTTTGTCTAGTCTGCTCTTAAAAATCTCCAATGATGGAGATTCCACAACCTCCCTAGGAAATTTATTTCAGTGCTTAATCATCCTGATTGTCTAACTTAAACATCCCTTGCTGCAATTTAAGCCCATTTCTTCTTATCCTATCCTCAGATGTTAAGAAAAACAGTTTTCTTCCTCCTCCTTGTAACAACTCTTTACGTACCTGAAAACTTTTATCATGTCCTCTCTGTCTTCTTTTTTCCTGACTAAACAAACCCAATTTTTTCAATCTTCGCTCATATTCATGTTTTCTAGATCTTTAATCATTTTTGTTGCTCTTCTCTGGACTCTCTCTAATTTGTCCACATCCTTCCTGAAATGTGGTGCCCAGAACTGGACACAATACTCCAGTTGAGGCCTAATCATTGCAGGGTACAGCAGAAGAATTACTTCTCATGCCTTACTCACAACACTCCTGCTAATACATCCCAGAATGATGTTTGCCTCTTTTTTTTTTTTTTTTTTTTTTGCAGAAGCATTATACTGTTGACTCATATTTAGCTTGTGGTTCACTAATACCCCCAGATCCCTTTCCGCAGTATTCCTTCCTAGGCAGTCATTTCCCATTTTGTATGTGTGCAACTGATTGTTCCTTCCTAAATGGAGTACTTTGCATTTGTCCTTATTGAATTCCATCCTATTTACTTCAGACCATTTCTCCAGTTTGTCCAGATCATTTTGAATTTTAATCCTATCCTCCAAAGCACTTGCAACCCCTCCCAGCTTGGTATCGTCTGCAAACTTTATAAGTGTACTCTCTATGCCATTATCTAAATCAGTGTTTCCCAAACTTGGGATGCCACTTGTGTAGGGAAAGACCCTAGGGGGCCAGGCTGGTTTGTGTACCTGCCGCGTCCACAGGTCCGGTCAATCGCGGCTCCCACTGGCCGCGGTTGCTGCTTCCAGCAGCTCCCATTGGCCTGGAGCGGTGAACCACGGCCAGTGGGAGCCACAATCGGCCGAACCTGCGGACACGGCAAGTAGATAAACCAGCCCGGCCTGCCAGGGGCTTTCTCTAAACAAGCGGCGTCCCAAGTTTGGGAAACACTGATCTAAATCATTGATAAAGATATTGAACAGGACTGGACCCAGAACTGATCCCTGCAGGACCCCACTCATTATGGCCTTCCAGCATGACTGTGAACCACTGATAACTACTCTCCAACCAGTTTTGCACCCACCTTATAGTAGGTTCATCTAGGTTGCATTTCCCTAGTTTGTTTATGAGAACGTCCTTTAAGACAGTATCAAAAGTTTTGCTAAAGTCAAGATAAGGTCAAGGTGTCTTTATATATGTTCAAGACATATATTAAACTTAATAATTGAAGTTTCAAGATGGTCCTTTAACTGTGGAAACCTCACAAGGGCAATGGCCACTCAAAGAACAGTCAGTTCAGTGAGAGCACATCAGAGAGGAGGGGACAGAGTAGCTTTGCACTAGTCAATTGAACCAGTGCAATTTGAATAAGTGGGATTGCTTCAGTGTAATTTGCTTCATTGGTATGGGTTTACACTATTCATCCTTTTCAGGTACTGAACACTCTGCACCCACCGCACACCTTAAAAGTGACATGCAAAAAACACACAGAAATAAAATTAATATACAAAACGAACAAAAAGAGGTGCAGATTTGGGGATGCATAAGATTTTGGGTGCACAGCTTGAGACATTTTAAAGGGACCTGATTTTCAGAAGTGCTGAGCATCTCTGAAAATCAGTCCTGGGTTACAACCATAATTGCTGAATGTATATTATCATCTTTCTCCCTGACTTTTTGTATGATGTTACTGAAAAGGCCCAGTGGCAAAGTGTTATGTGTTTTCATTATTGCTGAATTGTAACATGCAGTTACTTCTTGGCTAGTGGGTTTAGATAAAATGTATTCTTTTAAAAGAAGGAACAGGACTAAAAAATACTCACATCAACCAATTCAAAGGAGAACTCCAAATCAAGCCAACCATAACACTAACCAGGAAATTAAAAGGAAACACAAACAATCCTGATATTCTATGATTGATTAAGCAACAAAGAAACGAAAAGTAACAAAACCAGATACTGTGTGTGTTCAGTTAACCAGGCATGTTATGGTACCAGCATAGTGTAATACCAGACAATATTGCAGTTGTTTCAACTAACTGATGATGGGTCATTGATGTCAATGTGAATTTTTACCACTAGCTTCAGTCAGAGCCTAAGCAGACCCTAGTAATTAGACTGTATCTTTTCTTTTCTTTATTACAAACTTCAGACCTGTTCCTGCAAACACTTTCACACATTAATAACTTGAATAATCAGCTCTGTATTTTTTTTTCATGATTGGATTCTTCTGAGGACATACTGATACTCTGTGTAATTTAGTACATTCTGTGCTCAGAGTGCCATACTTGTTTTAGACAGGGTATTTTTGGTTTTTCTTAATGGTTTATTTAATATATATGACATCCTTTGAAACTGTTAGGATGTAAATACATAACATTAATTTATTATTATTGATAATAGTGTTAATGTGACTGTTGTAAATCTTGACGACGGTTGACTGTTTTCATACCAAACACAGTACAGCCGTAGGGACTTAAGACTCCATTTTTCCAACATGGTGGGCTTTCACAGATCCCATTGAAGTCAGTTGATGTTGTGAGTGTGCCATACCACTGAAAATTATGCCTTTAAAATTCTATCTGACCTCATACACTGATACACCCAGATGCTACAATGATGAGTATGCCATAAGGACCCAGATAGAATAGAACCTTGTAAAAAAATAGACTCCCTTCCTGTGGGACAGAAGGAATTTTAACGCTCCAGGGCTATATGTCTGTCTGCGTGAAACCACACACTTACTTAATGATATTGTCTTCACATATATTATTAGACAGATCTATCTATCTATCTATCTATCTATCTATCTATCTATCTATCTATCTATCTATCTGTCTAATCATATTATATATGAAAACAACATAAATATATGTGTGTAGTTTTAATTAACATTCCCAGATAGAACTAAAACATTCACAACACTTGAGGACAGATTTTCTAAATGTGAATGTCAGAAGATTTTACTTCAATAACTTTAACTATAATTTAGAGCAAGAATAAATGTGAATTCTCAATTGCACTGAAAAAGCACCTCCAAAGACAGTAAATGTATGCATTCTGTGGTTTAGGGGAACAGCAGTGCAATTACTGTATAACCCTGCACTTACCAACCATTTTAACCTCAATTTAATGTGCATAGTAACTCTCCCAGAATGACCTTGATGTTACTGAATAATTTACATTTTTAAACAGGCTTGAACAAATATAAAGAAGTATAATTCCAATTAATGCAACATTACATCCAAACCTTATTTAATGTTTTACAAGTGGTATTTACAGTATCATAAATGAGATTCCTTTGCTGAGAGTAGTGCCCCTTTCCTATTGCATTGTGATCAGTTATTAGTTTGAACATGGAGTGATGCTATTTAAAGACTTACAAAACCTCCTTGAAGTAAAAATATTATCCTCTAGCTAAAACCTGACATGGTGCAAATAATACATACAATAATCTATATAGGCTTCAGTGGCAGATTTCTGTTTCTGAAATCCCTTGGAGGTATCTACATCTTCAGTGTTTGAGACATACTTTCTGTGCGTTGGTACATTTGGAAACTTCAAATGCTATACAGTGATATCACGACAGTGGAAGAGCTGATCTCAAAGTCCACTATTTAAAACTTTCTCAAGGACATTTTCATTAGAACTTTGTTCATGGGCAGTTCAAAAGACCCAGATATTGATTTTTGCTCAGAAGTCTTCTCTCTCCTTTCATATTGTTCAACTTTTTGACAGAATTTCAAAAACCACAAACTGTGGCTGCTGAAGATTCCAGACAGGAATTTATGCTGCTCATTTGATTTCTTCAGGCCACATCCTTCCTGTGTCCTTATCAACACTACAAGGAGAGGAGCTGTCTTGGAAGATTTGCTAAAAGGCAGAAGCAATTTCACAGCAATCTAAAAAAAAATCTGACCTTTACACATACAGAAAATCTCTCTTAAGTAAATAACCTTTTTAGCTGTAAATTTTTGCCAAGACATTCATTTATCAAAAACATAGATAAAAATCACAGCATGTTTATCTCTTTTCAACATTTAAAAATTGCATTAAAAGGAAACAGCCACCAATGCATGTGGACTGTAGTAGAAAGCCTCTAGCAAATGAGATCATTTTATTTTTAAATAATATTGTCAATTTAAAGTTTGTGTTGCTGGAAGCCGAGCAATTAATTATTACCATCTGCATTTCACGTCCTTACCTCATTTATCACTTTCATGGACACTGTGTAATAAGGTTCATTTAGCCTCAGCTGCACTTCTAGGATATAGTGGTTCAAAACTAATAGAATTTATGAAGAAGATAATGAATGAGCAGTGTAATTACTTATGTTTAAGGAAAACCACGATCTACATGATCTTTGCAAAAGACACATTTGTAGATATTTTAATTGCTAGGCTCTCAGATACCACAGTGACATACAAACTTAGACAGACATTTTCCATCGTTTTCTTCCTTTATTTGGTTGGGTCCATTATCAAATGACACATTTAAAGAGAAAGATCCTCATCAAGGCAGAAGTGGCCATATTTTCTGATGAGGTGGGATTTTCTAGAGTCTCACTAGGCCCTGTTATTCTAGTCTAGTCTAGTCTACACAGGTTCTTGTACCAGCCTCTTCACCATGGTATCTAATTGCTTAAGTGCTCAGTACTTAAGCTAAACTTTAAGTACATACTTCAGCCCATTTTTTTTTAACAAGAGATAAAGCACATGTTTAACTTTAAGCACATGCTCAAGTCCCATTAACTTAAATGGGACCTAAGTACCTGCTTACGTGTTTTACTGTATAGAGATGGACATAAGCACTTGCTTAAATTGCTTTGTTGAATTGGAGCCTAAAAAAGAAACACTTCCACATGTACATGAGCTGATTCAACTCACAACTACCAAAACACTTCTTGTCCTGAACAGGATTTTGTGGGAAAGGAAGGAGCTGGTCCCTGCTGAATGTAAGATCTGCTGCTTTTTTTCATGCGGAAGGAATGAGAGGTTGTTGTGTATGAAAGTCTTCATTTATGTATGTAGCATATAGGGGAAATTCAGAGTACTAACCCCCAATGATGTACTGTTTTGTTTTATTCTGCACTTGAGCCTTTTGCCTAGGTCCTGTAATGGAATGCAGTGACAAAGATGATCTTCAAATACAACTAAACTCTTTCAGTATTATTATTTTATAAATCAGTAGTTGTCATTAGTCATTATGCTTATGGTACATAATTATCATCCTGAGTGGTACAAATGTGGATAAGTTGTACCACTTAAACTAGGTCTGAATTTCAGAAGGTAAGGAGAGAGATCCATGCCTACTTTTGAGTTTGCTTGTGTAATTTTCATGTACACTTAACCACCCTCCCCTTTTGTGTGCCCACACCATTAGTTAAGTGCTTTTCAACCCATGTTCACACATAATACCCACCATTTGCAAATGCAAAAGTAGTTGTTCAAATGAGCAAAAGCAGATGGGAACCTCTGATTTCACTCTGAAAATCAGACATTCATAGCATAATGATTAGATAGAAGTGAACTATGAAAACCACTTAGATAGCAGTTATTACTGTAAGTTGTTCCATATGGTTCTTCGTTTCAGGATTATTTGTTGCTGATATAAATAATTTACAGAGGGAAGACTCCTACTATAATAAAATGTTACATCGCTTTCTCATCAACCAATCATCAATTTCTCTCTGTTCTAACAGCTTTTAAAATCAATAAATAAAATACCCACAAAACCAGGTCTTTTAGCGAAATAGAATGCAGAGGAATTTTGGACTTTATAATGGCTGGTTTCACAAGTACTGGTTATCATTCAATAGATTATTTGGAAATAAGTATCAGTGTGAACAGACGTGTTGTCATTATGAACAAGGAATAATTATAAGGGGGAGGGAGAGGAGGTTATTAGTTGTTCGATAAAGTTCATATCATTCCACATGTGGCAATATAGCTGCTCAAAATGACTGCAAGCTTGATTTTCTTAGCAGACCCATTTGGGAGAAAAGAGGCAAAAGGATACAATTAACTCACATAAAAACTTCAGCCCAGCAATATGAGAAAGTGACATCTATGCTGCCACACTTTGGGACACAGAGATATGTACCCATTTCAGATCATTTGGAAAACCTTTAAGACTTCCTGTTTCCACACAGTTCTGCAAGTAGGATTGTGAATTCTTACATGTGAGGAACTGTAGCTCCCTGTACATCTGAATGAAAGAGCATCAATGTATTGTGAAGGTTCAGTCACTGGCTTTCCATTACATGTTCATTCTTTGAATATATTTTCACAAATATCCTGCAGAACTAAATAAGACCCAACAAATGAGGCTTTGCTGTTGTAACCTGTTGACCTACTCCTGCTATTTTTCCCTTTCAGTAAAATAGGATACCTATTTTTTATGCTTCATTGATTAACAGTCAACGTTCAGAATCAGACACCTCATCATTTTGGTATTGTCTCTGAATACATAAAATACTTTCAGTTGATAAGGTTAAAAATCAATACTGTGTGAATTAGGTGCTTTCAATTATGGTAAAACCCAAGCAATAGATAATACCTTTGTATCTTTAAATTTAAGAAAAAATGCCAGAAGAAAATAACTTCTGACACAATCAACGTAATTGTTCTAATGCCGTACTGTCTGTCATGGACAAAAAGCATATTTCCTGTCTCTCCCATGTTTTACGTTTTGTTTGCTATTTCAGCATACTACAAAGCTGTTCAAAAACCAGACATGGTGAAAGTGTATAGTCCCAGTGATAGCAACTTTATATTCATGCTTATGTCTGAGATATAAATCTACATATAATTTGCACTGGTAGGGCTGTGCAAAATCTGCTAGATTCAGTTTGAGAGAGTTTTGGGAGAACCTTAGCAGTAGCTCAGCACACCATAGAATCCAACTCCCCAATATAAGCTTTGTGTTTAAGAGTCATTTGAACCTGAAACACAAATCAAGACAGTCTCAGGAATGTTTAGCCACTGTATATGGAATGTACTTTACGCTCCATCCCCAAGCATTACCTCCAACTGTATTTGTAGGGGTAGCTCAGTGGCTTGTCAATGTGCTCTTACCTTCACTTGAATTTGAGAGAAGTGACTGGGTGGCCAATATGCATACTTCAGGGGAGGAGGCTAGATGGTTGGTCCTCTCTCTCCATGCATTCCTGGGATAACAGTCTGGGAGAAGGCTCATACCCCCGCTTTATCCATTGGATCCCGTACTTCCAGTTTATCTTCATCCTCAGTTTGGAGAGTTGTTGTTTGACCTTACACCAGTACCTCTCCCTGCATACTTCCGGCCTCCTTCCTCCATCAGTCACCCCTCTCCTGCCTGTTGAAATGGCATCATTCAGGATGATTATGCAAAGGCACTTTAAAAACAAGGAAACATAGTTTTTTCCCGCATAGCTCAGCAAACACATAATGGCCCAAAGTTCGCTAACAAATAACACCATGCAAAATAGGGCTGAAAATACAGTGACATTGACTAGTTCCACATTAAAATGTCTGGTAAACAGAGGACAAATGCTTCCTCAGCAAACTGAGCCATACCCTATGTACAGATAAGTTGAGAATAATACACAAAGACAGAAAGTGCATAGAAATCAGGAAAAGAAAGAAAGAAAAGGGAATAAGCAAATAAAGTTTCACACAGCTTCTATGTTAGTGGGTTTCACTTTCTTTACACCCTCATGTATACTCTTCTGTGCCCCCAAAGGAGCCTATTTCTTTTCTTTTTATATATATCTGGGGTAAAGCGATAGGCTTCTGAGCACTTAAATTACATTAATACTGTTGTAAGCTCTGAATCACTAGTTGAATAATTGCAGGGATATGTCAGAGAAAATAAAATAAAATTCAGCAGCAGGCACATACACTCCTAATGTGTATGGAGACCTATCACCCCCTATTCTGCGCCAGCTTGTGTTTGGAAAACAATCCCTTGACAGTTATGCACAGACTCCAGCATGAGCAGCTGTGCTCCACTTCTCCAGTGGACAAAGCTCTGGCCACCTGAAGCCCTATGGGGACACCAGGAATACATCTCTTGGTTGTTCCTCGAAATCCTGTGCAGAATGAGGTGGTCAATGGAGGAGGGATGTTGAGTGAGAATTTGACTTGGAGGCTCACTCCAAAATTCTAAGACTTGGTCTAGCCTTATCAAGCAATCAGAATATAGCTAAGCCATTTTATAAACTATGCTTGTGTTCGATCTCCTTACTTGCACTCTTCCCACTGAGTCGTGTCGACTGGGACTCTCATTCTAAACCTCTGATGAGCTTTCAAAGAAGTTCTGTGTTTTTTCCTTCATAAAAAACATTACCACAAAATGTGGAATTTACTCCCTAGTTCATGGTAGATTGATGCCTTTTAGTTTTAAACCAGAATCAGTTCTATGTTGCTTAGCACACTTGTGGGCAGTGTAAAACCATCATGATTATGTTATTAATATATCTCATATACTAACAAGAGTAGACTGGCACCTGTAGAGTTGGGAATTCCCTACTGACATATTAAATTATATTGAAGATCAGTTTCTATCTTTAGTTACATGGAAAATGTGTGAACTTAAAATTATGACATCCTGACTTACAGGAAAACTAGTTAGTTATAAAGTGCCATTCCTATCCTCCCATTTCAGCTGTACACTTAGACTCTTGGTATTCAGGAAACTTGGTTTTACAGAGAGGAGTTTATGAATATGAGAAATAGCACCAATACATTTAAAATAGCTTATCTGTAAAATATGTAACATAAACTACAGGAACGTGGGTGGTAGATTTATTGGTACTCACTAGGCATGAACTGCTGACTCTCTTGTAATTTTTATATTCATGAACAATGTGTCTGTTGCAAATTCATGCCATATAATCCTTATTACACACCCCACCACTGCACATACACAAAATTTCATTAAACCAGAAGCTGTGTTTGGGCAAACATGCTGGAATGGAGAAGCATTGGTGCAATTAATCCGCTTATATTCGTACTGTATCTTTATCCTCACAAATGTTCTGGGGAGTTTGCTCCGGGTTTCTAATCAAGTAATTATAAAATGTGTTGATAGACTATTGTACTGTAGTATAACTGGTTACATGACTTTCACATACTCCGTCCTCGCTTCACCTACACCCGGATCTCTACCTCAGTTAAAGCTGTTGATAATGGAAGAAGGGGGGGGGAATAATCCACCCATCAGATGACAATTTGTGCAAAGAATTCATGACTGGAGCAATAACAAATGGCTGTAAAAATACCATATGACTCCTCTTCCCGCTGCCCTTGGTGGAACAAAATTGATGCAGAAGGTTTGGGCTGCAAACCAAGAAAGTGAATAAACACACTCCACTTGCAATTGGAAATCAGATTTGAGAAAATGCTATCAGGCGCCTTCTAGCATTAGGAGAATGAAACAAGATTGTTTTAAAGGGAAAAGGGAGCCAGCCAACATATGAAAATAAAAGATGAAAATGATGGACAACAAGGAAGCTAAAAAGCAAGACTTGGAAGGCCTGATTTTCCACTCTGATAAAGCACTTTCTTGTGGGAGTAACTCCACTAATTTTAGTGGAGCTACAGCAGCATTAAACTTATGTAGCAGAGTAGACAAATAGATATGAAAGTTGCTGGCAAAGAGATGTCCTAAAAGGTATGCAAATTGCTCTCTGTCAAACCATTTTTGTTTGGTGGCTTACCATTATACCTCTTCAAAGTTCCCTAGAGCAGCATGCAAGGGCCTTATCACATATGCACTGGAGGCAATGAAAGGAATCCCATTGACTTCAGTGGGCACTAGATCAGACCCTAACAGAGGAGCAGATGAGGCATGGATATGTCTCGCACTGTCAGCAGGTGAACAGGTCAGCTCATCACATTGCCACAAATCTTCTCATGGTGCCTTCCCTGCTCTGTACAGAGAATTGGGTTCTGGGTGCCCACTGTACTGAGCCTAAACCTCTGTCTCCCTTTCTAGCCAACTTTTCAGCATCACCTCAGCTATCAGCCAAGACACTCTCACTATTCTCCATCTCATTTCAAATTTAAGCTGAAAAACATTTTTTGTTTCTCCATGTCTTTCTCCCTCTGCTATTATTTATTGTTTACATATTATTTATAGGAGACTAAATTCACCCGTATCTTTTACTGGCTTGCTGGTATAAATCTAGGCAGAGGGGCCTAGGAGCAGAAACTCCAACAGGGATCTAGATTAATTAGGTTGTGTATTGCATTGCACCACTCAGGGCAGTCCAGGACAGGCTACTGCTTAGAAAGAATCTGGGGAACCAGTAAGAAGTGGTCCGACAAAACAAATAAAGAAGGACATAGGTATGATGGAATGTCAAGAACCCCAATAGAACTTCTCTGAGGCCAGTTAACTTGAGGGCTTTCTAATTTACTTACTGGATAGTGTGTGTTATTCATTAGCAGAAAAACAGTTGTCAGTAACACAAAACTGCTCTTCACGCCTACAGAACTTTCAGTCAAACAGGCAAAAAGCATAGAACCAAATACAGTAATGCCGCACAGAAAATATGCAAAAGGTACAGGAAATTTTACTACAATATTTGTTTCCCTAAGTATGGCAGTGGAACCTGAAGGCCGAATCTCAGCCCATAACATATCTCACTTCTCAAAAGGTACAATAATAAAAATTAGCACTTATCACTGCTTAACATTTATATTATGATAGTATTTATGGTGCTACCAGGCTGATTATCCATTGTGGTTAGAGCTCTTCAGACAGAGAAAATGATAGTCCCTAACCCAAAACATTTTCACAGTAAAGAAGCACTATAAAATCTTTATGGCCTTTCATCCATACATCTAAGTGTGTTACAAAGATGGGTAAGTATTCATCGTCATTTTACAGAATGGGAAGTTGAGGCACAGTCATGCTGTGTGCCCATTGGAGAGACAGGAAAAGAAGGGAGGTCTGCCACTGGACTGTACAGTTTAAATTAAAAATATGATCTTCTAAGGTTATGATGCACACAGTTTAGGCACAAGATGGGCCAGTTTAGAACAGAGTTGCAACCTTCACTGAATTTCCTGACATTTATGAGTTTAGCCAGACTCTTAACCTCACAGTAATGCAGTTTTCTATCTCTGAATAGTATCACCTCCCCATTATAATTTTCTTGCCAATGCCTAAATTACCATCCTTTTGTTTAAGCACTCGACTTCAGACCCTTTGATCTCATACTCTCAGATCCACTAATTGTCTCATCTATCTTCTGTTTCCGCTTTGCCTCCTTTGAATTCAGCTTGTCACTTTTCCCCATTCACCCCTTAGTGCCCCTTCTCTAAACCGCTTTCAGTACACAGAGTATTGGCCCACTTCTGTTTCCTCTTCACCCTAATCCACTGTATTTATTACTTTCCATTTCACGCAGTGTGACAAACACTTCTCAGCAGTCACCTTTTATATTAGTTTCTAATTCTAGCATGTGTTTGAGTAACCCCGTTTTATTAACGAAAGCTTGATACATCTGGCTCAAATCTGATTGATTCAGAACACATCATCTTCAAGGGAACATCTGTTTATGCCTAACAATTTCACTAGGGAGTAATGCTCTGGATGCAATGGGGACTTGATACCCAAAGTGTCAGAAAAATAAATACTAGTGCACAATAAGCAGTGTCCTTGGGATCCAGATATATAAACCTTCTGACAGATGGCAGTCTAAGGTAAAAGGGAAGCACAATATGCAGGGTCTTAACCACATGATTCCCATTAAAGTGAATTAGTCATTAGGCTAAATCCTTGTTTGTTGTGCTAAAAATGGACCTCCAAGTAACTGGATCTTCTGTTAACTGTGTAATCATCTGCAGATGCAGCTTGTGCATCTTTTGTGTAAAATCCTTCCCCTTTGGGGTGTTTTCATGGAGTACGCTCATGAAATACATCTGGATCACCACTAGGTGTCAAAACATTTCCTACCAGTTCACATTAGGGAGCACCTCTGTGTCAGTGCAAACTGACTTTTTCAGGTATAAACAGGGGCGGCTCTAGCCATTTCGCCGCCCCAAGCACGGCTCTGCCGATCGCCGGTCCCGCGGTCCGGTGGACCTCCCACAGACATGCCTGCAGATGCTCCACCGAAGCCGCGGGACCAGCGGACCCTCCGCAGGCATGCCTGCGGGAGGCCCACCGGAGCCGCCTGCCGCCCTCCCGGTGACTGGCAGAGCGCCCCCCGCGGCATGCCGCCCCAAGCACGCGCTTGGTGTGCTGGGGCCTGGAGCTGCCCCTGGGTATAAATAAGGATCAGAAGTCAAAGGCAGCTGTGATTTTCTGTAAAGTTTTTGCAAAATGGTGGCTGATTATTGCGTTCTACTTTATATCTCAGGACAGAAAGCTTTCCCCCCTCCCCCTCCCCCAGTGATTAGATGTGAAAACTTTTATTATTATTTATCAAGGGTTGGTAGTTCAGTGATGTATGAAAGAGGTGATTGCCCCCAAGGAGTTTGCAGCCTACCACTGTCTAATAGGCACTGACACATTTAAAAATTTACTCTAGCTGCAGAGACGTTAGGGAAGATTATCTTGTGTGCCAGAGCTCTGTTTGGTGCAGAAATTCAAAAATTTGACTTCAAAAATCATGATATTGGCTCAAAGATCATGAGATTTTAAAAATAATATATTTTCAGGTTTTTGTATTTGTTGGAGCTTTTAGGGTCACATTTTCAAGCTTTTTTCTGCCACCATGTGTGTTAGAAACTTATATTTTAAACCTAATCAAATGAATCCAGAGCATGGGCTTTGAGGGGAAAAAAAACCATGGACCACAAAACTTACAATACAATCACAATAATTGTCAACAATGATTTTTTTTAATATGAAACATTGGAGTTACACAACATATTAAGTCATGTGGTCACCACTAGAGGGAGACATTGCCCTAATGTAACAGAGAACTAGGTAATTTAGTAATGTGATTAAAGAGAAAGCTATGATTTGAGCTCAAATCTTTGACAGCCGCAAAAGAAGCACAGGCAAATACTGGCTAAGTAAATATACAATACACTTCTGTTTATCCACAAGGCTTATGGGACGTTGGAAAATTTCAGATAACCAGGCATTTGGCTAACCAGAAGTGCTATTGACGAAAATAGGGCTACACTGTGGATTTATATAACTAGGATTTTCAGATAAAAGGAATTTAGATAACTTGAATTATAGTGTATTTATTTAGAAGGGTTCATTTTACTCCCTCTTCCAAGTTACAGAGCCTCACTTACAAATTGCTTCAGTTTATTCCTTGTTCATTAAGGCTAGAGAAGTGCCCTTGGGTCATTTTTGAGGCAATTTAATAGTTAAGGCATGGGACTTGGAGACCAGAGTCCTGTGTTGACTCCTGGTCCTAACATTGACCTGCAATTTAACCTTGGTCAAGTCATTTAACCTTCATTTGCCTTAACTTTCGTCATCTGCAAAATGTGAGTAACTGGTTACAAAATGGAAATTTTGTGCACATCTCCTCCCCAAAATTTCAAACTTATTTGAAGTTTTTCATCTAGCTTTAATACTTACCCACCTTTCTGAAGTGCTTTGAGATTCCCTCCTTATTATCTAGGCAGTCAGCCTGCATCAGTAAAGCATAGAGGCCCTAAGCTATAGAATCCCTATTAGTTTTGCTTACCTGTTACCCTTTGAAAAGGCTCTGGTTCATAAGGCTAAATTAAATGTAGACCCTGTTATAACAGTGAATATCAGTGTGACTACACAGCTCAGGAGGTCAGAGCTGGGGCCTGCTCCGGGCCAATGGGAGCTGCTGGAAGTGGTACGGGCTGAGGGACTTACTGGCTAATGGAAGCCGCGATCAATCGGACCTGCGGACGGGGCAGGTAAACAAACCAGCCCGGCCCGCCAGGGGCTTTCTCTACACAAGCGGCGACCCCAGTTTGAGAAACTGTGCTAGCAAGACCAAAGATGCTTCATCAGGTCATAATGATACAGTACCTTTAGAGTATTGCCAACCACAAGGATTCAAAAATCATGAGTAATGTAATCAATCATGAGATTGGCTTAAACATTAAATAAAGAATCCAGTATGTGTGTGCATGTATATGTGCATGCATATATGTATTTGTGTGTATAAATTTTGGATTCTTTAGCTTTCTGAGCCTTTAGGGTACTGCAGCTGATCATGATTTAAAGCTTTTCTCTGCAACCATGAGGGCTAGAAATTTAATTTAAAAAAATTCTTGTATTCATGTGACTCAGAACTGGTGCTTCAACAAATACATCAAATACCTTGGGTGCTGACAACACTGCCTTAATCTCATATCCACTGATTATGGATCACTTCCTGTCCAGTCACATATAGTTTAAATTAAAAGTTTTAAGTAAATGAAGGTAAGTTTCTATTTTAATCCTCTATTTGTTCTTCCCCATGGGCTCCATCAATTTTCAGTGGTGGATTATTTTTTCATGTTGTATTTATTTTTTCATCAGAATTTTTCTCTGTCTTTACTCTTTTGCTTACAGATCCTCTGATCTCTGATGCACTTTCACCTTGTGTTTTTTGTTTGATTGTTTGTTTTTTAAATTGGGTTTATTCCATTTTCTACCTGTATTTTCACTGGACTTTTTTTTTTCTGCTCCTCCTTTCAACATAATTTTTCTGACCCTTTTCATAGATGTACATTCAACTCAATGACATTCAAGACTGGGTCATTTAAAACAAAATTTACATGTAAGAATGGGTTGAATATGAAGCAAAAAAGTTTTCTCTTCCCTAGTTGTTGTTACTGCTATTGTTGAATTATATTTTTTTTAGCCAGTTGAGTGAAACATAGGTCCTCAACTACATTTTTACTGTGGTTGGTGCAAACAGAAATCACATGTACATAGGAATTTATGTGGGTGGGTGTGCATGCCTGTATGTACAAGCCATAATGAATACTGACTGATAAACTCGGTGTTCAGCTGCGGCAAACAAATTCTTGTCTCCTGCTGGTTCCCTAATAGCTTTTATTAGTGGTCAGTGATGGCAATAGTTAGGAGGTTTTTGTGTTTTTGTTTCATCAGAAGAAAGTGTTCTCATCTCCTTCCCAATAGGGACCATAGATGCACAGTTCATTTGCCACAATCCTATTGAGCTGTACAAAAGAGCATTTTTTTCTTATAATGATATAATTTGCATCCCTTTTAAATCTAAACCTCTAGTTTTTCATATTTAGTTATCTATGGTTTTGGTTTTCAGTTAATTCACAGTGATTTTTTTTTAGCTTCACAGTATCAGAATTCAGGCTGCTCACCCCCCCCCCATACCCCAATGCAGTCTGAAACAAAAAACAATGGCTTTATTCTAGCAAAAAAGCTGGTGAAGTTTCAGCACCAAACTCCAGGAGGGTAGAGGTCAGAATCTTCTATCCTCACCAAGCTCCTGGCTTGTAATACCTCCCCATATTTAATTATACCTGACAAAACATTTGCCATAATCAATAGCTCTCCCTACATTTGCTTTTCAATCCTTCCACACCCACTTTCTCTATATTACCTATATGTCCCCCTTTACCATAAAATCTGAGCACCTTACAATCTTATAGGTATTTATCCTCACAACCTCCCAATAAGAAATACTGTTATCCTCATTGTTGGGAAACTGAGGCACAGCGAGGCTAAGTGACTTGGCTAAGGCCACACAGAATGTCTGTGGCAGAGCATGGTTTATTCTGTAGCCAAGTCCTAGGCTAGTGCCCTACTCTTTATATTCCTCTGATATTCAGAATTACAAATACCTAGTTATAATGACTGGAAGGCATTTCCCAAAAATGGTTGCTATAGAGAGGTTACAATATACAGAGTTTACACAAGTAAAACAAATTGTGTAAGCATGAGTTGATTCTAGGCAACATTTACTATCTACAAGTTGACTGAACTGCTAGTGTGTGGGCTCTGTTTAAGAAAGCTGAACAGACTATTTTTAAACATCCCTGATGTTTACACTGACTTTGATAGAGGCTCGTCTCTCTACTGTGTTGTAGTCTGACTTATAGGGCCACATACTGCCATCTTAGAAGTACCCCACTCCTGACATTGACACTGATGTGAGTTTTGTGTGTAAATTGATGGGCAGATGTGACTTTTAGTCATTGTTGTACCTATTACAAAGAGTCTCAAGATTGAGCTGTTTTTCTTACAGAGTGTGTGTCATTTGATGACATCTTGGTTTCTTATTTTTCCTGGTTATCTCATTGTGTCCTCCTTTTAAATGTCATAGCTACCAGTAGGCTGCCTTGGCTGTTCATATCATCCATATCTTTTAGATGCCAGATAAACCTTAGTATATGTCTTAAAGGTACTAATGGTCTCTTTTTCTAGCCAATGAGTGAATAGAGCTATTGACAATAACTCTTCCCCTTCCATCCCTCTTAATGCCAACCAACTGTTGCCTTCACTCTGCTTTTGACATCTGACACAACACCAAAATTTATTTGTTACCTTTAGCAACTTAAGTACAGCAGTAAGTAGTTAGGACATGGCTGGAAAATTAATCCATATAATTTTGCCTAGATACTTGATGCCATAGAAGGAAATATGGCTGGAATTCATACTAATTACAGCTTTATGGATTTTCTAATTTTATGCATTCTTCATTAGGCACATTGCTTATTTCCCATTTAATGACCAAGAAGATTAACACTAATCATGGGCAGTTCATATATTTATCTTTGAAGCCGACATAAAAGCAAGCATGGTAACATCCCCAGATAAAGTGACCGACTAATAATAATTTCAGGCTATTATAATTGTTCTCTGAATTTCTGTTTGGTGACAACTTTTGTGATAATTACACACCGTCAGTGTTCTAATGAACTATGAGACTCATAATGCTCGGACATGATGCACAGGAGCTTAGAAACATGTGTCACTAGCAGCTTCACTGCAACTAACATACAAAAATGTAGGCTTCATTAACAGTGTCCAGAAAGACAGATGAATCCCAATCCTGCTTAATCCAGTAGTTAATTTATTGACTGACTTTAACAGTGACGGCCCTTTGGTGGATATTAAATAGTTTCTAAGTTGCTTGCTGTGGTTTTAATAGACATTTGCTTCACTGAACTCAATAAATACAGAGTGCAGTTTGAAATCTTGCAAAGGGAAAAGGAAACAACTAACTGAATGAGGTTAGAAGGTTTATGGGTTTTTTTCTAAATGTGCCTTTGAACTAAGGTCCAAGTCAAACCGATTTTCTGTTTCTAGATAGTATATTAGGAAAAACTTTTTCACTAGGAGGGTGGTGAAACACTGGAATGGGTTACCTAGGGAGGAGGTGGAATCTCCTTCCTTGGAGGTTTTTAAGGTCAGGCTTGACAAAGTCCTGGCTGGAATGATTTAGTTGGGGATTGGTCCTGCTTTGAGCAGGGAGTTGGATAAGATGACCTCCTGAGGTCCCTTCCAACCCTGATAGTCTATGACTCTATGATAATACTTAGCTGAAGACTGTGTTTGTTTGTGGGGGGGGATTGGGGGGTGGTTTTTTGGAGGGAGTGTTATCTATAACTTCCATTAAGACATTTATTTCATTGAAATTAAGTTTCAGCATGCAAGTAGTGGAAGAAACAATGTTGCTTCATTTAATTATATCTATTGACATGTTCTGGGTGAATTTTGAACAGTTTTATGCAGATGCTGTATTTGTTTTAGACTATTACATTCACACTTAATCCAGGCTTTGGTTAACCTAAATATTTAACTATCTTTGGATAATCAATTTTGCCCTGTTCAGTATCTCTCAATTAAAAAAAAAAAAAGATGATGAGGTTTCATATCTTCTCTCATGGAATGGTCTTGTCAAATCATGACTTATAAATATAGAAGTGTATAAACTAGGGACAAATTCTTAAAAGATAGTTATAACTTCATAGTTGTATTTCTGATTGAGTAGGAATTGCTACACAAAGTCCATAGTTATATAGAGGATGGTTTCTATGTCAATGAAATAAGAAATATTTGTCCTTCCTCTGCCTCCCTCTTTGTACATTCCCAGCTAGGGCTTTTGTTTGCTCATCTCTATTCTCAACAGAGAAAGCTAACACCAAAATCTTGAACCTGAAGCCCTCTGAATTTCAATCTTTGAATTAGTTTCTAATCTAAATTTGTCACCACCATTTTTTAGTTTCAGGTTCCTTTCACTTCTACTTCCTTCTGCTTGTTGTCCACTTAAATTTTGGGTAAGCACCTTACCACCTGCCCAACATACTTGGGTGATATAAAATAACAAACAGGTTGGATCCAAATCCACAAAAGGCCTACACTCGAATGTGAGTGTGAATAAAATCCTAAAATGACAGCTCAAAAAACATTAGTGCAGTCAAAGCCACCCCTAGATCCTAGCCTTGAGTTGTCTGGAAATGGAATCTCTACTGTATCCTAACCCAAATCCATATTCATAGACTTCCCTTCCTTAACTCAGTCTAGTTTTCAACAGTATTTCTTCTTGCTGAATAACAAGAGAAGCATGTGTGTAATTAGAATGCACATGTTTTCAAATGGGATTTAGAACATGCTAATGTTTCAAGCCTAGCTTTCTGAATGGTTGTGCATGACCAAAGGATAGGTGTCATCACTGGAGTGTATTTAGACAGTAAATATAAATCTGAGGGAGCTATAGCTGGTTGTGTTGCACGTGAGATAAACTCAGAATACTATAAAGTGTGTTTATTAAAAGGGTATATATGCCATGCTGGTAGAAAGTAGATACAGATGTGCATGTGATCTGAGCTCTCTGGATGTTCTCCCTAGGTATAAATGGTTTAGAAAGCCTGAGACAGTCAGCTCACTGTAAGATTTCTTGATGCTCTTAAACTGTGTATGGTTTCAAAATATCACTTGTTCTTTTTCAGCTTGATAACCCAAAGAGAGACTTTTCTTTGTTCATCATCAGTTGGGTATACAGTTTATTTCACTAATACCACAGAGAACTCAGGTTACTCACACACCTACCATGTGTTACTAATTTTCAGCCACAAACCAACTGCAAGTTGCAAAAGAGCATTCTGGGTTTGCATTTGTAAAATATCTGAAGACAGGTATATTAAATTATTTTAAAAAACAGCTAACTTGGTTCTCTGACTATCTGTCACTTTGGATGAGCATTTATTTTAAAGATTCAAAAACGTTTCATTAAGGAAAGAGTGAAGGACTGGGCAAAAGATCTCATCAACCAATTGTATCATTCTCATTGGAGACTTATATATTGACTGATTGAGATGTCTGCAGCTTGTTGGTTTTAGTCACTGAATTGCATGGAAACAGATTTTGTCATGCTGTTTCAACCAAAATTAGAAATAAAAGACAAATGCAAAATGTTTAACTTTCACAAGGATTTGTGTTGGACCTGAGGAATAGTTTTGAGTCAGTTCTTATGTTATCTCATCCACTTTGCTTATCCCCTGTTACATACAGTTCCAGTTTAGAAATGTCTTCTTTTAGCAATACTCAGTATTGGATATTTTGCAGTAATGTGAAATACTTTGTGTAACAATTTGCATAGTGGTACCCAGAATGCTTTTCTAACTCAGAAATTTCATAGCATTATTGGTGTCACAGTTCAACCATGACAGGTTTCAGAGTAGCAGCCGTGTTAGTCTGTATCCGCAAAAAAAACAGGAGTACTTGTGGCACCTTAAAGACTAACAAATTTATTGTAGCATGAGCTTTCGTGAGCTAAAGCTCACTTCTTCGGATGCATAGAATGGAACACACAGACAGGAGATATTTATACATACAGAGAACATGAAAAGGTGGAAGTATGCATACCAACAGGCAGAGTCTAATCAATTGAGATGAGCTATCGTTAGCAGGAGGAAAAAAAACTTTTTGAAGTGATAATTAAGATGGCCCATAGAAGGTGTGAGGAGAACTTAACATAGGGAAATAGATTCAATTGGTGTAATGACCCAACCATTCCCAGTCTTTATTTAGACCACAGTTAATGGTATCTAGTTTGCATATTAATTCAAGTTCAGCAGTCTCTCTTTGGAGTCTGTTTTTGAAGTTTTTTTGTTGCAAAATTGCCACCTTCAAGTCTGTCACTGAGTGGTTAGGAAGGTTGAAGTGTTCTCCCACTGGTTTTTGAATGTTATGATTCCTGACGTCAGATTTGTGTCCATTTATTCTTTTGCGTAGAGACTGTCCGGTTTGGCCAATGTACATGGCAGAGGGGCATTGCTGGCACATGATGGCATATATCACGTTGGTAGATGTGCAGGTGTACGAGCCCCTGATGGTGTGTCTGATGTGATTAGGTCCTGTGATGGTGTCACTTGAATGGATATGTGGACAGAGCTGGCATCGGGCTTTATTGCAAGGATAGGTTCCTGGGTTAGTGTTTATGTTGTATGGTGTGCGGTTGCTGGTGAGTATTTGCTTCAGGTTGGGAGGCTGTCTATAAGCAAGGACTGGCCTGTCTCCCAAGATCTGTGAGAGTGAGGGATCATCTTTAAGGATAGGTTGTAAATCTTTGATGATGCGCTGGAGAGGTTTTAGTTGGGGGCTGTAGGTGATGGCTAGTGGTGTTCTGTTATTTTCTTTTTTAGGCCTGTCCTGTAGTAGGTGGCTTCTGGGTACTCTTCTGGCTCTGTCAATCTGTTTTTTCACTTCAGCAGGTGGGTATTGTAGGTTTAAGAATGCTTGATAGAGATCTTGTAGGTGTTTATCTCTGTCCGAGGGATTGGAGCAAATACGGTTGTATCTTAGAGCTTGGCTGTAGACAATGGATCGTGTGGTGTGTCCGGGATGGAAGCTGGAGGCATGTAAGTAAGTATAGCGGTCAGTAGGTTTCCGGTATAGGGTGGTATTTATGTGACCATCGTTTATTAGCACAGTAGTGTCTAGGAAATGGACCGCTTGTGTGGATTGGTCTAGGCTGAGGTTGATGGTGGGATGGAAATTGTTAAAATCTCGGTGGAATTCTCGGTGGAATTCCTCGAGGGCTTCTTTTCCATGAGTCCAGATGATGAAGATGTCATCAATGTAGCGCAAGTAGAGTAGGGGTGTTAGGGAACGAGAGTTAAGGAAGCGTTGTTCTAAGTCAGCCATAAAGATGTATAAAGCCATAAAGCCCCTCAGTATGCCAATATCTCCTGTCTGTGTGTTCCATTCTATGCATCCGAAGAAGTGAGCTTTAGCTCACGAAAGCTCATGCTACAATAAATTTGTTAGTCTTTAAGGTGCCACAAGTACTCCTGTTTTTTTTTACAGTTCAACCAGTAAACCAAAATGTTTGAGAGATATTTAAGATGTACCTAATTTTCCTTGGCATGCATTATAAGTTTTTCCCACTTACATAATCCAGCTCTTTGTTTTGTTTAACTGGATACATTATGGTGCCTTTGTTCCCTTGTGTGATTGTGGAACTGCGGGAAGCATGTAATGAGGGGAAAGTTGGCTATCTTTCTTCTGTCTACATATACACACAATAGATATAAAATAAATAAATATAAGATACCTGATCATAAAATCATAGAATCATAGAAGATAAGGGTTGGAAGAGACTTCAGGAGATCATCTAGTCCACCCCCCGTTCAAATCAGGACCAACATCAACTAAATCACCCCAGCCAGGGCTTTGTCAAGCCTGGCCTTAAAAACCTCTAAGGATGGAAATTCCATCACCTCCTTAGGTAACCCATTCCAGTGCTTCACCACCCTCCTAGTGAAATAATGTTTTCTAATATCCAGCCTAGACCACCCCCACTGCAACTTCAGACCATTGCTCCTTGTTCTGTCATCTACCACCACTGAGAACAGCCGAGCTCCATCCACTTTGGAACCCCCCCTTTAGGTAGTTGAAGGCTGCTATCAAATCTCTCCTCACTCTTCCCTTCTGCAGACTAAACAAGCCCAGTTCCCTCAGCCTCTCCTCGTAAGTCATGTGCTCCAGCCCCCTGATCATTTTCATTGCACTCCGCTGGACTCTCTCCAATTTGTACACATCCTTCTGTAGTAGGGGGGAGGGGCAAAACTGGACACAATATTCCAGATGTGGCCTCACCAGTGCTGAATAGAGGGGAATAATCACTTCCCTCAATCTGCTGGCAGTGCTCCTACTAATGCAGCCCAATATGCCGTTAGCCTTCTTGGCAACAAGGGCACACTGCTGACTCATATCCAGCTTCTCATCCACTGTAATCCCCAGGTCCTTTTCTGTAGAACTGCTGCTTAGCCAGTCGATTCCCAGCCTGTAGTGGTGCATGGGATTCTACCCTAAGTGCAGGACTCTGCACTTGTCCTTGTTGAATCTCATCAGATTTCTTTTTCCCCACTCCTCCAATTTGTCTAGGTGACTCTGGACCCTATCCCTACCCTCCAGCATATCTACCTCTCCCTTCAGCTTAGTGTCATGAGTGAACTTGCTGAAGGTGCAATCTATCTCATTGTCCAGATCATTAATAAAGATGTTGAACAAAACCGGCCCCAGGACCGACCCCTGGGGCACGCTGCTTGATACCGGCTGCGGAATAGACATCGAGCCATTGATCACTACCCGTTGAGCCTGACAATCTAGCCAGCTTTCTATCTATTCATAGTCCATTCATCCAATCCATACTTTCTTAACTTGCTGGCTGATCTGCCCAGCCTTTAGAAATCTCCTAGATGAGATGGAAAAGTCTCCTTTAACTTCCTGAATATATTTATTTCTTAAAGATACTACTAAAATCTTCAGCCGACCCTAGAAGTGTGTATGTGTATATGTGTGAGGACAAGAGAGGGAGGGTTTCACATTCTGGTTGGCAGAGAATGTAGGTAGTTCTTAAATGTTAGAATAAATTCCTGAAGTTTTGTATGCACATCTGCAGCAAACCACCCAAATTCCAAGTTTTCAGTGAGGCAGTGATAGATAAAGTTGATGTGGATATTGAATTATACGTGCTCCTGAGACCCAAATAACTGACACAAAAAGAATGATGGGGAGGAGTTGGGGTTAAAAAAAATGACGTGGAATTCAAATATGGAGACAGAATGACCCCTTTTCTTTTCTTCTTTCCCTCCTTCTCCCAAAAATGGTAGGCCCAAACTGTCAGGCTATACTTGTAAACTACATTTTTTGTACATTTTTAAGCTGGGCAAAATGGCACTATGCAGAGGCATGTAGCTAAGACTGCAAAGTGATTTCTCATCGCCAGCTGAGGTTTGCTCATCACATTGACTGGCATCAGTATGCCAATTTACAGCCAAAAGCAATGCTTGTCTAACTGTGAATGTGATTGCCCACTCTTTGATCAGTGTTACATCCAACCACCGTTTATCCAAAAAGACACTAAACAATTTCATTGTGCTTGAGAGTTAAAACTGAAAAAATGAACTGTGCACCAGCTCAAGTAACACCTTGTGAAGTACCACTTACTGTGGTGATGTGATTTGGGCAGGCAGTGCAGTGGCAGAAGGTTTTCATCTTTGCAGGAGATAGGATATTTTAGGAAAAAGGCAGAGTGCAGTAAACAATGAAAGCCACAATGGAAACTCCAGGCTAGGATTATTGTCCCATGGAAATATCTCTTCCAGATATTTGAAAGCAGCCAACCTGAAGATTTTAAGGCTAATGCCAATCCAGTATAGAATTAACCAGCAGAGTCAAATTGACGATTTGTTTGAAAGTACAAGTTTATTACGTGGAACCCTTTTAGTTTCAATTAATATTAGTGTTACCAGATAGCATGAAACAGGATTTACATTTTTAGGAGCATCTGTCCTAGAATTTGTTTTCTTACATTTACAATCATCATCCTCAAGTTTTTATGGCTGAAAAGTCTTTCTTGGATTGAAACTGTGTCATTGAATGCACACAGATTTTCATGGTTGCTTTTTTGTAGCTGAGTGGTACTACAACAATGGCCAGTGCCTGTGTAACTCAGTTTAGCATTTACTGTGTAGGGAGTATGAACATGCTGCAGCATTCACTGTGAGGGGAGTAGGAACACAACAACCAGTAATATTAATGAACAGGCACTAAAAGCTCAGCTCCCTATGTACTGCAATGTAGAGGTATCCCCCAAAATGTCAAGTTCACCATCAATGACATTTCCCCCTTGGAAAGAAACACTTTTATTATCATAGGAACATATGTGAAGGACCAGGGAAATCAAAAAGGGAAGTTTCCTTAAGCACCATAGTAAAAATGATGATAAAGAGCTTTCTCTAACAATTTTGCACTGTGAATACTAGCATACAGTATCCTGAAAACACGAAAAGTGTGTGTGCATTGCACAACACTGCATGAGGTGTAAGAGTAATTTAAAAGACAATAAGGTAATTGTGGTTGAAACAGCATGTGGATGTTTTTTCCTCTTTGCTCAAGCTGAAGTCATTACTTCCTCATCCCATTCAGGTTAATTATCCTGATTAATATAACTGGAAAGTTATTTGTTATAACCAATATTCATAAAAAAGTTTATATGAGGTAAGCTAAGCTCCAGTTCTTCTCATATATGATGGGAAATAATGCAACATGACACTCTTGAATGATAGGAACATATATCATGGATGTATGAAACAGGAAGTGTATCAGCAATAGTTTTAGAATTTTTTTCAGATTTCTCCTTGCAGTGTCAGTCGCATAGCTCTCAGGAAAAAAACACCACTTTTCAATTGTCTCCACTGAACTTGTTGTCACAAATATTACAGTGAGTATGCCATCATACCCGGAGGTCAAAGGATGCCCTGTTTTTGTCACTTCTTAATTAATCATGGTAGGTTGGCACATCTCTTATCAGATAATACTATGGAAGTGATTTACTTTACCTATCAAAGCACATTTTCATTTGAAACTAATACCTCAACTTTTAACTTTCACTATTATGTAAAGAAAGTTGGATGGAATTGAAATTTACCAATGGATTAAAGTACATCAAGATTAATATTTGAGAATAAATTAAAGATAAAATGTCCATCTCTGTTGGTATGCCCAAAATACCTTTAGATGCTTACTATTGGAGGGAGCTGTGTTTTTCTCCCACACACCATATAAGAAATGAATACTTTCATGAACTATACCATGGTGACAGACAATCAATGATGTGATTTAAAACTGCACAGCCCTCTAGTCTTGAGGTAGATGGAACATTCAAAAATATCTACCCATTGGTATCTAAGAGGAAAAAACTTCTGTTCAAATTCACTCCAGAACACGGGTGGCCAAATACTTTTTAAAAATAGTTGAACATTCATTTGAATAAAATATACATATTCACATTACTTTTAGTTGTTTTCCCCAAACATTTGTGTCAAGCTCTCTGAAGTGGCTCTGGATTGCTGACCTCAGGTCAGACTGTCAGAAACCAGGGCACAAATCCCAAATTGGTTGTATGTTCTATAATGAGATTTCACCAACCCAGTATCATCCATGAACTCCTCAGGCACTATAGCAGCCTTGACATGGAATCACAGATAGTCCCCCTGGGTACTCTAGTATATCTTGCCACCCTGACAAGCCTGCCTTTCTGACAGATTGTTCCTTCCACCAAAAATCACAATGATAATCAGGTTATTCACAGTCCTAAAGGACCAGTCACTTACCCCAGGTCAATTGTACTGTAGGTCTCTCACCAAAGACAATGTTTGTAGCCAATAAATTAACTGAAGATTATTAACTGGGAAAAAGAAATGGTATTTATTTACAAGGTTAAAGCAGGTCAAATATACACACACAAATGAGTTACAATCTTAGGTTTCAAAAAATAATAGACGTTGCTCAAATGTGCAAACTGTATATGCCCTTTAGGGCTAACCAAAGCTAAGCTGCTTGGAGATCCGTTGCTTATGTTTAGAAATATTGCCCTCTCCAAATTCCAAAGAGCACAGTGATACAGTTCTTCTGGGTGATGGATTTTTATAACCTTCCCCTACAGTTCAAACTATGATGAAATGGAGATTTGTGCACATCTCCTCTTCATGGGCTTGGGGGAAGTAATTAACAAAATCTTTTGTTCACTGATGTTCCACAATAGTTCACCTTGTGTCTGTAGGCCTCCTTTTGTTGGGCAGGAGATGATACCTCTTGTGGTAAACTAGTAGTTCATGCTTGGTAATGCTTCTCTCCTGACTATCCCTTATATACTATCTTATAACATGAGCTATAGCTACTATATATAACCACGTGGGGGTGTAGAAAGCATGGCCCCTTTAAATATTTTTCCTGAGGGGGGAAGTGCTGATTGTTCCAGAAGGAGGAAGTGCTATTGGTGGGAGGGGGAGCAGAGAGAGGGGGGTGAGAGCAACAGAGTGTGTGTCTAGAGCTCCCAACAGAAGGGCTGCAGCAAGCAGGCCCTCACAGAGTGAAGCAGTCAAGAACCTGCCTGAAGCCTGGGAGGGACAGAGTGGCTGATGGGTGATACCCCAGAACAGGAGCCGGAAGGAGCACTGTTCCAGGGAGGAATTACCTGAGAAGGACAGACCGGAGCTGGACTTAGGCATGGTCTACACTATGGAGGGGGATCGACCTAAGATACGCGGGGTCAACTGCCACTGCTCCCCCTTTGACTCTGCTTCCGCCTCTCGCCGTAGTGGAGTACAGGAGTCGATGGCAAAGCGATCAGGGATCGATTTATCGTGTCTACACTAGACGCGATAAATTGATCCCTTAGTATCACTGCTTCCCAGAGCTGCATAGGGCTGTGTGTACTGGGACTTGTGACTTTGCATTGGGAATAAGGAGGGAGGTTGTTAGCTAGTTAAGTGGGGAGGTTGTCGCTCTGTGTGGCTTTGCAGAGAGTGGCAGAAGTGGGCACCAGAGGGATTTGTTGGGGGAAGTTTACTAACATCGAAGACAACCAGGAGCACCCAAGACTCACCAGTGGACTGGAACTTTGCCCAGGACTCCTGAACTCTTTGTGCAGACACATTGCTCGGTGTCTGCCCTTCCAGACTGTGGCACCACTAGGCCTGACTTCATCTTGGCCATGAGGACATTAAAATTACATATAATTGCAGCAACTCTCAAGCATTTTATAAAGTTCAAACACTAAACACATTCTTATAAACTTAACAAAACTAAAATACTGGTGAGCCAGACTGGTTTTCAGTTATGCATTTGTCATTTTTCAGTGAGGCCTAGGGGCTTATGCATGAGATGGCACCTGGTCTCCAACATTACAATTTGTACAGGTAACTGAACACAAAGAGAAAGTGTTTTCAATCCTGGTGTGAATATATATTCACAATGAAAGAATTGCAAATACCTGTGCTGCTGTGTCTGAGCCAGCGTGTGTCTACCCTACGCCGACAGGTGCGGGTAACCCATTGAACACCATTCGTGATGGGGATTGGGGATTGCAATTATTCCCCATGAACGAGGAATTCCCAGTAAGTGCAGGTCATAAGCTCACGTTGATTAAGTCCCTGCCCTTTGTACACTAGTTATGTGACGCCCGAGCAGTCAGCGTCCAATTTCCTAGAGGGACAAGTGGCGTTCAGGCACCCGAGATTAAGCAATTTATGTAAGCCTTCTTCCTCTTTATTAAACATATAGTCCTCTAATGAAGGAGAAGAAACATCATCATAGTACATATATAACTAGCCCTGCAGTACCAACAGTAAATACTCTGAGCTATGATCATCATAATCATGGCAAATCCCAGTGGAACGTAGCCTCCTTCTAGATTGAGCGCCCCCTGGATTAATTTCTACCTATGTCCTTAAGATGGTCTGGTTGGATGTTCACTTTATATCCATCATGGGCACTCTTATTGTGCCACCAAAAGTTTTGGTGACCCCACGATCACTAACCATGTAGTGGCAGTCCTTGGAATTCATTCGTTTTCTATACTAATAATATGTCCCTACCAAAAAAACCACTGAAACTGAACCAGTGCTGATGGAAGAGAATGCTGGTTTTGGTTATGAATATTCTTACTGCTGATCTTGTCCTGCCACTTAACACAGAGCTCCTGATGAAGACAATGAGAATTAAAACCATCAACCCACTTCTCTTTAGCCTCCATCCACATTTCACTGCCATGCACTAATGTTGTTATAAAAGTGGTTGTATAGATCCATGGTTTTGTGATAAGCTTGATGTCCCAATGTCTCCACAGAGACCACTGAAGGGCCTGAATATGGCTGCAGCCGCTCCTATATGAGCATCCACATCTTTCAAACATCCTTCAGCACTATCAGTGACAATCCCTAAGTATTTGACAATAGCCATTTGCTTAATATGCTGTCTGAACAGGTTAATACTAAGATGCCTGTAATCTTGAGTTGGAGGATGCTTTTGATTTTAATGGCCAGGACGTAGTTTTATCTGGATTAATAACCAGACCAACGTGCAGTTCTTCTTGCCCAACCAGATCAGCCATCAGCTGTAGTGATGAACCACACCAAGCCGACAAGTCAATGTAATCAGTGTTTTCGGGATCTCAACAGCTGCCTCCTCAACTAATCCACCAACCAATCATTGCCAGTATTTAACAATGATGGTGACAGGACACAGCCTTGCTGAACTCCTGGGGAAATAAGAAACCATGTTATGTATCTACCATTAGCACAAACCCAGCTTATATCACCAACACTGTCTCCCCAGCTATGCTGAATCACCTCAACAGATCTCACAAGTTTGCTCAATACACTAATCGAAAGCCTGACAAAAGTCTATACAAAGTGCTGCAAGTAGCTTATTAAATTCAGTCATTTTCTCCAAAAGCTGTCTCAAGGTAAAGATCTGGTTGACAAAGGAATCAGGTCTAAAGCCACACTAGGTATTCTTGTCTTTGCTATGAAGTGCATCACTAATTCGAGACATTAACATGGAATAAAAGACTTACCTTGGGACCAAAATAAGTGGTCTTGTTGCTACATTTGGTCTTTATTACCCTTTTTGACCTGAGGCAGAATAACCTCCTTCTTGCAGTCATCAGGGATGATATTAATGCACCATATGGTCTGGAAGAGCCTATGCAGACATGCACAGCAATAATGTCCCAGACTCAATTTATGGACTTTAATCAGGATCTCTTCTTTGTTCAAGGAAGGTGGCTTCACCAGAATTTCCTGCCCCACCACATGCAAAGCAAACAGTGGACAATCAAGGAGCATCTTGAAATGATCTTCCCATCGATGCAACTGACCATGCAGACTCTGGTTGATGCTGCCATCCCTATTATTTACTGGACAAGCTGGAGTTTATAATGGGGCACACAAGCCACCATGCAAGTCAGAAGGGATTTATGGGGTACCTAACGTCCAGTCAGCGCAAATTGAGATACCTGGAGCAGATTTCCAGGGAGAGAGTCAAAAAGATGAGCCCATGCTTATTTAGAGAGGAGCAGACAGCCAGCAGATGTGGGGCTCTCACAGTGGAGAGAAAGTTGGCTAGAACTAAGGATTGGGAAAGACTGGTGCCTAGCAGAATTCCAGAGGAAAGGAAAGAGTTTAAGATTGTATTGCCTTAGACTTGTTTGGGATTTTGAGTGCCTTGAAAGTGATGTAGCTGGAGAGTTACACCCCTGCAACACAGAAGGCATTGAAGGCTCGTCAGAGCAGCATAAGACCAGCCGGAGAGCAAAAATCAAAGTCTGATTGGTTTGAATTTGGGATGTCATGAAGTCATTGTGTATGCGGAATGAAAGTCAGAGCAAATAGTTGTTGCCAATCCATATGCTGCAGTTGTATAAACCATTTAGCAGTAAATTTTTGAGTAATGAACATATTCCTGAACATTAAAGTCTGTCTGTGGGTACCTTGCGAACAGAAAAAGGATGTTTTTGTTATTGACTGTGAATTATTTGTTAGGCTCTATATCAGAGGCCCTTATCTGAGCCAAAGCCTTCTCTAGTTGGAAATTGTTCACTAATTTCAATTCTGAATAAAGTACCGTGCATCATTTTTTGTTACACAAGCAGGAATCCAGGCAAAGCAAGACACAATCAGTGCTAGAATGTCTGCTGCTAGATTACTTGTTTGTCTGATCACAGCTTTGCATAATGGGTTCTGCAGTGGCAGGCTTAGTGATCTTTCTCTCTCTTTCTCTCACTATTAGACCTTAGTCTTGGTGTACTGACCAGCTACATGTCCCATTGGCTGTGGGTGTTCAGCACTGCTCAGCATTAGGCCCAGAATGTTGTTTTCCCTCTATAACTGTACAAAGACGTTTACTTCTGTAAAGAAAGAATGGATTTTTTTTGTGGTGTTTTTTTCCTCCACACAGAACTTTGGTTTGGAGAGCTAGAAGGTACTTTGAGTGCTTGTGATTACATTTACCAACAGCATGACAACACAAATTTCAGCATATCCAACAGAAAAGGTAATCAGGTAGCCAAAGGAGAACAATTATCTTCCCTACTAATTGGCAAGTTCCTTTTAACCTTTAATTAACTGTGAATTTTCAATGGGTCTGAATGATGTTGCTAGGCTTCTTGCTGGTAGAAGGTCATAGAAATATCTTTTTTTCCTGATTGCACAGATACAGTATAAATAAAATATAGGTGCATATAGGATGTATAAGGTCATAATCTTCATTTGCACTTTGAAGTACATAAAGTATGAAAATATTATGCTGCTGAAAGGACTGGTGCTGCCAGGAGTTTTTTTCTTGTAGCTTCAAAAGAAAATTCAAATGGATTTACATTCTCAGTTTGTTTCTCTTGGCACATTTTCGATACAAACAGAAGCCGTTACTTAAAAGGCTCAAGACTGATTAGCATAGAGCCTATTATGCCTTCTTTAGATGCCATCCTACAGAATATTCCCTATGGGGCAAAGGTTAAGATACACAGAAGAAACAAAATACTATTATTTTGTGTGCCAAATTATTCAGCATTCCGGAGATGGCATCTTTTCAGATGTGCTGCTCCCTTTTGGTAATGGTTTACCACAGAACATATAGTGAGGTATTTCAGTAACCAGCATCCACACAAACAGATAACTGACATGCAAAACATTCATTTGCATATACAGTTCCCTGTTTGGCATGTGTATATGCACTTTCTGCATGTACAGCATAGGCAAGGATATTTGAAAAAATTATCTGGCCCAAATCCTCTCACCCTGCACACAGATCAAGCATTGGTTGTTGTGCCACTAGAAGGAGTCCTTTTACCTCCATGAATGAAATAGAAAATGTACATCAATGGTAAAAATCAGATTTGCTGGTGTTCAAACAAAGCACTGACATACTGGGATGTGTTGACAGACAGAATCCCATGTTTCTAATAACAAATGACCCTTATGCAAAAAGCCCTCCCCCCCAAAAAAAACCTAAAACCCAAACATTAAAAAAAAAAAAAAGTAGACGCTATAGTTGTCTTTTTGCTCCCATTGAAGTCAATGGCCATCTTACCACCAATTTCACTGGGAGCAGCATTAGACCATGTATGTTTTCCATTCTCAGAAACAGTTAATATTTTCATTAAATGATGAAAATTGATATTTTTGAATGTTGAAAATGTAGTGATCTGTTTGACTCAGAGAGATCAAACGATACGAAGAATTTTAAATAAAATTATGACCCTGACAGCATTTGAACTCTACCTTTGAAATTTAAGAGACATACTTTAGCCACAACAAATCTTGGATTACTCCGTGCATGGTAATTTCCCCCCACACCCGTATAACGTACTTAGAAAACCCAGAAGGACTTAGATGAACTATTAATGCTTACAGCCAGTCTTCTTCCCCTTGGACTTGAATCAACACTTTGAAAACTGCTTTGCCTACCAACTAAGGAGTAAATTGTAGAGTAAGGGGCAGCCTGTAGTTGCACTCCTCTGAGAGCAGAGCAGAGACTATATTGCAACTCCTAGAGGTACAATATGGTTCTTGATTCCTTCCTTGCTCCAGAGGGTAAGTATTATTTTTTCCTCCACACCAATTTGGCTGCACAGGCTTGTTTATTTGGGGATAGAGCCAAGGCTCTACCCACTGTCCTTCTCAGGATTCTGAGTTGCTGCAGGGGCTGATGGGCTTTAAATTACAGCGGCCTTCTAAAAGCAGCTCAGAATCCCCACAGTGTTGTATGCTGTGGTCCCACCCAGTCTGCTATCAGTGGAAGGCCTCCTGCACTAGGATTTGTGATGGCAGAAGTGTGGGAGAGCTCCACTGTGCCTGAACGAGGGATATTTACCCCAGGGCCTTTCTGGAACAGTTCCAGCCTCTATACACCACTGGATGATCTGTTTCCCCTCTCCCTCTATCCCCATCTTAGACGTCAACTAAAACACTGTTAATAGTTTGGGATCCAACTATCTCACATCATCCCATCAAACCCATCCCTCTGACACTGCTGAACTCCACAAGTACAATACAGCGGGAGAGGCCCACAAAGGTTCGGGGAGAGAGCATTTTCAGGATCAGGATGAATATTATAGGACATTTGCCAGATGCAGGGCCGGCTCCAGACCCCAGCGCACCAAGCGCGTGCTTGGGGCGGCATGCCGCGGGAGGGCAGCAGGCGGCTCCGGCGGACCTCCTGCAGGCATGCCTGCGGAGGGTCCGCTGGTCCCGCGGCTTCGGTGGAGCATCCGCAGGCGTGCCTGCGGGAGGTCCACCGGAGCCGCGGGACGAGCGGACCCTCTGCAGGCACGTCTACAGGAGGTCCACCAGAGCCGCAGGACCGGCGACTGCCAGAGCGCCCCCTGCGGCGTGCCTCCCTGCTTGAGGCGGCGCAATTCCTAGAGCCGTCCCTGGCCAGATGAGATGATATTGTTTTGTCAGCAAAGACTCCTATCCAGAATAAGAGAGAATTTTCATGCTCCGTGGAACCTAGTGTGAAAGGAAAGAGGAAAACATTCTTGGGGGTTGGCACAATACGTTTTCTTTCTTTTTATTTTCAACTTTTGTTTGATACCGAGGTATATCCAGAGTGTGACCCCACCCCCGATTCACATTGACTAGTGCCTCCAAATAAAGGAGGACACTCATAGTCCTGAGATAATAAGCACCTTACAAATACCAGAGTGACAGACAGAGAGAGATCACTCAGAGAGAGTACCACGATTAGCAGCCTTTCCTTTATAAAGGAAACAGTGCTATTTAGAATAACACAGTTGTGGACACGAGCTCCCAAGCTACATCTGGTGCAATATGATTTAGCTGCACCTGCTCCTTTCTTCCAGATAATAATATTTTCAAGGAAGACCCAAAGATTATGACTGATTGTTATGGCCTTGCTGCTGCACACGCTGATTGCTGCCCCCATACAGGGCCCCATTTCCTTCAGTGGGATTGCACGTGAGTGAACTGGTGTGTATATAAGAAAGTGTGCTGCCAGGGAGACGCATGCCTGAAGAGGAAGGGGCAGGATTTGCCCACCTGTCCATAAATTGCTATGGATGTGTTGTTTTTACTACCATGGTTCAAATCTTAGCTTACCCACACCATTGACTGCCATTCTTCCCTGACCACTTGGGAATGTATAGCTATATATAAAAAACACAACATATAATTAGAAGAATAAGATGGTCAGCCTTGCTGAAGAAGAATGGCTCTCTCCCTTAATTAATCTCCCACAGGGGATTAAAAGTACCTAGAGATGGACAGAATCCCTTTCTAATGATGCACACCGTCTGCACAGCCCTCAGCACTGAGAATGCCATCAGGAATCTCAAGCAGTGGCATCTCCATGGTTTATGTGGCAAGAATCAACTCATACCCTTTTTTTTTTGCCTCTTTCTTAGGATAAGCTTAAAATGGGAACAAATATTCTTTCTTCTCAAAGCTAATTAAACTTTTAATGCCTCCTGCCCTTGCTGCTAATAAGTCTTTAGCTGTCTGTAAGATTAGCAACATTGCTGCACCAACAGCCTCAAACCCAAGTCCCTTATTTGCTGGATCACACGGATATCAGCAGAGCCATCACATCCGCAACACCACCTCGTTTTTCCTTCCATTTGACACTAATCATTATTAGAAATGCACTGTTGGGCAGCAAAAGGTTCTGAAAGTGGGTTTCTTGAGCCTTTTTGTCACAAAACATTTGCACAATTCATCTGTTAAAAGATTGTGTGAATCAAAGTTTTTCAGCAGCATGGACAAAATCCACTTTAAAGTTGTTTAAAAAGACTATGTATGCTTGTATTATTACAGCAGAAAGTTCCTCATAGTCCCCACTTACTCTGCACTTCTGAACATGCCCTATGTTTAATTGAAAACTTTGGTTTTCTGATTAAATCTCTGAGTTTTACCGAGTTTTGCACAGTCACAAGGTCAGATCCTCAGCTGGAATAAATCAGTGTAGCTCCATTAGCAACGGTAGTTTACATCTGTTGAGGATCTTGCTCACAGTTTCATATGAATTACCTCTATTATACGAACTAGACTGTCCTGTGTGTTATGCTCCTAGCAAACCTAAGTCTCATTCCAGTTTGGAGAATGAGAACAGAAATAAACACAGATTCATAACAAAATTCTACTTAGTTGGGCATGTGATGGACTTCCTAAGGCATTGTTAGGTTTGTAGATATTTTTAGTGAATGCTTGACATAAAATATAATATAGTTTATAGAACCCCCTCTTCCATGAAACTAACAGAGCTCAACTCCACTTGCTGGAGGCAGAGGAGTCTGGGGACTGATTAGTGAACAACAGTAGTCTTCAGATGTCAAACAGTAGTCAAAACAGTTTTTTTACTCTAACTTTCCTTTCCTATGTGGGAATCTATATGACCACACCTTATACAACAATATAAAGTTAACTTGGAACATATTAAATATATTAAAAATTGGCTAACAGAAAAGTCTCAACATGTAATTGTAAATTGGGAATCATCACTCAGTAGGTGTGTCTCCAATGGGGCTGTGCAGGTATCAGTCCTTGCCCCACATTATTTAACATTTTTATCAATGACCTGGAAGAAAATAAAATAATCACTGTTAAAGTCTGTAGATGACACAAAAATTGTGGGGAGTGGTAATAATGAAGAAGTCTCTGATTTAGAGAGATCCGGATCCTTTGGTAAACTGTGTGCAAGCAAACAATATGCATTTTAATAAGTCTAATGTAAATGTATTCATCTAGGATAGGGTGGAGGACTCTATCCTAGGAAGCAGTGACTCTGAAAAAGATTTGGGGTTTATGGTGGATAATAAGGTCAATGTGAGCTCCCAGTGTGACACTGTGGCCAAAAATGCTAGCGTGATCCTTGGATGCATAAACAGGGAAATCTTATGAGGAGTAGAGAGGTTATTTTACCTCTGTATTTGGCACTGGTGTGGCCGCTGCTGTAATATTATGTCCAGTTCTGATGCCCACACTTCAAGAACCATGCGGATAAATTGGAGAGGGTCAGAGAAAAGCCATAAGAATGATTAAAGAATTATAAAAAAAAAGCCTTATAGTGATAGACCTAACGAGCTCGATTAATCTAGTTTAACAAAGAGAAGGTTAAGGGGTGACTTGGTTACAGTCTACAAGTATCTACATGGGGAAAATACTTAATAATGGGCTCTTCAATCTATTAGAGAAAGGTATAACATAATCCAGTGGCTGGAAGTTGAAGCTAGATATGCAGTTCTATTTCTGTTTCAGAAAGCATCAAACAGCAGGTCAAAAAACACCAGCTGGCTAGTTTTGCTTCAGTCTATTCTGTTTTGGAGTTAGTGTTTTGAACAAATCAAGTGATCATAGAGCTGTTTTCTTTACATGTAACTCACACTCACTGAAAGTGCTGCAAAATGCAGGTGTTGGTGGAAAATTAATGAATGAATGGCAGTGATGGGTTGTGAAAACATCTTTTGCTGGTAGCTATGATAATCTACCTTGTTATGGTTACCTCTCAGGTAACCTTTCCTTTTACAGAAAGGATTAATCTGAGGAAAAAATAGCACTTTCTTCATGTACTTTGAAGTGAACCTTCTTCTGTTATGTAGGGCTGGTGATTGTCCTGGAGGGAAATAATGGTCAAGGACGATCCATGTGATACTTTACTGTAGTCTTTTGTTTCAATCATAAACTGAAAGAACATCTTGCACATCATAAAAAGAGGTGTTCCCATTACCTACTAATACATTTGGTCCCAGTGCTCCACCAGACTCAGTGCTCCTATTGATGTCCAATTTCATGTTCTTGGTCAACGTTGGAATGCATATCAATCTTTCTTCATACCCAGGGTGTACATTCATATCTTCAAGATGGTTCATCAGAATTACCAGGGAACAGTGTCAGGTCCTCATGCTCACTGGCAATCAGCCAGTAACTGTTTGCTGTTATGGTGCAATGCTCCCATTGAATTGGTTTCTTTATTAGTTGAGTGAGGTAAATGGATATCCTTGTTCTGGAGACCCGTGGTTGGAGTTCTGTGAAAGACATTCTGAACTGGTCTCTTGCTTAAATGATGCTCCAGAATCCCTGCCATGAAGTTGATATAAGCTTCGTTCTGAGCTCTTAGTAGCTGATACTCCAAAAACATCAGAACATACAAACCATGACCTCCATCTTTATTGTTCTATTTCACTTATTGCTTTAAACTCCAGAGTATTCCCTTCTTCCTCTGATTTGCCAGTACTGGAGATGAAACCACTGACTGGCAAGCCACTAGCTGATATTTGCATCCTAAATCATCTTTATATTCTCCCATTTGCTCAATGGTCTGGGGGGAAAAAACTTCAGATTTTTCTGTGTGTGTGTGTCAAGGTTCCTTCCCCACTCTGAACTCTGAGGTACAGATGTGGGGCCCGCATGAAAGCCCCCTAAGCTTATTTACCAGCTTAGGTTAATAGTAAGCTGCCACCACCAAGTGTGTTTCAAATCTTAGGGGAGAGCCACTTGGAACTTTGCCTCTCCCCAAAGATTTCCCAAGTCTCTAACCCCCCCTTTCCTGGGCAGATTTGAGACTAATTTCTCCCCCTCCCACATCCCGAGTCCTTACACCCCTTTTCCTGGGTGGGCTTAAGAGCATACCCTCACCAATTAGTCCTGCTGAACACAGATCCAAAGCCCTTGGATCTTAAAACAATGAAAAATCAATCAGGTTTTTACAAGAAGAATTTTAATTAAAGAAAAAGGTAAAAATCATCTTTGTAAAATCAGGATGGAAAATAACTTTACAGGGTAATCAGATTCAAAGAGCCCAGAGGAACCCCCTCTAGCCTTAGGTTCAAAGTTACAGCAAACAGAGGTAAACCCTCTAGCAAAAGGAACATTTACAAGTTGAGAAAACAAAGATAAAACTAACACGCCTTGCCTGGCTGTTACTTACAAGTTTGAAATACGAGAGACTTGTTCAGAAAGATTTGGAGAGCCTGGATTGATGTTCGGTCCCTCTTAGTCCCAAGAGCGAAGACACCCAAAAACAAAGAGCACACAAACAAAAGCCTTCCTCTTCCCCAAGATTTGAAAGTATCTTTTTCCCTTTGGTCCTTTGGGTCAGGTGTCAGCCAGGTTACCTGAGCTTCTTAACCCTTTACGGGTAAAAGGATTTTGGTGTCTCTGGCTTGGAGGGATTTTATAGTATTGTACACAGGAGGGCCGTTACCCTTCCCTTTATAGTTATGACAGTGTGTTTGAGCATTTACTTTTAAGGAAAATTGCCTTTATTTGGAGGAGTTCAACAGTGGCATTATATTACAAAGATGATCAAGTTTTACTGAATTTTCATACAGATTGAATTTTTCACAGAGAAGTCAGTAAAATAAAAAAATGGCAAAATTTTATCCCTTGTACACAATATGTGAGTTTGCAGCGGTATAAGTAAATCCTTCAGTCCTTAATAAGCCTTCACTGTATCCCCTAACAGCCCAACACTATCTCCTCCACCCCATTTCTCTGTGCAAACTACTGCCTGTTTGCTAGTAAAACTCAGCCTTCAGTTCAGACAGCACAAAGTAAATTAAATAAAGTTTACAATACACAATTTCATATTACTTATAATGGTTATAATTTATAATAAAGAATTAACATATTAGTGCAAGGAGCTGAATAAAGGTTATTGTATGAGCAGATGTTTGTACTTACCTTACTTATTTGCCAGTACAAATACAGATTTAACTGTGTTTTTCTGTATTTTTTAATTTAAGTTGCCATTTATCTCCAGGGCAATTGACATTAGAGCATTGTACTATGCAGTTTTCAAGCCCAAGAACATGGACACATATGGTTTGAGAGCTGAAGGTGAGTATCTTTCTTTGCTTTATACTCCCCATGCCTTCCAGCACACTAGCCTGTATTCTATATATCCTGCAACTCCCAAGCTCTAAAATACTCATTATTATACTTTTCCTTCACAGAGGTTGAACTACCATATTTCACTGTGCATATACGTCATCCCTGAGAGGAGCCCAAGAATAGACTAATTGTGCCCAGTTATTGCCAGTCAGATACTATCTAAAGTAATTAGCCTGCTTCTTTGCCTCTTAACTTGCTAATTCCTTGATGATCTAATATACATATTTAAAATGTTCCATAGTACTCCAGTGCAGGATAATTCCTGTAGTCAGTAAACATCTACTATCATGCACCTCGATATAGGTTGCCTTCCTGAAGATATTATGCTGTTGCATCAGAACCAGGGTCTGGGCTCTCACAGTGGGCATAACTCCAATTGACTTCAGTATGGCCAGGATTTCACCCTAATATCCTGTCTTTGGCTTCTCCTGAGTACATGGTGGGCCTTTGTGAGAGCAAGACCCAAACTTAATCTCTATGGGCCCTGTTGTTATCATAAGTGTTTTTTTTTCTTCTCAGATACTGGTGGTAGTTAGACTCACCAGCCAGCTGTTCACAGCAGTGATAAACCAGTTTCCCAGTATCCTCCATCTTACTATTTTGAAATCTTGCGCTGTTACCTTAACCTGCTATTCAAGTTTGATAAACTTCCTTCAGACAATAAGACCATAGTGTGCAGATTTGTCTATTATCTCTCTACTGAAGCTTTTCTTCTCCACGTAATTTTCCTATTATTGGCTTGCTTCTGAATTCCCTTGCTGGGTTTAATTCCCTCTCAGTGATGCTCTCTGCACTAGCAGTAGCCATTGCACTGCAAGCAGGACTCATCCCAGGGAAGCCAAGTGGTATTTGCATCACTTCTCTTGCTCAGGAAGTCCAGCAGTGAGGACCTCTTTAATTTGAAAAAGGAGGTTCTGAGGAGCTCTGCTGGAGGAGCTGCTCGGGAGAGATGCTGATGCAGCATATCCCTTGGACATGCCACCTCCGGGGACAGTGCCATCTACTTTTGAAGATTAAGGCTACGTGGGGGTTCCCTCACAGCATTACAGGAGCAGTGTCTCGCTTTGCTTCAGCTCCCACTCTTGAGTAGACTTTCCAACCAGAAGCTGGTGTAACCCAGAGCTGAATCTTCCCACTCTCCCTGTGTTCCCTTCCTACCAATTTGTCTTCTGAGCTGCTTCTACCTCCATCTTTCAAAGAGAACAGTTCTGTCATAACCTCCGTAATGCAAACTTCTCAGGAACTGATCAGGCTTTTACCTCAGGCCCAGTGACATCGATAAAGCAAACCTCCCAATGGTTATTAGTATGGGAGGACATTCTAAAGGTTTAGAAGATCAGTTTGAATAAGGCCCCGATAATAATTCAAACTATCTGAACTTTGGAGGCTGTAAAACTCTTGAGGATTTCCCTTTTCATGAGATTTCTATTACCACCTACTTTTAAGAAATCTGGAAATACCACAAGTGAGGTGTAAGGATATCTGGTTATATTTCCATCTTTGCCACTATCCAGATGTGTGACATTCTGCAACATATTCAATCACTCTGAACCTCTGTTTCCTCTCCCACCCTTCATCTATTTACATTGTAAGCTCTTTGGAACAGGGACTATCTCTCACTATGTGTATGTATAATGCCTCATTACTGGTATCTGTGCAATGTGATAACAACAGAACTTCCATTTGCTTGAGCAGAAGTGCTGGTATCCACGCACTACGACACAAATAATAATAGAACTTTCCCTTGCTTGAGCCAAAAGTGCAGTGCTATGAGTATTATCTATTTAGCAGTTATTTGGATGCAATGTATCCTCAAACAAATGTTCAGCTCAGACTGAGTTATGGTCAATGCTTTTTGGGTTTCTTTTCTTTATCATTCATCCATCATTGTGATTTACAAATGCTTTGTTACAAAGAGTAAGTGCCCAAAACCTTATAAAAATCCTCAGTTGCCAAAAACAACACATTTAAAAATGTATAGAATGATATCAAAGGGAGAGAGGAAAAAAACAGTAACTGGAAACCATAGTGCTGCACAGTCTTTGAATGCCCACTAATGCCAGTGCCAGACTTCCCTACCTCAAAATGCCAAATTGGAACTTGACTAAAATCCTCACACTTCCTAGTGTTAAACTCAGCACACAAAACACTGGAATGAATGGAAAGTGCTGACTTATCACTAAGGAAATGAGATATTTTGATCCTAGCATTATAAAGCATTTAATAAGACGATAAGGAGAATGCAAGGTAAGGGGAAGGAGAACAAAGAAAGAGAGGAAAAGGGGAAAACAGAGGAGGAAACAAGATACTAAGAGAAAGACAAAAAGAACAAAGAGTGCATGGGCAGGTAAGGAAGAAATAACAGGAAAGAAGATTAATTATGGAAGCAACAGTTACACTCAAATATTACTTCAGTTACTCTAGTGTATATGGCATCCCGTCATAGGATACTCAGTGCTCTTCCCAGCATCACTCAGCATTCAGATTCTGGTAAGAAGGCAGAGCATTTTGTGGCAGAACTCCAACAGTAAAGAGCCTGACTGTGACCAGTTTCTAAATGCAAGAACCGATGCTTTGATAAGGTCTACCTCACTCCTGGCTTCTTCCCAAATCTTACCAACTGTTGGGGAGATTGAGGAAGAGGAAGTAGAAAGCAGTTAGGAAAAAATCAAGGGGTGGGGGTGGAGGACAAAAGAAAACATAAAAGGTACCTTTTACCCAAACATGCACACCAGGAGCAAGGGAGGCTGGGAGACTGTTCCCATTTAGGGCATAATCTTTAATTGTGGGATAGCATTAGGATACCATGATGATAGGCTCCTTGGATATGGTGGAACTGGACAGATTTTATAGTGGTGTGTGTCATGGAAACCCTGTACTCTTTCATAGACAGTAGCCAAAACTTGGTGCTTCTGAAGAAAATGAAGACCTTCCACAGTGGACCTAGTTAATTCGTAGTACTGTTTATGGGGAAAATCTCCTTCCTCACTCTCTCTTATGGCCAAACTTTATGCCTTGAAAAATGAAAGATATTGCTGGCTCCATTTATATTTTCCCATATAAGCAAAATTGTAAGAATTATGGAAAGTACAATACAGTTTAGTTGTTTTCCATTGTCATAACAACTCATGTAGTCTCCTACCAGTAAAGGTCTATTTGTGGTTCTCTCCAGAATATGTCAGAGCAGCTCTGTGCACTATCCATAGAAAATCATTGAGAGACATGAAACACATGTTCCCACCACCTGTAGGAGACCAAGCTAGAGATTCACACATTTCTTTCTGTGGAAACACATTGTGATGTTTCTAACTATCTCTAATCAGGCTCATTGGAAAATGTTTTTTTTTTCCTTTTTTCACATAGAAAACGTTGGCTTTTTGTTGAAAAAACAAACAACAAATTTTTGGCCACAAACTGCCAGAAACAGATAATTTTTCAGTTTCCAGACAAATAGTTTGAGGCGCTCAGACACTTTCCATGAAAAAATTTCCTTTTCTAGAAAAACCAATTTTCTGCTACAACAAACAAACAAAAAAAAGGTTTGACAATTTTTTTGACCAGTCCTAATCTCTAAGGCACCTGTCCCTCAGGTATTTTGGTACCAACACACTTTACAGCAGTATTTTGTCCAAAGAACTATACTCTGTCTCTCTCTCATATATTGTGACATACGTACATGTGAGGGTACTTCTCATTTTATAAACTTTAGCTTATTTCTGAAGATTACCTTGAAGAAAATGTTACCAGACTGTTTTCCAGGGTTGCTGTAGCAGTATCTTACATTTTGCTCTGAAGGCAGTCAAATCCAATGTCAACCTTATTTCTACATCTCCTGTTGGCCCTGCAAGCTTTACTCTGGGAACTGTTAGTTCTATAGGCCCTGTTGAAGTGTTAAAAGACAGGGAGAGGAAGACCTTGAGATGACTATGGCCCAGTCCTTTGATTTCTTTGAAGATTAAGACCAGTGGTAGGCTGCTGGAGGACTAGCCCAAGCAATTTAAATTTCTTTCATAGAGTTAATTAGGGAGCTGATAAGCCTTTGTATAAGAGCAATTCTAGTAGTAAAGAAATAATTCATATTTTGGAAGGAAAAAGGAGAGAAAACACATCTCAAAACACTCTTTTTGGCCTTGTGTTACACTATAACAGGGGCCCCCAACGCAGTGCCCACGGGTGCCAGGGCACCCGCGGGGGCATCTAAACGCGCCCGTGTCCTGGCTGGTGGTGGAGCATCCGCCGAAATGCTGCCGAATTTCTGTGGCATTTCGGCGGCGACGCCTCTCGATGACGCTGCTTGCCACCGACAAGTGGCGTCATCGAGAGGCGTCACCGCAGAAATTCAGCGGCATTTCAGCGGATACTCCACCGCTGCCACGGTCCTTCGTCTGGCGGGCACCAGACGAAAAGGTTGGGGACCACTGCACTATAAGGTAGAGTCTAGATATGATATATGCTTTTTAGCCTGTAACTGATTTGCTATGTAAAGTTAAAAACAGGTTTGTGACTGTAGGAGAATGCTGAATGTTACAGTACTCAGAAGAAATTTTAATTCTCATAAGAAAAACTAGTCATGGTAGGTGGTTTAATTTTCCCACAAGAAACACACACACACACACACACACACACACACCTCTCCTTTTATTGGAAATGTTGATGACTAATTACTTTTCTTCTACTACTGCTACTTCTTCCTCCTCCCCTTTTTGTAATTAAAAAAATTCAGTTAGTAGACTGAGAACAGATAAGGCAGAAGCCAAATTGAGAGGAAACTGCTTTCCCGGTATTTGATAATTATGCTCTCTCAGTCTGTCCTGCCACAACTGTGTTTCCCTCCTTCATTCCCTCTTCAGCAGCAAAATTGCATGCAGCTTATAGGAATGATCAAGACTGTTTCATGATGAAAATTCTAATTGCTGCAAAGTATATAACACAAGGTCAGGAATAGGGATAAGTGCAGATGACAATATACATTGTTTCTGAATACCATTTAGTTCCAGGGAAAATCTGGGTCCTTAATTAAGGCTGTGCTCTTTTTCATCTCAAGAAGATCTCACAGCCTCAAACACACTGCTACATGTTAGATCGTACATGGCATACCTCTTACTGCCTCATTGCATTACCATTCCTTTTATGAAATTTCTGTTCGACAATCACTTCACTATGATATTTTATTCTCTTTTGAAATCAAAGTTTAATTCTGGGCAGGTGGCTGTTATCTGAGAGTAAAGGGGGAAGAGACAGAAAAAAAGTCTTCAGTTGTTAGAGTTTTTCTGCCACTGTTCTGTTTGACAAGGGGACTCTTTACAGGTGATTGAAATAGTTCACTTTGTGCAAGAAATTTGTAATATTCCTGTCACTTTCTGCATGCAGATGACAAGCTGCTGCCAGCTGTACAGCATCGTTTTCTGCAGCTGTGGGGACTGTAGTGATTTCCATCAATTCAAATTCGTCCAAGCCACTGAACTATTCCCATCTCCAGCATTTCTAGAGCCAGACCAATTTGCCCTTATCACAACAATGTTTCCAAAGACTTTGTGAATTACAAGCTGTTTCTCATGTTTCCTGATGGACTGATATTGGGAAAGGACTGAGAAAAAAAGGGAGTACAGTTCATTTCCATTGGAACCATTTCTTTCTTTCTTTTTCTTTCTTTCTTTCTTTCTTTCTTTCTTTCTTTCTTTCTTTCTTTCTTTCTTCTGTGTGTGTGTGCGCGCACACACACACAGAGAGCTCAGTTTCTGAGTGTGAGACCTCTGGGAGAGGAAACTGAAGTAATTGAATTGGATTAGACAAGCCAGCAGAACAAAGTCACATTCCATGAGATTTTTCCAGCGTTGAGTATATGAATAGTAATTATTTAAGGATTAGTGGAAGTCTAAGATGTGGTCCACTCTGAATACTCTTCACCATGTATAAACAAAAGCAAGACATAATATATGCTGTTTAAGCTTCTTTTTATCTGTAATAGATTTCTTTTAGAGCTGTGAGAACTTCAAAAAATCCTGCTTGGTAAGTAAGCGCTCTCTTATTGTTTTTCAATAAAGAATTAAGCCCTTTAAGCTTACAATCCTAAAGAGAGCTTAATTAAGGATACTTATTCTTGCTTTAAATTATGTCCACTCCCATTTCGATGGCTGTTTCTTTGAAGTGCATCTGAGAAGGAGAGAAGAATATTTTAGAGTGGCAGGTCCAGCTGACATTCTGCTTTTCTTTATCTGCTCTGCTGGCTCCCAGCTTCACAGTTCTGCCCACTTTAGGTACCACGTGAAGGTGACCTGCAAAAGCTAAAATTAGAATGGTTTTGGACCCAGATTTATTTGCTGACTGTCCCACAATGACCAGGTTGTTGAGAATATTCACTACATAAATAAAATTTTAACTAGCCCATCATTATAAATAATTTTCTTTCCTTTCCTACTGCTAACTCTAGGTGTGCCAAAGAACCACCAGTATGTATCATTCTGTGACATCACACAAATCGGAAGGCTCATGGGTTGCAAGATACTATGTTGTAACTGGCAGTTCATTTGTGGTGTGCTACTTGAAGTATCGATTAGGAGATGGATTAGGATGACACTATGGCCTTGTCTCCTTGCCCCTATTCTGGCTACAGGCTCTTTGGAAATGTGTTTTTCTTTCCTCAAGAATGGATTGTTTTTGTTCCCAAACGGCCTCTGCCATTGCTGCTCATTGTTTTCATTTTGCTTAATAAAGCTTGTGGCTTTACCACTGGTGTGAAGCAGATGAGATAAGATGTAGTACCCAGCCAGGTAATTGAAGCACACTGTTGTGTGTGGATGTTGTGAGGAAATCAGTGGCATAATGCTCAGGCAGGGGCTGAACAAAACCACACAAACCCCCTTCCCTCCACTCCTTAGCTGATCCTGAATAAGCAAAGTGTTTTTAAAAAAATGTTACAACTTGTATACATCTAGAAGTGTTGGTGATTTTTGATGCTAGGTTCTAGAGTTGGTCAAACTATTTGTTGCTAACAATTTATTTGTTTTGTGGAGTCCACAAATTGTTTCCATGGCTCTGTCCATGGTTTGTAATTGTTAGATAAGTAACTTTTAGAAATGTATTTCAGACTGCTGATTTTCACAGGCTGTCCTCAGCTAGTGTCCCTCTGAGAATTCACTATTTGGAGTTCAGTACTCAGTGTGTGGGTTTGGTTGCCTAAGTCACATAGTCAGGTTTTTTCTCCCTGATTGGATGACCTTATAAAGAGGTGCAGTGCCTGAAGAAATCACTGGGGCATTGAATCTGTCAAGGGACAGATGGGCTCATTTTCCTATTCCTTCCACAAAATGTACCCACTCTGTCAGAGAAATAATTTTTTATTGCCTTATTTCATTACCATAATGAGTATGCACAGTCAGTCAGCACCAGAACCAATATCATATATCTTATAGGAACAACCACAGCCAACCAACCCATTTCCAAAATTCTAAAAAAATAAAATGAATACTTCTGAGAAACCAGAATCTTTCACAGTCACCATGGCAGAAAACAAAGAAAAACAGAACCATCATTTTGTTTTTACTTAAGTCATTTTTAAAGTCAAATCCAATCATTTATTTGAATAGTTCACCCAGCTCTTGTCAAAGGAAACCCAGAGGTATTCAATTTATTTTATGTCAAATAATAGTTATGTTATTTTAAAGAGTAATCAAATTTCCTTGACTTGATTTCCCTTTCATAAATCCATATTCCCCAGTATTTTCCCTAAAGGTAAAACATTCCTGTTTTCCAAATGTATCTTACTCTTCTTCCTGAGAGTGCTTAATAGCATGTTTTTTTAATTGTATGTAATTATCGGCAAGATTATTTTCAGTCCCAGTGGTCATTTCCAACTGCTGGGTCGTAGTTAGGTCATATAGCTGGAGCTATTACACAGTTATAGTATCATCACGGTTTGTCCCCAACCAGCCTATCTGCATGCTTACTAAAGGCAGCACTTTAGAGAAGCAGTAGAGTAGCAGCTAAGATCACTTGCTTTTGTTGTTATTGTTTTTGGTCTTTGTTTTAAACAAGGGTCTTCAAGGCAGAGAGAAACTGTGCTGAACAGTCTTAAATTCTCACTCCATTACAGTGCTAGTCTACAGGGCTGTCTGTGTGGATGGAGTAACTAAGTAGAGTAGAGTAACTAAGGAAAGTAGAGTAACTAAGGGTATGTCTACATTACAAAATTAGGTCGAATTTATAGAAGTCGATTTTTACGAAGTGATTTTATACAGTCGACCGTGTGTCCCCACTAAGCACTTAAGTCGGCGGAGTGCGTCCACAGTACCGTGGCTAGCGTCAACTTTTGGAGTGTTACACGGTGGGTAGCTATCACACAGTTCCAGCAGTCTCCGCTGCCCATTGGAATTCTGGGTTGAGCTCCCAATGCCTGATGGGGCAAAAACATTGAGGCGGGTAGTTTTGGGTACATGTCGTCAGTCGCCCCTCCCTCTGTGAAAGCAACGGCAGACAATCGTTTCGCGCCTTTTTTCCGTGCCAGACGCCATACTGCTTTCAGCAGATGGTGCAGTAGGACTGCTAACCGTTGTCATCCAACCATCACTTCCACTGCAACTCTGTTCGCCTGCTCTCCTGGTGCCATGAATCCACCTCGCAGGTCCACTTATTGTTCCATATAAATATCTATTCTCGTGGCATCCGTCGTCATCCACCGCTTCTGCTGCAACTCTGCTCTCCTGCAGACACCACACCACAGCAAGCATGGAGCTTGTGACTTGCTTTTCCCTGCCCTGAAGCGCAAGAATACCAATATGAGAGCAGCCCTCACAGGTCAGAAGCGAGTGGCGATAGCCCTCTGGAAGCTTGCAATGCCAGACAGCTACTGGTCAGTCGAGAATCAATTTGGAGTGGGTAAATCTACTGTGGGGGTTGCTGTGATCCAAGTAGCCAGTGCAATCACTGAGGTGCTGCTATCAAGGGTAGTGACTCTGGGAAATGTGAAGGTCATAGTGGATGGCTTTGCTGAAATGGGATTCCCTAACTGTGGTGGGGCGATAGACGGAACGCATATCCCTATCTTGAGACCAGACCACCTTGGCAGCCAGTATGTAATCTGCAAGGCGGTACACTTCAATGGTGCTGCAAGGATTGGTGGATCACAAGGGATGTTTCACTGACATCAAAGTGGGATGGCTGGGAAAGGTACATGACACTTGCATCTTCAGGAATTCTGGTCTGTTTGAACAGCTGCAGGAAGGGTCTTACTTCCCAGACAAGAAAATAACTGTTGGGGACATTGAAATGCCTATAGTTATCCTTGGTGACCCAGCCTACCCCTTAATGCCATGGCTCGTGAAGCCATACACAGGCACCCTGGACAGTAGTAAGAAGCAGTTAAACTATAGGTTGAGCAAGTGCAGAATGGTGGTAGATGTGCATTTGGACATTTAAAAGCACACTGGCGCAGTTTACTGACTTGGTTAGACCTCAGTGAAACCAATATTCCAATTGTTATTGCCGCTTGCTGTGTGCTCCACAATATCTGTGAGAGTAAGGGGGAGACGGGGTGGGAGGTTGAGGCAAATTGCCTGGCCGCTGATTACACTCAGCCAGACACCAGGGCAATTAGAAGAGCACAGCAGGGTGCACTGCGTATCAGAGAAGTTTTGAAAACCAGTTTCATGACTGGCCAGGCTACGGTGGGACAGTTCTGTTTGTTTCTCCTTTATGAAAACCCGGCCCCTTAGTTCACTCAACTTCCCTGTAAGCCAACCGCCTTCCCCCCTTCGATCACCACTTGCAGAGGCAATAAAGTCATTATTGTTTCAAAATCATGCATTCTTTATTAATTCATCACACAAATAGGGGGATAATTGCCAAGGTAGCCTAGGAGGGGTGGGGGAGGAAGAGGGGAGGAGGGAAGGACAAGGCCACACTGCCCTTCAAAAACTTCTGTTGCTTGGGCAGTCCTCTGGGGTGGAGTGGTTGGGTGTCTGGAGCGTCCCCCTCTCCCCCTCCCGCATTCTTAGGCATCTGAGTGATGAGGCTATGGAACTTGAGGAGGAGGGTCTGTGCTCCTGCTGCATTTCCTGCAGCTCCATCAGATGCCGGAGCATATCAGTTTGATCCCCCAGTAACCTCAGCATTGCATCCTGCCTCCTGTCATTGCGCTGCCACCACCTCTCATCTTGATCCCACCACCGCTCATCTCGCTCATCCCTCCTGTGCTTGCGTTCATTTTCTGCTTTCCTGAACTCTGACATTGTTTGCCTCCACACATTCTGCTGAACTCTTTCAGTATGGGAGGACTACATGAGCTTCAGAGAACATTTCATCGCAAGTGCATTTTTTTTGCCTTCTTATCTGTGCTAGCCTCTGGGACAGAGATGATAGGGAGAGCATTGGAACATTTGCAGCTGTGGGAGGAAAAAAAGGGAGAGTAGTATTTAAAAAGACACATTTTAGAGAAAAATGGGTAGACTCTTTCACTGTGAACCAAGCTGTTAACATTACATAGCACATGTGCTTTTGGTACAAGGTTGCATTTTGCCTCTCATATTGAGGGCCTGCCGGTTTGGTGTGAAAGATTACACACGCAGGACCAGGCAACTGAATTTGGCTTGCAGGCAGCCACAGTCTTTTGGCTTCTTCAACCTTCATAACATGTGGGAATGGCTTCAAACAGCAGTGCCCTCCTTTCCTATACCAAGCACCCATTGGGTTGGCCATTTAAAAGGAGGAGCTGTACTGGCCACGAATGCATCCCAAGTCTTCAGGGCAAATTAATCATTAAACACGCTTGCTTGTAAACCATGCGTTATATTTACAAAGGTACACTCACTAGAGGTGCCATGAGCCCACCTTGGGAGGATTGGAAGGGTATTGGCTCTAGAGTGATAAACAGTTTCTGGCTGTCAGGGAGAATGGTTTCTCCACTTGCATGCTGTGCGCTATCCTCATCCTCCTCCACCTTCTCATCTTCCTCTCCCCAAAATCATCATCCCTGTTGCATGAGACTCCCCCTTTGCAGGTGTCCACGGACAGGGGTAGGGTAGTGGTAGGAGCCCCCCTTAGAATTGCATGCAGCTCATCATAGAAGCAGCATGTCTGGGGCTCTGACCTGGAGTGGCCGTTTGCCTCTTTGGTTTTTTGGTAGGCTTGTCTGAGCTCCTTAATTTTCACGCGGCATTGCTGTGGGTCCCTGTTGTAGCCTCTGTCCATCATGCCCTTGGAGATTTTTTCAAATATTTTGGCATTTCGACTTTTGGAACGGAGTTCTGATAGCATGGATTCATCTCCCCAAATAGCGATCAGATCCAGTACCTCCTGTTTGGTTCATGCTGGAGCTCTTTTGCAATTCTGGGACTGCATGATCACCTGTGCTGATGAGCTCGCCACGCTGGCCAAACAGGAAATGAAATTCAAAAGTTCCCGGGGCTTTTGCTGTGTACCTGGCTAGTGCATCTGAGTTGAAAGTGCTGTCCAGAGCAGTCACAATGGAGCACTCTGGGATAGCTCCTGGAGGCCAATACCGTCGAATTGTGTCCACACTACCTCAAATTCAACCCAGCAATGTCGATTTCAGCATTAGTCCTCTCGTCAGGGAAGAGTACAGAAATCCAATTAAAGAGCCCTTTAAGTCAACAAAAATGGCTTCGTCGTGTGGATGGGTGCAGGGTTAAATTGATCTAACACTGCTAAATTTGACCTAAACTCGTGGTATAGACCAAGGATAAGTAAAGTTGAGTAGAGTAACTAAGGAAAGATGTATAACAACAGTTTTTACCCTACAGGTTCATAATTTTGACCATGGAGGGTAGGAGCATGGGGAAACTATTATTGGGGCTGATGTTTTAATCACCAAAGCTCAAATACTCCCATCCAGCTCCAATACCATGGGGACACCAGTGGCAACAGTATGCTTCCTCCTCAATCACTAGTGGCACTCTCAAACCTCTATCAGCAGAGCTGCACTGGAGGATATCCAAAACTGTGGAAAAAGAAGCAGGATCCTTTCCTCGAAAGTGACCCAGTGCAAGCATGTCCAACACTGAATTTGCCTTGTGATCCATTCTTTACTCTTGACACTTAATGTACTATCCCAAATTCCAGCTTCACAGTGCGTTCATCCGTCCCTTCCAACTTCTCCTAGATAATGCTAGAAGGCTTTACAATTAAGAACTAGCCAGCCACCATGTTGGATCTGCTGGACTTTAATAGTGAGTCCCTGCAGCTGCTTGGGAAGACTTTAAACTTTTGTTTTCCTTTCAAAAAGTCTGTTTTGAAAAGGTCATTGAGCGAGTAATAAAGCTTTAAAAGATTCAAAGGCTGTGACAATGATTTACTCCTATTATAGAGCTGTGGCTCTGAGCTGGTGCAGCAAGAAACCTTCCCAGTTTTCATTTTGTTTTAACATTTTGCTTGCTTGTCTTTTTAAATACCATGGCAAAGTCACCTGTTTCACAGTAGTAACAAAGGTCCTTTTTAATCAGGCAGCACTTATGAAGCTAACGCATCTCCAAACTAAAACAAATCTCAGATATGTAAGGTCCTGGTCACTATAGCACCTCAGTATTGTTTTATAAGAACTAGATTGTCATTTCCTTCCTAGCTCATATTAAGAGGAGATGTGTAGCTTGTCACAACCCATGAAAGTGTTGCCTTCTGCTACTTTGGAGACTTCAGAGAGGAGAATGACCCCCAAGACCCCAAATATCTGCTCATTCAGATGCATGAGATGAGAACAGCCTGTAGGTGCCAGACAATGAACCTAACTGACATGCCAGGAGATCCAGTTGCTGGTCCTGGGTATTCTGCATGTGGTTGGGACTGCCCAGGCTTGTCAACTGAGCATTGGGAAAACACAATGTTCAGGGCGGCTGGAGGGAGGGAGATGCCAAGAGCGGGAGATGCAGACCCTCTATTGCTCTTAAAGGGAAAGTGAGAGAGTACACAGAGACCCCATGACCCACTGAGAGGGAGGAGTAAAATGTACATTGGACCAAGAGTGCTCCAGGAAGGGACTCCGGAAGGTATAGGTGATTACCAGAAGCAGATTACTTTCCCTCTCATGGCAGCTCAGCTCTGCTGGCAGACACATTGGTGAGGCAGAACCAAGGCTCCACCCATTCGCTGCCCACTTCTCTCAGCTTCCCATTTGCCTGTGCAGGGGAAGGAATGCCCCATAGAACTTGCTTCTCCTCCTTAAGAAGGAAATGGCCATTGAGGTGACTGAACAGGGAATGCGGAGAGAGCCCTATGTCAGAATCTTATGAGTAGGTTTCATTGAATGATGTTGCATTTAAGATCTACCCACTGTTTCAACAGGTATTCGTCTGAGGGCCAAAGCCACATCACTTTACTCATCCAGTGGTAAGATGAGCAAAATTTGGCCTTGTGATAGCAAAAAGCATCTTGATTATTATTTATACAGGGAGTCAGGCTTTTCTCAGTGCACACCTCAAAGTCAGGAGGAAACAATGCAAGCACTAGCCCAGAGGAGCTGAGATTTGTTATCGTGCTAATAAAGTTATGAAGGATGTTTACTTATACTGAAGCCAAGGTAATTGCCTAGCTAGATGAAAGGATGGGACACTACCCAACATGTTGCACTAGGAACATGAAAAATACTAATAAAATGTTACAACCTTTCACTTGTGCTCCATATTGTAACTTGACTTGTTAGCTGGTGCCGGTTCTGATGAGTGAAGGTCTAAGGCACTAAAACTTTGCACCAACTCCACTTTGATCAAGAGATGTTTCTTCTGCCTGTATGTATCAGACTTTTGCTATAATTGGCCCTACCAATTTTCTTCACACTTCAACTGTGCAGAATATGTAGCACATTGGTAACAAGCTGTCTTGTGTTGATAACAAGCCTTTTTAATAAATCACTCATCCTTCCTATAATAAGATTTTCTGCTATATTTTCCTCCCAGAAGTTAAGGAGAAAAATAATTCTGCCAGCTGTATTGTCATTTTCTTGTCTATTATTTTGGTTTCATTCCTTTGTGGCATGACATGGCGTAACATAACACAGAGATAGAAAGGAAAACACACTATTTTTTTAACACACCACTCTCACTTTCTGCCAGAATCAGCTCCAGAATGAAGTCACTGGACCAAAGAGAGAATCAGTAGGGGGGAGAGAAGGAGTGGAAGGGGCAAGCAATGAGAGGTAAAGGAATAAATGAAATGGCATCAGACAAAAAGAGGAGGAAATAGCCTATTAAAGGTCAAGTAGCATTTTCTCATTCTCAAAAGTATTCCATTCCTTTAGCTTTCTGTCTGTGCTGTGGAAAATATTCATTTTTATTGATTACCTATGTTTTAAATGTCAATATTAAAAAAAAGTGGTTCTGATGATGACAAATAATGGCAGATTGTCTGCACAGTTCATCCATTGAATGAGCACAGCCGAAGTACAAGTTTCCCCACATGACCACAGTGCCTCATCAGTGTCTCTCAATTCCTACACAGATTGAATCTCTTCTAGGAAATTAAAAGGCAGTTCATTGCCCGTGCTCAATCAGGGGCTCATCCAAAGCCCTTGGAAAGCAGTGGAGTCTTTCCATTGATTTCAATAAGCTTTGGACGTGGCTCTCTGTCTTCAGTCTCTCTGAGGTTGTCGATGAGACTGCCAATAAATACTAACTGGGATGGTGAATTTTGTGATGTGGTCCATTGACCACTAGATAGTGGATTGAGACACCTCCCTCCCATGTGATCAATTTCACATACACCATCAAAGACCTGTCAGACAACAATAACTTTTGGCAGCTGCTGAACTAAGAAGGATTTGAAATGGTGACCTTTATTATTTTTAAATGTGATTTTAATTACAACATGGGGTTTATGTTTAATCATGTAAAACAGCATGTTTTAACTTGCATTGCAGGGTAACAAGGACAGAGCTGGTAAACTGTGCTTTTATAAGAACACAAGAATGACCATTCTGGATCAGACCAATAGTCCATCTAGCCCAGTATCCTATCTCTGATAGTGGCCAGTGCCACATGCTTCTGGCAGTTGGCAGTTTAGGGACACCTGGGGCAAGGGGTTGTGTCCCTGACAATCTTGGCCAATAGCCATTGAACGACTTATCTTCCACAAACATATCTAATTCTTTTTTACCCCATTTATACTTTTGTTTTCACAACATCCCCTAGCAACAAGTTCCACAGGTTGACTGTGCACTGTGTGAAGAAGTATTTCCTTCTGTTTGTTTTCAATCTGCTGCTTATTAATTTCATCAGGTGAAATTAATCCAAGCATTATGTGAAGAGGTAAATAATACTTCCCTATTCACTTTCTCTATACCATTCATGATTTTATAGACCTCTATCATATATTACTTGTAGTCATCTCTTTTCTGAACTGAACGGTCCTAGTCTTTTTAATCTGTCTTTGCAAAAAAGCTTACATCCTTCTATCATTTTCATTGCCCTTCTGTGCACATTTTCCAATTCTAATATATCTTTTTGGAGGGGGGAGGGATAGCTCAGTGGTTTGAGCATTGGCCTGCTAAACCCAGCATTGTGAGTTCAATCCTTGAGGAGGCTACTTAAGGATCTGGGGCAAAAATTGGTCCTGCTAGTGAAGGTAGGGGGCTGGACTCAATGACCTTCCAAGGTCCCTTCCAGTTCTAGGAGATTGGTATATCTCCAATTATTACCTTATGGAGGGACCAGAACTGCACACAGGATTTGAAGTGTGGGCATGCCAAGGATTTATATAGCATCATTATGATATTTTCTGCTTTATTTTTTTTATCCCTTTCCTAGTGGTTCCTCATATTCAATTAGCTTCCCCCCCCCTTTTTTTTGAAAACTATGTACAACTCCAAGATCTCTTTCTAGAGGGGTAACAGCCTGTAATTGCCAGGATTAACTCTGGACCCTTTTCTAAAAATAGACAGTACTTTACCTACTCTCCAGTCATCTGGTACAGAGGCTGATTTAAGCAATAGATTATATGCCACCTTTCATAGTTCTACAACTTCATATTTGAGTTCCTTCAAAACTCTTGGGTGAATACTACTCTGGTCCTAGTAACTTATTACTCTTTAATTTATCAATATGTTCCAAAACCTCATCTATTGACACCTCTATCTGGGATAGTTTCAGATTTGTCACCTGAAAAGAATGGCTTGTGAATGGGGATCTAACCTACAGCCTCTGCAATGAAGATTGATACAGATAATTCATTTAATTCTCTTTAACATCCTTTTCTTCCTTGAGTGCTGCTTTAGCACCTCAATTGTCCACTGGCCCCTTTGACTGTTTGGCAGTCTTCTTGCTTCTGATATACTTAAAATGAAATGCTGGGGGGTGGTGGGGTTCCTTAGCTAGTAGTTCTTCGAATTTTGTCGTAGCCTGCCTTATTCTACTTTTTACACTTGACTTCTCAGAGTTTATGCTCCTTTCTAGTTTCTCCAGAATTTGACTTCCATTTTTAAAGGATCCCTTTTTGTCTCCAACTGCTTCTATCTCTGCTGTTTAGCTATGGTGGCCTCTTTTTTTTGAACCTCTTACTGTTTTGTGTGTGTGTGTGTTTTTAGTTTGATTCTCTATAATGTTGCTTTTAAATACCTCCCATGCACTTTGCAGGCATTTCACCCCTGTGACTGTTCCTTTTAATGTCTATTAACTAGCTTCTTTATTTTTGTGTGGTTCCACTTTTTGAAGTTAAATACTACAGTATTTTCCCTCTACAAAGATGTTAAATTTTATTATATTATGGTCACTGTTACCAAGTGATTCAGCTATATTCACCTCTTGGACCAGATCCTGTACTCCACTTAGGATTAAATTGATCTCTCTAATAAATAATTAAATGAGTATAAAGGAAAGGTGTAGTCAAGCACAGTAGCTTACAACTTAGTAAAAAAAATTTCCACTTGCAAAATATACTGACTTTTAAATATGAAAAATTGACTCAAATATCAAAACACATAAGGTAATGTTGTCAGATATAATAAAAAGTGCACTACGAAAAAGGTAAATTTATGAAAGAGGATATTGAAAAAGATATTTATTAGAGTTGGTTGGCTAAACTTTCATAAAACCGTATTTTGTCAGAATATGTGGTTCTCAAAATGCATTATAAAACTGGGTCAAATTTTGTTTCAGAAGAAAACCTGGGGGGAAAAAAGACTTTCTTGGAACAAAACATTTCCATTTTTCATTTTGAAACAACTTTTAATTTTGAAATTTTGGGGAAAAAATCTTATAATAAACAAAATTTTAAAAAACAACAAAATCTAGCATTTGATTTTGTTAAAATGAAATGCTTTGAACAACCAGGTTTTTTTCCCCTTCAGAATTATCCTTCATGGAGAATTTCAAAATTTCAAATTTTTCTTCCCATTCAGAGAAAAGCCAAATTGTAAAATCTCAAAATTGTGTGCAAAATGAAACTTTCATCTTCCATACAGCCCTAATATTTATAGAAGAGGTGCTCCCTTATCTTTTTAATACCTGTATTGTGTGCCACAGGAGAAGATTCTGTAGGTTAGGTTAGGTTCCATTTATACCCTAATACTGCAAGACCTGCCAAATGCTTCATTTTGACTTTTTTTATCCATAGTGTATCTTGGTTTAATTTGCTCAAAGCTACAGCTGAGTGAATGGCTAAAGAATGAGTTAGATGCAGAATGAGTTAAAGCTACAGGATGAGTTAGAGCTGAGTGAGACACAGCTATTTGTCTTATTGCTTCACTTTTGCAGGAAGTGTTGGGCTAAGTTCCATCTAAGCTGCACGGCCGTGCAGCTGCCTATTAACGCCCAAGCAGGGGCTCAGGGCTGTGGCAGGGAGAGATGCCTCTCCCCCAGCATGGACCTGCCATGGTAGAGAGAGGCACCCCTGCCCACTGGCCCCAGCATGGACCTGCCCTGGACTTGCCATGGCACAGGGAGGGGAGGCCCTCCCTCAGCCCTGCCAGAGCTGTCACAGCTGGAAAGAGGTGCCTCTCCCCCAGCCCTGAGCTGCTGTGGAAAGAGAGGGCTAGGGGGATTATCTCTCCCCACTGCAGCTTCAGGGAAGCCTGAACCCAAAACCCTTCATCCCTGGCCCCATCCCAGAGCCTGCAGCCCCCTACACCCTAGCCTTGAGCCCCTTCCTGCACTCCAAACTCTTCATCCCCAGCCCCAACCAAGAGCCCACACCCCAAGTCAGAGCCCTCATCCCCCCACACCCCAACCCTCTTCCCAAGCCCTGAGCCCCCTTCCACACTCTAAACCCCTCGGCCCCACCCCCACCATATGAATTTTGTTATGTGCACCAATATGAAGGTGATCCATCACCTCCATATTGGTGCACATAACAAAATTCATTCTTCACATCAACCTAAAATTTAGAGAGAACACTGGTGTTGGTGATATTTCTTTCTGATTTTTTTTACTTCTGCATTTGGAGCAGTCCCAATGCCTTTGTGGATTATAGTATACACAAGTGTACACAAGAGGCAGCCAATGCTAGCACTCAGAAGCCCTGCACATAGGGTTATCAGCAAGATAAGGAGGGTTTGAAGTACCAGTGCTGATACATCTATCAGCCAGATTTTCTATGATAATTAAGTGACTAAAGATGCAGATAGGCACCTAGTGAGATTTTCAAAAGACACTAGGCACCTAACTTTCTTTGAAATCAATGGGAGATTTAGGAACCTAAGCATTTTAAAAAAATCCCATGCCTAAATACCTATAGAAATATGGCCCTAACTATCTAGGCATGGGCCTTAGGAATTCTCCTTATCTACCACCTTTCCTTCGTACCACTTCTCCCATGTCTCACTAGCCCTGCTTAGCCAATGGTTTTCACAGGAAGAAAAGCTAAACAGATTTTGTTGAGTTTTGGAAACCATATTTGCTTCCCATGATTTTATATATATATAAACAGTTCTAAATAAGTATGTTAACCAAATAGGTTTGGGATTTAGTTCTTTATCTGCCTAAGAAGTTGTATACCTTAGGCATAAGTGAACTAGATGATAGTCTTCTCAGTGCAATCTATGGGTTTAAGAAGCTAATCTTGAACTGATATCTTAAGAACTGTTTACCGGACAACATTGGAATTACCTGTTGAATAGGTATTTCTTTGCTATGAAGACTCCAGAGTTTGAGGCTGAGTGGAGCTGCAGCCTTCAGCAATTGTAAAATTTTAAATACAGATCAAAACTGTAAAAGGAACAGAGGAAACTTAAGGTGCGGGGAATCACAACAACATGGATAGTTTTATATACATAATTTGTCTTCAGGGAATTAAGTGCTGATGGTTTCCAGAAACTGAGATTGTTGGTATTGCATGAATGTCAACCCCGGGAGATTATGATATCTGTGCAAGATCTGGTGCATCCCAAGGGAAAATGTCTTGTTCGGGAGTTCTGACATTTTAACTGATCTATTTTTACTTTCAGCTGTTTTCCAGTTATTAAACTCCAAGCTGACAGTACAGCATATATTATGAACATTTACTCTAACTAACAAAGGATCCATGTGCTCTTTTAGAAAACCCTAAACCCAGGATAAATCGGTGACAAATTTGTGGCAGAAAATTATATTAGACATTCCTGGAAATAGAAGGTTATTTTAATTATATAATAACCCAACTTGAAGTTAATAGGTTTCCTTTCCTCCAGTTAGTAGCTGTCTCTTTGAATAAGCATCCAAAAGTGTGTTTGCTAATCTATAGTTTACTATACACACATGGTCTGATGCACATTAAATACCAAAATGCACATTGCCCTAGAATAAACAGTTACTGAAACTGGAGAAATGTAAACCCGACATTTGTAAGACTATGTAAGACTAAGCTTGATAAATTTATGGAGGGGATGGTATGATGGGATAGCCTAATTTTGGCAATTACTCAAAGATCAATTGCCAAATTATCAGCAGGTAAGTATGCCCAGTGGTCTGGGATGGGATGTAGATGGGATGGGATCTGAGTTACTACAGAGAATTCTTTCCTGGGTGCTGGCTGGTGAGTCTTGCCCACATGCTCAGGGTATAACTGATCACCATATTTGGGGTCAGGAAGGAATTTTCCTCCAGGGCAGATTGGCAGAGGCCCTGGAGGTTTTTTGCCTTCCTCTGCAGCTTGGGGCAGAGGATTCTCTGCAGCTTGAGGTCTTCAAACCACAATTTGAGGACTTCAATAACTCAGACATAGGTTAGGGGTTTGTTACAGGAGTGGGTGGGTGAGATTGTATGGCCTGCATTGTGCAGGAGGTCAGACTAGATGATCATAATGGTCCCTTCTGACCTTAAAGTCTATGAGTCTATGACAGAGAAGCAGAGGGATCAACTATCTCTTCTTAAAAGTTAGGATGATGATAGTCATGAAGAATGAAGGAGATAAGAGTTTGAGATAGGGGATTCAGCAGCTGGTGATGAAATCTGGTCTGGTTTAACTGTAGTTACTATAAATTGGGAGTACTAGCTTAAAACTGCTATATAATAGTAAAGCATGAAAAAGATTAAATTGCATTTGAAAACATTGAAAACTGAAGTAAGGTGCCATCTCATTTCACCCAAAGTTTTAAAAAATGGACCAATTTAACTGAAAACCCATTAGAAATATTCTGATCGTCACTCCAAAGTAGATTTATTTTTTATTAAAAAAAAATCTAAATTTGAAATATCTTCTGGATAAAAATCATCTTGCATAGAAAATATGGAGAAATGTTCATTTGTGGAAATAGTCATGAAAGGGGAGGGCAGTAAAGGGAGGGAGATTTCCCTGTCATATAATGGCTTGGAATAAAATGATGAATATGTTTCTATGCAATTTCATGAAATTATCATAACTTTTGTACAGCTGTACTGTATAACGTTAATATTATGACACTATATTATGTGTCACTCAAAAACAACTAGCACCTCTCATCCAAAAAATGAAAGTGAGAAAAAATAAAGAGAAATACCACACAGATTATTCTTTGAATAAAACAAGAAGGCCCACCCTTTCTCCCCACCCCGCAAAAAAAGTGCTCTTACAACATTTTTGTCAGCAGTATATCAGTAGATAAGTATAAAATGCTTCATTTTACAGGCTGTAATCTTGCAATGGGCTTCAATAGGGGACGTTGCAGGGGCAGAGGTCTGAAGGTCATTGTAGGATTGGACTATACAATTGATTCAAAGCCCACTGATGTCTGTGGGATTTCTTCTATCACTTTCAGTAGACCCTGGATCAGGTCCATGGTGAGGTGACACAGGTTAAACAAGACTGGGGCCTTTTCTGATTGTCTTTTCCAGACCTCTGTGGCAATCATGTAGTGGTATTACTCTCTGAAACTGGTCCTTTCTCTCTCTCTCACATATGTGCCTTTTCTTCTACTTTAATTCAAATAACTCCTTTTTTGTGGTACTTGCATTAACTTTAGAGCATGCTAGAAATTGCTTGCAGACTTTTATGTGAATATTTGGTACTTCTGGCAAGGCCAGAAATATGAAGAGAACACCTGACCAGATCCAAAAAATGTATTAAAATGAAAAATAAAAATAAGGGTTAGATTTTTTAAAAAACTTGTCTGGGCCTCTTTAAAATTCAAAGGTGTAATTTGTGTTCACTTTGACCTTTAGGTTCAAAATGGTCACAATTATAGCTGGTCAAACTGAGTGAAAACTTTTTTCCTGCAGTATGACTGAGCTTTTCTTTGCATGAATAATTGCAAGACCTGCTAGTGACATTTGATGCTTGTCACTGAGATTCATATAATAATAAAAAAAATCTGTATCATGTCTAAACTGACCTAATTTTGAGCAGAAGCAGTTTATGAAGGCTAAACCATCCAATTAATAAACAGATGTTTTACCTTTTCACATTGGTGACCAGTCCCATGGCTTGAGCAGTAAATTCTGAATATTGAATTGGCCCAAATAGTCTCTGTAAAAGCAGTTCACAAATAATGCTAACCTCAAACATGTTTGAAAACACCATTCATCAAACAATTTTAAATAACAAAAAGTTAATTGAAAACATTATCTGTTTGTGGATAACTCACAAATGGAAAAGGGGTTACAATTATCAAATAAGTTGCAACTCAGATTTCAACCAGCTCTATTAATTATCAATGCGTGTATCTAACTGTGTGTACAAATATCTTTAGCATCTGTAGGACTAACGTTAAAAAAAGATGGGTATTGGTATTGGTATAACCATTGATAGAGTAAGGTGGCTAGGTTTAGAACTGTGAATGTTGGTATCTAGAATGTTGGTAACCTCTGCAAAACTGTTTTTCAATGGAAAATTGTTTTTTTCAATAACTGATTTTTTTTGAAGATTCAAGGAGCTTGGCTTGTTTAGCTAACCAAATGAAGGCTGAGGTGAGATATGATTGCTCTCTATAAATACATCAAAGGATTAAATACTAGGGAGGGAGAGGAGTTAAACACCAATGTTGACACATAGATATAAATTAGCCATCAACATGTTTAGGCTTGAAATTAGATGAAGGTTTCTAATGAGTGAAAATTTCAGAGGACTGAAGTTCTGGAATAGCCTTCTAAGGGAAGTACTGTATGTGCGTGGGGGGGAAACAAAACTAACTGACTTCAAGACTGAGCTTGATAAGTTTATAGAGGGGATGGTATGATGAGTCTGCCTACAGTGGCCTGTAGCCCATCTGTGACTCCGTGCAGCAAATATCTTCAAAGGCCAGAGGTGGGATATTATATGGGGCAGGCTCTGAGTTACTACAGATAATTCTTTCCAGGAGTCTAGTTTTTGGGTCTGGCCAACATGCTAAGGATCTAACTGATCACCATATCTGGGTTGGAAAGGAATTTTACCTCTGGTCAGACTGGAAGAGTCCCGGGGGCATGGGGTGTTGACCTTCCTCTGCAGCATGGGGCCTCAGTCACTTTCAGGTTTAAACTAAAGTAAATTGTGGATTGTATGTACCTTGAAGTATTTAAATCATGATTTGAGGCCTTCAATGACTCAGAGATCATGGGTCTATCACAGGAGTGGGTGTCCAGGAGGTCAGACTAGGTGATCGCAATGGTCCCTTCTGGCCTTAAATTCTGAGTCTATAAAATATGAACACTTGAAAACCAAAACAAGTTCAGCTGAAAACTGGAAAATTTATGATTAAAAAATGTTGCTGTGATGACTTATAGGAGTTATGGTTGGGTGCCTGGACTGTGGTCAGGGACTCCCATGATATACTGCAGAAGCTCACTAAGACTGGAAACCACAATATACCTTGAAATGTAGTCTTTCCAGGGAGCCTGGCCATGGGAGGAGAAGGGAGGCATGAAGCACCTGAAATACAATTCCCATGAGACACCCTGACAGCATTTCCGAACCAAAATTTTCAATTTTCAGCCACAGGTTTTTGATGGAAAATGTTTAGGTTTCAGTTTTTCACCAATAACCTGATATTGTCCTCTCCCTGCCCATCTACTCCCATTTTCTAACTAACTCTACCTCTAGATGGAGAAGTTACAAATTGTACTTTATAGGTTTGTTTGCAGGGACTGGTGTCAAGCCAGCCCTTACAGATTCCCTGCGAGAGTTGAAATCAAATAACTGAACCCTCTCAAATTTCCCTCTTAGCTGGTCTCCTTGTCCATGTCTAGCGCCTCAAGCCCTATCAATATTAGCGTTGACATTTTCCTCTCACCACAAAGACCCCTTTCGGTATTAAAGGCAATTGCTAATACTAAGAAGCCTGAAAGTGGCTGCTAGCGTGCTGTAGCCACCTGATGCCCCTTGTAAAGCCAAGTAGGGGTCCACCTGCTGACAGATTAGGGCTGGCCTTACCATGAGGTCAACTAAGGCAGCCGCCTCAGGTGCCAGACTGTGGGGAGGCACCACTACAACTCAGAGTGTAGAAAATTGTGTCTGCTGCTGGTGCATATGTATTATCTCTGCTCTAGATGCACAGAGATGGTGGAGTGCTGTGCTGGAGGAAGTAGGCACAAGAGACATAACAGACAGGCAGGAGAAAAGGAGAGAGGGAATAACAGAAAGCAGCAGGAGCTGCAGAGAGAGAGAGGAGGAGGAGCCTCTTATGTACCTCTCTAGCACCCCCAAGAGCCTGGACTGATTAACACCAGCTTCTAAGGGAGCTTCCTGTTTCCTGCTTCTTCCTTGAACCCACTTAAGGAGAATAGGCAGTCAACTGAAATAGTAGGAGCCAGTTAGGCCCTTAAGATGCTGATTTCTTCCCTCACTCAGGCCCTGCTACCAGCCTGCTTATTTGTCCCATTCAACTGAGTGTTGAGTGTAGCTGGCACAGAACAGCAGTCATGAGTGAAAGAAGAAAATGCCCCTCTGGGGCAGCATTCAGAAAAAGAAAGTAAAGGAAGCTTTTTTATCTAAGAAGGAAGGAGCTCTCCTCATAGACACAAATGTTCACGGTGAGCCTTCCGGCCCCAGTGAGGATGTGAGTGGTGAGGAGAAGCCTGATCTTCCAGTTAGTCAGAGTGCAGGTGACCTGGCAGCTACTGCAGCATCCATATCTCCATCTCAAATGGATGTAACCATGCACATTCCTGAAGAAGAGTGTAGATCAGAGAAGAGTGTGGTGGAGGCGCAAGAAACAGTTGCTGCTGAGTTTAGTTCCTTAAGTCTAGATGATTCAGGACTGTGGACCCACTTGAGCAGTAGCCTGAGGGACTTCCTTGTACTGTATGGGCCACAGCAAGTGAAAAAATTCATGATCCCCAAAGACAATGAAAATAGAAGTTTCCATCGAATACATTACTGCCATGAAATCCCCCAAGGGTGACAAAATGGAGAGGCCATGGCTCATGTACTCAAAAACCTGAATGTTGCATACTGTTTTTGTTGCAAACTCATCCAGTCTAATGTTCCAGCCACATTGGGTTGTATAGCAACAAAGGACTGGAAAAATCTGGCTAGAAATTTTGCATGCCATGAGAAGGCAGCAAATCACAAGAGAGCATTCCATAGGTGGAAAGAGCTTGAGATGAGACTAAGGTTAAAGGCCACCATAGATGATCAGCATCAAGAGAAGATTGCATCAGAGTCTCTTTACTGGCAAAATGTTCTGAAAAGGCTCATTGCCATTGTGAGAATGCTTGCTATCCAAAACCTAGCACTGCTTGGCACTTCAGATCAGCTGTATGTGCCAAACAATGGAAACTTCCTTAAAATCGTGGAGCTGATGGCTGAGTTTGATGCTGTACTCCAGGAGCATCTGAGAAGAGTCACCACCAAAGAAATGTACACACACCACTACCTTGGAAAAACAATTCAAAATGAGACCATACAGTTACTGGCAACAAAGGTCAAACAGAAAATTGTGGCAGATCTGAAGTCAGCAAGATATTACTCTGTTATTCTGGACTGCACACCTGACATAAGCCATACGGAACAAATGACTTTAATGGTGCGTTTTGTAACAACAGAACCCAGTGAAGATGTCCCTGCAATGGTGACTGTCAGAGAGCATTTTCTAGAATTTATTAATGTTGATGATACTACAGGAGCTAGTATGACAAATGTGCTTCTTAAAAAGCCGGAGGATACGGGAATTGCGATAGCTGACATGAGAGGTCAGGGCTATGATAATGGTGCCAACATGAGAGGAAAAAACAGAGGAGTGCAGACACGGATCCGAGAGTCAAACCCTTGAGCTTTTTTTGTCCCATGCAGTTCTCATTCATTGAACTTGGTGGTCAGTGATGCAGCATTAGCTTCTAGTGAGGCTGCTGAATTTTTTAAAATAATTCAAAGCATCTATGCATTTTTCTCCGCATCAACTCATCGATGGCAAATTTTGCAACATCTGGGAACATCCTCTCTGACACTGAAACCACTGAGTGCCACATGATGGGAAAGTCGAGTGGAGGCGATAAAGCCTATCAAACACCAAATTGGGAAGATAGATGATGCCATAGTTGACATTATGGAGGATAATTTTATGACAGGAACTGTTTGTGGGAGAGCAGTGGCAGAGGGAAATGGAATCACCAGAAACATACATAACTTCAAATTTCTGTATGGCTTAGTATTGTGGCATGACATACTGTTTGAAATAAATGTTGGAAGCAAGAAACTCCAAGGTGACCTTGATATATCTGGAGCAATGGAACAACTGGACAAAGCAAAGTCATACTTATAGTCTTACTGGTCAGATGAGGGATTTCAAAATATTCTGAAGGGTACAAAGAAGTTGGCAGAAGAACTTCACACTGAAGCTATTTTCCCATCCATTCAGGAATACAAGGGTCACTCAAGAAGAAGACATTTTGATTACGACACATGGGATAATCCCATAAGAGACCCCAAACAACAATTCAAAGTTGAATACTTTAACCGGGTGCTAGATTCTCCAATACAGTCAGTTGAAGAACGTTTCATGCAGCTCAAGGAACACAGCAGTATATTTGGGATGTTGTATGATATTCCAAAACTCCTCACTATACCTGAAGAAGACCTACACCAGCAATGCAGGACACTAGAGACAGTGCTGACACATGATGACATGTGCGATATTGATGTGAGTGATTTAGGTGATGAACTGAAAGCCCTTTCAAGATACATTTCAGCAGGATCAACTCCAAAGGCTGTTCTGGAATATATATGCACAAATAAGATGACCACCCTCTTTCCAAATGCTTTTGTTGCTCTGCCCATACTTCTAACACTTCCTCTAACAGTTGACAGTGGAGAACGCAGCTTCTCCAAGCTGAAGTGAATAAAAACACATCTACGCTCCACAATGACACAGAAGAGGCTGGTCAGCCTTGCAACCATCTCAATAGATCATGAGCTGGCCTGGCCCAACTGTTGACCTTCAGGAAGAAATACAAATCTTTGCAACCAAGAAGGCACGGAAAACACCACTTTGATTATTCAAACAGATAAAAATGCCAGTGTTTACTATGCAGACAAGAAAAGTTACATTTGCTGTTCAGGCATTTGAAAGTTAAGTGTTACTTACAATTTTTGAACAAGGCATTTTAAGTTGTTAGTTCTCCTTTATTGGGGTAGGTAGCAGAGCAGTACCATGAGAGGAGTGGAACAGGAAGAAGGCAGAATTGAGACCTTTCAAAGTTTTGGCCCAAGCAAGGGGGATGGGGGCGTCATTTGAGCTCCCCGCCTCAGGTGCCAAAATGTTGTGGGCCGGCCCTGCCATAGATACAGAGTGGGACAGGGAAAAAACCATGGACACTCCTTGGAAAAATGAAAGGGAAGCTGATGAGGGAAGGGAGCTCTGCATCCCCACTCAGAAACCTCAGCCCATGTTTGTGAACTCTTTGTGGCTATAGTATGCAAATCCAGAGACTCTCAAACCCAGACTTTGCTCAGAGCAGTTTGAGTTACGGTGTGAATACTTTGCACAGCTCTAGTGTTGACCAAAAAGCAGACTAAATTGTCCTTTCCACTATTGCCCACATTCAGCTTCTTAGTTCAAAGGAGCCTTGTTTGGTGAATACTGCTGAAACATCAGTTTTTCTACTTCTCATCATATAGAGGGGCTTTTATAAATACACCCTGCACTTTTTTTAAAAAGTTGCACTTGTTTTGTCACTTGCAAATAAGTCTATATCTTTCTCTGTGAGAATCTGCAGCACTACCTCATTAATCTTATGATCAAATTTCTTTACTGATATTATAAAGGATGTAAAGCTAACTTTGCTAGCATTTTATCTCAAATGCCAATAGCCATTTCTTCTTGTCTGACTTAAGAGTTCATGCCCTGAATCCATATAAGAATACTGAGAACATAAACAGTTTCATCAGTGTAATCTCTGTTTTGATGCTGCTGTGACTGTCTTTGAAGAGACTGTTTAGTTTCTGTAGTACTGCCTCGATTAAATCTCACTTGTCAAACAGGTGTAATGAGTGATCAAACTCCGAAGTATATGAACTGTGTGTTTTCAGATTTTCCTCTACCTCCATCCCTTTCTCCATTTCTGTTTTCTTTGTATGTGGAATACAGTCACCGCTCTGAATTGCTTATTATAACAGCTCAAAGCATCCTTGTTCTTTTTTCTCCCCAGACTTAAGAAACCCACTAACATTCAATAACCTTTAAAAGATATGATCTGTCTTTGTGAGTGAGGAAACTTAATAGTAGGAATACTTAAATATGCAACCTATAATTCAGTCTGACTGGCACATTAAATCATAGCCTCCAACTGCACTGTTGCTCTTTAAGAAATATGCTACTCTCAGAAGAAACATAATTAATGGATGATAGAAATAAGACTGTAATATTTAGTTTGGTTGCAAGAGTAAAGCACATTTGGGAAACATTTACTGGAGCTCAAAGAAGATGGATAAAAATCAATACTGCCTGTTGCCTACATAGCTGTTTCATTCTCCAGTTGCCAACAAGCCATAAATTGGTGCTAGAATTAGAATTCTGACATATCATTAATCAGAGAAATAAATATGAAACAGCTTGATGAACCTTGCTATAAGAAATGCAATTTCAAATAAAAAGCCATCCCATATGTGTCATTTCTTACTGGAGCTTTATGTAATTCAGCAAATTGAATAATAAAGTCTTGCAAAAGGGATACCAGCACTGTTGACTTTATTTTTTTTAAGAGGAAAGCTCTAAAGATAACATTAGTTCCACATCAAACAAATCAGTTCTGCCTTAATGTGGTTTTAAATACTATTTTTACTGATGGAGGTGGGTTCCTATAGGGGCAGTTGTGCACTTAATATGCCACTTTAAATGTTTTACTTTTTACATCTCTGTCTATCTTGATACAGATGTCTGGTCCTTGTCCTCCTTTTTCTTGGCAAGGCATATTATCCTGATTCGATGCTGCTAAATGCACCTCTGATACCAGTGAAGTAACATAAAAAATGAACTTGGCTTATTGAAATGAATGGGAAATGTACCATTAAATTCCACTGGAGGGTTGAGCTCACTTATTGCAGGTACTAATCCTTCTGCAAAGATGTCTTGCCAGTTTGAGCCACAACTTATTTTTTTTTAAGAGAAGTCACAAAAATTTTATTAAACTACTACAATTCTATGTTTTTAAGAGTATCATATCATATGGTGTTTTACAGAAACAGGATAGAATATGGATACGGTGATGTTATTGACATAAACGTTGACCATATAGATCATTGTTGCAACCAAGGTCCTATGGTTGCACCAGTTCTTATACAGAAGAGGCCAAGTGGGATGTCTATGGGAAGGTTGTGGTTTGCTGGTTATGATTATGCTATCTGTATGTGTGTATCATTTTTGTATTTGAAGTTATGAATATTGGCTATGTATTCGTTCAGTTCTAAGTAGCCTCAGTGAAGCATTTGGTCAGCTTCTTGAGAAAGGACTGTTCTCACTAAGTGCCCAATCAAGAAACACTTAACTCACAATGGACTTTGGGAGACGCCAATCCACATCTGAGCTTTCCTGGGAATGTTCAAACTAACATGTAAACGATGGCATAGGCCTGCAAAAAGCTGAATCATTCATAGAAATGTGACTTGCCCAGATGACTGCAAACTTCATCTTGTTGAGGGGATTTTACACAGGAGAACAAAGGGGTTTCCACCCAAAGAGAAAGACTATAGAAAGCCCTGGAAACCCCTCCATTTTGTCTTCAGCTGGCTCAAAAATAGCCTCTTCACCCCAAAGAGATGCCTGAAGGAAACTGAAACAAAGGACAGTAACTACGGGGTGTGAGAGATTGCTGGACCCAGACTAGAAAGCAGTCTAGTCTATGAAAGAAAGAAGCTGATTGGAACATCTCTGAGGGTGAGATTTACCTGCATTTAGCTTCCTACTGTATTAGGCTTAGACTTGTATGTTTTTGTTTTATTTTGCTTGGTAATTTACTTTGTTCTGTCTGTTATTACTTGAAACCACTTATTAATTAACCCAGAGCAAGTAACTAGTAACTGGGGGAGCACACAGCTGTGCATATCTCCCTATCAGTGTTATAGAGGGCAAACAATTTATGATTTTATCCTGGATTAGCTTTATACAGAGTAAAACGCATTTATTTGGGGTTTGGATCCCACTGGGAACTGGGTATCCGGTGCTAGAGACAGAAGCATTTCTTAAGTTGTTTTCAGTTAAGCCTGCAGCTTTTTGGGGGCATGGTTCAGACCTGGGTCTGTGTTTGTAGCAGGCTAGCATGTCTGGCTCAACAAGACAGGGTACTGAAGTCCCAAGCTGCCAGGGAAAATGGTCTCAGAGGTAGTCTCAGCACATCAGGTGGCAGCCCCAAGGGAGTCTCTGTGACCTAACCCATCACAGGTACATGATTTTATTTAAAGAAAGCAGTACATTTCAGAAAACAAACCAAATTATAGTAAAATGATGTGGGGAGGGGGAATTAATGAGTTTAAATGCCATGTGAGCTTTGGTGTAAAGCTCTGGTCCAGGTTAAGAGAAACATTTGATGTTGACCTGCAAATAGAATAAGTAACTTGGCTACTTAGGCCTAAATTCTGTTTACTGTTGCATGCATGCAGGCAAACGAGAAAGGAGAACCCTCTCTCAAGGCTTATCAAAGGGCAGCCAAATTCTTGATCCTAGGGTTATCACTTTGCGAGGAGGCATGCTGGTTTCAGACATCCCGAAGTGTGTAGGATCAAGGACTTGGGCCCATCTTCCTTCCTTACTGACTGACATGCCAGGGTTGGTGCTGGAGGGAGTGGATGCTGCAATCTGCCACAATGTATAGCAGTTGCTGTACCTGTTTGGAATTTCCAATCCTCCCTGGAGAGGCTCTGCCCATATGTCTCTTCCAGAAATCTTCCAAGCCCTGCCACTGTTACTTAGGGAATACTTCCATTATAGCAGAATATTTCACTCTTTGCACATTGCTGCCATAATAATCCAGTATAGTCTTTCTGCACTTCTACATTCTTATGTACAGTGCACTATATGATTTACAGGCTGATTTACAGAGGTGCTGAACACTTAGTACTCTCATTGCCTTAACTGAAAATCAAGGCATTAAGTAACAAAAGAGGTGTACTAGTTAGAAGTAACTACTTGTAACTGTATTCAAAGACACATGCACAAAAAAAATCCCCATTTTTATATCCACCTAGGAACTCACTCTTAAATAGCTTAAAAATTAGAGGGGACAGTGTTGGGTGGAAGACAACTGTAAAGTAGATTTGTAAATCCATTTTGGGATGCCTGCATTCTGGACTCATAATGATCATGCTGTACCTCTCTGAGTAACTCTGTTTCATCATACACACGTATGAGGAGGAAGATTCTATCTGAAAGTTTTGAAGCAATTTTGCAGTATTTCTCTCTCTTTTTTAATTGGCAATAATCATCTCCACATAAAGACGCATAGTTAAAATTAACACTTTGGCTGCTGGATGACTAGTTTTCTTACATAGTTGATGTCATTCACAGCCTGGCTGTGTACTAATAGACACTAGAAAGGTAACAGGAGAAGTGTGAGAGCCATTGAATGCTGTGAATCTTCCCAGTGTATCAGTTTCAAAAACACCTGCACTAATCAGCACTGAGCTGATCTACTGTGAAAATGGCCAGAAAGTGCTCAATAGTTTTTGACTTTCATAATTTCTGTAATAGGAAAGAGCCATGGGTTGAGTGTTCGAATATAACCCATGACAGTACTGGCCCCAATCAAAATATGCAAAGTAATTTTTACAGATGGAAGAAATCCAAGATTTTACCAAATTTGTGAAAAGACAAATGTGCCATTTTTTATAACTAAAATATGTACTGGGGCGAAAGCACTTTTTTCAGTATCGAAAGCTGTTTTTCCATCTAGCAAAAAAAAAATGCTGCAAGGTGCACTTTGTGGTCCTGGGCCTTCTTGAAAGACATAGGGAAAAAAATATATTTTTGAGGCTTGAGGTGGGGTGGGGCATCACATCATACATGGTCTTTCTGGACATCTCTGAATCTCTGGACCATTAATGGGTATCCCATAGCATGATTTACACTGGTGATTTGCTTGTTTCTACAACTACAACTCTTGAGACCTGAAGAAGTTGTCTGTGTAGCTCTAAAGTTTCTCTCTCACCCACCTTGTCTCTCTTTTTTAAAAAGTTATTGGTTTGTTTGATCAGGTTTTTTAAGCTGATAAAGTAGCATGTGGCACCAGTGGCTGCTGAGGCTCTTAGAGCAGCCTAGAGAACAGTTCCAGAGCACTGGGGAACCTGCAGTCACAGGTGAATCTATAGGTGGTCTGTAACAGGGTCAGACTCACCCCTGCGGCACCTCCTACTGGTTGCTCTGGGGAATTAGCTCTATTCCAGCCCGGAGCGCCCTCTGCAGGCCGGTGATCCACCTGTTTGCTACTGGCCCGAGTCCCTCCCAGGACCCCGGTGCCTCTTTAACCTGTAACTGGGTTTCCCCCTCCCCAGGGAACCCCCACCTTGCCTCAGTGTATGGCTACTGCCAGTCATTGTCTAGCCCCACACTCTGGGGCAGACTGCAGTCTCAGCCAACTCATCCCTGGCAAGGAGGGTTTGGACCTGCTGCTTTGTCCTAACCCTGGGCTGCCCTCTGCAACCCACAGTACCTTTGGCCTATAGCTAGGCTGCAGCCTGGGGCTTTCCAGGCTGGAGATCCCCAGCTCCTCAGCCTTTCCCCAGCCCTGCTTCACTCAGGTACCTTCTCTCTAGTTTCCAGCAGCCAGGCCCCTCTCCCTCTGAAGGCAGAGAGAGACTACCTGGGCTCCTGGCTCATAGCCTTTTGTAGGGGCCAGCTGTGGCCTGACTGGGGTGTGGCCCAGCTGCGGCTACTTCCCCAATCAGCCCAGCTTGAGAGCAGCAGCTCTCAAGCCCTGCCAAGCCGCTTTCAAACCCCTTAAAACCCCGGAGCAGGGATCCACCCTGCTACATGGTCCCATTGAAGTCTCTGGCAAAACTCTCAGTGACTATAATGGGGTCAAGATTTCACCCCATAATCTCCCTACAGAAGTTGTTTTTTATTGTGTTTGAACCTAGCCCATTGAGGTTGACAAGGCCCACATCTTGCTGAGTTATATGTACAAAAAAGAGGCAGGAGGTGTTGCATAAATAAACACCTCAACAAGATTTTTTTTATATATTAAAAAGACATTGTCCCTGTCCTGAGGAGCTGAAAGGTGTGACATAATGAGAAGTGTGAGGAACAAAACAGGAAGGGCTGGGAAAGGAAGGACAGATGCAACATCACTAAGATTGTGGTTACTCAGTGAAGGCTAGTGCACAGCATGTTAGAGCAAAACGTTCTTTTAAAAATAAATACCTTGATGACTTCATCAACTAGTTCCTTCTAGGTGTCATGAAAAAAGTGGGGGGAGGGATAGCTCAGTGGTTTGAGCATTGGCCTGCTAAACCCAGGGTTGTGAGTTCAATCCTTGAAGGGGCCACTTAGGGATCTGGGGCAAAAATTGGTCCTGCTAGTGAAGGCAGGGGGCTGGACTCAATGACCTTTTGAGGTCCCTTCCAGTTCTAGGAGATTGGTATATCTCCAATTATTACCTTTAATTACCTAGTTTATATCCATTTCTTCTTATGCCAATAGTGTCCTTTAAATAGTGGTATTTAAACCCCCTCTCACCCCACCCAATATATTCATAGCCAGCAATCATATTCCCTCTCAGATTTCCTTTTGGTATATTAAACAAGCCAAACTTTTCCAATCTCCTCTCAGAATATAAACCCTCCATTTCCCTGATCCTCCTAATAGCTCTTCACTGCATCAGTTTCAGTTTAAATCCATCTTTCATGAACATGGGTGACCAGAACTGTACACAGTATTCCAAATGAGGTTTTACCAGTGCCTTGTACAAGGGCGTTAGTACTTCTCTCTCTCTCTACTGGAAATGCCTCACATGATATATCCTCAGAGCACATTAACCTTTTTCACAGTCACAGCACATTGGTGGCTCATAATCATCCTGTGATTGACCCACACACTCACTGAATTTCATCCCATTTTTGGCACTCTAGTCTTCAAGGTCATCCAGATCTTCCTGTATAATATTCTGAAGCTACTGTGTGTTGACAATGTCTTTCAACTTTCTCGCATCAGCAAATTTGATTAGCCCACTCCTACTTTTTTTGCTAAGGTCATTAATAAAAAATATTGAATATTATTGGTCCCAAGACCAGTCCTTGAGGAACTCCACTAGTAATCTCCCTCCAGTCCGATGAATCACTTTTAAGTATAACCCACTGCCTTCTCGCCTTTAGCCAGCTCCTTATCCATCTTGCAATTCTCGACTTAAGCCCCATCCTCCCTAATTTAACTCATAATTTCCCATGTGGTACCATGTCAAATGCTTTATGGAGGTCCAAGTAAATTAGATCTACTGCACTTCTCTTATCTAAAAAAAACAACAACCCTGTTATATTCTTAAAGAAGGAAGTTACGTTAGTCTGGTATGCTCTACCTTTGATAAATCATCATGAATTACATACTATTTCTTCTTCTTCTTCTTCTTCCTCTTATTCACTCCCAGTGGAGCATAAGGCGTCAACCATTCTCCTCCATTCATTTCGTTCTTGAGAGAGGCAGCAAATTTCATCCCACTTCATTCCCATGCCTTTCATTTCCTCTTCAATGGTCCTTCGCCACGTCCCCAATGGTCTACCTCTCCTCCTTCTTCCTTGTGGTGTCCATCGTAGGGCAATATGAGGGTGTCTATCAGCACCCATTCTCAACACATGCCCCAACCATCTCCATCTTCGTTGTTTGGCTTCATCCACTATGTTGTTAATGCCCGTTAATCGGCTCACTTCAACATTGGTGATACGCTGCGGCCAGTGTATGTTAAGAATTCGCCTAAGACACCTTCCTTCAAAACCCTGAAGCCGACTTTCTATCTTCTTGTTGGTCCTCCATGTTTCCGCCGCATAAAGCAACACAGAGCGGACGTTCGACCTGTAGATCTCTACTTTGGTTTTCATTTGCAAGATGGCCGACCTCCAATGTTCTGAAGTCTATAGAATGCAGTTGCTGCAAGACCGATTCTGGTAGATATCTCCTTCTGAATATTACCATCAGCCAATATGTAACTACCAAGATATTTAAAATCGTTCACCTCCTCCAATTCTACGTCACATACTACTGTCTTCGTCGAGCTGGCTGTTTTTACTTTCATTGTTTTGCTCTTACCGGCGTGGATATTAAGTCCCACGCACCTTGCTGCTCTACCTACTCTATCAGTCTTCTCTTGGAGGTCCATCTGAGAGCTTGAAATCAGGGCGATGTCATCCGCAAAGTCACAATCTTCAATATGACCAGAGGGTCCCCATGCGATCCCTCTTGGCCTATCTTCGGTGGCTTTCCGCATCACCCAGTCTATAATCACAAGAAATAGGATGGGCGAAATAACACATCCTTGTCTAACTCCCGTTCTCACATGGAACCACTCGCTCCGCTGTCCTTCATGGTGAACACAACACTTATTATCGGCATACATATCTTTGAGGATGTTAATAACTTTCGGAGGGAATCCATATGTTTTTAGGATATTCCAGAGAGATGGATGGTGGACGCTATCAAATGCCTTCTCGAAATCAAGGTAGTTAATGAACAGTGGCGAGTTCCATTCAAGGGATTGTTCCATTATCATACGTAATACAAATATCTGATCAACGCATCCTCTCCCACTCCTAAATCCTGTTTGTTCTTCCCTCAGGATCTCTTCTACTGCTTGTCTTATTCTCTGCAACAGGACTCTGCAGAAAACCTTCCTGAGCACTGATAACAGGTTTATACCTCTCCAATTATCACACAAAGACAAATCACCCTTCTTTGGTAATTTCACAATGATACCTTTCTTCCATGCTTTAGGTACTTTCTCTTCTTTCCATGCCTTGTTGAATAGCTCCTCTAGAATCCCGGCACTCATATTCAGGTTGGCTTTTAGCATTTCTGCGGTTATTCTATCTTCGCCTGGTGCCCTATTTTCTTTTGTCTGTCTAATGGCCTCTTCTATCTCTCACTCTGTGATAGGCCCTTGTTCTACCTCCATCTGAAAACTCGTTTCCTCTATTTCAACTACCTCTTCAGGATTTGGTCTATTTAGAGTCTCTCTAAAATGCTCTGCCCATCGATTAATTTGTTCTTTCTCTTCTATCAATATTCTCCCATCCTTTCCTCTAACCGCTGTTGACCTATTGCTGAACCCTCCTGTCAAAGTCCTCGTGATTCTGTACACAGTTCTTGTGTCGCCCCACACGGCTGCTGACTGTGCCTCTCTTGACAGACTGGTAATATAATCCCTTTTATCTTTTCGAACACTTCTCTTCACAGCCTTGTTTTTCTCCCTGTATTCTTCATTCGCAGCTTTCTGTTGTTCACCACTTCCAGTCAGCATACGTAATTTTGCTATCTTCCTCTCCTCAATGAGGTTGTATGTATGATCTGAAATCCATACTTTCCGCTCTCTTCTCTTATAGACAAGCACTGTCTTGCTGGCCTCCGCATATACCTTCTCAACGTTGTCACAAATAGTGTTTATATTACCAGTTCGCAAATCATTTAGAAGTTGAAACTTTTTCGAGAGCTCCAGTATGAACTGTGCCTTTACCGATGGTTCTTTCAACTTCCTTGAGTCGAAAATTTGTTGCCCATAAACTTTCTTCGTCTTTCTCAGTTTTATCTGAAGCTTACTCAATACAAGGTGATGATCGCCACCTACATCTGCACTTCTTGATACTCTGGTGTCCAACAACGACCCTCTCCACTTTCGATTGATCACAATGTGATCAATTTGGTTCCTGGTTTTCCCATCCGGTGATATCCACGTCAACTTGTGTATTGACTTGTGTTGGAAAATTGTTCCACCTATCACCAGTCCCTTCTCAAGACATAAATCTACAAATCGTTGACCATTATCATTTCTCTCTCCAACTCCTTCCCGCCCCATACATGCTTCATACCCGTCGTTATTGGAACCGACTTTAGCGTTGAAATCACCCATCAAAATCAGGATGTCGTGGCATGGGGTCTTAAGTATCTCTTCCTGAAGTCTGATATAGAACAAGTCTTTTTCCTCTTCCTTGGCTTGTTCAGTAGGTGCATAACATTGGATGATGGTGGTCATTTACTATTTACCTCTGTGAATTTAATTATTTATCCTTCACAATTTGTTCTAAAGCCCTGCATACTACTGAGGTCAGGTTAACAGGTCTTTAATTGCCTGGATACCTTTTTTCCAATTTCTGAAATAGAGGTATGATATTAGCTGTTCTCCACTCATATGGTACTACCCCTAAATAGATAGATTTGTTAAAAATCCTTGCTACCAGACTAGCAATTTCATGTGCCAGTGCTTTCAGTATTCTAGGATGGAGATTATCCAGTGCCTCTTATATGAGTGCATTAAGCTCTTTAAGATTTTTTTCCACCTCATATGTGGTACTTTCCATTTCTAGACACTCATTTCCATCAGCCATACTGCTTTCATGCACATGTTCTGTACATCATCCTTAATGAAAACCAAAACATTTATGTAGAAGGGCTCGGCTGAGGCTCATCCCTCCACGGGGCTGAGGGGTACCCCACCGCCTCGCAACAGTTCGCTATGGGCCCTGGCCCCGGGGTCAGGGCGGACCAGTAAACAAACAGCCCGGAGCTCAGGCCCTTAGGCAGGGGCTGAGTCAAGAGTTCAATAGAAGCCCAGGCTCTGGGTCAGGGCAGGGCAGCAAACAAACAGTCTGGAGCTCAGGCTTCTGAGCGTCTGGTGCGAGGGGGAGACTGCCACCTGTGAGTGGGGTGGCAGAGGGGACGCAGGCCCGCCCACTCCACTGCGTCCCAGCCCGGGGCCCTAGCAGCAGCAGAAGACTCGCTGCTGCGTCAGTGGGGATCCTGACCGCAACACACTCACATGGGTTCTGGCTGAGCTGCGGCCAGACCTGGGTCGACTGCCCCTGGGCTACTTCTGGACTCCCCCTTGTAGGGTACCTGGGTTAGGGTGGTGTCCTAGGAGGTTTCCAGCACCATCGGTTCCTCCGGGTAACGGGTGAGGGGTAGGCTGGGCTGCTCCTCAGGGTAGCTGGCCAGGGGTAGGCTTGGCTGGCCTGGCCGGTTCTCGCGTCGGCCGCAGCCTGCTGGCGTGTTCCAACCCGGAGCTAGACCACAGGCATCTGGCCTCTCCTGTGGGCTCTGCAGTTGGGCTTTTCTACTTCCTGTCCTGAGCCCTGCCCTCTGGGGGGCAGGCGCAGGACCTGCTGGCCCCGCCCACATTGGTGCTAGGAGAGGCTCGTCCCTCTGCAGGGCTGTGGGGTATCCCACTGCCTTGCTACAATTTATTTCCTATGACAGTTATACTTTGAGTGTGGAGGGTGAAATTTCAAGAAAATCAGCATGTTTGAGGGGGAGTAAACATGGGTAATCCTGCACAGGTCTCCATCAAACAAAGTACAAATGTACATGCTGTGGGCAGTAGAAATGGGACCTTTAGGGGATGGAGCTAGCTTTGTCATAAGCTAAGCCTTATGAATTCTAAGATGGTGTCTACACTTGTGTCAGTGTACAGAGTTTGAGTAGCTACATACTGCAGTGATAGGCAGGTTGTGTCCACACTCATTTCAGTGTGTAGCTACATGCAGCAATGAAAGGCTGTGGGGAAAGGCTTCAGTGACAAGAAGCTCCTAGAGCTTTTCCCCATAGCCTCCCCACACCAGAGCCTATCCCTCCTGCTGGAGTCTGTCACTGTGACAGGGAAAGGCTGTGGCAGTGGGACAGTACGCCACTAAAAATCGCAGTGTAGACATGGGAGTCACTACTTAGGCACGTAGAGAGCCATGTAAGATATACGCTCTGGGGGTTCAGGCATGTAGCGCACTTGATGCTATCACGCTTGACTAATACCAGCAACACTTTTAAGTGACCATTCTATTCTATATGTTACTCCATGAATGGTCCTGTTGACTTCAGTGGGGCTGCTCAAAGAGTAATGAATTGTTCCATGTCGGGAAAGCTATCAGAACCTGGCCCCGTATACTTAGGTAGGTCCCTATTAGCAGGTGAAAGATATTTACAAAGTTAACAGTGAAAATCAATTAAAAAAACCATAACTCATTCTAAACAGATTCTTTTTCATTTCAGAAAGACAGGAATGTTTGCTTTACTTGGCTATAATTAGATGAAGAGGAAAAACAGTGAAGAATATTATTAGTTGAACAAAACACTGAGAGAATCCTATAGTCAACTAGGTGCCACTGTGACAATGGGGGATGGGATCTGAGGGTCTAATGTATACAGTTTTAAGCTAAAATGAGATATTTGGAGAGAGGTAAAAAAAATATTTTTTTATTGTAAGTCAGCAGCAATGATTGTTTGTATTTAACCCCTTAACCTTATTATTTTATATTATGTATCCCACATGCAATCATGGAGACTTGTTATAAAAAGTTTGCTATAATAAAAATAAAAGAAAAAGAAAATCACAATGCAAGTGGCTTTCCCCAGATTAATCATTTGCTGCTTTTCTATGTCCCATTCCCCTTACCCTCTTTTCTACTGGACTCTACAATGAGTTTTACTTTAAACATGTTGAGGGATTAATCCAGCATATCTCTCTGCCTTTGCTCTCTGTGATCTCACAAGATAAACTCAGAATTAAATCCTCATACCCTTTCCGATGCAGGAGATAAGCCTTTAGATAAAATGTTATTTCAGTTGCTGTCTTATCCGGATGTTTGAGCTGCCAGTTAAATTGTAAATTAAAGGCTCAAAACTCTGGATTATGGACTCTAGCTTCATTATTAATGAAAAATATGCCCTTTTCACAGTTTGTCATTTTTCTTTTTTCTTACAGACCCTCAAAAATATGGTAAATCTTTTTTCCCCCTCCCCGATTAACAAAATAGACACAGTAATACAATTTCCCCATTAAAGGACCAAGATTCTAGCATAAATAATTGCTTTCTGTCTATTCAGTCCACTCCAGTGACCAGCCTATGGCAATGTGAGGTTGTTTCAAAGTGCACTTCCTTTGGAATAGAAACAGAATAAATCAGAACTCCCTCGTTTACAGTGGTTTGCAATGTTTTCTTCCCAAACTATAACCTGTAACCAGAAACTTCACTAATGTGATTAACTTTTGTTCATAATCTATCATTTTGCCATTCCTTTTGGCTCCTTTTCCCAGTTATGCAGTGGGAGTTTGTAATCTCAGATATTTCTCCACACTCCCAAATTAAGTCAATTAAATAAAGACAGATCACACTACAACACAGCTACATCTCTTCTGATGTCCTCTTGTAACAAAATGTGTTCTTCATGGCAAGTTCTATGTAATTACCAGAGGAGATGAAACCCATCCTTCAGGCAAAATCTTGTTTTCATATATTTTTGCTTTGATCACTGGATATCATGTTAATTTTCTATTTTATTTATGGTTAGAATCATAAATGAGAGGAGTCCTATTTATGCAGATGACAATTAGTGCCCATAGTTTAAATATTGGTCACTGGTTTCCTTTTTAAAAAAGTTGATGTCTTTAGTAATTTATGGGTGAAAATCAAGTGGTGGTTCATTCAGATGCAAATGAACACCTTATATGAACACCTTTGGTTTTAGGAGCTGGGATAGAAATCTCCCAAGAAAAGTCTTTCTTGCAAGATTTACAGTACTTCTGACTGGGTCAGCTGCAAGAATAGCCTTTCACATGGCATTTCCATTTCTGGTCCCAGCAGACATAAGTAAGTGTAGAGGTATGTAGAAATGGAAAACAAAAGTCAGAAGTGAAGGGAAAAGCAGCAGAGTCCTGTGGCACCTTATAGACTAACAGACGTATTGGAGCATGAGCTTTTGTGGGTGAATACCCACTTCGTCGATACATGTAGTGGAAAGTGAAGGCAAGTTTTTGATCTCTCTTCATCTGAACTGATTTGTCCTTCTGTTATCTCAGCGTGAGTCTAGTTAATCAAAGTATCCATGCAGATATTTCCACTGCTGCATTACACAGACACAGCTCCAGTAGAAAAATATCCCCATTTCCCTTAGGTTGACAGCAGAATTATTTTGAGATACTCATGTGTACACCTTAGCATTTAAAGGTACCTTGTTTATAACATCAGAGGTAAATCAAGTGCATGATTTGGTTACTTGCAGTGTTGGATGATGTATGACTAGATATACAACTGGGAGCCAGAATGCATGACGGTTTTAACCCACACTAGAACCACCATTCTGAGAAAGTATTGATATGGATGGACAGAAACTACATATAACATTTGACAATTAATTGTTGATGATTCTGGTTTAACCACAGAGCTTCTAATTATCTCCCCTCTGAGAAAGACTAAACAGAACTAGTAGACCAACTGATACGTGACATTTATGGTTAGCTGGGCCAAAAATCTGGCAGTATTAACAAACCAGTACTGTGTATATTGCTATATATTTTATTAAGCCACAGAGGGTATTACTCGAGGTTACTATTGATTAGCTCTTTCTTGCTAAATGAAAAGTTCTTCAATGTCTGATTCTGCTCTCATTGAATTCAATGCTAAACCTTGTATTGACTTCAATGAAAGTAGGATTGGTCCCCAAGGCATAATGTCCATTGACCCTTACTTATGGATCAGGTGTCTTTCTCTGAAGTTCAAGAGATAGTTAGAGTTGTCAGTTAGTTTGGTGCATCAGTTAGATGCATAAAAATCTCATCCAAAATTAGTGTTGCTGCATACTGTAAACCCATTGTTGTGATTCAACCCGTAGGTGGCTGCTCCTCTGATTACTTTATATACCCTGATCCTGCAAATGCCTCAACAGACCCCTGCACCCATGCAGATCACTATGCATGTCAAAGGGGCGCCTGTGGGAGCAAGGGATGCATTTGCAGGATCATGGGCATACTTCTATGGTGCTTTGGGATGAAAGGCACTATATATATATTTACATTATTAATAATAGCTGAGTCTTCTGTGTAGGTGCAGGTGTGTGTGCATATTGATGAATGTAATGTGTGAACTATATTGTCAGTGAAGAGGTATGCCAGAGAAAATAAGATTGACAGAATAGAAACAACAAAATAAACCTCATCTATCAGACAAAGCTTTTCCAACCCATCCCTCTTGTGTAAGAGTGTGAGTTGTTATATAATCACATCACCACCTTTCACCAAAGGGACTCTAGTAAGAAAAGGTTGAATTTTCATCTCAGTGCTCATTTAATCCTAGGTGGTGCTCTGTTCATTCCTCAGGGCAAAAGAGAGTGAGATATTTTCTCTCTCTGTTTCCAGAAGATGGAAATGCAAAGAGTCAGAATATGTGAGGGAGTTTTCAGTAATGCATCTCAAAGATGGGATTTTTATTTGATAAAACAGGAATAACAAACATGTTAGATACATAGCCCTTGATCAAACAAAACACTAGTGTTAAAAGGCAGCATTGGGCCTGATGGTTACAGCAGGAAACTGGAATTCAAGAGACCTGGCTTCTCTTCCTGACTCTGCCACAAGCTCCCTAAATTGCCTCCAGCAAGTCTCTTAATCTCTCTCCTTCCCACTTTTCCCATCTTTAAAGCTAACTTAATATACTGTCACAGATTTTAGTGAGTGCCCCATCCTGGACAACCACTAGGACTGCTGTGCGGGGAATCCAAGCCCCTGTGTTCTGTGCTCATCCCCAGGGTGCTTCCAGCTCTTGGAGCCTGAAGAGAGTCCACTGCGCCAGTCCTGGAGTCCCCAGGCACACTTTCAAGGATCAGACCTATCTGGCACCACCTTCCAAGTGTTGGAACCTGCTGTCTTGTCACCTACCCCCTCTGGGCACATAGCTCCTAGTACTTGAACACACACACCCCTTCCAGAACTCCACCCAAAAGGAATGAAGCGTCTCATTTATAGTTTAACTCTTCCAGAGGCACACAGCAGTTGTGAAGCAGTCAAAACACACACACACTTTGTACATCCTAACATCTTTATGCTCTTTTATCCTTAATCATGTAAAGCACAGGAGAATAAGGATAATAAAAAACAATAAACATCTAAACCATATCTTCCACTTCCGATCTAACCCTTCTCTCAGGAGTCCTTGGGCATTCACCTGGATACAGGAAGAAAGGCAGACAGGACGAGTATCCCTGCCTAATCCAGGCTGGTATTTCCACACCTCCTTATTTATTCACACCCTGTCTTCAGCCCCTCAAAATCTCAAGACCTCCTCATCAACCACCTGGCTACCAGGAGGAGGAAGCTGGAATGGGGGATACTCTGCAACTGTGGGGACTATTTCTGATCCCTCCTCAGGTCACAACTCTGGGCAGAGTCCCTTTGGGCCATGTCCATTGCCTCCCTTGACGCCTTTGAGGAGCAGTGGGCACTGTCCAAGGTACTCTGCTTGGTGTCCTCCTCTGGATCTCTCACTCCCATTCCTGCTTTCTTCATTTATTGTTCCCTGAAATTATTTGATGTCTGGGTCTAGTGGCTCCTCCCCTTAAGTTAGGAGTGGTGGGTTCAGTTATGGACCCGCCTATCTCCTAGCTCTTCAGTAGTGCTGGTACATAGTGAGTGGTCTCTCCCTTATGGACTGGAGAAAATGGCCCCTAAGCAGACCAGCCTCTGCCCTTAAAACCAACAGTACCATAAATCAGGTGACACCCTTGCCAGCTTCCCCACATGAGCACAAACCTCAGTCAGGCAACTTTGTTGCCAAGGTAACTTCACACCTGCTAAACCCATTTTTCTGGGCAGGGACAAGTCTTTAGTCTAGAATAAATAGATTTCCAATGACTTAAGAGAACTACCCTCTATTGTTATTCTTTTGCCACTATCCTTTGGACTTCCAGCTGAACATGGAGGCAAACAGACCATAGAGAAAAGCAAAAGGTGGCATATTTAGAATGGAGTTTGCAGCCTGCCAGAGACACATAGGGTTCATAATCTCATACACAATTAATAATTTGTACAGACATATTCCCAGTTCATCTCATATACTTACCTACCTTTTGACAGCACTAGAGATCTTTTTGGTGAAAGGTTTCATAGGGTGGTGGTGTTTATTTAATAAATACTGCTTATTTATCTTAGAGTTTTTATTCCTCATAATATTCACTTGGTATTTAATTAAAAATGTATCCTTTTAGACTGAGTGTTGTCTAGAACAATTGATCCTTGAATAGATTTGTGGTGTGTGGATCAACCATCTAGTTGTTAGACATCAATAAAAAGTCAAATCCATTGGGCCCAGATTCTGGGTAGCAGCCTGAGTAATGGCCCGGCCCAACCACTGAACATTTTCTGGAGCAGGGCCTGCTATCCTGCCACTTGTGTAGATCCTCACCCCTAAACTCCTTTTTTTTTTCTTTTCCCAATGTCTATCTTGTAACAAAAGCACCACTAGAACACTAAATACAGCAGTTTCTCCAGTTAGCTTGTCAGCCCAGCTGCAGTGACAAGTGGTTGGCAAACTCTCCAGGTCCCCTTGCTCTTCCCTAGCAAAGGTGTGTCTCTGCTCACATTCACCTATCTGCCCTAGAAACTCTCCTCCCAAAAGCCTACGCAAGCCAGGTGGCCATGCTTCCCACTTAACCATGCTCACCTCTTCCACTAATTTCCTCCTCCTTATTCCTGACTTTCAAACAAACAAACAAACAAAAATAACCATGAAGGGGTTAAAGAGGGGAAGATTAACTTTGGCAATGGTACCACAGTGATGACTAATCAAATCATACCCAAGAAGCAGCATCAGCATCAGAAATGATCCTGAGAAGGGGTTCTGAAAGTTGGTGGGTACCTTAATATGTGAGTGGAGCACAGATCTCTGTTGCTTAGACTGTACCCTCTGTATATTTATATTTTCTCATGAATTCTCAGGCTTACATACGGATGCTGTGAACTGAGGGTGAGGAGGTTGTGGGGAGTAGAAAAGAGGTGCAAACTTTTGAATAAGCTAAGTATTTTTCATTACACTGTACCTGAGAGTACTGAGTTTCCCACCACATGCTAGCCTTTCTTCATGAAGAATCTTTTTAATCAGCTACAAGAAATTTTACAAAACACAGCAAGCAGTGACCACATTTCTTTTGGTACATTTTTCTTCATCTTCAGGTTTTATGTCATGTAGAGCAGACAACAGCTTTCAACGTGCTTTTGTCATCTCAGTTTTCTGTTTTTGTTCCAGTTGCTGTAATTTACACAATAAGGAGAATACCTTATTTGTTGCACTCACCACCCAGGCAGAGGGAAACTTTGTGATTAGAATGCATCTAACAGTGAGATGCCTTGGGTTTGTTGCCAGAGTTCTTTGACAAAGATGCTCTTTTTTCTTACAAGTAAAACTAGGTGGCATATCTAAGAATAACCACAACGTATGTCCCTGGGGTAAACACGAGTTGCTATAGAATGTACAAAAGCAATATACCCAAGATCGAGTCCTGCAAATTCTGATTTTTGCTTTCTTAAAATTGGTGCATTGTGTTTGGAGACAAAATATTAATTTAGGTAGGGCTGAAAAAGCTGACATTGTGTTAATTAATCCCATCTGCTATTATTATTGTCAGTGCTGCTGCAATCTGTTCACTAAAGATTCAAACTCTGATCAACAAGCCCTTGTAGATTCACCTAAAAGTAAGACTCTTGGTCCATTACACCCTCTGCCCGACATTCTTGCATCTGAATTGTACCTTTAAAAATCAGTTTGTTCTCCTTAGTGTCAGGCTCCAATTAGCGAGATCTTATTCACCCAAGTAGTCCATTCAGTCCCACTGGATGATCCAGATGAATAACTGTGCATCAGTGTGAGTAAAGACCACAGTCTGGACTTAATCACTGTTTAGGTTTTTTAAAGGAAATTTACATCACAGTTCTACATATTCAATTGCTAAACAGTAAAACAAACTTGCTAATGAACCACTAGTGTGTGATTCGGTAAAACTACTAAGAATTTCACATTGAAAAAGGAAGGAGAGAGGCTATCCCAGAAAAGCTGTGGAAGAAGTCCATAAAGAGAATGGGCCAAGTCCATCACTGGTGTAAATCCACTAACATTAATCACCAGGGATTAGTTTGTCCTAATTTCTCTTTTTAAAGTGCTTTACTCCAACTGAGTTTTAGTTTGCTTAATAGTGTTGGCATTTAAAGTGCAGATGTACTCTGAGGAGTGACTGAAGAAATGACATCATGGGGCTTCATATTGATCCAGGTCTAATGACTTCCAAATCAAATTTGCTCAGTTTACAAAACAAAAGATATTTTTATTTTTCTTACTTGCTAATGATACAAACTGTAGCTGGATCCTTTCTGATGATCAAACTAAGTATTTCTGTCCCTTACCTCCGTGTCAGTAAATATGATTCTGGAATCAGAATTTATGTGACAAATTTTGTAGATTTTAGGGTTTGGACAGCATGGGAAAGTCACAGTGGTATAAGCTAAGGTGTGAATTTGAACCAAGGTAGTTATATGTTATAACATCCTACGTGGACACCCTTATTATTCTGATGTTGAGTGTCTTTTTTGGTTTAGCTTGAATCTTGTTCAAAGCAACATAAGCTAAACTGAAAACCAAAACAAAAACTCTCTTATACTGGAATAAGAGTGTCCACACAGGGAGTTATATATAACTATATCAGTTTAACTATGCCTATATAACTGGTAAAACTTTCCTGTGTAGACAACCCTTATTCTTATATGGCTTTATTAGGGTATTGAGATTAGTATCTCAATTACACTAATGTAAGCCCCAAACAGAAAGTAGTCCTTTGTCTACATCGCCGGAAGAAAAGCAAGACACCAGGAATGTGATTTCAGTAGGCCGCAACCTTATTAATTAACACATCTGTGAACTATTCAGCAATAGTTCATCAAAACATTTTTGGTTTTCAGCAACTGAAAACTAAAAATGTTCAGTTTCAAAGTGTTCATTTTTGTGTGTTTTTTGACAAAAACCTGAATATTTTTGGTGAAAATGATGTTTTTTTAATGAAAAATATTATTTTCAATGTACCCCCTTTTTTAAAAAAACCAAAACCATCTAGCTGAAAATATTTCTACCAGATCTAGCTGTCATCTAAATAGTTTGACAATGTATTGGGAAAACTGGGAATTTTTGCAAGGCAAAGAGTTATTAACTTATGGCCTGGCTACTTCAATGGGAGTTCCCAGTGTTCAGAATCTTTGAAAATCAGTCTGCTGTTAATCAAACAAACAAAATCTAAAAGCTTAGGCCAACGCTTGCAGACGGATATATCTAAAGTTAAGCACCCAAATCTATGAATTGTAATAAGTGCCCAGTATCTTTGCAAATTGAGCCATTTATTTAGATGCCCATGTGATACTCTGTACCTCAGGGAACACCCTGCACCCTCATGTTCATCCTTATAATATGACTGTGTGGTATCCAATGCAAAGTTCGTCATGTCGGGTGTCTTCGGAAGGCTCATGATGCACTGAGCATTGTTATAGTAATGTTATAGGTTGTAGTTTCATGTTTATGAAAATATGTCCTCATGGCTTAAAACAAGCCCAGGAAAAAACTCTCCAGGAGCAGAGGGGCAGGTCACACCTCATCAGGGCATGTATGGGACAAACCCAGCCCAACCTAACAGGAACAAAGGACACTGGTCTAGGCAGCAACAAAGGATCTGTTGGACTCTCAAGTGAATCTCACCTCCTCCCTTGGTCAGTTTGGGACTAAGATGAGGTAATGCTCACCTGACTCTGAAGGGGGGGCAAAGCCAAGAGGGAAGAAAAGACATGATAAAAAGGAGAGATGTTTGCCATGCTCTCTCTCTCTTCCACCTCCATCTACAGATACCACCCCTAAGCAACTGAAGCGCTGATCAAAGGGGAGAACCTGGCTGAAGGGCTACCAGCCAGCCTGTGGTGAGAAGCATCTAAGTTTGTAAGGGCACGGAAAGTGTTAAGATCAGCTTAGAATGTGTTTTGCTTTTATTTCATTTTACCAAATCTGACTTGTGCTTTGACTTATAATCACTAAAAATCTATCTTTTGTAGTTAACAAATTTGTTTGATTATTCTACCTTAAGCAGCGTGTTCAGTTTGAAGCTCTCCTTGTCAGAGACTCTCCTTGGGATACCAAGCCTGGTACATATCAATTTCTTTGTTAAATTGATTAACTCATATAAGCTTGCAGTGTCCAGTGGGCATAACTGAGCACTGCAAGATGGCGGTTCCTAGGGTTGTGTCTGGGACCGGAGATATTGTCTAGTGTCATTCAGTTGCACACACCAAGCAGCAGTTGGCCAAAAGTGCTCACTCACGTAGCTGGGGGCAGCTTACATGCTAGAGGCTGTGCATGAACAACTCGGGAGTGTAGATTCTTCTCACAGAAAAGCAGGGTAAGGCTGGTTCCTAGAGTTGAGGATTGGAGTGACCTAGCAGATCACCGGTCCAGATAACACCAGGGGAACATCACAACCCAATTACGGATTATTTTTTTTCAGCTTTAGGCCAAAGATATTTGGCTTTACATTTCTCACCAAAACCTCAGCATTTTACACAGGGAAAACAAAATCAATTTTCCACCCAGCTCTAGTTGGAGAATTTGGCAGAGTTGGGTAGGGAAGTTTGCACTGCCCTAACCTGCCCTATGCTGTAGTTCTTTGGGTAAACAAAGGCTAAGGATATTGATTCACTAGCATTAAATTGAGTAAATATAAATACATTTTAAAAGCCCAAACAATTATTTAGCCTTCTCTGAGGTCTCCCTCAGGTTCTTGTTGGGAACTTATTAAACAATAGCCCTTCAGCCCTTAGCCATGCTGGGGGGACCACATTGGGGTGTTTTACCTTTGGATCCTCATCTTCTTGTTCATCTTCATTTCAAATGCAAAAGAGGAACAGGCTTACCCCTCCACAGGTACCACAGCAACTGCCTGCACAATCACTGATTTGAACCTCAACTTTGGATCAGACTCTATATGAAGTCAAAGGAAAGGCCATCAGTGACTGTAATGTGCTTTGGATCAGGCCCTGAGGGAGGAGACATGGGACTGCATTTTTCTTTTTATCCCCAGGAGCCCAGAGAATCTTACCACCAGAGTTTACATCACAAATAAACAGCTTGCTGCCCCTCTTATTACCTAACAAAGTTCATTGTAGTTCTTGGGGGCATCTGTTATAAATCATAATACAGTTATAAACAATTCTGAATCTATGATGAAACAGTGTGCAGCCATAATTACAGTCTGTGCATTGCATGCTTCATCTCTGATTTATTCATTTGCCAATAAACCATTTTCATGTAATAATGTTGTAGCTGTTACATTGTCACATGAGCTGCTTAAATAGCAAGTGTTTAGCAGATACTCCGAAATCACTGTGGAACATGCATTCTAAATACATTCTTTGCTATTATAATACTTTAAAAAAATCTGATATAAGCCCTAGGTAACAAGTTTGAGTCTTTCAAATGTCACCCATCTGCACTGATGAGGATTCGCTTATTCACTGGCACTGCCGTACTGCTTATTACGTACTCCTCCTGGGGTTAACTGGCTCATTAAAGAGAAACAGGAGGGGAAAACAGGCCCCTGCCTTAAAATATATAGTATTTACAGTCCCCAGCTTTTTAAACAAGAGTGTTTTTCCAATTCTTCATTGACAAACCCTTACTCGTGTAAATAATCCTATGGAACTTCTATAGGAGTAGTGACATAAACAAGGATTTATTATTAGGATACAAATTTTGCAGAGTCCAGACTATGAATAAATATCCAAATATCTGGATATATCTGAATGAATCCCAAGCACCAAACCTTTGGAGGCTCTTTTGTAGAAGACGAGGATTAATTCCCCCCACCTCCCGTCTTTCTTTTGCAATGAGACACTTGCAGACAGGATTTTAGCACTCAACAGGAAAGGTCTGAATCCAGTAACTCTGAACTTTGGAGATAGGAAGCAGAATGTTATGGGAGCACAGAATGGGTGGCTTTCAGTAGAATGATTAAGCAAGAGTTGTGAGATTTGATTTATTTATTTTTAAAGCATGAGGAGATTACAGGAAAGAGGTTCAGAATGCTTTTATTCTGACTTTAATAATGTCAGGGAGAACTGAACTGCACTCTTAATTGAAGCTTCCCTTTCTTCAGGATTTCAAAGAGAGCTTACTAGACTGGTGTGAATAAATGACTGTCTTTAGCTGTCAAACACCACAGACCACCTTCATTTCGTTACAGCCCGGTCATCCAAAAGTGCCAACTTTTTATAAAAAGAATCAATCCCCTGAAAGCACTAGATGGTTGTTAATAGATATTTTTCCCCCTTAAAATCGGATTGGTTTGCTCTTGGTTAAGAACAGTTTCATCATGAATCACCGATAAAAAGTAGGCCTGAGTAATTCACAGAAAGGGAAAAATCTGTAACAGCATATGAAGATTTAGAATTGGAATCCTGATCCAATCACATTATGAACCCAAACACATTTTATTAAGCGATATCTAGAAAACTGGCAAGAGGATCTTGGCAGCATCCCATCACATTTTTGATGTATGTAAGAGAGAAAGGGAAGATATATTTTTTTTCTTCACAAATCATAAGGGTCATTCGATCGGCTGCTCCTTACAGAACAGAGTGTGTGTGTGTATGTATGAATGTATGTGATCAATATATATATTGCTCCTACAGTTGAGGTGTAAATTGAATTATATGGTGGCTGAACACTTTGAAAGTTGCCTGGTATGAGATTTTCTAAGGTTCACGTTGACAGCATGTTTGTAGTGCAGTGTACAATATATAGCACAGGTTGTTCTAATGTTTACAAAACAGTTCATGAAAATACAATGTTAGTGCATTTAAACTGTTTTTTAAAGAAATTTTTGTCATCCCATCAGAAGTTCTGATCATGCTCATGTGTAGAGAAGGAAGAACTGGAGCGGATGAAACAGGAACTGTGTGTGTTATCTCCGCACCTCCCTTCTCAGAATCTTTAGCCAAAAATTAAGCTAACTTAGAAAAATTTGGATAACTTTCATAGTAGGATTTGGTTTGAGGGTTGGATCTGAACACCAATCTCTGAAGGTGTTCTAAACCCAAACTTAGATTTGAATGTACATTTTGCAAATGGCTCCTGGGTTTACAGTGAGCTGAATCAGAACTTTAGATCTGACCACGTTCTTATTTTGGAGTATTCAAACTATGGACCTGAACTAAGCCCTTTTCTTGTCAACTGTTTATATATCTATAATTTCACATTTTTTGTGCCCCTCTACTTTTCTGGGTTCCAGCCAGGAGCAGGGGAGAAGGTGCCAAAATACAGTGGGAGATGCTGCTTTCCCTCTATTTCTGGCACAACAAGAGGCAGGAATTTCTGGGGTACATGAGAGAGCCTAAATGCCCTATATCCTCTTAGTCATGCAATTTATTCTGAAATGCACAATAATCCCATTGACATCAATGGAAGTTGAGGACACTCAACACTTTGCAAGAAGCACTCGGCATTCTCACAGGATCATATTAACTAGGCTGTCCCTGTTGGCATACCCATTATGATCCAAAAACCCAGTCTAACAAACCCTTACTCATGTAAATAATCCTATGGAACTTCTATAGGAGTAGCCACATAAACAAGGATTTATTATTAGGCTACAAATTTTGCAGATCCCAGAGGTTTGATTACTATAAATAAATATCCAAGTATCTGGATATATCTGAATGAATCCCAAGCACCAAACCTTTGGAGGCTCCTTTGTCACTAACAATACTTAAAGACCCAATCTCAATACTTCTGCAATCAATGGATTTTAGCACAAGAATTATATTCAGAAAGTTCAGCTCTGAAAAGAATTACTCACTTTGACTTCACTTTTCTATGTTGGATTCCCCAGTGCCTGTTTCAGACTACACAATGGTGATAGCTGTTGCTGGTGTCTTGGGCACATTAAGTCATTTCTATGTGTTGCAGAGTATCTATTAAACAATACCAGTTCTCATTATGGAAGTGTTAGAAATTCAAATCCATAGAGAGCTAGGTAGATCAAAATATTGACTCTTTCTTCACTTTCCCAGTCATTCCAAACATCAATAACAGTAGCATGTCTGTGTGTGTATACATGATGGAGGGAGGGTATGGTAGCAGTGGACTAATGTAGCTTCCTTCTATCGGAATTCCAGAGTTTGCTTTAATTAAGATTGATTGTATCCAGGTGTTGTACATCTCTTAGCTAACAGAGAAGTCACAAGGGCACATCTTACGCATTAACAATGTATAAAGAAAAAAATCAGATGCTGTTAACTTAGGAAGTCTTAGAAAATGTAGAACTATAATATTTTGTTTTCAAAATCTGATCAGAGCCTTGGAGTAGCGAAGAGTAATATCTATGTTCTATTTCCATCTGATTTCCTTTCAACCCCACACCATGCTTGTCAATGCCCTACATCAAATACTGAAACGTAGTTTAGCCAAAACTGGAGACAGATTAGTACTAACATTCCTGACCCATACAGTCAATGCCCTTGTAGATACTTCCAGAATACCTTTGCGTAATCTGGTAACCTGACTGCCTAATACCTGTCCTGAAGAAATTTGAGCCTACTGTTTATAAGGCATATGAAATGGCTGCATTCTCAGTATAGCCAGATGCACAGAGTCTGACCATACAACAGCCCTATTGTTAGTTGTCCCTAAGGGCTGTATATAAGGATTAGATCTGGCTGAAATGTTTTGGTTGAAACCTTTCAGATTTGAGTCAACAGAAACATTTCATGAATTCATGTTAACATCTCTAAATTATTTAAATTGGGGGTAGGGGGGAAAACCTAAAAACAAATCTGAAAAAGTCAAGAATGTTTTGTTTCAACAGTCTCAATATGAAACTTTGATTTTTTCTATTTGAAATGACTTTTTCAGTTCAAAATGTCCTTTTTTATTTTTTTAAAATATTCAAACACAAAATGAAACAATTGATATTGGTTTGAATGAAACATTTCATGTGACCTGAAATGGCATTTACTTTACTTTTTTGTTTACTAACATTTGTTTTCATTTTTTGTATGTAGCCAGCAAACCAAAAAAAGCAGTTTGGAGAGCTTTATACAGAACAGTATGAGTGGTGCTGCCTGAGGGCTCCTCTATGACATTCAATAAAGACAAGTACAAAGTACTTCCCTTTAGGAAGGAAAAATCAAAATGCACAACTACCACATGAGGAATAACTGGCTAGATGGTAGTACTGCTGAAAAGGATCTGGGGGCTATAGTGAATCAAAAATTGAATATGCATCAACAGTGTGATGCTGTTGCAGAAAAAAAGGCAAATATCACGGTGGAATGTATTAACAGAAGTTTTGTATGCAAGACATGGTAGGTAATTGTCTTGCTGTACTCAGTGTCAGTGATGTCTCAGTTGGAGTACGGTGTCCAATTCTGTGCACCACTCTTTAAGAAAGAAGTGGAGAAATGTGAGAGAGTCCAGAGGAGAGCAACAAAAATGATGAAGGTTTAGCAAACCTAACCTCTGAGGAAATGTTAAAACAAACAAACAAACAAAAAAACTGGGCATGTTTAGTCTTGGGAAAACAAAGATTGAAGGGGTACTCATAACAGTCTTCATATCTGTAAAGGGCTGTTATAAAGAGGACAGTGATAGATTGTTCTCCATGTCCACTGAAGATAGGACAAGAAGTAATGGTCTTAATCTGCAGCAAGGGAGATTTCAGTTAGATATTAGGAAAAGCTTTCTAACTATAGGAGTAGTGAGGCCCTGGAACAGGCTTCCAAGGAAGGTTGTGGAATCCCCATCACTGAAGGTTTTTAAAAACAGGTTTGACATACACCTGTCAGGGATGGTCTAGGTTTGCTTGGTCCTGCCTCAGAACAGGGGGCTGGACTTGATGATGTCTCGAAGTCTCTTCCGGCCCTACATTTCTATAATTCTATACTTCAAAATTATATTGTGTTTGAATGTGGTTAGGAAGAATCAACCTATCTGACAATGTTAACTATGACTTCACAGTCAAGGTACACCAGGATATATGTTCAGTATCATGTCTGCTAATCATGGTTTAGACCTTCAGAGTTTAACCATGATTTGTCCTGGTCTATCTTAGCAGTAAAATTGTGGTCAGTCTTGTATCAGTTGACTTGATTCCTCACAACTACATTGAAACATGGTAACTTTTTCAGTGAAAAATCCTGATGAGAGCTAACTTATCATGAGTCCTAAACTTCAGGAAATGCTACTTGCTTACACTGCTCCTTTTTAATTAGAATACTTTTCCCTTGTGAGTAACCTCCTTAGGCAAAAGTTATGCCACTTCCTGCAGCCAGTAAGGAGGGTTGCGTTCTAATCTAGCCAGGTGCTTGATTATCTTTGTAGCTCGCATCTTTGTATTAAAAGTGATGGTTCTGGAGAGCCACCCAAGTTTTAGAATTCTAAGGATTGCATATTGTTTTGTTTTCATAAAATATATAGTTTCTGCTGGGATTTTAATCATTTATACTTCTGACTTTCATTTCCTCACCTCAGGGCATCAGCTGTCATCAGGAGCTGAGAGCAGAAGAGATCTTTCGAAGGTCGTTACAGACCGTGAGTGAAATAATTTGATTTAGTGTTATTAGAAGTTGATTTTGCCACTGCTACTGCTCCTGTTGTACCTTTTCTCTGAATAGAGACATAGGTGCTGGAACTGGGGGGTGCTGCCGCACCCGCTGGCTTGAAGTGGTTTCCATCACCTACAGGGTTTACAGTTTGGTTCAATGGCTCTCAGCACTCCCACTATACGAATTGTTCCAGCACTCATGGATTGAGGGCTTCAGTTCCCAGGCCTGTCACTGCAGCTCAATCCAGGACACTAATTTTAACAAAAATTAAAGAAAAAAGAAAAATATTTTTAGTAAGCGATGTCTTAATTACAGGTTGCAGTAAACATTTACAAAGTACCTACAACTGTTTTATTGTATAGACATTAAGCTCCACTGGAGACTTTTTTATATGGCTAGTGATTGATGTGACAGATTAGAGTAGCTCAGGATTTATTGTCTTTAGGGTAAGTAATGTGTTAAAAATAAACAAAGAACAAAATTCCTTTCAGTACTTGTGGAGAATAGGGAGCCCTCTTTCTTTTCCTGCCTAGGTCTGTAATCTTGCACTGAGGCTAGCTGAATTTATTGCCTGAGAATTAAAATTAATGAGCAATGCTGAACCATTACAAATAGATCCTGAAGGTCTGCTTTGACACGGCTACAGAGGGCCTGAATCTGACCTCCCTCCTCTCCACCCCCAGTGCCACAAGTGACTCCAAGTTCCTTGAAAATGAGCCTTCTTAAGACTAAAGAAAAAGAGTCTTATACTCTAGCCTGCCACCACTTTATTAACTATTATATTGATGCTGGAAATTAATCTTGTCTACCATCCTTACTAAAACAAGAGTGGCAGAGTGTAACAGAGCACTGACTCACCACCGGGGTGCCACCTGCTGGTTGCTCTGGGAATTAGCTCTGTCCTAGCCATGGAGTGCTCTCTGCATGTCGTGTCTCGCCTGTTGCCTGCTCAGCTGTGCTGCTAGGACCTGCATTGCTCCCCGGCTTGTGGCATCCTCTTCTGGAGACAGCCCTCCGGTTGTGCCCCTGCTCTGTTCTCCCCCTCTTCCGGGGGTATCAGCAGGCCTCAGTCTGCACCTGCTTTCATGGCTACCTGCCACCATGGTAAGGTGCAGTGTAAGGGGGGAGCGAGGGACCCAGGCCTGCCCGCTACTCTGGGTCCTGGCCCAGGGACCCTCTGGTGGCAGCCATGTCCTGCCCTCCTTCTCTCCTCTCTACTGCTCACGCTCCCCGGGCCACTTCCCCTTGGATCTTTTCAGCCCTTTCTTTCAGGGTCTCAGCATGGCTCTTATCAGGCTGGAGCTTTCCCTCTGCTCCCCTGAGCCTGCCCAGCGCTGCTCTATCTAAGGTGCTCTCTCTACTTGGAGTCAGTCCTTTTCCCTTGCTTGTCAGGAAGAGAGTCCTGTCTCCCCTGCTTTGCAGCCTTTATATAGGGCCAGCCTGGCCCTGACTGTCTGTTTCTAAGCCTTCTCTGATTGGCTGGGTTCTGCGCAGCCACGCCAAGGGCTGCTATTAACCCTTTGTCTGCCAAAGTGGGGCAACTGCCCCTCTACACAGAGTGAGGGATTTGTTACATAGTTTTGGAGCTGTTGCTGCTTTGCCCTGCAGAAGGCAGGCTAGCAGTGGCTGAGAACAGCAGGTTTCTAGGGTACATGGGGACATGTGGAATGTCTTTGGTTATGTTCTCAAGAGCACATGGAAAGATCATCTCTTTGTTCTGTGAAACTAGGGTTTGAGTAATATTTACATAGTTACATTAGAATTTATAGTTCTGTGGTTCAATAGGATTAATTTACACATTGTTGGGTTTGCTGCTCAATCAGATTTGTTCACTAGGGCATGTATAGAGTTTTTCTGGGAAGGAGGATGGATGAGGAAATGGCCATTTTGAAGGTGGGGTGAGACTTGGTTCAAAGCTAGGAATCCTGCCTGATGACAATGGAAAAAGACTGCTCCTGCTTTAGAAAGGCTTTGGATGGAAGCTCAGATTCCAGGGCCTTTTATCTAGTGGTTAACCGAGCAGAACAGAGACCGTCCCCCTAAGGGAGCCCCTCCCCTCAGGCAGTGTATGTAAATGGGGAAGTATAGCCTTTTAAAGAGATGTTGCTGGAGCTTTAACTGGAGAGTAAACCAGGGCTTGCTAGGCAGAGACTGAGCCATGTAAAGTACAGAGTTTGGATTGCATGAGCAGTCCATGTTTAACTTGACTCACTATAGTACACACACTGTAATACTCAGTTTAAAGTGTTAAAAGCAAGGAAACAAGGGAGCGAAAATGCCACTGGTCTGAAGCTCAATCAAGGCCAGTGCCCTGCAGCTACTACAGCTGCTCACCAAGGCTTGGCTCTACGCTCCAAGTTCAGTTTGCAACAATGGTTCGAATGTGGTAGTCAGACCACCATATTGAAAAGCTAGGAGCAGTTGTTTCCAGCCCTGGCAAGTATTCCTTTCATTCTAATTACCATCTTGCTCCTTTTTCATATGCATTCTGCATGAATTTTGTGACTAGCTTATCTACAACTGCTAAAATCAGAAACCCAAGCTTAATCCTTTTTGGCTCTTGGAGCTAAGATTCACAAGGACAAATCTTTCCTGGGATCATATCCTGAGGTATCTATTAGCCCAGATTCTCCAGCAGAAACACACACATCTGAAGCTGGTAGCGACCCCTATATTTTGGCTGCCGAAAAATTTCCAATTTAAAAAAAAAAAGAGAAACTCTAACCCTCCATTGTCTGCAGCAGGCTTTTGAAATTCATCCCCCTAGAGAAGTGCTAGAGAAGTGCCTTTTCTTGGTCCCATAACAGTCTGTGCAGGTTTAGCTGAGACATAAACATTTAAAAATTACTGTTTCTGATCAATTGTTTGAAGTGTAGAAAAATGATAGCTGAACATGAACATTATAATCTAAGGCCAGCCTCATGCCACTCTACAAGCAAGAATACCACAAAGAAACCTGGGAGCAGATATCCCTTCCGGGAGGAAAGGAAAACGAGGTGAGCTGGGCTTCCCCTATAGTAACATTCTTTGGACCCAGAACTCGACCCCACATACAAAGTTTTAGCTGATCCAGGTTTTTAAAGGGCAGGGACAGTGACAGGAGCACTGAGACTCCAGACAAATAAACAATTTTATTAATTTTTCCATCTTCTAAGATCATCATGGGTATATTGACCCAACTAAGTAGTTTAAAATCCCATGTAATTACAGCATTGTCTCTGCTGGGTTTGCTTTCAAATTAATTGCAGTCAATGTTGTGGCAAATTAATTGTGGGAAATCATTACGGATAAAGTGCAAGGTGCTCAATACTTTAAAACAATCCCTTCCTGCTATGCTAGCTAGAACCTCCTTGTCTGCCAGACTCATCTGAAAATGCTGAAGGGTTAATAGCAGCCTCTGAAGGGGTAAGAGGACTTTCATTGAGCTATGACTTGACCAGGCAAATTATATCCCAATTCAGCATGTGTCATTTGCACAACTTTTCAGTGCTTTCTTTCCCAAGGTAATAGGCCTAGCAGCTAGCTAGCTGGCTGCGCTGCTGCTGCTGTTGCTGTTGCTGTGCTTCAGCAGCTGTCATTTTGACATATTTTATGCTTTCTTTAAAGAGAGAGGTTGATTGAATGTGAGAAAAGTGGAACTTTGACAGGCTGTCAGAATCTCTTGCAGTGCAAACCTACCTGCCAGCTAACTTGTTTCAGGTTTATTTCAAAGAAGGTTTCCAGCACATGAACTTCCATTACTAATCCTAGAAGTTCTTAAATCAGTCGCTTCCATTTTGTCAAAGTCTAAATTAAATAATTTTCACCTCAAATTGGGTTAGGTTCCAGGAAATCCAGATACATCTGAGAGAGCAAAAGCATGTTCCCCTCTTTTATTCCCCACTGCCCCCAGCTCTCCCTGAACGGGCTGGATTGATGAAAGGATAGCTGGTCTTCTTTACTACCTCCCTATTATATTTCAGTCAGTTTTCCCCATTCATAAAAAGCCTTCTGAAATTCAAAAAAAAAAAAAGTTCATGAATTGGTCAGGAGCAGGCAAAAAATGAATAGAAATGAGCTGATTTCAAAGATAGACACTGTTAATCTAATTCTTTCAAAAATTGTTTAAACTCTTCCATTTTTCAACTGTTACTGTTGTGCCTGCACTGTTCTGGTTAGTTTCTTTGCTCCAGAAAGGACCATTGCATTATGTTTCCTTGTGTATTGTTTTCACTTTCACAGGTAGCATGCATGAACTGTGCTTTTACAATAGTCTGCAATATTTATTCAGAAACATTTTCAAAACTGCTTCCCGAACTATGTCCATAAAATTTGTATGGACTTTTACTTGCATGCATAAAATTCTGCATTTGTACCTTGTTGAATTTGCATAGTCCATAGTATATATATCAATATAGAATAAGGCTCACTGTATAATGCCTCTTTCGGACAGGCATTGATCTGGGTCCATATTGCTGAATAGTCTGTTGCTCAGTCTTTGCCATCCAGCCCAGCCTGAGCACATGCGATTAATGTGGAGCTGTACAGAGTAGTGAGTCAAGCAGATTTATTGACCAATTCCTAAATAAGCAACGGGCCATGTTCACCATTGGCCATAACGTGGTAGAAGTGACAAAATAAGTATAACTTACACTGACTTGGATGTACAAAATGAGTGACAGGCCCAGGAAGCAGAAAGAGCTAAGTAGAAGCAAATAATAGAATTATAGATATTAAAGCAATCCTCTCTCTCCACTTAAGTTGAGTTACAATTGAACCATCCCTGAAGTTACTGTAATCAAATTTACTTAAGCAGGAGAAAATCCCATTTACTCCAATGGAAGTTGCACCGACTTTTATAGAGTTTGAAACTGTGCCCAGAGAACACCTCTAACAGGTGTAAGTTACATTAACTTTGCACATGCAGTTGATGCAATCTGTATTACTTTGACCCAGTTATACCAAAGTGTGTTGAGTTACCCAGGTGTAAATGCAGAGAAACTCCTTTGAGAGCAGAATTTAACTCATAGTGTAGCTCTAACATGACTGCTGGATTTGTCCTTAAGCCTTTCTTCAGGAAACATTACTATAGTCTACAGTGGGACACAGCAGAGGCACAGACCAGCTTTGCTTGGTCCAAACCATCTGGTCTGATAGAGTATGTCTACATCCTGTTGGAAGCAAGCCTCCCAGCCCAGGTAGACAGTCATGGGATGGCTATGCTCAAGCTACATGCTAAAAACAGCAATGTGGATGTTGTGACGCATGGAGTAGCCCCCTGAATACAAGTCTGTCCAACCCCTTGGGTCCATACTTGGGTGGCTAGCCTGTGTGTCATCACCCATGTTGTAAAGTCCATGCTGCTGTTTTTGGCATGCTAACTACAGCAAAGAGAGAGCGTCTGTGTCTGCCTGGACTGGGGGGCACACTCACAATTGCAGTGTAGGCATGCCCTAATTATCCTGTGTACTACTGTTTTATCAACCTGGTAGGAGCACAAGATACTATGCTAAATAGCTGAAGATTAAAAAGACCCTTCACAGAACCTTATAGACACCAATACTTTAGTGTGGGAGGAGTGTTAATGCATATGTAAACATGCATAACAACTCACCATATTAAATATTCCAGACAAAATTAAGCAGTATCCATGTAAATCATCTGTAATAAACTGGGACCATAAACTGTAGTCTATTAGGTCAATGAAATTATTGATTTATGCAAAGTTGCAATAAAAGCTGAGAAAGTTCAAGAAAGATACTGTGTCAAAATACTCAGCTGGTGTAAATCTATGTAGCTCCATTGACTTTAATAGAGCTCCACTGACTTACGCAAGCTGAGGATCTTTGCATGTGCATTCTAGGTCCCATGTCAATTTTCTTAAGAACTATGCTTTAGCCTGTTGTCCTTCATCAAAATTCCCTCTGTCGTTCCATGAGGACCACTCTGTAAATGTAGATCTTTATTACTGACCCGCTGAGTGCCTTTCTTCATTAAGTAAGGGTCTTTTAACACCATAGCCTTTATTTGAATTGAGTCATGCAGCAAGATATTCTGAAACCATGGTTGCCCTCCATCCAAGCCTCATGCTTAAAAAGACTTTAGTAATCCAACTGTGTTAGGTTATTGCTAATTACTATGCACAACTGAAAGGGCCATGAATACATAAGCAAAATGGTAGCTGGCTCAGTGACCTACTGACAGTGCTCTGAACTGTCTCCAGGGAAACATGTCTTTCATACCTCACTGGACAGCAGTGCCTGTCTATGCTGAGTGCAGAAGCAAACTCATCTCTTGGGAACAGGGAGTGCTTTGGGAGGGAGTCCACTCTGTCTGACCAAAGTGCAGCTTTGCTGGGTTCGGAAGGAGGTGCCATCCAATCCTAGGCTAGAAGGGTGGAAAATCATAGGAAAATCTGAGATAGGAAAGATACAAACCTATTAATCCATGTTACCTGTTGCCATGGAAAACGTATGTGTAGCGTACGTTAATTTGATCCTTAAGTTCAGCCGATCGCAGCTCCCACTGGCCACGGTTGATGCTTCCAGCAGCTCCCATTGGCCTGGAGCAGTGAACCGCGGCCAGTAGGAGCTGCAATCGGCCAAACCCGTGGACACAGCAGGTAAACAAACTGGCCCGGCCCTCTAGGGGCTTTCCCTACACAAGTGGCATCCCAAGGCTGGGAAACACTGGACTAGATGATCAAATAGTCTCTTCCAGCCTTAAAATGTATGAATCTTTTCAGTTTCTGTTGGGCCTCTGCTGATGAGGCTCCCGCATATATAGACTGTGTAATATGAAAATAAATATGCTGTGATGAGTAGGAAAAATAATATATATAGTTGCTTATAGGGTTATCTGTTAGGTACTTATCCTCCAGTGATCTCCTGCACCCATGAAGAAAACCTACAATTATAACAGGACCCACTGTTTAGGGATGGACTGGAATTGAGGGAAGTCAAGGAGGATGAATAGAGTTCACTGTGGGATCTCAACCTCTTAAGACTCCTAGCAGTGAGCACTATAACAGAATGTCACATATTATCTCTCTCCTTTTCATTTTCTCTCTCCCCTCTTTCCCTGTCATTTGTTAGGGTTATAAATATATTTACCAGTTTATTCAGTCTTTCCTGTGTTGATGATTCCAGTAGAACCTTTGGGTATGTCTACACTGCAATAACCCATGAATGGGCAGTGTCAGTGGGCTTGGACTGCGGGGCCATAAAATTGAAGTGTGGATATCTGGGCTTGGGCTAGAGACCCATGAGAGAAGAGGTCTTCCAAACATCAAAGGTTAAATTTTAGACCTTATTCAGCACATCAGGGATTCAAAGAGTATCCTAAAGTTAGGGAAAGGTTGGAATTGAGGAAAGCAATTGGAAATTGTCTTCTTTAGTTTATCAGATGATATTACTCTAAGGTTAAACCAGGTGCCATTTTCAGAGGCAAATGTTCAACAGGATTGGTTTAGGTTAAACATTCAAAAATTCTCATGCTTTGCCATCCCCAAATGTTTGGATCTTTCTCTTTAAAGAACCTCAGTACTTCTAGTTTTATACAGACTGAGAATTTTGCAAGGGCAGACTCATTGTATGTTGTTAATTCTTGTCTTGAATGAAGCTATGAAGTGCAAATAAGTAATGTTCTTTCTTCCTTTCTCTACCTTCCTTTCTCTTTTAAATAAAGTACATAGAACTCTTCCAAACCTCAAAGGTTTAATTTTAGGTCTCTTTCTCGCTCTCTCTCCCCTTCCCCCGCCCATCCCCGAATAAGCAATTCCAGCCATAGCACCTATATCCCTGGATTAAGATTTAAAATGAGCTGCAAATGCTCCTGCTTGGATATGAAGCTGGGAAATTTTCCTCTTAATAAAATACAAAATCCACAATTATCTTTGCATCAAAAACTAAAATGCAAATAAAAGTTCCAAAGGCTCTCAATCTTTTACTCACTGCTATCAAAAAATCAGAGTCCTCTGGGGTTTTAATTTCCTCCAGATGTCAGCAGAAGATATTGAGTTTAGCAATGAAAGGCTCAATAGGGGAAACTAGAACTGGAAGGAGAAAACTAAACAAATAGGCCCTTAAATCATTCCTTCACTGCCTCAGTACAGTGCCATGGCTATTTTAAGATGTTGTTCTTGTCCAGATACCTTAAATCAAATCATGTGGCTAAATATAAAACACATCCCCTTAGATCAGGGCACTCAAGAGCTACAATGCTTTGTATGGCAGCACCTTATTTTTCTAGTCCTTCTTTTCCATTTACTCCAGATCAATAGCCCTAATAACCTATAACAAAAATGTCCAATTGCTTGTGGCTTATAATGATACTTGAGGTAATCTGAACCAAACTTCTTGGAATTTTGCCCATTACAACAGCAGCTATTTTAAACTTGCAGTGATAACTCTTCTAAATTAGAGACCACGTAATATTATCAAAAAACCACTGAGATTAAGCAATGGAATTTCTCAATCTTTGTCCCTGTGTATGGCAGCTCTCCATTGTTCAGGTGTTATATATTACATGCATACCCTTTAAACAATTTATGACCTTCAATTAGATGAGATATTTTAATACCAAAAACTCACCTTGCAAGAAATATGCACAGACCAAAATTATTATATTAATAAAATGTAACTTATTACTTGCTGTATTTGCTATGCCATGTGTTGGAAACAAACATCAGCAACCTCTAACAAGAAAGACAGACAACTACCCAATATAATCAGTGACACAGGGGTGGGTCCTCTGGCCACAGAGATGGGGGAAGAAGTAAGTAAGTAGGTCTCCTAAGCCTTCACCCACATTTGCAGTATTGTGTCCTGCAGGACCCATGTCTGTGTAGTGTGACAGCAGATACAACTTAACACTCCCTGCTCAGCCCATCCCTCCAAACCTTGCCATGGAGGTGCCCCAAATTGTGAAGCTGTTCCATTACTCCCACCAACCATTCGCAACATAGACCTGATCCAAGTCCCATTAAGGTCAAGGGTCACACCGTGTCCACAGTAACCAGGGTCCCCCATGGCTGTGGAAGAGGAGGCAGGATGTGACACAGTTTTTTGACCTGGCACTGTCTGCAGCCCCAATAACTTGGAGCATAGCAGGATCTATAGATAAATTTCATGGGGCCAGATCCTCAGTTGGTGTAGCTCCATTGGCATAAATGCAGCATTACAGATTTACATTAGCTAAGCAGCTGGCTCATGGTTTACCTCTGGAATAATACAGCTGCCTGCGAATAATTCATTTCTCTCAATGAGCAAAATCCAAGGAGCAGAGCGGGATGACAGGATCTACAAAGTTGTCTGTCTGTCTGACTGTCAGTTGTTCCCCATATTGTGACCCAACCATTTCTCCTTTCTACTGGTGAATATCTTTTCTTCTTTTTCAAAAGTTCCTTATTTAAAACACCTACAGAGACTATTCAATTGTCAATTAACTACCATGGGGAAGGCAATGCGTGTCAGGTGAATTTTACATCCTTACCAGCTATGATAAAAGCTATTCTGCAGAGCTGAAAGGAAAGCTACAAGATGCTGAAGGCTAGAAAGAAAACAGATGGGAAAATCAGAAGAGAATATTTGCTTGTCTGGGTTTTTAATTTTGTGTATCAATAGGTAATAGAGAATGCACTTACAATGGACTGAAAAGATAGTCGTGTGTCAAGGCAGAAAAAAATAAATAGATGAAGGCCAACTAACTTCAGCCTGATCATCCTGTGGTTTTTTAAGGGAACTTCTCTACAGCATCTCTTTTAAGTATTCTGCTTTCCTAAGGCATGAAGTGAAATCTGTGAGTTTACTTCAAAGAGACTGTACCCAGATGCAGATAAGAGGAGCTTAACACCTACAGCTGAGCAACTCTTGTCAGGCCTTAGGATGCATCCTGTGTATGATATCCTTTTTGTACACAATGGGACCACAATAAATCATCTGTACCTGGATGGGCTGAGGGCATAACACTCAAGAGACCAATATACCAATTTTTGTTGTTATAGGTGACACTGACATAGCTGTAAATGTTTCCTCTATGTGGAAACAAGACTCACTGTAAAATATCTGCGCGGATTTCAATAGCAAACAATACAGTCAGAAGCACTGTACTGACTAAAGGAGATAAGTGGTATCAAGGTACTTTTGACATCAGCAGACTAACCTGAACCCTTATTTTTAATCGGCATTTTAAGGATTCCTGTAACAACTATGCAATTAAAATAATCAAGAAAGAAATAAGGGAAAGGAAAAAAAATCAGGGTCTGAACGCTTTAACTGAAAACATCATCTGCAATTATGAAATGCAGAAAAGTACCTTTGAATAAAACAATAATTGTAAACAATGTTTACTTTTAAGGTATGTGTATCTCTTTCTCCCTCTTTCTTTCAAACATACACACAAGCAGGAAAGAGTGAGAGAAAGATGTAATTGCACAGTTAATTAATAAAATTGACAGTTATTTGATATTTCCCCAAAAAATTAGAATCACAGCATTGTAAAGTACGCATGGAGAAAGTAGAAACACCAGGCACTTGATCTTTCAGACCCCGAAGGAATACAATATGGGAGCACTGCACAGAATGTGAAAATTAACTGCGAGCAAGAGCCTATGTTGATAGTATAACTCTTCCTCTGATAGGAGGGATCAGCGACTGTTTCTTCTCTGTTGGGTTACCTTTTTTTCCCTTTGCTCCACAATACATTGGCAAATCAGAAAGATAGATGGGGCCTTAAAATTCACCCCATTCCTCTGGCTGAGTGAGCAAATGAAATACATGGAAAAGGATTAATGTGATAGAATCATCATCAGAACAATTTTCCCATCAGAAATGGTATAAAAAGGTGTTTCTCCTATAATTTTAAATGAGTCCCTCTTTGCAAACATGCAAATTCTGTAAAGCAGATTAACAGAAGTCTGTATAAATCACACATATACATTTTTGCCTTGTTGCCAACCTCACAAGTTTTCATGCACTTCCCTCTTTCAGTTTTTTTCTCCTTAATTGCAAAATAGAAAGAACTGTGTTGCTCTAATTCTCTCGGTTTTCATTACTCTGATGGAACACTTCCATTAGCATGAGGGATTAAATTGGGCTAGATTGAATTGAGGTTTATAGCTCCAGTTCCACAGAGTTCTTCTTAAAAGGAACATTCCAGCACCTTGTGATGTCAGAACACTGGCAATAGTGCTTTCACTTTTCAAAAATCCTAATGTAATTCTCTATGGATCTCAACAGACTACAAATGATATTGAACCAAAACTGATAGGAAGCCAGCTCCAGGCTCTATGTGTTAACTTCCTAAGGTCTTTCACGGCCTTTTCAACTTATTTTATATGTTCTGCAGCTCTTTTCCTGCTCCATTGAGAAATAACGGTCCTACCTTTAAAGGCTTGGCCTGGAGCATGGAAAGAGGAATGGTGTGCCTGGAAAATTACAGCCACCTTTTCTGAGACAGAGGTGTGTTTTGGGTTTTTTTGTTTGTTTTCATTGCAGTGGTGCTGTGAGCAGACATGGAACACAAGTAGCACTTTTTGTTTCACAGGTAGGATGGCTACTCTTGGTTCCATCTTAATGAAACCTTATTTGAGGAATACCAGTGCCATGGAGCTGGGGGGGAAGAGAATGTGCTCGTTGAATTTTTTGGCTCATTTTTGTAGTGGAATCTTAAAAATTGGGAAAGGGTAGGAAATGTTCTCTTATTCTTGGGCTATTCTAGTTCCACCTGGAAAGATATTTCTGCCTCCACTGCTCTTCTTTTACTTTTTATGTGATACTGGGGACACAGTGGCAAGGCCTTCAATTGTGCCTAGTGGTGTGAAGGAAATGAGCTCCCTCTCGTGTGGTTCCACTCTGCATAGCTGGCTGCAGAACCTGCCTTTCAGTATGAATCCTGGTCTGAATATAATAGATTCAGAGAGGTGGACAGCCCTAGAAAAATGCATGATAGGGGAGATGAACAGAGCACATATGTCAGATAGTGGGGAGAGCTATTTAGAAAAAGACCAGTTTAAGTCTAAAACCAGAAAGATTTTAGAAACTATGTTCACAGCAATGCAATTAAGTCTCCATTATAAATATATACATTAAAAAATTAATAGCACACCTCACCTACAAAATATTGGAGTGGAAGGTAACCCTTCACCTTTTTTGCCTGAACTGCACCTGGTTTAAGACAGCATGAGATGCACACGGGACACTTCTTTGTGTTGCATTGTGGATTTCTTATGCAGCAAGCCCCAGTGGTGAGAAAACACAGTGATCCCATCATTTATTAGCATTCAAACAAACTCTGTACAGATTCTCACATTCCCAGTATTGTCCTTAATATTCTATGCCAACTCCTGTTCGTATGTGCATGGGATTCTGTCTGCATACAGATAGATCCTTGTGGTAGGCTTGTATAGCCTGTATAGTTTCTCTTAATGTATCTCTATTCTTTACATGTCAGCTCTTAATTTTATTAAATAAAACTGATAATATAGTGGTTAAATATAAGTAGCATTAAGAAAGGAAACAGCAAGAGCTATAGGAATTCATGGCTAGAAACTGCTTCTTGCATGTCATTTCAGTATACAAATATCTCCAAAAAGGGAGATATTTTCTATACAACTAAATGAAATATTAATATTCTAATTTAATATTTGATTGTGACAGCACTTAAAAACCCTAGCCAGAGATGGGGGCTCCATTGTACTAGCCACTGTACCTGCACATAACAAAAGGTACATGTAGAAAAGGACCTTGAGTCTAAGTGGAACTAGGTGCTTTAGCATAGGGATCCTTGCTCCTGGACACAGCATAAAACTGAATGTCAATTTTCAGTCAGGGAAGAAAATTTCACACAGGAGGGGCCCAGTCAGGGCCTCACATTCCTTTGGACCACTGAACAGGAGGCTTCCAGTAGGATCAAATTATCAAAAATGTAATCAATTAGCCAGGGAGAACTGCTGAGAGTCAGGGATAGTTAGTGTTTGTTCCAGAAACTGCCTCATGTATAGCTAGTTATTCTCTTTCCACACAAATTCATAGTCTTGCACAGTCAGTCAGTACCCAAATAGCCTACAGTCTGTAAGATGTACAGAGCATGGGGTAGGGTCACCCATATCACTGTGCAATGCCTCGCAGAATGGCACCTCTGGGTCTTACGACAATACGAAAATTAAATTTCCGTCAAACACAGCTGCCATTTTGGGGCGCAGAGCAAGAAGTAGTATCATAGACAACTAAGTCCTAGTTCATATATGGCTTTCACAATAAACACCAGAGTGAAATTCTAGCCCTATGAAGTCAATGGGAGATTAGTAATTGACTTGAATTTGGCCATAATTTCACCCCAGGCCTTCAAAGAGGAATCTGCATTGGATCAGGAATTAGTGTAATCTGTGGAATATCTGTGTGAATCTGGATTGGGAGGGGCCTGTGTGGTAGGAAGTAAGAAGCTGCTGGAGTTGGGAGTTCTCCACCACCTTTTCACTAACCTTACTTGGAAAGGAAAGATGAGAGGTTCATGTGCTCTTGTCATTAGCCCAGGAGTGAAGACTCATGAGTTCTTATTCCTAGCTCTGGCATAGACTTTCCCTGTGACTTAGTCACTTAATCAATCTGTGCCTTAGTTTATCCATCTGTATAATTATCAATGGGTATAATTATATATAACTATCCCACAGAGGTGTTGTGAGGCAAAATGATTTAATATTTGTAAAGTGCTTTGAAAAGGCCTGGAATGAAAGAAGCTTTAAAAATGCAAAATTCGGTATTATTATTTTATTCTTATTATTACATATACTGTGGCCATCCTGGGGTTTACTATGTCAGCAAATTAAAAGGGCAGAAACCCAGTAGTTAAAATAAATGTTGTATATAAGTTGTCACACTGGATGAATGTGTTAGCTTTTATCTTTGGAAGCCTTTGGTTCCTGAATATGTCACAAATGAAAATGAGTCTTCTGTTCTCATCCCGGCCTCCCATTTGTTCACACCATAAAATCACTGCACAACTTAGTATGGTCAGTAGTTTCTATTTAAAAAATGCCCAGGTCAGGAAAAAAGGCCATGGTTGCAGGTTTGCTATGTGGGAAAGCTCCCACTGTGCCTGATATAATCATTGCTACATTCCTCTCAAACAATAAACCCAACCAAAATATTTTTATGCAGTGCTACACCATGCATATCGTCGTGACACATTAGGTATATTAATTAAAACAAAATGAACATTCCTAGTCATTGTATCTAGCGAGCCCTGGCAAAGAAATCTTGGAAAGAGACAACAAAATATTTTTAAATCACTTGAAAAATAATGTACTCATTAAAAATACTGGGTGTCTGGGAACTTTTTTATTGCTTATATTAAGCAGATGAAATAGAGCTGGTAAACAAATGATGACACACATTGTCAACTATTATTTGAGTAAAAAAAATGCACCGGTTGCAATATGTCATTTATTGAGGATTTTTACAGGTAGACAAATGTCACTACCTGAGTTCAGACTGTAAACTCAAACTGTCAAGTGCCTGACTTTTACAAAACTCTTCCTCTACCCAACAATCCTGTATTTTCATGTAGCTTTATATTATTTTTCAATCAATAAAACCTGAGTGTAGCACTTACTTGTTGAGAGGTAAGGTTCAGTTCCACAGATTTTTGTTTCCAAACAGTATTCTACCTAAAGTTCCCGTATGATGACTATTAATTTAGGTTTTTATGGTCTATGCTGTTGCACGGCATGGATGTGTTGGAGGGCCATGTGTAGGGGAAAGGTAACTCCCTTAAGCTATGGGGCACAGAAAACGTTACTTGATTTGGGTACTATGGTTAAAAATAATAAAATAATAACTGCTGAGTATTATTTTTACATTACCTAATTATTGTAGCAGGGACAGTCCCTTCATAACTCACCGTTTGTTTTCTTCATCCCAAGAATGGTATAGTCCTCTGATGGTCTTGGCTGCTTGAAGTCTTTCTCTTTTTCACAGAGCATCAGCTGACTTTTGGTAGCTAAGATCAGGTTGAAAGTCTCAGCTTCAGGGAGGCTCTGTCTCCGTTCTACCCTGGCTGGGAAATGATTCAACAAGGAGGCTTTCCTCTTCTTGTGAAGGGGAATTCTGTGTATATGAGTGAAGATCACTTGTCTCTCCTTCTCCCATTATTTCTGCAGCTAAGCTGACTATTTACCTCTTTCTTTCACAAAAGATACTGACTCTCTTTCTCTGTACATGAGGACTTCTGATCTCCTCTCTATAGAGAGACCTGAGATAGGTCCATTCAGATGCCGTTCATCAGACTCATGATTAGCTTTTCTCTCCCCCTTTCCCCAACAAAAATTCCATGTGTTCTTTTCACAAAGAAATGGGGGAGACCAGACATTTTTCAGATCTTTGAGATTTTTTTTTGTTATGTTTAAGAAAAGGTAATGCTTTAATTCGTAGTTTTGTACCACGACTAAATATGTTTACTTTTAGTAAAGTGAGATAAATGAGCTTCTATTCCAAACTCGCTGTTTCCTTTATTTATTAAACTGACCAATCCCCAGTTGTCTACATCCTTGAGAGCCTCTTTGGGTTTACTCCAAGGGCAAAATGTAGTTATGCCTGGCAAAGGCGAAGAGCTTGCAAACCACCATTATATGGAACATGTGCCACTCTCCAGCTAAAAAAAGGATATGAGAAAAAACATAACTTATGCCACATGTTTTTTGAAGCCTATCAGTGTGGTCATAGAAGGGAGCTGAAAGCTTTCAGCCAATGAATGGATGGCAGCTCAGACATCTGTGCTACCAGAGATGGAGAGACATCTAGAACCAGGTTTTTTTGAGTGTACACACAGAGACCTCAGAAATCAACTTGAATTGGAAGGTTTGCTTCTGATCTGTGCCATGCTGCTGCTGCTGGCCCCACCTTCATAAGGGGAAAATACAAACAGTAGATTTATGGGAGCTCAAAAATTGTGGATCCTTGACGCTATTTTCCTTCCACACAGTTTTATGTAGAATTGTGCAACTGGCCCATACCAAAAGCAGGTGACTCTCCTTTATGCTGCTTCAGCTCTGCTGGCTGGCACGTTGCTGTGGGAAAGAGCCAAACTCCGCCCATTCACCACCCCTCTCCATCCAATGCCCATTCACCTGCATGAAGTGAGCAGCCCTGCAACTTTCTTCCCTGTGCACAGACTGGTGATATGGACAAGTCATAATCTGATCTTTAATCTCTTTGCATTTGTTACCCCATCTGTAAAATGAGGATTCAGAGTATTTACTTACCTACTTTACAAGGCTGTTATGGGGCATAATTCATTATTTTTGTGATAAACCTTCAGATCCCCAACTGTTCCACTATGAAGTATTTTATTATTTATTTGCAAATTTGAAACAATATTTATTATTAATATACCACTGGGATTAAGCAACAGGCCTGAAATAGAGCCTAGTAAAACCACTCTGTTCCTCTTGGTAAATGTGCTTTTTTTGTAGAAATGAGGAAACACACAAGGATAAAGAGGAAACACACCAGGATAAAGAGGGAGCATAGGTAGTGTAAGATAAAAACCTCTAGCAGATCTTGACCCAGTCATCTTTGATATTGCAGCTCAATGTGTTACCATTAGAACACTACATCACATAATCTGAAAGTGTGAGCTTAAAGGCCATTGAACACTGCAAATTTGCCCAGTCCATCACACATAAAGAAACACCTGTGCTAAATATATTTGTGCTGATGATATACTGTTAGATTTCACTGTTCAGTAGCCTGCAAAGCCTCTTGGGACTTACCTAAGATGCTGTAGACATAATTAGGGCAAACACCCATAGCTATCTTTTATGTTGAGCATGTATTTATGCTAGAGGATGAGCAAACAGAGACGGCTGAGGTTGGGTTTGCCACTTTTGGCAACCTGTTCCTAAACTGTCCCCCAAGCTGTAATCTGCAAAACTTTTCTGAGTGGGCAGCATGTCATGAGAACAACTCACTGCAGAAGTCTGGGTTCATATGCTGCAGACTGGGATGGATGATTTGGACAGGTTTAAATTCTAGCACAAAGCATTTACTCATAATCTGTGATAGTATTTTGACCCTGTTTTTGTCTTACATGTCATTGCATCATTCACCTGTTTCCACATGTTTTTCTTTCTTCTCCTCGGAGTGTACAAAGACTATCTGAGCAGCACTGCATAGTCCTCTCTTATATATTCCCAGTGGAAATTTCATTAGTTGTTCTTGGGAATATTGGTTCCCAGGTAGAAATCCACAGACACCATTAGAAAACTCTTGAGGTCAGCTGAAGTTTCCAATTAGGATGCCATATTGTTTTATACATCATGCAACTCAGTACATTTGGGGCTAGATTATACCATGTCAGCATAGCCCTGTATTTGGGGCTGTAAAGAGTGAGTACACACCAGAATGAATACTGGCGACATTCTGACTTAAAGAGGCATGATCTCTATCAGAGTTCCTCAGTTTACTCACAGCTTCATCCCTTTAAGGGATACAGCATATTCTCCTCTTAGTTGGCCATTGTGTAGAGATGGGGGAAGAACTAAAGCTCTGCTTACTGCCCACCCCCTCTTGGGCACTGAGCTGCTCATGAGGAGCACTTTGGTCACAGCCCTGTGCTTTCCTCAACACAGGTAAAGCAATTCTGGCCAGCACTTATGCAAGTTGCACCAAGATGGGAAAGCTCCTTATTCTTTCTCCCTCCACTGTGCCTGCATAAAGCCAATCAGATTCTAGTCCTATATTATCACTGACTTTATCACTCCTAGCCCTTAGCAGTGAAGTGAAACCTTATCTAGTGCAAGTTTCTTTTAAAGGTATCCAATACCTGTTAGTACCTGAGAGCCATAAGAAAAGCAAGTAAATACATTATGGAGTCTGAGAGAAATGCACACTGTACTGTTATCTTAATTTTTGTGCAGGTAATTTTCCCCTCAGAAATGTAGGCCTAGGTCTTTTTCTTATTGAAAAGATCTTCATGCTTTCCTTGCAATTCCTTTCATGTATATAAAACTACACGAGTTCTCCTTTGAATATGGCACATATAGATCCATACTCTTAGGATGCACATGAAGTAAGCAAATGCAGCCAGTGCTGAACAAAATATAATGACATTGCGAGTTGCCCTCATTTGATCAATGGACTGCTATCCCTTTGTGCTACTAAAGCTTATGTCAATAATATACAATGCAATACAACCTGAGTTTGCATATTGTCTCTTCTGCTAAGCGTACAGGGGTGGCTCTAGGCCCCAGCACGCCAAGCGCGTGCTTGGGGCGGCATGCCGTGGGGGGCGCTCTGCCGGTCACCGGGAGGGCGGCAGGCAGCTCCGGTGGACCTCCCACAGGCGTCCCTGCGGAGGGTCCACTGGTCTCGCGGCTTCGGTGGAGCATCCGCAGGCACGCCTGCGGGAGGTCCACCGGAGCCGCAGGACCGGCAACCAGCAGAGCGCCCCCCGCGGCGTGCCGCCGTGCTTGGGGCGGCGAAATGGCTAGAGCCTCCCCTGTAAGCATATCCCAAAACTCTTTACCAAACCCAGTTGTCAAATATTGATGTCTTAACAGGACTTCCATTTTTCATATTGGATACTACTATTGGCACTTAGGAGTTTAAAAACCTGTTTAAAACATTTCAGCTTCTGATCTGAACAGCAAACTGCAAGATTGGGATCTCCAAGGGCTCATGATTGAAAACTGTACTTCTGGAGCTGCATTACAGAGAAGAAGCAGTTTGTAGTGTAAATAGGACAGGACATTTGCTCTAGTTAGTTTTGTCCACAATTAATTGCAGTCTAGTCATGATGCATTTCTGTGTATATTGTACTTGGAAGGTTTTTAACTAGCTCTAAAGTATCATTCTGGGCCTGCATTCTTTGCACTGCACTTATGAGCGTGCGAAAGGAAATCAGAGTGCAGTCTCTGCAAAGCAGAGGTGAGATAAAAAGCTGTGGGTGATAAAAGCCATGGGCCAAGTTCACTGCTAATGTAAGCAGATACAACTCCCCTTTGCTCCATAAAAAGGTGAAAGTTAAGATTTTAGGCAGATTCTCATGGTGCTGATAAAAGCACTATCTGATAGCCAAATGCTTATGCCATTTAAATTAGGTAAATGCCAGTGAACTTCATAAGGTTGTATTAACATAACTGAGATCAGAACTTGTCTCTTAAGATATAAATTACCATATTGTTTGAAGACGAGAGATGAGTTAATCCAAGGTCCCAGATTTTGGGAAAGTTCAGCTCTACAATGAATGAATCAAACTTCCAGGTCCAACATCCCCATTTTAGGTGCCTACTCTAGTACGGTGAATACCGGTGTGAACCTCAGTGACTTCAGGTTGGAAGAGTTTGCATCAACTTTTATTTGGTTTTGCTCACCTGGGATTTGTCTGCTGCCTAGTTTCATATTGATTTACAGGACCAAACAAACTCAAAAACTACTTGATGTCTGGGCAAATCTATTTAGGTTCACCTGGTTTCATATCAAAGGAAAATGTAAATGACAGTGTCACATGATTTTAATGTAAAATCAGAGATAGACCCATCATTACTCTGAACTGGAATCTGCTCTCTTCCAAGATTTGTGTTCATGAAAACTCTTAGGAATACAACCTGCAAACTTACATTGCTGTTTTGTTCAGCCACTTTAATTTGCTTATTTATATGCATTTTTGGGAAGTGCTCTCATGATCATTGTATTATTTGGATAATATTGGTTGATCTATTATGAAGATGTGCAGATAATTTGTGAACAGTAATATAGCACAACTAGTATGACCGATTTACAGCTAAACCAAATGCCAAAATTTGATCACTTAAATTCTTCATGAAAAAATTAGTAGCAAAAAAAAAAAAAACCTTCATAAAAACTAGAACCTATCTGGAAATGTTGAGAGTGGAAAGAAGGGTTAAATTAACTGTCGTACAATTATTCGGTGAATACAGAGATAACTAGATGAAATTCTATGGCATGGGTTATACAGGACATACTAGATGATCTAATGGTCTCTTCTGACTTAAAAAAAAAACCCCATGAATCTATGGATAATTATCCACAACAGATAATATGACCAGCTCCATTAGTGAACCTTAGTAAACTTTTTGTTGAATATTTGGACTGAGTTTCACATTTCTAACATACCCTAAACCAGGTGAGATTTGTATTTGGTATTGAAAATATCACAAGGCTGTGAAAAAGACTCAGATGAGGCCACAGTTACAAACTGAGAATGAATTTGGAAGGTGCCACAGAGAAAAAAGTGGTTTCCTGATGTGATTTAGAGAGTTGGTAGCCGATCTGCACAAATTCCACTTTCTCAGATAACTTCTCAAAAACTTCCACAAAAATTAGTATTTGCACTTTTTCATACTTGTGTCAGATTTTATGGTTATCCATGCTGGTCTTGCCCCACAGGATATTAAATAATACCAGTCTTCAAGCAGCAAAGAGAAGAACTAATTGTCGTTCTTCTTCTATTTCACCACTGCTGCTGTAATTGGAAGTTATCTCCTTATAATTGCATCTTTAGTGAGTAGTAATTATAATTCTTATCATTAGCTTTTACTTTTAATTAGTTTTTTTTCCCTCTGATAAATACTATTTTGCACTAGTCTCTTGTCTGACTTCAGAGCACAGAGGAAAAAGAAACAGAGCAGAAATATATTATTGTTGTTAAATGCAAAATAAGACTGTTTAACTAATGTTAAGATAGTGACACAATCAGCAAAAACTGGGAAGATAAAGAGGGTGTAGTGTGGGAGTAGATGAGCCATGTACAGGAGGGTGTAGCTTTTATCTTAACTTTGATTCAGTTCACACAGGTTTCTAACTAAACTGGCTGAGACTAAGCATAATTTAAATTTTTTTGCAGCCAAACTGAGTTTTAAAATGAAGGACTTAAGCACATGCTTAACTCTAAGCATGTTATTAATATTAACAATAAATATTATGTTTGTTACAGTAGTGCCTAAGGGCCAATTAAGAATTGTGATAGGTGCTGTCCAAACATATGGTAGCAGACAGTCCATGCCCCAAGGAGCTTACAATCTAAATAGACAAGGCAGACACAGGGAGGGTGAAGGGGTAAATCTCACAAGCAGAGTGACCAATATGATGGCACAAATGTCATGGTTGTGTTATAATTTCTTCTCATGAGATCACTTACAGACATTGAAAAGGTGACATTGATCTATCTGTCTATCTATCTATCTATCTATCTATCTATCTATCTATCTATCTATAGATATGAGTTGAAATATATTGTCAATTAATAATACATTGATATACTCTATGTGTTTGAATTTCAGCTCACCCACAGCTCCCATTTACTTCAGATGGAGTTGTGTGCGCGGAGCACTGCTTAACAGCAGGCCCAAGAAAAATCACATTTTGTCCTCAGACACACATGCGCTCCTGTGGACTCCAGAATTTGTCACAATAAACATATAAGCTGTTAAGACCTTTCCTAATAATCTGGTGCACTAAATGGATGTATAAAATCATTTTTTAACATTTCAATTGAAAAATACAATCCCCCTTTTGTGCAGAAATTTGCATTCTAAATCAACTGATGTCTTTACTTCAGATTTGTTTTTTCCCTTAGAGCAGGGATTGGCAACCTTTGGCACGCAGCTCGCCAGCACAAGGCGGAGGGAAGCGGCAGCCAGCACATCCCTTGGCCCGCACCGCTTCCCACAGCCCCCATTGGCCTGGAGCAACAAACCGCAGCCAGTGGGAGCCGCGATCGGCTGAACCTGCAGACACAGCAGGTAAACAAACCGACCTGGCCCACCAGGGTGCTTACCCTGGCGAGCTGCATGCCAAAGGTTGCCGATCCCTGCCTTAGATAAATAAAAGCAATCTGTGGATACAAAAGTTTCATTTTATAAAAAGAAGCTGTCTTTGAGTGGTCTCTCTATAAAGGAGAAAAACACATAAAATGATCACAATACCAAACTTTTGTTGTTCTATGGCTTTTGAAACGCTATAGTCTGCCACCCCCAAATCATATCGATATAACAGTAGATGTAGATAACTTTCCACTTCCAGGCTGAAATATTATATACAAAGACTTAGCCCTAGGGTAGTCTTTAACTGTGTGTTATAAAACCCTGAAGAACAGGGATTTATAATGAAAATGCTGACAGAACCTGAAGTAAAGCAGCAAAAAAGACAAGAATACAATGTAATTAAAGCAACAAAAGTCCAAAAGCAGTATCTAAGCAGATCTCCTTGACAAATTCTCGGAGGTTTTTTTTAGCTTTACAGCTTTAACAACTTTTATTTTTTTTTGGAATGGCTATATTAGAGAAAGAGAGAGCAAAATAGCAATGAAATGTCTGAAGATCTGCATTTGAATTGGTTGGGTTTACAGTGATTACTTAGGTCATATGAAAATCCATAAAGGTCATAATGACATTTATCTCATTTTAGAACTGATATATGCTATTTTTTATTTCCTTTATACATTGCACAGTATTTAAAAAAAATCACTGTTGAATTAAAAAGCATTTGCATTTGGCTTTTTAGAGCATAACAAACTTCTAAGGAAACATAATATCAGTAATTTAATTGATGCTTTCTTACATTAAATAGCATAATTGACCCAACCTAATTTAACTAAAATTAAAAACAAAAAAACTAGTCCAGCTAATATTTAATTTTTGTACATAAAGAAATTTCAATTACAGGGACTGAGCCTATACTCTTTATGCACTGAGAACACCCACTGACATAAAGCCAGAGTTTAGCAGGAGGGGTGGCAGAAGTAGTACAGGATCCATTTTCTATACCAGCTACAAGCTTTCTCCTTATCTGCACAGCTTTTTTTCAATACAGTTAATATACCCTCCTAAAAACATCAGTGATATACATTGTCATTATGTAAATAATTTACCTGTAGATGTTATACATATCATCAGGTGTATAATTTACAGTATTGCCAACCCCACAATCAGGCCAAAAATAATTAATGCATTTTTTAAAACATTACATTTGAAATCCTTTCTGTTTGTCTTGTGGCTTTTGAGCTTGCAGGATGCACATTTTCAGATTTTTCTCTGCAACCATGAGAGCTAGAAACAAAAACAAAAAACAACCCTGAGATTATGACATATTCATGTGATTCCAGTATCTTGGGATTTAAGGAAAACACCAAATATAACAACAAGAGGATATACACTCCGGATGTTTCTTGTCATATAATGTTTTAAAATAACTTATGCCTACTTCAATGAAGCACTTGAGTGTGTGCTTAAATTTAAGCATGTGAATAGTATAGTTCCACTGAAGACTTCAAGATAAGCATGTGCTTATGTGCTTTGTTGATAAGTAACCTGACCCTACAAATTACTCCATGAACGTGGATCTTCCTCCCACACAATGACCACTTAATTTATGTTCACGTAGAATAACTTGCTGGATTGTTGACATAAAAAGGCTGGAGAGACGGTTTTGTATCTGTATTAAATTGTAGAAGTCATGAAACTGATAAGGTATGCAGTACCTTATTATATTGCATCCCTTGTGTAAGGCCGACAGACCTTGGTAGTCAGCGGGAGGGATTGAACCAGGGGTACCCCTGGAGCTTAGTGCATGGGCCTCTACTGCATGAGCTAAAAGCCATCCAGCTGTTAGCTAAAGCTGTAGAGCAAGCTTATTTAACACTCTTTAAGTGGCCTCAGTGCCACTATATGGGATAAAACACCATACCCAGAAGCTGTGTGGGTTACACTTGCACGTTTGTATATAGTTTGTATGTTTAAGCCCTGATAATGCAAAAACATACACATGTGAGTAGAGTAATTCCATTTCACATTTTCAAATATATACATGGTTTCAATTAGTCAAAGTTTAGTGGCAAATGGCACTGAGGTCTAGAAACACCCTCGTAGAAATCAGGGGCGGCTCTAGGCACCAGCAAAACAAGCTGGTGCCTAGGGCGGCAAAATCTAGGGGGCATCCTCTGCTGCCGGGGGGGGCGGCAGGCTGGGCCGGCGGACCTGCCGCAGTCATGCCTGCGGGAGGTCCACCGGAGCCCCGGGACGAGCGGACCTGCCGCAGGCATGACTGCGGAGGGGGTGCTCGTCCCGTGGCTTGGCTGGACCTCCCGCAGGCATGACTGCGGCAGCTCAAGCGGAGCCGCCGGACCAGCCAACTGTCCGCAGCCACGGGAGGTCCAGCCGAGCCATGCGGGACCAGCGGTCCCTCTGCAGTCATGTCCGCGGGAGGTCCGCTGCTCCTGCGGCTCCGGGGCGCCTCCCGCGCATGACTGCTTGGGGCGGCCAAAAAGCTAGAGCCGCCCCTGGTAGAAATAAAAACTAAAACATCCTCTTTACCAAGTTGCAGATCATCTCATTTCCAGATCATGCCTTATTAGTCCATTTTGTCACATAATATCGTGAAAACAACTTATAACACATTTCTACTCAAAATAGAAATACTTTGCAACATAGATTTTTCCAGGTTATACGATGCAGGGGAGGGTCAGTTGGAAAGAAATAATTATGATAAGAGAGGAATCTCAGAGTTGGCCTTTGCAGGTTCAGATGTTTTAGCAAGTACTCTCACCATCCAGCCATAGTATTTTGGAAGATGCAGCTTAAACGTTTGCTTTTGTTTCAGAATGATACTTGTGAGGACCACACAATTTTGTGAGAACTGGTTCATTATTAATCATTTGGTTTTGTCTATAATAATAATAACAATACTGATTATTTCAAATATTACAAAGACATTGGTGTCATCTGAGATGTCAACAGACAGATACAAATGATTAAAGTGTGACATTCATTACATTTAATGTATTTTATACCAGGGGCTGCAAGGAGGTGATATAAAAATTGGTTGTATGTTTGTTACAGGCTTTCCCTATTATGGAGGACTTGTCAGCTAGAGGGATTGCAGCTAGTCACCACTCTTTGCATTAAGTAGCTCGAAGGAAGTACAGGAGAGCAGAGAATCTGGCCCATAATCTGCTGTCGTGATTCTGATTAATTGCATGCTTTTCCATTGTGCTAGTAAAATCTATAGACAACCCATGTAAATTAATAACATTTTTATTTCCTTTATCTAATTTTCTTCACAGACATTTTCAAAACAAAATATAGGTTAGAATTATACCCTATCCATAGCAAGTAAAATCTAGGTTTATATTCTCCATGCACCACTAGGGTAACTGAGCACTTTACAAAATATTTCTGGTCTACACAGAGACCTCATTCTTCCAACTCCTCTGGCCCACATCAGAGGTAGATAGGCTCTGTAAGAACTTAGTGTCTCTCTCCATGGCCTTCCATTCTGGTTCTTCTCTCTCACATTCTGAGAGGAACCAAAGTAATGTTCCCTGTTTTTTGTGAATGTGTGTCTTATGGGAAGGCTAAGTCAAAGAGTTGGATTCTGCATCTTGGCTTTGGAGTGAGCAGGTTTGTTGTTATCCTTAGCTCTTGTGGAATGGAGAAGTTTCACTCTCATCATTGGTCACCAAAAAGTCTCATTCTCCTATTCCGCTAACCTTACCCATTCTCAGAGCTCCATTGACTCTGATGAATGCAGCTGCCTGCAGGGGCTCATTGAGAACTTTGAACACCAAGATGAGGATTTAACATTTGAACTAATATTGAAATAGCAGCCAGTGCAGCGATCTGAGTCCTCTTTGATATGTTTGTCATTGGCTTGGCAGTTGCGTTTTGCACTAGTTGGAGGTTGTTTTTTTTAATGGCTGTGATTAAGTTGCAAAAACCAAAGTCTGAAATCAAGAGTGAATGGACCTCCATGGCCAGTTCTGTGTTTGACTTTTCTGGCCAACCTAATGTGGAAGGAAGCTGTTTTGGTTGCTATTTAGTGTCTAATACCAAAGAGAAGTCCCAGAGGACTGGGCTGCATACAATTGTTATGATGGTAGAGCAGACTCCCTCTGTTGAGGGTCATGGGATAATATTCAGGATCTCCCCCTACCCACTAGCATTGCCTGAGCCTGACAATTTCTAACAAAGATTTGACATAGACATTGATTGAGGGGAGATGATGGAGCCTTGTAGATAATTTTAGTCAACAAGGTGGTCAGATGCCCAGGAGATGAAAGTTGTATGAAAATAAAGAGACATATTGTAGGTGCTCCAGCATCAGACACATCTCTAAATAAAGAACCCATTTATTATAAATACAGGGCATTGCCTCAGCAATCTTTAACTTGAGCTGTTCATAAAACCTTTTTTTTTTTAGAGTGCATGGGCAGCAATTCTGTATAAGGCAAACATAATAGGTTTATGACTAAGACATATTTCTGCCTATTAAACTGGTTGGGTAACTAAATGTTACCATTTGTGAAGGAAGGAGGAGAGAATGAAAGGAGATTAGTGGATGCTTTTTTATGCACTATTGTAAATCAAAATAACTTTGATTTGCAACCTGAAATTTAATAGCATAATGTATTTTGTAGGGAGAAGGCGAATGATAGAATAATTTTGTTTAAAAATCTGTTTGTTTGTTTTTGCACATGCCCATTCTTTTTATTTGTAGCACAGTTTTAGTTCATAATAGCTGGATTAACATGATAAATTATAAGGCTTCAAAGAAGCCCATATTTTTTATCAGGTCACTAACCAAGGAGGGAAGAAAGATTCAACGGAAGAAAAAAAGCTATAACAGCTTTATAAGAGCTATTAGGTTGTGTGGGGGGTCAAAAAGTGTCTAAATAGGCATTTACCCAATGGACCTGAGCCATTATAATATATTGAGTAAATAAAGTGTGCCAAAATACTCTGCATACATTGCTGGATAAATTATATTCCTTTAAAATCCGTTTACATTTACAAGAAATATTATGGTACTCATTCTTTAATTTAAAAGCCTCAATCCTGAATTGCATCTCAGCTGTGCTCAGTACAGGAAACCCAATGACTCAACTGGGAAACATGATTTAATTCTGCTCTACCAGAGGGGAGCAGACTGGGCACTCCCTGCTTGTTGAACAGATCTCGAGCATGTCCCCTACTCGATTTCCTGGGTCTCTGGTGTAGATTTTGTAAAGCATGGCACTAGTGCATGTGCACAGCTGGAATATAATGGACATCAGTCCAAAACTCTGCCCCAGACTTCCTGCATGATCTGGGGCAAGTAAAAAAAGCTGGTGGGTGCTAACCGCTTTTGTAAATCTAGCCATTAATCTCATGGTCCCTTAGTTCCCATTTGTAAAATAGAGATGATGTTCTTTTTCTGCAACCTTGTCAACTCTTTGGACAGAAACTGTTCCATGCTGTATATTTGTGTATACCAAGAACAATCGTCCCTAAGCTCAGGGGCATCTTCATGCTATTGTTATAACTAATCTGTGATAACACAAACTGCAGACACACAGCAGTTTTTCTTAATTCTATACTGATTATGATTATTATTTATTTATCTTAGGTTCTGTTCATGTCCTTGGACCCCTTTAGACTTCTGGCAGTGAGTTAGCACTGGTCATGCTCAAACAGGGGATGCCGGACAAAGAGCTGATACAAGGGAAGCACAAACAACAGGGCCAAATATTGGGGCATTTTGGGACCCTAAGCACTGGGCCTGAAAGCAGAAAGAAGGGATGAGAGCAGTGGAAGCCACACAGTAAAAGGAAACGCCGAGACTGGCACTTTTTCCACTACCTCTACAAATGTTTAAGGCTAGCACTGCCTGCCAAAGAACAGAATCTATCACTGGGAGTGCAGAGGGAAAATCTGTGCATCAGCACTTGTTATGCTGAGGATAAAGGTTTGTGCCCCTCCGTGTGTAGGAGAAAGGCCCATATCCTCTTAATCAGGCCAAGCAATGCCCTCTTTTGGGGTGAGCAATGCTGCGAGCAGTGCTAGCAGGCTGTCTTTGAGGCAGCCAGAATGCAGCTGCTTGCTGCACAGGAAGACCAAACAGTTGCACTATCACTGCCCCCTGCATGTGTGTGAGGGTTGTGGTCTCTTTGAACCTTCTTTCCCACAGTAGCATTCCACAGGGCCAGCCATGACTTGGCCCCCAATGTGTAAATAGAAAGGCTGGGAATCAAGGAAGTCAAAGTTAGGGCTAACATCACATCCCTACTGTATCTCAGGCTTGTCTGTTAGTGACAGCACAGCATGAGTTCAGGGCAAAATGTCAGGCTCTGCTTTGAATTTCTTACCTTGTCAGTTTGTGTCACACCTTTAAATGTAAAAGTACCTAGTTTTGCATTTAATAATATACAGGCTGGATTCTTCCTGTCTATGGCATGGAAGGGGAAAAAGTTATTTTTTTAAGTGCTTGGGTGTCTGCATAGGAAACATGTTGCATGCTTCCACTGTGGGGAGGGGGTTATGGCAATGCAAGGGCCAGACAGTCCAGGGATCCAGGTGACTGCTGTTCCACACAAAGTTCATAGGCATCTCCACCTTGGTAGCAGCTGTTCCCCTCCATTTTTGAGCTGCACTCTACCCCCTCCTGCTTGGAGGGGGAGGTGGGTCCAGGGAATGAAGAGGGTACCAAGCTGGACTTACTACTGAAAGGAGGAGTAGTAAGTGCCACAGCAAGCTGGCATATAATTTGCTTGCAGCTGCATTGACAGTTCGCTGGTTTAAGCAGCTTTTCTACTCCCTTTTCAGGGAGTAATTCCCCTGGCTACATACAATTGTATTTACAATAGACTGGGAGGTCTTTCTCATGGTTTAGAAAGTGGAGGGGAGCAATGCTATTCTTTCTATACTTTCCAGCCATATTTGGGTGCTAACTGAATTTGTACCTCCATTACACAGAACAAAGGAGAGCAAGTAGCCCATGATTTTGGTAATCTGCCCGTAATTTGTAAAAGGAAGCTACTGTCCACTTAAAAATTATAACCTATGCAGGTACCTTATTATTACACATAAAAACAGGATTCAAACTAGTTCTTGAGATAAGTACAGTGAAACCTGTTAACAATGGCCACCATCAGAAGCCAAGAATTGTTTGATCATCATCACATTTGATCATGATGACAAGTTCAGGTGGCTGATAAATATAGTTTAACAAAGAACCCACACATCTAACTTTCATTTACACACTACCAGTTCACTTCAATTTATGCACTTGGATAAGTCTTGTCACACAATCCCCTCCCCCGTGACACCTGATTTACTTCTTAAATAATGTCAAGTATCAGAGGGGTAGCCGTGTTAGTCTGAATCTGTAAAAGCAGCAAAGAATCCTGTGGCACCTTATAGACTAACAGACGTTTTGCAGCATGAGCTTTCGTGGGTGAATACCCACTTTGTCGGATGCAATGTAAATTAATGTACAATATAATTGCATCTCACAGTTACTTTGTTTCCCTTTCCCCACCCTCTCCCCCCAAAAATCTGCTTTATGTATCTACTGGTTGCCTTTTATCATATACTTCGATTGTAAGCTCTTTGGGGCAGACACTGTCTTTTTTTACAGTGTCTAGCAGTGGGGGCCTGATCCCTCACTGGTACTTCTAAGAACTACCACAGCATAAATAATAGTAATGGTAAATATTAAACTACTTTAACATTCTATTCTTCACACTAGAAAAAAAAATGAAATGGCTTCCCTTTCTGTCTGCCTAAAGAAGCTGATTGCAAATCTGAATGCAATTTGCACAGTAGGGCAGGTTTGCAAGTAGCATAAAATGTTTTAGGCAGCTGGCCTCCTGTGACAGAGTGAATTAATATGGAAGCAATAGGAAATCTCCTAGGGATTAAGTTTTTGCCAGGCATCATCAGCTGTGCCTATGTATTTGTAAGTGTAGGTGTCACTATAGTGAAACCACATTTTAAATTATTAGTAGACCATGTATAGTTTTCAAGATCATCAATGTTTTAAGATGATTTATGTGATGTTTTCGCCTATTACAAGAAGGTTTTAAGACCTTAAAGACCTATAATGAGACCCATATGGCATGACATGTATATACAAGAGGGATCAAAATCAACAGAATTCTATTTAAAAAAATGAGGTAATATGGAAATTATTCTATTCAAAACAACTACAGAATTTCAGAAAGAATATTACTTTTCCTATAGAATTTTTAAACAATCCTATAGAATTTAGTAGTTACCTCCATGCAGGAGATAGAAATCTACAGATTGGTTTAAAAATTCTTTAAGAAGGTTATTTATTCTCTAAGTCTAGAGAACTTCTCTATAATGTCATATTTTTTTCCGTATTCAGGCCAGTGGACACAGACAGGAGAAGGTTTAGTGGTTGCAGCATTATGCATTGCATACGCTGAATTTGTACAGTGGATGAGGTTATTGTAGTGTGGCGTCTATAGAGGACCAAAGTATTACAGTGCTAGATGCTAACTAGATCATCTTGGGTCACCTTTTCTCTCTCCACACATTTCCCTTATATTGTTCCCCTCTCTGGTAGTAGGGTTAACATAAAAAATGCAAAATAGAGAGGTTATAAGGGAAAAGGCTAACAATATAAGGAGGGAGGTTGTATGTATCTTGGGGGGAATGTATCTTGGGAGGTATCAAAAGATCTCTAAGGCGTTCATAATAGTATGGAAGTATCCATTGTACAGATGCAGAAAATGAGGAATGGGGGGGGATGTCAATTGACTTGCCGAAAGTCAGTCAGCGAGCTAGTTGCAGAGTGAAAAATAGTTGCAGAGTGAATTAGTTGCAGAGTGAAAAATACAACCCAGGTTTTCTGATTCCCAGTTCTGTGCTCTATTCACTGATCGCCCTGCCTCCAGTGTGACACTATCAGCCAGGTCCTTGGCCCTGGGAAGGCTGCTTTGTACCATTCATACAAAATTGGCCTAAGTGGCCAGCTGGAGATTCTCTTGATATCAGTCAGTCCCCAGGTAGCATAGAGCTACATCAGCAAATTCTACATCAATCCTCAGAATAATTCCTAGTATAGGAAGGTGCTCAGGTGGTGTCAGAGGAAGGGGGACTGGCAGGAGCACCCGCTACTTTGTTGATCATTGACTGCCACAATGGCCCTTCTGCCTTTACAATCAAGAGTAAATTACAGCAGTCCCAAGACTGTTCTAATTTATCCCAGAGACTATTAATCCCCAGCAGGCATGGGGACAGGTATTGTAAATGTATACTAGAGCCATGTTTGTCATGTTTGTCTCCCACCTCTCACGTCCTGCACTAAACATAAATTTAGTTAAAGAAGAGGATCAGGTTCCAGGTTCATATGCCTAACATTTCTGCTACTGAACAGGGGTCCAAATGAGTAGCACTGAACCATGAGTTTTCTTGCCTGAATATTACAGTTTGATCATCTTCTGGCTCATCTATGTTCAGATACTCAATTGTAGGGAGTGGATTTTTTTTTTCTGGAAATCGGTTCTTATTTATAAAATGCTTGTCAAAGTCTCCAATCAAATTTAAAATAATTTTCAATTGATTAGTTATAAATCAAAATTTTAACCCCAGCACATTGTTGTTTTTATCTTCAAGTTTAATAGCCATGTTCTACATTGTATAAATGGTTTAAGAGCATTAGGGTTTTTTAGTGACTATAAACTATATTGCTAGTAGTTGTTAAATATTTATAAGCCTACTGTTAAGAACAAATCATTTTCTCAATCTAGTTCACTAATAGAAATTATTTATAAGTACATCATTAATTATTTAGGTTTTCCTGGTATTATATTTGCATTAATAATTTAAATGCATATAATTATCTATTAAATCATATAAATATGATTTAGCTTCATTTATTGTCTGAAACGCAAACAGCAAGTATATCAGTGACTGTAAACATATGAAACAAGATACCCTTCAATAACAAGCTCGCTGCTTGCTACAACTCATGACAGTAACCTGCTGAGCTAACGTACCAGCTTAATATCTGTGGTATGTAATTACTGTACCTGTGAAACTTTTTGGATTCTCAAGAATGGAATGTCTTTTGTTCACTGGTTATTGTGATAGTACAAGTAGCCAGCAGCCATAATACAAGTTTCTTTACACTGCTCACCAATTATTTCAATACCACCTGAGGGAGATTACCTTTTTATAGAGTAGGTAAAAAATTGATTCACACTATAGGACACACTGGCCATCTCCTCATTAAAAACTTCAAAGAATGCCACAGCTGAACCAAATGTATACTAGTATAGCTTCACCCCATCAGTTATAACCCATCCCAATGGTAACTTTGATTTTGTGGAGCACACATTCACACATTTCAATTTGATGGTAGTATCAAATTATTTGACATAGCATTTTGGAATGGTAGGAAGATAAGATTCATGAGTTTCTTGCTATATAATATGTCCTGCTATACAATACAGAATATTTGAGTAACCAAGCTGCTGATTTCTAATGAAGTTGTGTCTTGTACAAAACATAATTATATGACTAGCAGAATGAAACCAAGTTCAGGTCTTTATTATGCTAAAATTACACTAGGTTCAAAAGCCTATCATTATCTGTATAAAGTCTTCTGGCAATTACAGTCCTTCACCATAAAACCTCAGTTAATATAGTCTCTCTGTTATTATCAATCTTTTCCTTATCAAGGACTCCTTGTGTCCAATCTTTCAATAGCCCATTTGTGCCAATTTCCCAGCAGTCAGATCTAAAATCTTTTGATCTTGCAGAAAACCTAGATCTCATTCTCCAGAAGACTTCTACCTGGAACTGGAGACACTATTTTTTTCTCTTATTTTTCATCTGGCAACAGGAAGGTTTAGGGGTCTGGATTAACTACAGTATGTAGAGCTTTGGTTTGAAAAAATGTCCCCCCTTTTTAATGTTTAACTTTGGCAACACAGCTTATGGAAATATTCTTCCTGGAAACATTATTAACAGAGACTTTCTTCAACCTTTTCCAGCTGCCTGAATGCACTTGGGCATATTCTATTTCCAAAAGTAAAACCTTCTAGCAGATTTTAATAGATTAGACTTTCCAAATAGGATTTACTGGGAACACCAAGCCCTTTAGCAGGTATCTGCCATATGCAAATGTCTTGTCATTTTGCAGAAGTCTGGATAGCCCCTTCAAACAAAACCAGAGGGAAACTGTATAGGCATGTTACCTGATCTTACAGTCTCTCCATGGGTCCCAGCTTTTCCTAACTGGTCCCCTTCAATACGCCCACAATTAGAACAAACTGTAAACTCTCAGCCCTTAAACTCCAGGGATTTCAGTCTTCTTTTGTCCCTTGTTAGTTTCTTAGAGACAGCTTAGTGTGGGGCTGTTGTGTCTCTGCTATCCCAGGCCTTTCTGCCTCCCACTCTGTTCTCCCTCCTTTATGGACTTGTTTTCTTTATTGGTTCACAACTATGGGTGCATGCCTCCATGACTCGCAGTTGCATGTGGGTGTGGTCAACCTGATTGATGTAGACAGGGAAGACTCTCCCCTCCCTTCTTCTTGTGCTCACTATGGGCTCTGTAAAACCCATTTCAAGGCATTAATAGGGTTGCCAATTTTGACTGGATGTATTCCGGGAGATTTCATCACATGACATAATCTTTAATTAAAGTTTAATCTTAAATTCTTGGAGACTCCAGGCCAATCCTGGAGGGTTGGCAACCCTATGCATTAATGATATCATAACATGTTCTCTGTAGCCACTGGATATTTTTCTCCAGGGTCTTAATTTGACATTGTAATCACAGAAACTTTAATTAGACACGCTCTTATGACCCTTTTTATTCTTTTAACCTATTTCCAACCATGCTGGTTTAGGTTACAAGTGAGAGTAATTTTAAAGGCTTACAAAGCAACAGGACCCAAGGGGGCACTTTTGGATAATGTGAACTACTGTGCATAAGGAACAGAGCTGATGTTAACATGTATGTGTTTTTAATTTGAGGATTATGTTAGAATTGAATCACAATCTCCAAGGTGAAGAACAAGTGCTTTAGCAGAGTACTTAACCTTAGCTGTGAAAGTAACATTAATTACCTGACATACTTGTAACTAATGTCCCAGCACTACATATGCTATAGAACTGTTGTTTTCAAACAATGGTGTGTGAACACTCAGAACTTCTATCCGTGGTGACTAATGTGCAATTGAAATAAGAGGTCATCTTATCAGCTCAGAAAATTTTAATTGTGAACGTCTCTATTCCCATTCAGAATTCCCTAATGCCAATGCCTGTCAATGTCTTCCTTTGACAAGCATTTCTTTGGTGAACACTGAACTGTGATCAAATTTGTTGATGACTCCAAAACTGGAAGAGGGATATACATGTAGCAGGACGGGGGTTAGAGCAGTGTGAGGTGCAACCAATGGGAGCAACACTTTTGCGTTCATAAATGTTAAGACCTACATCTAGGGAAAATGCTTGATTGATTAGCACAAATCCAGAAGTAATGGGGGACACAAGCAAGTTTTCATCCATCACAATAGAGGAATTTATTTTCATCTTGTTTCCTTAATACCAGCCTTGTATTAATTTAGTCACTGGGCCACAGTATGAAAATGTAAATGATTCTATAGCCTGGGGGTTAGGGTACTCACCTAGAAGGAGGACACCCAAGTCCCTGTGCCAATTACTGTTCATTTATGTATAGATTATTTAAATTCAGCGCTTTTTTCAATTCACTGATTTATTTTTATTTTTTGTATTTTTTTATTTTGGTGTGTCCCAAACTGATTGATATGTTTTTAACTGCCAGTGAAACAAACCAATCAGTTATTCATCCAGCTCTATTATCAATAAAGATAAAATTATGTATGTGTATACATTTGCTGCTTTTGTAACTTTTAAATGTATACTGTAATTTCACACATAGTTTATAGTCATAACTTCCTTATTAATAAGAATGTAAGTGAGAAGTCACTATAGTATTAGTAAGAACCCTGCCCAACAAAACATGGGCCAGATTCAGATACCTTTACAAATTTTAGGTAGTACTTGACTATGTGAGTAGTCCCATTTCAGTCAATGGAAATACTTGTGGAACATGGTCCTACTGAATGTAAGGATATAAGAATCTGGTCCTGTCTAAGAAGATCCTTTGGTTTAGGATGGTAGAGATATATTGCATCTGTCATAAATAGATAGTTAAGGGTTAATGCCTCTTTTACCTCTAAAGGGTTAAGAAGTTCACCTAGCCTAGCTGACACCTGACCAGAGGAACCAATGGGGGAACAAGATGTTTCAAAAGGAAGGAGGGGAGTTTTCCTTTGTTGAGAGTTTCAGTTTCAGCCGGAGTGGAAAAGGTCAAGGAACCAACCTCTTATCAGAGTAGTAAGTTTTAGAAAGGAATAAATAGGTTTATGTTTATTTTCTTTGTAACTTGTCTTGATATCATTAAGGGAATTATCAAAATTGGGTATTTGGGTATTTTTTGGGTAACTAAATTTGTGCGTAGGGGAACATCCTCTGTGTTTTGAATCTGTTGTCTGTGAGAGTAGCTGGTATGCTAATCTCTCCCAGAGGGTTTTCTTTTACCTTTCTTTTCTTTAATTAAAAGCCTTTTTCTTAATACCTGATTGATTTTTCCTTGTTTTTAGATCCAAGGGGGTTGGATCTGGATCCACCAGGAGTTGGTGGGAGAAAGGAGGGGGGATGGTTAATTTCTCCTTGTTTTAAGATCCAAGGGGTTTGGATCTGTGTTCACCAGGAAATTGGTGAAGTCTCTCAAGACTACCCAAGGAAAAAAAGGTAGTACTTGGGGGGATGGTGGCAGCGATACCAGATCTAAGCTGGTAATTAAGCTTAGAAGTGTCCATGCAGGTCCCCACATCTGTACCCTAAAGTTCAGAGTGGGGAAGGAACCTTGACAGCATCACATAGTATCTATGCCTGCTAACGCTAGAGTTTTGACTTCATTTCCCGATGCATAGATCTTTCTGATGATGAGACCACAAATTAAGTATATGCAACATTGTTAGATCTAGACATACACAGAGAGGTGGCAGATTGGAAACAGCTCTCTTTTATCAATAGAAATTTTGCCATACAGTATGCAAGTAGTTTAAGATGTAATGCTCTTTAACATGATTGAGCAAAATTTGTAATCATCAGGGAGATTGACCTAAATGCCTGATAGACTGAAACAATTCAGCCTTATACAAATGTCTTATGATTACAATTCTCAGTATAACCTGCTGTATGGGTAGGAGGCTCTGGACACAAGTGTACCAACAAGTGGCATCCGAAGTCAGCTGAAGTGCCGAGTCCTCTTATGTCATCTTAATGATGTGTGCAGAATTTCCAAACTGTTCTTACAGTCAATGTATTTTGTTGAAGTTAAATCACTAGAGTAATTTCAGAATAGAAATATTGAGAGAATATTTAAATCTGAGGTGGGCCTAAAGCAATCTCCCTGATATGAATAATCCTGACAGCTGATTATGATGAGTATAGATCCAGGCCCAAACCAAAATCCTGAATCCAAACCCCTCTGAACTTTTTATCCAGATTCAGATCCACACAAACTCACCTAGTTTAGATAAGGATTGTCAAAAATGAGCTTGCATTAACATACTCAGTTTACCTGGCTACTTGGCTAATTAGGTTGCCTGGCTTTCCTGCTATACCTTCCCTTCCCCTACCACAACCCACTGCCAGAAAATATAAGGTGGGGGAGAAGTTATAATTTCAGTATCCAAACACAGTAGGCCAAGTACATTCCTGATATAAGTGAGATCCCAATGACAGTTCTACCATGACTGTCTGATCTGAATGTTGCATGCAATGTAGTTGTAGCTATGTTGGTCCCAGGATATTAGAGAGACAAGGTGGGAGAGGTAATATCTTTTTATTGGATCAACTTCTACTGGAGAAAGAGACAAGCATTTGAGCCTCACAGAGCTCTTCTTCAGGTCTGGAAAAAGGTATGCTGAGTGTCACAGCTAAATGCAAGATGGATCAGATTGTTTAGCATAAGTAGTTAGCACATATGCTAAGGGACCATTCAAGGTAGAGTAGCCCATTAATATCTCTGCAGTCATAGGGAAAAAAGAGCTATAAATCCAGGGTCTCTGTTCAGCCCATGATCTGAATGGTGTCTAATATCTACCAGCAATGATCTCATGAGAAACCCTCCGATTTGGTGAGTGTGTGGGGGAGAGATAAAGGGAATTACTTTTCTAAAGTAACCAGTGGAGGTTGGTCCTATAAAAGATATTACCTCACCCGCCTTGTCTCTCTCATAACCCAGGACCACCATGGCTACAACAACACTGCAAACAACAGAATACACACACAACCTGCTTTCTTAAACACTGTGCACAGACAAGTGGAAATCTCAGCCCAGGCACCACCGCCCAGTCACTAAGAAGCAGCTCTTTTGCGGTCTTTGTTTCCCTAGAGCTCTCCTGTTTAATACACTGTTCACTTTTCCTGCCTCAGCTCCCCTTGAGTTTTACCTTGGAAACCTCTGATAGAAAACTCCACCTTCAGGACCATATGGCCTAGAAAGGTGGTCTGGCCATTAACTCCCCTGTGCAGCTGCTTTTGTAACACAAATTAACCTAATAAAAAGGTTTGATTACCCATCCAGAGAAAGGAGAGTGTTTTAACTCACACAGACTACTTAATGACTTTCTGGGTACTGTTACCCTCTAGGATAACTTTAACTCTTTCTATGGAAAGTTTAATAACAAATGTTGCGACATCAATGACTCATAACATGCATGACATTTGCATCTTCTGTCTTAAAACTATCTTTATACTTGAAACCTGAGCATATTTGATATGGAGTGACTGAGAGACAATAAACGTGGAATCCCACACTGCTGTTTTGAGTCACTTTTCAGAGTAGATCTGTACTGTCAGTGAAGTGCTTTGAATGTATAAGTCATCTGGTTTGATAGCACCATTCTGCAGAAGAAATCACTGTGCTGTCATAGAATGACCCTTAATATAGCACCTAAATGGCTATCCTTTCAAACTATGGGTAAAATGTACTAAATGTACTTATTTTGTGGTGGTGTTGCTACTGGTATACTTTGTTAAATAACTGGAGTTATTGGGGGAACATTTAATATTTTTCCCTGTGATAACATGGAAACTTTGTCCCATATGGCCCAATTTTTCACTCTTAATGTAAGACAAATTCCCATTGACCAGGAAAACTGGTTTATAGATTTAATTCTATTCAAGATATATAGCTGTGCTTTCTAGCATTCTCTTTTAAGCTTGTATCACAACCAGAGTAAGAAGCGGATATCAATTTCTCAGATATCAGCATTCAAACAGTAAATATTGATAAGTCTCTGAATAAAATTAGGTACTATGAGGAAATGCCAAAAGGGCATATATAATAATAATGTCTTACATTTGCATAGAATTTTTCATTCCAAAGCATATTATGAACAATGTACAGTGCATGCAGTGATCACTGAAACTCAGCTACTGTTGGACTGGAAGGCAGCAGCTAGACAGATAATCAGTGCATAGTATGTTGTACAACAGTGCAGAAATGGACACTGGTGGACATTCCTCTTTTTATGAGAAATGCCATCTGATCCTTAATGTCCAGGAGCAAACAGGACCTATATTGTTAGGGTCTTTTCTGAAATATTCATATCAAGCAAATTGCTTGGAAATTCATGAAAAGTTGAAGATCTGAACTTATTCCTGACATAATCAAAACGTGCACCGTGACTCCTGCACTAATATGAATAAGTGCCATTTGGATTTTCCAGTGGTAATAAGACAAGCATTTAGAAAGAGAAATCAACAAATCAAAGATTTACCTTATCCAGTGAATTGCCTTTTAAATGCAGTTTGTATATAGTTTGCTTGAGGTATTGCTCAAAAAGAAGATTTTATGATAATTTGAGAGTTATGGATCATTATTGTTTGCTTTCAATGGCAGAATTAACATTTTAATCTGAATATTACTCCCAATACAAAATACTGTAGCTTGATTTAATGAACACAGTTTACAGAATGAAAATATTTTCCACCTGAAGTACTTAATGGAGCTTATTTGTCTCAGTCAGTATTTAAATGCAAGTAGAATTGGCACATGAAATTATTCTGTGTGGCGATCCACATTCACAGCCAGTGTAAAGTCAAACACTCTGTGCAACAGACTAGCTGAATTTAACAAAAAACTGTGAATTACTGCTGCTGATGCTTGATTCCATAAATATCAATATTTATACTGCTATAAACTATGTTTAAGGCCCTGTAATTGATGAAGCTATTAATACTACCTAGACTTAGGACTTGCAATTATATTGCTATAAACTTTAATTTATAGTTATCATAATGGTCTTTAGCACTCAACTTGAGGCCTGAAAACATATTATAAATCCATAAAGCAAAGGTTATGTTGCACCAAAGTGTGTTCCCATTTTTAAACAAGAATTTGTTTAATTTGCAAATTAACTGTTATGGTTACAGTTTTTTCAAATGCGCTTTTTTCATTTGTTTTTCTATTTGTTTAATTTTAGACACATGGAATGATCTTGATTGTGCTTTCTATAGCACAGTTAATAGAGAGAAATAAACATGTGTCAGGAACCTCTTCACTCCTAAACAAACATTATGATACATATTTGATAGCAAGTTTTCTATATTCATAGCCATTTCTTCTGTGTTACAGCAATGTTGCCTAGGCTATACTGGTTAATGAACTCACCATTCTGAGAAATGCAGTAATACTTTACTCAGTAGGTTCCATGCCTGTGCCTGTCTCCTTATGGCACTGTTTCTCAAACTGGGGTCGCCACTTGTGTAGGGAAAGCCCCTGGTGGGCCAGGCCGGGTTATTTTCCTGCCTCATCTGCAGGTCCAGCCGATCGTGGATCCCACTGGCCATGGTTCACTGCTCCAGGCCAATGGAAGCTGCTGGAAGCAGCGCGGGCCAAGGGACGTACTGGCCACCACTTTCAGCAGCTCCCATTGGCCTGCAGCAGCGAACCACAGCCAGTGGGAGCCACGATCAGCCGGACCTGCGGACGGGGCAGGTAAACAAACCGGCCTGGCCCGCCAGGGGCTTTCCCTACACAAGTAGCGACCCTAGTTTGAGAAACACTGCCGTATGGGGACTGGTTAGGAGGCAATTTGAATAAAATAAATATTGACCCAACACTTCCTCCAAACATTGAGCCTAATCCAAATCTTTAGCAGTTGTGGGCAACCTGCGGCCCACAGGCCACATGCGGCCAATCAGGGTAATCTGATTGTGGACTGCAGGGGCAGCTCCAGGCCCCAGCATGCCAAGCGCGTGCTTGGGGCACCAAGCCGCAGGGGGCATTCTGCCAGCGCCGCAAGGGCGGCGCCTGCGGTAGGTTTGCCGAAGCTGCGGGACCAGCGGACCCTCCGCAGGCAAGCCGCTGAAGGCAGCCTGCCTGCCATGGTTGGGGCAGCAAAATGCCTAGAGCCGCCCCTTGCAGACTGTGAGACATTTTGCTGACACTAACCATCCGCAGGTACAGCCCCCCGCAGCTCCCAGTGGGCGTGGTTTGCCATTCCCGCAGATTGCCTGCAGGTTGCTCACGACTGCTTTACAGTTTGTTTTGAAAAGGTTTTGGCAATTTTTATTGAACATCTCTGCACTTTGTTTTTTCTACTGTTATACAGAAAAACTGAAGCAAGAGAAGGGGCTATTCTCTACATATTTCTGAAAAGTCATGTCAATCTGATAAGAATGCCTCTTCTAGCAAGATCTCTGAATCAAAAATATTTGATAGGTTTGCTTAAGCTTGGTGCAAATATATGAATTCTCAATGCTTATCTGAATTAAATATTTGATATCTGGCCCTTTCAGAGATTCTCTCAGTAGTCAGTGAGAGGCTGTCAAATATGTCTTATTGGGTGATGGAGTTCCCTGTCTGCCCTGGGGCCCCCTGGCAGAGCAGATCCTTTCTTGATGGGAAAATAGAGTGTCCCTTGTGCAATATTATCCCTAGAGAATACCCATAGTTGCAGACAGATCTGTGCAGGGAAAGGTGTTCTATACTGACACTGTGTTAATTTTCAAAGTGATCCATTCTGTGCTATGGATGCCTTTCTTACCGGATTCCAGGGGCAGTGAGAGATCAGCTAAGTTGGGCTTCAACCCTATGCATGTTTTTGTTTATATTTGTTATGTTTTAAAAAAAAATCTCTTGAAGCCATTTAAAGGGTCCAACACTACTACATCAGTTCTCCACAAGGTATTTCCATTCTCAGAACATGGAAATATCATGAGAAGAACACAACCCAATTAATAGTTCCATAGGGAGTAGGAAAGGAGACAAAAAACATAAATGCAAATATAAGAACGTAGTTATTCAGGTATCAGAAGTGTAGCCGTGTTAGTCTGGATCTGTAAAAGCAGCAAAGAGTCCTGTGGCACCTTATAGACTAACAGACGTATTGGTGCATGAGATTTCGTGGGTGAATATCCACCTGACGAAGTGGATATTCACCCACGAAATCTCATGCTCCAATACGTCTGTTAGTCTATAAGGTGCCACAGGACTCTTTGCTGCTTTTAGTTATTCAGGTTTGCCAAAATACTAAGTTATTTGTACAGACATACAGCCCTCATCAAAAGTACTATATTAAGAGCTCAGTGAGGATGTCCTTCCTTACTCTTATTATTTGCACTGTGGTAGAACCTAGGAGCCCCAGTCATAGCCTTAGAACCTCATTGTGCTAGGCTCTGTACAAATGCAAAACAAAAGGATGGTCCCTGCCTTAAAGACTTACAAGTGAGGTATAAGACAAGAGACCACAGATGGAGGTAGACAGACAGGGGAGCACAGAGGAACAATGAAACAATATAGATCACCATGATAGGGAAAAAGTAACATGTTCTGTCTTTTCAAATGTACATCAGAAGGAAAGTAAAAAACAAAAACAAAACAAAAAATGCATTCAAGGCAATTCAGCTTTTTTACCTGTTAATTCTCTTTTAGTGCAGTCTAATATTTTTTGCTGTCAACAAGGAAAAAATTTACACCACAGGAGGGCATAAAAACTCCGCATTCTTGTGAAATCCATGGTAAGATGCATGTAAATGAGACACTGGCTTCTCAGGAACTGTCTCTTCCCAGTTGGTTAGACAGATCTGGGCATTCTACTTCATTCAAAGGCTGCTGGAAAATTAGAATATAAAGAAGATGAATGTAAGGACCATTTGCACAAAAGTTGGTTGTGTACTTTGAAAAACAGTCCTACATTATGGAGGGTCAAAAATACTTTGTGTAGTGATGGTGCAGAAATGTTTGTGTGTGTGTGTGTGTGTGTGTGTAGCTGCAAGGAGCCCATCCTATTAAAGAGACAACCATAGTTTAGCTGGGTGCAATGAGGGTGTGCAAGGGAGGTATATCAGCTAGCACCATTAGCTGTCCCAACTCGGACAGGCCCAATAGGAGAACAAAATATGTCATGTCCCCTCCTATGCACCAGACACCACCAACAGGAGACCAATGACTGCACCTTTTCAAAATGTAGCAAGAGTTATCAGCATGCTTCTTTAGACAACATGCCTTGTCCATCATGCCTTTGCTATTGAAGTGGTGCATTCCCTCTCCCTCCTTGCACAGTTGTGGATAGAGGTATAGTCTAGCTGTTATATTCTCTTTACTACAGAAACTACAGGCTAAACCCAAGTTGCCTTACCCTGTGGCTGTTCACATGACCAAAATGAGCAGGGAAGTTCCATCAAAAGACTTATGCACATGTGGTATCAGTGAGCCAGCCCTTTCCTGGGGTTTGACTTCATTACCAAAAGTAACTCAGTCTAAACATAGATTCAGAGATTCCAAGGACAGATGGGACCTTTATGATTACCTAGTCTGACCTCCAGGGCAGAACTTCCCCAAAATAATAATCTTTTATGAACTTGAGCATATTTTTAAAAAAATTCAATCTTGATTTAAAAATTACCGGTGAAAGAGAATCCACCATGATCCTTGATAAATTGTTCCAGTGATTAATTACCCTCTCTGTTAAAAATGTAGATCTTATCTTCAGTCGTCTGAATTTGTCTAGCTTCAATTTCAAGCCATTGTACCTTGTGATAACTTTCTCTGCTAAATTGAAGAGTCTATTATCAAATATTTATTCACCATGGAGGTAGTTTTAGAGTGTGATCAAGTAACTTCTTAACCTTCTCTTAGTTGAGATAAATAGATTGAGCTCTTTGTGTCTTCCAGCCATTAGATCGTGTGATACCTTTCTCTGCCAGATTGAAAAGCCCATTATCGAACATTTGTTCCCCATGTAGGTACTTCCAGACTGTAGCGATGTTACTCTTTAGCCTTCTCTTTGTTAAGCTAAATATACTGAGCGAAATATATAAGGCAGGTTTTCTAATCCTTTAATCATTCTTGTGGCTCTTCTCTGAACCCTCTCCAATTCATCAACATCCTTCTTGACATGTGAACACTAGAAATGGACATAGTATTCCAGCAGCAGTTAAACCAGTTTCAAATACAGAGGTAAAATAACCTTTCTACACCTACACAAGATTCACCTCTTTATGCATCCAAGGATTGTATTAGCCCTCTAGGTCACAGTTTCACACAGGAAGCTCATATACAACTGATTATTCACCATGTCCTCAAATGTTTTCCAGAGTCACTGCTTCCCAGGATAGAGATCCCTTCTTGCAGGTATCATCTACATTTTTTCTCTAGATACATACATTTGCATTTGGCTTTATTTAAAGGATATCACTTGTTTGTACCCAGTTTCCAAAGCAATTTGGATTGCTCTGCATCAGTGACCTATCCTCTTCATTATTTATCACTCCCTGAACCTTTTATGTTATCTGAAATCTTTATCAGGTATGATTTTATGTTTTCTTCCAGGTCATTTGTTAAAATGTTAAATAGCTTAGGGCCAAGAAAAGATCCCTGTGGACCCCATAAGAAACACACCCACTCAATGATGACCAATTAGCCAGCTTTTAATCCAGTTAATGTGTGCCAAGTTAAGTTTAAATCATTCTAGTTTGTTATTCAAAGTATTACAGAAGTCTAGGGATGTTATTTCAAAACTGTTACCTTTATCAACAAACTTTTTTATTTTTTCTTAAATTATATTATGTTAGTTTGATAGAATCTATGCTCCTTCGGAGTTCTGACTAAGCAAACATCAGCAGAAGTGTTCCAGCTGATTCTAACTACCTCAGTGTGTCTTGCTGGGGGAGGGAGCTTCCTATGTAATTCCATATCCCTTTGCTCACCAATTTGGCAATTTTTCCCTTATTCCCCTCCCCTTAAAGCAAAACAAAACTGAAAAATTCACACTTGCTTGCCAGGCAGGTTTCTCCCAAATTCTCACTGCTATAATTAAAAGCTACATTTTGTTTAAGCAAATTAGGAGTTACAATAAAGTGGAAGGAACATGTGAAATGAATAATTAACATTGTATAGACTTCAGCATCATAATTAAGATTAAATACTGCATATATTCAAACGAGATTAGCACAGCCATTGAAAACTGAAATGTGCTCAGTGGGAGAGCCTATGCTGCATTTGCTAAATAATGTTTTATGAAGAGTGTTCCAAAAACATTAAGCATAAGGTTGTCATATATAAAATGATTAAAATTTTATACAAAAGGAGCTGTAATTCTGGTAAATGAAGCAATTTCATTTCCCTGTTGCTTCCACCTTTAGGAATATACTGTAAATGAAAAGTGGCTCAATGTGGAGTCTTGCTAAATAGAATATGAATGCTAGTGTATGAAGTTAATGAGCCTTGGATGGCTCTCTCTCTCTTTCATCCCAGAGCATCTTTTCTGACACGGGGAGCAGTACAGCATCACCATTCATTCCTCCATTGAGCTAAGCCTCATCAAGAATTCTATCATTCGAACTCGCAATACGTGTGGCCGTTATCCAAAATCCATTATCATTTCCACCTGGGTCAAAATCCATAGAAGACTCACGTTTTTCTTGTATTAACACTTCCATTGTCTTACAGTCACATTTAAAAGGGTCTAAGCAGTTGTCCCAATCTATTAGTATCACATGCTTCTGAAGTGTTATCCATTCCCACTGTGACATGTCCACATTGGATAGTACTTTTTACTGCCTCCAACTCATGACATAGGTCCCACTTCTGCAAAATATTTAAGCACATGGCTAACTTTAAGTACATTAGTAGTCATATTGATTTCAATGGGACAATGAAATGCTTAAGTACTTCACAGGAGGCATAGTGGAGAACTTGGAAGTATCTATTATTTTTATGAATATCATACATGCCTCTGTGCATGTGTTTATGATGTGTTACTTGCTATGGAGTTAGATCAAAAGAGGGCTGTTAGGAGAACCAAGCATGACAGGCAACAGAATGGCGTAGATAAGGAACATACCAACAAACGTAATAGCCAGGTTAATAACTGTGAAGAGACAAATCCTAAACCCCATCTCTAAAGACATAGCTGTTTTTCAAAGGCTGGAGATCAAAAGACAAGACAAGACAGTGATCAGTAACAAGATACTCCCAGTAGAAAGAGAAGCGGGGGAGGGGAGATTGTCAGCTGCTGCAGGCTAGCACAGACTAACAGAGTCAGGATCTGCAGAAAGTGGGATGTAAGGTGGTCTTCAAGAAAATGCGGAGTGGGGGGGGTGGCATCAAGGCTAAGTCATGTTCACCTTGGAGTCTGAGGGAAATGCCAAGCATGGAGAAGACAGTATGTATATAGGTTGTTTGGTTGTTTTAAATCCATTTCTCTAAGTGCCATGTACCTTTTGGTAGATAAATCATATTTTGTTTTAAAGAAGCTGCTTCTGTGTGGTACATACTGTTACTGTCCCACAGACTCCTGAAGGGAAACTCTTGGAGGTGCCAAGCCCATTGGGCTTGGTAGATGTCACAGTTGGCAACTGTGCAAACCTGGAGACCCAGTCCGAGAGTGGTTGGATTATAGGTTGTCCCATCTCCCCAGCTCCCACCCCGTGGGCTGGCTGCCGCTTCCCACAGCCACCATTAGCCTGGAACGGCGAACCGCAGCCAGTGGGAGCTGCGATCGGTCGAACCTGCAGACACTGCAGGTAAACAAACTGTCCTGGCCCGCCAGCGGATTTCCCTGATGGGCCACGTGCCAAAGGTAGCCGATCCCTGGGCTAGTCTCTTGAAACATGTGCCTTCAGAGGACTGGAAAGGGGTCTCAGAAAGGACAGCCTTAGGGACTGTGGCAGTTCTTAGCTCTTTCATACATGAACTTGTAGTAGCAGAAGATTGTTGCCGTAGACACTGGGTTCAAATGCTGCTGACAACCCATGGTGATGGTTCCTTACATTAGTTGGGTTTAAGATATCTGCAGAAAGCTACAGATTAATTCCTGCTGCTTCACTGAACTCAAATTCCACCCCTGAATATACTGTGGGAGGAAGGTATTGTCTGGGACACTCGGATTTTGCACAGTCAAGCCTGGGAAGAAGGCTGCTGAATAGCTTTGATTTTGTTATATGTAATTAGGGCTGGTCTTACGGATGAGTGATGGGAGCAACTGCCAGGATCAGGGGACGCAGTGGTCAATAGGCTGTTAAATCACCTCAGCAATCACAGCGGCAGTGGTATTGGCTCCTTTGGCTCCCCGTGACGCGACTCAGCTGCTGGGGTCTAACACAGGGAGCTGCCAGGCTGGACCTGACTTAGTTGTGGGGGTGTTCAGGAGCCACAGGGCTGTGGAGCTGCTGCAAGGCTCCCCTCTCTGACTTTTCTCCTGCTGTTGCCATTGTTGCCTTGCCCTCAGGCTGGCTGCCAGGGGCTGCATGTGGCTACACATCCCCACTCCCTTCCCAGGACATGCCGCCTCTGCAGCTTGACAGGAAGCAGGATCCAGGAAACCCAGAGCCCCAAACTGCAGGCAGTCTCTTGCCCTGCCCTGCCCTGCCCTGCCCCACTCACCTTTCACCAGCTCCAGTCCAGATGGCAGTGGGGAAGCCACCTCCATCTGAGCCAAATGCTGGGCTAACACCTCCCTCCCCCTCCCAAGAGATCTTTTCCCTCGAGCATCCCACACAGAAACCGTCCCAATATTTGTCCCTGTGCCTGTTCATCTAGGAAATGGGTCATCGGGGGGCAGCTACACACCTCTGCAAAGCAGGAGCAGGGGAGGGAAGGAGGAAGGAGTGAGCCTTTTAGAGAGGCAGAGCCACCTAGCTCCATCCCAGTCCTGGGGGGAGGATTCTTCTGTGTAGAATGACACTGCAGACCACTCTGGGGAGGGGGGGGTGTCTCATGGCACCTGGGCAGGTCCAGTCAGAGGAAGGGCACCAAAATACATGTTTGCCCAGGCATCATTTTCCCTAAGGCCAGCCCTGTGTTTAATAAACAAGAAAAATATTCTGAATAAAATACTAGAATAATACAGAAGTGAACATGGCACACATTAATTGGATTAAAACCTGGCTAACTGGTTGGTCTCATAATGCAATTATAAAGGGGAATCATTGAGTGGTTGTGTTTCTAGTGGGGTGCCACAGAGATCAGTTCTTGACTCTACGCTATTTAACATTTTTATCAATGACCTGGATGAAAACATAAAATCATCACTGATCAAATTTGCAGACGACGCAAAGATTGGGGGTAAATAATGGAGAGGACTGATCACTGATACAGAGTGATCTAAATCAGTGGTTCTCAAAGTCGGTCCGCCACTTGTTCAGGGAAAGCCCCTGGTGGGCCGGGCCGGCTTGTTTACCTGCCGCGTCTGCAGGTTCAGCCGATCGCAGCTCCCACTGGCCGCAGTTCACCACTCCAGGGCAATGGGGGCTGCGGGAAGGGCGGCCAGCACATCCCACGGCCTGCACCGCTTCCTGCAGCTCCCTTTGGCCTAGAGCAGCAAACCACGGCCAGTGGGAGCCGCAATCCACCGAACCTGCAGACGTTGCAGGTAAACAAATCGGCCAAACCCACCAGGGGCTTTCCTTGAACAAGCTGCAGAACGATTTTGAGAATCACTGATCTAGATCTCTTTGTAAACTAGATGCAAACAAACCGTATATATTTTAATACAGCCAAATGGAAATAGAAGAGAAGGGTAAGGGTTGATATGATTACAGTCTCCATTGTAAACAACTATTTAACAATGGGCACCTCAGTCTAGCAGAGAAAGATATACCAAGGTACAATGACTTGAAGTTGAAGCTAGACAAATTCAGACAGGAAATAATGTGTAAATGTTTAATAGTGTCAGTAGTTGACCATTGGAACAGTTTCCCAAGGGTCATGGTGGATCCTCTATCACTGACAATTTTTAAATCAAGATTAGATTATTTTTAAAAGATATAGTCTAGTTCAAAGAGAATTATTTTGGGAAAGTTTTATGGATTATGTTACACAAGAGGTCCCTTCTAGCCTTGGTATCTCTGGATAAGGACTGAGAGTTCGGGATGATGTACAATCCAGCAATCTCATCCCTTTTTCATCTGATACAAAATTTGGCAGGCTTCTGCATGCAGTGCCAAGGCAGGGTCCTGTTAGGAAGCTTTACTGTTACCTGTTGCCCAGCTTTTAAAAATAAAAATAATAATCAATAATTTATCTAATAGCATCAGCCTTGCCAGAGCAAATAGAGAGGCTGCTTAAAGAGAATTAAAAGAAATATATTAAAATACTGCTATAGTGAACACAAATATATTAGGTTTCAGAGTAGCAGCCGTGTTAGTCTGTGTGTTCCATTCTATGCATCCGAAGAAGTGAGCTTTAGCTCACGAAAGCTCATGCTAAAATAAATTTGTTAGTCTTTAAGGTGCCACAAGTACTCCTGTTTTTTTTACAAATATATTAAAACTGGTTAAGTAATCCATTGAAAAGAAGGGAAACAAATGATCAGTAGCGGTTATTTTAAATAGAGGTTTGAAAGGCGGAGTTAGCTTTTTTAAAAGTAGAGTAAGATGAACTGACCTAGTTTAATTTAATTAAATCCATTTAGAATCATGCCTTTAGTTAATCCAGTGCAATTTTGTGTGTAGAGTAGGCCTTGAGCAGCCAAATCAAACTACAGTCAGAATCACAACTGGAGGGCCCCAAAGAATACAAAACGTAATGGCCATCATCATCTTTTAATTGAGGCCATTAACTGAGTTTTTCATATGACACTGATAAGCCTTTTTGGTGTGGATTTAATTTTTACTGTTAAATTTATATGTTTTAAAAAGTGTGTAAGGCACTGTGATATTACCAAGGGTACAATCTGGACTGCTGAACAGCTGTGTCCCCTTAGAGCTCCAGCCTGGGGTGTCTTTTACACTGCTTTGCTGTGAGAACAAACCATTCCTGGTCCTGCTCACACATAGCCTCTAGCATGCAAAATCACTCCCAAGTGAAATATATGAATGCTCTGGCCAGCCACTCATGAATTACATTCAGAGTGACATCAGCCAACTCCCAGTCCCAGACTTGTCCCCAGAAATGTGTGTGTTGTACTGCCCAGGTCTCTCCTTTAGGACAATACAAGCTCATAGAAAGTCCATCATTTCATCAATGGAAAATGATATGCAACAGCCCTATTACCTCAAATAGAGGTTTCCAAACACTTCAGTCCAAACTCAGACTGGTTTAGGTAAAACACTACAAGTTTATTAACCACAGAAAAAACGATTTTAAAGTGACTACAAATAATGAGGCATCAAGTTAGAATTGATTACAAAGAAAATAAAAGATAATATGCAAACTAACACCTAGCTTAACAAGCTAAATGGAGTCAAAGCAAAGGTTTTATCTCACCATATGCTTACAGCAGTCTGTGCTGGCTGAAAAGACTTCCAGCCGGAACCCCTCTCCCAGTTCAGTGATGCTTCCTCAGTCTTTCAAGCATTGTATCTGCCATGGAGGAGAGAGGTGATCTGAAGGCCACTGTTTCTCCTTCTTGTACCCTTCTCCCCTCTTTGAGGATTATCTCCAGCTGGGGTACAGGTGATAGCTGGTCTGTTTACGCAGAAGATCCGAGCTGTTCCATTGCCAAACTGTAAAGTTCTCACTCACATCCTTCTTCTTGTCAAAGAATGGCTGTTTACCTAAGTGATAGTCCATAATAGTTCATCTGATTATCCTGATACCTGGCTGGCATACCAGTATGTCTTTAAAAGCAGCAAAGAGTCCTTATAGACTAACAGACGTTTTGGAGCATGAGCTTTCGTGGGTGAATACCCACTTCGTCGGCTGCATGTTATGTCTTTGTCTCTGAAAAATTGGTTTGGGCCTGCTTTACTTCAATTTGGATCATCCTATAGCAATGTTATACAATGTTATAACTTTACATAAAATGTTGATACATATATTTTACCAGGACAATAATGTTCAGTAGATTTTGAGTTTTCAAATGATACCTCACAAGGCATACTTTGTACAAAATTTATCATAGTCTTGTAAAAAGGGCGAACATGAGGTACAGACTGTCACAGACATCCAAAAGTGACAGAGATGGAGTTGAAGTTATGGACCAGAGAGAACAAGAAAATGGTGTGGCCTCATAAAGGAAACTCAGGTGTCTTGGCATGTATGTTCTTGCAACTCCTTTTCTCAAGTTTACAAGTTATTAATGAAAATCACTTGTAAAATCAGTAAGAAAGTAATTCTATTTTTTAGCATGGAAAATATACTGACAGAAGTGCCACATAAACTTGTATAGGAGCTGCAGCTGTAGCTCCTCATCCCACTGTCATGGTGCAGTTGTTACACCTTTGGTCAGATGACTCAACAACACTCTACTCTCTCTCATTAGTTATGTAGTCCCAAAATGACCTTCAGGAGTAAAAATTTATTTAGCATGTGCATAATCCTCTAGCCAAGTGATGGCATCTTCAGTAGTGTGATGCAGTTCTTCTAGGTCACTGCTGAACCTAGTCAGCAGGCGTTCACCGACAGAGTGTTTCTGCCCTAACATCCTGGCATGGACCTAACATCCTGGCATGGCAGATGAGACCATAATGGGCAACGTGACGGCAAACGTGCAGCTGGTGGTTTAAAAAGGTCATTGTGCAGGCTTGAGCTGGTGCATATTTTCTCCAGTAACTTGCCATCTGATATGAGGAGTAGTATTGCTCAGAACTGGGACACTTGGCTGGAGGTGCTAAGTCTTACAGTAGTCAGCTAACTTTACCATGTCCCAGTTTAAGGTGGTGTCAAGCTCGTGAAACGTCTGGGCCTGGGTACCACAACAGATGTTGTCTGTGTAAATGAACTTTCATGACTCCGTTGTTGGCAGAACATTGATGTGAAGGTTGAACAGGTTTGGTGAAAGCACAGAGCCCTGGGGTAACCCATTGCTCTGTTGTCTCCAAGCTCTCCTCTTCTCCCCCATATGGACTCTGAACTGCCTATCACAGAGGAACAGTTCGACAATGCCTGTGACCCAAGGTAGCAGGACCTGTGATACCTTCACGAGCAGGACAGTGTGCCATACCATATCGTACGCCACTTTTAGATCGATGAAAACAGCGCCTGTTTTCAAGTATCTCTGGAAGCCATTTTCAACAAATGTGGTCAGCATGAGTACTTGGTTGCATGTGTTACAGCCTCAGCGAAAGCCAGCTTGGTCAGGGCTTAAAATTCTCTCCACGTTAGGTAATATGTGCTATAGGACAAAGTACCCCAGTGCCTTGAAACACACCGACAATAATGTTATGGGACGATAGGCGATAGCTTTCCAGGCTTTAAGAGGCCCATGACTTTTGCAATGCACCATATCTTCAGTAGCCTACCTTTACTAATGACCCTTGTGAAGAATTTCACAAGCCAAAGCTGAGCACGGGGGCCAAGGTTTTTCAGGATTCTGGAGGTATGTTGTCACAGCCCGCAACTGTTCCACACTTGATGCTACCCGGTGTCTGTTCCAGCTCTGTTACAGTGAACGGTTGTGGGCAGCTTCTGATCTGGTGTACATGTTTAAACATACACCATTCCTTCCTCACTTGTCTTCACATCTTTTTCTCCAAAGGTGCTCTAACCCAGGGGCGGATCTATAAATTACGGCGCCCCAAGCAGGGCGGCGCGCTTCGCCGCCCTTCCCCGGTCCCGCGGCCGGGGCAGAAGTGTCTGCGGCGGGTGCACTGGTTCGCGGCTCCGGTGGAGCATCCGCAGGCATGCCTGCGGGAGCTCCGTCCGAGCCGCGGGACCAGCGCGCCCGCCGCAGTCATGCCTGCGGGAGCTCAAGCGGAGCCGCGGGAAGAGGGGACCCTCCGCAGTCTTGCCTGCGGCAGGTCTGCTCGTCCTGGGCTCCGGTGGACCTCCCGCAGGCATGACTGCGGAAGGTCTGCCGGAGCCAAATGCCGCCCTGCCCCGACAATGCCGCCCCACGCGCCTGCTTGGTGCGCTGGGGTCTGGAGCCGGCCCTGCTCTAACCACTTTAAGTTAGGTGTCCGGCTACCTTATTGGGTGTCACTGAGGGTCAGCAGAATACAGCGCTGCTCCAAGGCGTCGGAGCTGACTCCAACACTTGAGGCTGGAGCAGGTAAAGCTCATCCTCTTGGTCATCTCCTCCCACCTGACTCGGCGATCAGTGAAAATAAAAACATATCATGAAAATATTAACACAAATGTGCTTATACCTTACAGTCATGTGCAGGATTCCTTTATAACCAAAATAGCCTTCCTTTCCACAGCTCCTATTGGCTGGGAACAACAAACCGTGGCCACTGGGAGCTGCAAGTGGCCGTGCAAATGTCAAAAAGTGGTCTGGCAGCTTGCCAGAGGATTACCCTGATGGGTCACGTGTGGTCCGCAGGCAGCAAGTTGCCCATCACTGAACTACAGCTATAATCCAGTGATCTCATTCTGATTGTCCCTCATGCATAGTTTCCACAGCACCTTGAGGTTTGTCTATGGAAAAATCTTAAACTTTCTGGGACTCCAGGTACTCATTCTGGCCTAACTTTATATTTGTTATGCATCAGTGAGAGTTTGCTGCTTAGAGTTCTCTGAGCAGTATGTAGTGATATATCTGTCATGCCTCCATTCTTTGTACTGCACCTTTAACCAATGTTAGAAGTCTCTGTTTTGTCAGTGGGGAAGGTGGGGCACTGCTGTAAGGCTGATCTCAAAGAGTGAGACACACACAACTGTGCTTTCTCACAGAGATCATACGTTAGTTCTTTGTTCTTGGTGTTGTCTTGTTTTTTTCCAAGTATCTCCCTTATGAAAAATAAAAGTAACCTAGACTGAAAGTACATATTGCTCTGTGTGTCTGGAATATATAATATGCCTGTCTTTCATATATATTGTTATTAGTGGTTTATACTCTGTGTGCTGGGAGATTTGCAAAAACATTGCATTGTTGCTGTTCTTCAGACTCCTTATAGGGTTGTTATGATGTTTGAATCATTAATTATTGTAAAGAACTCAGATCTTCCACTGGAAGGCACTGCAGAAATGCAAAGTATTATTATAATTTTAGCTATAATGGGCAACCAAGGATTATTGTTGTGCTTTTTCATTTGGCTGGTTTTCTTGGGAGCTTCTTTGTCATTTAGTGTTTTGGAGGTTTCCTAAACACAGGATCCCGTTAGAAGTCTGTGTAAAGGTTCAGAGAGTGAGAGAGAGAGAGAGAGAGAGAGAGAGAGAGAGAGATTTGTTGGACGGTTGATATTGTTTTTGAACCGTATGCAGTTTTTACCCCATACTTTCTTGTATTTGGCCAGCTCAAAGGATCCTTGTTGTTTCTCCTTTCATAGCATTTCTGGTGTAGGTGTTCAACTGCTCAAAATGCTGTAAGAAGCTTCTATATGATTTTGATCTAGGATTCATGCATACTACAAGCCTATTTTGCTAACAGGGGGCCATGGAACTGGGTATGTAGAAAAATCAGATTTTATGGCTTATGAACTCTGAGGATTTTCATATTTTCCCATGGGAATTCCTTTGGCATTCAGAATATAAGGCTGAGATTTTCAAAGCTGCCCAAGAGAATTGAACACATTAGGAAGCCAGAGAGTTCTGGTGAACCAAATACCTAAATCTTCATTTTTTTCCTCTGAAATTAGACCTATTTTCACTCCTTCTTCAATCAGGTGAACCATGTTCTCTTAGGGCCTGATTCAAAGCTCATTGAAGTAAATGGAAAAAATGCCTATTGATTTGAAAGGACCTTTAATTCCTGGCTGTCTCATGGTTTTCCAGCTCACAAATGTTCTCTACATTCTCTTCTATGTCCTCTTTCATCTTTTCTTTGCCATTTATTATTCTCTTTTGGGCATCTCCCATGTTGCCCTAGCTCTCTGGCATTCCTCTGGATCTTCTCTTTGCTTCTTTGGCTGCCTTCCATGTTTTCTAGCACTCTGTGTTGTTCTGAAATGCACAAAAAGGGTATTGATATGTACTCAATATAAGAAAAAGCAGTGATGATGAATTTATACATTGTCCAAACAACGTAGGAGTCTATTTAACCTGTAAATCATCTCTTTCCTGCACAGAAATAAATTTCTGGAATATTGTTATAGAATAGTTTGTTTTATATGATTTACATACTAAATCAGTCTAAATGCAGCATACTAAATGCATCTCAAAGCATTTACAAATAATGAGCTATATATGCATAATGGTATAACCGTATAGGCAAATATGACAGTAAGTAAGCTTACAGTAATACAGTGGTCATACTTAAAAATGTTTATATTGCTCTAGAGAACTAAATAATTTTACCTCAGTGTTTTCAATATTCTCTGTAATAAGCATAGAGAAGTAGAGGGAATACTATTAATAGCGCTGATTGAATAAACCATGGCAAATAATATTAATTGTGAATTTAGCTTATTTTTCTGCTCACATATCATTTATGAACAGACTTTGTTTTTTATTAAACTATTGGCTGAAGAGTTTATGCAGATGGATCTCAGCCTGTGTGCTGTTTGCAAATTATCACTTTGACTATTTACTTGTCCTGATTTGTGGTGTGTGATTAATCATATAGTATTGTTTCTGCTTTCTGACTGTATAGCTGAAACTTTTGAAACAGTGAATTTCAACTAGGGAATCTTGTTTTTGCATTCAGTTGGATGTGAACAGGGATATGCATACAAAGTTTTCCCCAAATATTTGTGCAAAAAAAAAAGTTTTATCTTGCGAATGTTCACAAATAGTGAATAACAAAGGGTGCAAGCTTGGCTGAACTAAGCCACACCTTTGCATCTTGAACAATTGTTCACAAACACCATTTTGTAGTTTTGAACTAACTCTAACTGGAAATTCTGAGAATGTGTTACCTAATTATCCACTGCAAAATTGGCATGTTTTTAAGAGCAGTAAGTGTACCTTACACACAGTCTGGATGTTAGAAGTTGTTCTATTTGACAAAGACAAAAAAGAACACCAGATTGTTTTTAAAGAATCACAAGGGGATAGTTCTCCTCTATTAGGCTGGTACAACTTCATCACGTTGGCTTGATGGTGACTCACTGGTGGGTTGCACTGTCATAAATGAAAGGTGAATTTTACCAAGACCTTTAACCAGCATGTGGAATACCTTGAAGTATGGACAGAAGAGTCCCACAGACATGTGACAACTAAATGTTAGTCTCATGAGGTCAGACTGTTATGAGCTGAAGCCCATGACACTGAAAGCCACTGTATGAGATGCACTGTAACTAGTTTTGTGATTCTAACAGTTTATATAATTAGCATGGAAACAACCCCTTAATTAGGCTTTAAAAAAACCCCTCAAAGATGTTTCTTTAATCACAAATATATCCCTATTCTCCAATTAAAATCAATAAAGGAGTTACATATGTAAAAAAACTACAGCAAAATTATGTTGAGAGAAACTAATGAAAGCAAGGGTTATAAGCCTAAAATGCTACTCTGTCTCTACCATATTTTGTTTCTGTGTTGATAGCTTCTATTTTTATACAGTAGATCAATTGCTATTATAAAGATATATCAAAAGAAAGAGAGAGAGAGAGAACTGAGATTATGATGTGTTTCAGCTGCTTTATTCTAACTTTCAGCTTTCTATTCATATTTAATCTTTAATACTGAATGATTGGCATCTGTATTCTGCATTCAAATGTTCTATGCCTGGGGGTGTTGGCTCAATTTTAGCTCTGAGCTACCCCAGGACATTCAGTTCAATATTATTAGCTATTGGTGCACTGAAATCGCCTAATAACTTCTATTTAGTGGCATGGTTGGTGGTAGTGCATCATGTTGCTATACAGAGACTTGAGGTTTTTTTATATGGATTTGGAATCTCAGGCACCATACTGGTTGAGAAAAGATCCACTGCGGAAGTGATATGCTTATTATCTTAGAAGGAGATTGGCAGCACGGCAGAGGGGTATGGACATCGGATTGGCAAAGAAATGGTGTTTTAAGCAAGCATGAAAGAAAAAGTGCTCTCTGCTTTTTTCAAGCAAGTGATAAAATACTGGAGATGGAATATCCTATCTGTGGATGAGGATAAGGGTAAAAGGATATTGCAGATGGGTCAAGGGAATGGCAATGATTGACATGGCAAGCTACAGTACAAATACCAGTTTGAGTGTTCATCACCTTACATTCTTACCCAGCAAGAGCTCCAACTGAAATAAATAGGGCAGAGAGAATAGAAAACTTGCTAACTAATTTACAAGGAAAGATATTTACAAAAATATTAAAGGCCTCTTTATAAGCTGAATGGGACAGTGAGTGATGATTCATGCCAGCTGACTGGTTAATGAACATCATGTCCAAATTCCCCATCCAAACAAATTCAAATTGTATCATCCATAAAAAAAATCAATATCCATATACCAGTTTGCTTTCTCCCCTCTGTCCCCAGTTTATAACAGTAATAAAGATAGCAGAACAGGTTATTTCATACAGTTGGGATTTTCCAAGTTGTATAGGCCTGGAAATATGCACTAAATCAGGAACACAAGATGACTGTTATGTGGACTTTTCTAAAAGATGACTTAGCTGCATGGAAGATGCAGTCTGAGGAAAGAGTGCACAGTTCTTGTACATTGTGGGTATTGTTTTATTAATTTAGATGGAATATATGGGCTCAAAGAATTAAGTGTTAACAAGATACTGTCACTGTCCATGAAACAGTGTTAAAGAAAGTTTTGGGTTTGGTAGACAGAGCCCTCAACCTGCTTAGTGCCATGACAAACCACTAAAAAAACATTTAACCTTTCATTAAAGATACTGAAAAAAGGAAAAACAGAGCAGTTGAAATGTAAAGTATAAATAAGGTTTTCATTATAACAGCATTCCTTGTCCCCTTTCTCTCAAACTGGACAGTCTTCAGAAGGAAACCCACCCTGTCCAACAATCTTTTAAATGGTAATTATCCTTTTTGGGGAAAAGAGAAGTTAATCGAGATGTTGCTGCTGTTCTTGATGTTAAGTTCGGTCCTGTTTCCTAGAACTTAAAACAAGACAAACACACACAAAAGAGGAGAGAAACAAATAGCAAAGACGGAAAATACAGTTTCTGTCTCTGACATTGACTCTCACTTGCAAACTCAATGCTGGAGAAACACAAGCACAACACATATTTGCCAGCCACTTAGAGACCTGGCAAACTTGTACCACCATCTGGCTGGTTAAGGCATTACATTTAGCTTCCTTTTTCTGGTAACAGGCTTACATCGGTGTTGCAAAAAATACAGCCTTGGTCAGCTAAGCCAGATGTTTATTGAATAGAAGACAAAAAAAAGTAAGAGAGAGAGAGAGAGGAAAGAAAAGTAATAAAGTGGGGAAGGAAAAAGAAAATACAAGTTGGGGTGTGTGGAGGGAGTGAGAAAAAGTCTCACATCCAGAGGTGGTATACAGTGTTTCCTGGGTCCCTCTCTCTGTCATTGTTTTGTGTGAACATGTCTCAGGATTAGGACAAAGATAGTCCAAGGTTCCAGGAGATAGTGGAGGTGGCAGCCAGGATGGTGAAGCTTGCTTCAGTAGCTATTTTTTCTACAAAAGTCATCTTGTTCTTTAAGAACCTCAAAGTGCAGCGATGCTTGGCATAGCTCATCCCCTCAATATTTTGTCCACCAATTAGGCCTTTTTTTGACACACCAGTTTTTGGTTCACTGATTTCAAGCCTTACACTATTCTTGTTTACCAGACATGATCTTAACACAGTCCTTGCGTTATATTAGCAGGCCTTTTCTGACTCCTTTTTGCCCCTTTTCCCAACAACATTTTTTCTTATAGGTTAGTGTGATATCTTGTGAACATATACTTAGTTTTTACAGTTGAGTTCACTGTTAGGGTAGCCAAACTCTATACTATTTGGATCTGTTTTTATCTTAGGACATTTTGTTCATTTATATATTTATTTACAAAACTTTATCATATAGTATTTGTTTTTATTTCCTTAGTAACATCAATTGTATACCACAGTTAAACAGAACTTTTGGATAGGATTTTAATAGTGGGAGGTGTTGTCATATTTTTGGAATGGCCACTGCACCATTTAAAGTAGCTTGATTAATCATAATTAATAACCTGTTAAAAGAAAACAGATTTTGGATGGCACTTTCAAATAGGATTTTATAGGCTGGTCTTTACTCCTTATATTTACTGATTTGTCTTGGTGCTGGATTGGTTTCTGCTTTTAAGGGACACAGCCATTTGAAAAAGAAAACACAACCTATTGTGGCTCCTCCTTGGAACCCTGATAGGATTTTAATTCACTGTATCCACTGCATATTTAATAGGAAAGCATGGGATTATTTTTAATAGTTTAACATTTATTTTTTATTTGCTATAACATAATATTAGCCACATTAATTTAGTTATAATATATATTGGTTATATTAACCTAACCTTTATGTAAAATAGAAGCTTAGTTTGTGATTAGAGTTTTTATGTCCCCCTGTTAAAGTGACTGCTTGATTAGTCAGAGCCCCCAAAAGGCTTAGGGTTTCTAAAAATTGCTTTTCTTGTGCCTCATTCTTGCTGTGGCTCTGAAGGTGCACTATCATTTTATGATTTGTTGTTATTAATTATTATTTATGCATTTATTTATTTTGCAGCTTTAATTGGCTGTTGCTTTATTATTGAAAATAGAGATTCAGGATCTCTTCCCACTATCCTGCTTCTGTCTGCACTTTTTAGACCCTATTTTATTTATTTATGTTTAACATTTGTAACATTTTTTGTTTAAAAAGTTAAATTTTGTAAAAGCATTGAGACTAACTAACAAAGATAATGCCACCAGAAGACAGTGGCTGCCAGGCAAGGGAAAGAGTGTCTCTATCAGCTTTACAACCTTGGATGAAAGATTTGGATGGATTTAGAGGAATTTTTTTAAGCCAATTCATTTTACACATACATTTTCTTTTTAAGTGGGTGTTTTCTTAAATTCTCTAGTCCCTTGCTACATTGTAAACAGTTTATTATGAGAGACCAAATACATATTTTAAACTTGCTCTGCTTAGCCTTGCCAGCTAAGCCTTTGAACCTTTATTCCTAAAATGATTTCACACTCCTGAAATCTTCTTTGTGTAAATTGCAATTTATGAGCAGATGACACATTTAAGTTGTTTACATTTCTAAATAGCATTTTTTATTTTTTATTTATACTTTTAATAAGTGTTTTTACAGGTGAGATAATTTTTTTTTTGGCCTGGGTTTTGATAACTGCAGGATTCTAACAATGTTTTGTTTACTGCTGCTTTTCCTGTCTTACTTTTCTTCTGTGTCTGAGGTTTAGAAAACTGACTGTTACACTTTTTTTTCCTCTCTCTTTTTTGACAGGTAGTATTTTTTTCAACTTACTAGGTGTTTTTCACTTTTTTTTTATACAGTGTGTTGTTTGAGCTGACTTATGCCTCCTGCATTGCTCTTAATTATTTTTTACACATCTATACCCATGTTACAGTCCCAGCAGTATATTTGGAAGCAGTTAAGCCATATAGAAATTCCTATTTTCTTCTTAGTGATTTTGACTAAATTATATATAGTCCAATAATTCAAATCAGAGTTTTGTTAGTCTCTAAGGTGCCACAAGTACTCCCATTATTTTTTTCAAGTCAGTGTCACTCTGCCTGCAGTAGCCCACACAATTGATCATTCACAGACACATTCATTGGGAAGGACCCATTTCCTTGACAATGCCTGTAAAGGCTTCTGGAGAGAAAAAAGCATATAGCGGTGGTAGTTGTTACCACCTGGCCTCTCCCTTGCATAATGTGTTTTATCAGTAAGGGTTTTACCAAGTGTGACTGAGTTATACTGCCATAACTGGGTTTCATTATCAAACCAAACATTCCTTTACTTTACAACTTTTAACTTTTTTTAACACATTCACTTTTTAACATTTTTTACAAACCTCAACTTTTTCTCTCTGAACTCAGCATTGTCATTTGCGCAAATGCTTTTTTTTTTTTAATTTCTCATGTTCTTTTCTTAATTACTTGCTTATTTTTCACATTTCTCAGTTGAATTCTTTCAGCAGCATAAAGTTTATCTTTTTAAATGTTTTTGCACTTATTTTTTTAACTTCGTACACTTGGTTGGAAAGATGTACTCACTAAATATAGTCCTTGAAGGATAGGTGCTTTTTACTTTGGATTTGGTAACAGACATTGGTAACAGACATTGTTTTCTCCACGACCTTTCAGGAATCTTTACCATTTAGTTTGTTTCCTTCTGTACAACTCTCGTTTGCTTTTTATGCTTTTTACATTTATTTCTTAAGGTGGCACATTTTGTTTGTAAACTTTTAGTCGTGAGAAATAATCCTTTTGAAACTGCTGCCTTGATTTGGGCTTCCTTTACCTTAGGAATAACCCTCGCACTCCCACAAAAAAAAATAGTATTTTTTCTGTGGCTGCCAATGGATCCTATTTTATGGCATTTAACACACTTTTGCTGTGCTTTACCAATACTTTATTATTTATGGCATTTAACAGATCTCTGCTGTGCTCTGCTAATCATTTTTTCTTGAAGACCACTCTCCGGAGTGCCTTTTTCACGTGGTCCCAGTCTCCCCTAATACATCTCTGGGGAGGCCGTAGGATCTGTCCTTAGTTTTAATCTACTTCTCCAGTGTGGTATTAACTTCTTCACATTTAAACCTTTAAACTCACACCATGCCATTTCTCTTCATGCTTGGCTGCAACCCTCACACTAAGGGGTATATAGGTTACCTGATTCAGATGAGTGGATCTGATTCATGACACCAGTATGTTGGGTTTGGCTCTGAGGTCTTAGCCACTCAGGGGTATGTTGAGGTGTCTCCTATCCATTCAGTAGCCGCTGAGGCCTTATCCACTCAGTTCCCAAGAACTAAGCTGACTCCAAACTCATGACTAAAGTTTCTTTATTGGCATACTGTCAAACTACACTTGAGTTGATCAGGCTCAAGTGTAAAGGGTGGGTACAGGGTATACCACACATCCACAGTTACACAACTAACCTCTTCCTTTCTATACATTTACACATTACATTGCATTTATTATACATTGTATCACAGGTATTGGGATTGGCCTGGTCATTTTGTAGGAACCAATTCCTGTACAGCATGCTCTGTCCATGCACAACTTACTTTTTACCTCATCTTTATGTTTCTGACTTAGATTATCCTTTTTATCTTGTCCATTGGATATGGTTCCTTGGTAGTTCCCCATTATCGTAGCTAGTAAAAACATTCTGTTTCCAGTTTGCTGATCCATTTACCACCTTAACCCTGTCTACCATGAAATGAGGCCTTATTACTCATGCCAAGCCATATTTACACTCCCAATTAGCATAAATTTATAGGCCCAATTACCTCAACAGCGAGACCTTGAGTTTAGACACACTAAAAGGGTTTTCAGATTTTGAGAGGGGCAAATATAAGAGGATATAAGCACTGGAAAGTTAAGACACCACAAGGCATGCCTTGGTGTTGGGGAAAATGGCAAGTAGGAGTTTACTAGTTCTTCCTTCTCGAGGTGTAGGCAGGTAACACTTGCATTGAAGAGGTGCGACCCACTCAAAGAGGTTTATGCCCCGATTAAAGGTATGCAAAGAGTGCTCTGTGGCAGCAATGAGTGACTTTAGATTCCTGAGGGTACCTCAGACTTTCTGTGGCTCTGTTGGGACAGTCCTAAATCTCTGGAGTTTGGCGTGGGGAACAGACTAGTGTCTACTTAGATCCTACAGTTTCTTTGAAATCCAGTCCCTCATGCTATGTAAACAATCCTTCCCTAGTGAGCATCAATGGAAGACGCAGAAATCTGATGTCCCCTTTCCAGTTTAGGTCTCCTGCTGTGGTCAGGGGTCTCTCAATGAGACAGAGACTATCTCTGCTTTCCAGAGCTCTGCCCTGTCACACATCAGGAAGCCTTTTTCAGAATACTGGAAGTCTGAATCTGAATTGAAATAGAAGTTTGTGCAAGAATGGTGTCTGCCCACCTCCTAAGTAATGACAGTGAGATGGGCAGAGATAGCACCATCTCTGCACAGGATTTAAAGTGATGGGTGAGACCCATAAGGGAAAATACTGTGTGGCGTAACATAACATAACATAACATAACATAACATAACATAACATATATTCCAAATAAAGGATGGATAATTTCACAGTTATAAGGGGAATATCTTCTCTTTTATGGATTTTTCAGTACATGGAAATAACTTCAGATACTGGAAGCCAATTTCTGCTGTCAGTTACACCTGTGCATCCTCATTGACATGAGGGAATGTGTCCATGGGGCTATAGTACAATAGAATTTAGAAAATGAATCGTTTCTTTAAAAAGGGAGTTAATACAGTTGAAAACAAATTAAAAGGCAATTCTTCTTTCAATCCCCCTTCTTCCCTCCCCTGTTAGTGGTATTCTTTGTAAACAATTTGAAGGGATCTTACTTGAATCAGCTTATACTCAGTTGGAATTTGCTTTTAACAATAAGTTGAGCTTTAATAAGCTGGTACCCAGAGTTTGTGCCATGCTGCTTCAAAGAGATAGCAAGGCAATGAGTAAGATCAAAGAGACATAGTCATGGGATCTTAACTGCCAGACAGAAGAAGAAACAGAGAATTATACTGGGACAGTTTCTATTTTTTCCTGTATATAAAAAAGAATGATTCACTTTAGTTTTCTACAAAGACTTTGCACCACTCCTTTAGTCAAGAACTTCCTTTTTCTTCTGTGGCAGAGATGTAAAACTCCGAAGACTTCTTTACTGAATTGAATATGGTTCTCATACTCACTGGGAGACTACAGAACTCTGGCAACATATATAGTAGCAAAACTGAGAAAACAGCAGTATGAGTTTATTATGTGTCTATCAAGTATTTTTTAAAAACCTCTTTTGTTAACTTTAAAATGAAGAACTAGATTTAGTGCCCTGTACAAATAAGCCATTGATGCATAGTTTTGAAGCATTGGGAAAACTGAAGGGTAGGATCAAATTCATACCTAAGGTAAGCATATCCATATCAAATCCATATATTTCAGTGCAGTGTTATCCACTTATCCCAAAGTTCAAATAAGTATCAGCATGTTTGGATGAGAGATAAGCAAAATTTTTCAAACAAATAGTTTATTCACTGAAAATGCAGATTCAGTCGACCCAAAACTATTAGCAAATTATGTATGAATTTGCAGAATAGTTTCTTCCAAAAAAACATTTTTGGGGCTGGATTCACAAGGGGGACTAAGGAGCAAATCACAAAACAGCTGGTGAAGAAGGTGGTAGTACTGCTACCCCCTTTATAACCTTGAGCCCAGTGGTTAGGGAACTCACTTGGGATGTAGGAGGCCTGAGTTCAATTTCCCCCGATGCAGAGGAAAAAAATGAATGTAGGTTTTCAGTATTACAAGAGAATGCTTTAACAATGGGGGTTTTCCATGGTGGGGCTCTCTCATTCTCTCCTGTTTGAAGCTGTTCCAATTTGTATAAATAATTAAATAGTCATTGGAGCAGGGCCTGTAACTTGGATCTGTAACTTGTACACCAGCTACCAGGCTATAAAGTCATTCCCACTTTCTCTTTGGCCACATGACCTGGGATGGGGGGTTGAAGACACAAGTTCAAATCTCTGCTCCATATCAGGCAGAGGGGGGTGTTTAACCAGAGCTTCTACATCCCAGGGGAGTGCCCAAACCACTGGGCTAGAGATTGAGGGTACCTCTTCCTTTGTGAATTAAGCCCTTCATTTCCTTTGATTTTATTTTAAACATTCCCAGAAATGAAATGTTTAGGTTCTGGTGGAATGAAACATTTAGTTCAATCAAAACCAAAATTTTTGTTCACTATTTTAATTGGTCAAAATTTTGCAGTTTTTTGTTTTGGTCCAGGTTGAACTGATTTGCTGTCTCGTTTCAGAACTGCCACCAAACTGAAAAATCAGTTATTATCCACCTCTATATTAGATATTAATTAAAACTATCCAAACCACTTAGGTTGTCAACATTTGGCTGGAATGATCATACAAATGGACTTTGCCTGATTTTTCATCATTGCCTTTTTGGAGTTGGGTCTGAACAACCTTTCTCATTATATTTAGTCATTTTCCATTTCCTCTGCTGACTAGAATTCAAAAATTCAGAGGTACATGAAATTGGAAAATAGCACACAAATGAAGGGTAACTAAATTCTTTTGAACTGCTACAAAGTTTTGATTTGGATGGAATTTTAGAACACAGATTCTGTGTTATTTTATTCAAATTAGTTTGCCTTTCCTGAATACTTAAAATGGAGGCACATAGCAGAAGAAAGTTGAGACTAGAGCTGTCTGGCAAATGGATTTTCTTTCCTGGAAAAAATGGGATTTCAAATATGTTTATAATTTAATATAAAATTAAGTAAATTACAAAATATAAGGGCATTTTGAAATAAAATCTTAACTTTCCATTGCGACAGGGCTGAAAGAGTATATTTCAACATTTAAACAAGTATATGTCGAAACAGTGCATGTGCATTTCGAAATAGTATATATCAACATTTAAACGTTTTTTTTTTTCTGATTTTTATCCTAAACAAAATTTCATCACAACCTGTACAATTTTTTAAAAAGGCTTGGTCAAAGAGCCAGTGTCCAACAGAAAACTATTTCCTCTAAATGTTTCCAATGAGCTCTGCTTGAGACATCTAGGGATATACAATGTGCCTCTAAGATTAGGCTCTGATTCAAAGTTTGTAAATACCACTAGATTAAATTCTTCAGGGTAGCTCCATATATTATTCTATATCTTTTGTAGAACGCTGGGTACTTCTAATGAGCCACATCAATTATTTCTACCATTAATTATAATTAATATTAATTGCTGAGAGATAGGATAGCTAACTGAAACTTGTAGTCTGGCCCAGGGAAAAAAAAGAGCTGAATAGCTTCAAGACTGTAAGATCTCTTGAAAAGATAATGATCCAACTTCGTCTCTCTCTTACAGAACTTTGTCCATTACACACAGAATGAGTCATGTTCTGATGGATATAATCATAGAATCATAGGACTGGAAGGGACTTTGAGAGGTTATCTAGTCCAGTCCCCTGCACTCATGGCAGGGCAAAGTATTATCTAGACCATCCCAGACAGGTGTAGTAATAGATATGGGTTTGTCCATTTGGACACAGCTTAGCTCCCTTTCATACTCCTACTAGTAAGTTGAGAATGTGCCCTATAGTGTTATCAAGTGCACCTCTGAAACCTCAACACTCGGGAGTAACTGTGTATGAAGGTTTTCCTGTAACATTTGTGTTGAAGAACTGATTTAAGTGCACTGAGATTAGATACAGGTATATATTGTATTGGTATATTTATACTCTGCATGCATTCAAAGAGGTTTTAAAGTTGGTAGAGGAAACATACTGCCATGGATATATGAAGAATATGGTGCACTGATAGATCAGTGCTCTGATTACAGCTCAGCTAGACAAATCCACGTTAGCTTTAGCTTGAGTACAGGAGTACTGAAGTTGCAGGAGTGCAAGATGGAATCATGAGTAATTAAAACAGTTCTGGGTGGACTAGTACAGCTCACATGAAAGCGTGTGCTGCCTCAGCTTCTTTGCTCCAGTATTTGAGCTAGCTAGATTAAAGCTAGCGTGGGTATGGCTACTGAAGATGTATACACCCTCTGTGATTACAATATAGAATATACCCTTACATTTGTAAGTAGCTTAGCATTTACAAATGTAAGGCCAAGCAAATTTCAGAGTGACTATAAGGTACATGACAAAAGTAAGAAGGTTCACTAAGATGAACAGTAAGAAGTGCTTAGTATCTTAAAAATCATTAAGAAATATTTTGCAAATCTTGAGAATTATGATGTCTCATGTACTGAAAATACACATTATATACCATAGAAGCTTATTTGGTTTTTACATGTTAGGAGAGTAAGAATAGTATTTAATTAATTTTGAATTTGCATTGCATAATTGCTTGTTAATTAATTAATTGCATTTACTGAAATTAATTGAATTTAATTTGAATTTAAACCTAACAGCTGGACCATCACCATCACTTATCAAGGGTTCAAAGCAGTAACCTGTCACTTTAAGATTAATATTCCTGATTTACAAAGATGAAAGGTCCTTAATCTTCAGATTATGAATAAAATCTGAAATTGAGGAAAGTGTTTTCTGACCTCTTGTTTTTATCCCTCCACTTCTTCTAATTAAAGAACAAATATAACTTTGTTCAATAAATAATAATTCTGATTCGAAGTACTGCTGTTCTGTGTATTCCATCCGTGTTTCACTTCTTACCTTGTCTCCAATTAATTTGAGGACTAGACTAAACGAGTGACAATCATTATGGGCCCTTCCTGAGATAGCCACAGTACTGTTAATTTATTCTGCCCCAAGGAGTAGAGAAAGCCATCGTCTCCCCCAGGTGTCTCATGTACACAGTCTTTAATTCTGTTATTCTGCTGATATGTGATGCATGGTAATTAGACCCCTGAACACTTGCAAAAACCTGCCTGACAGTCAAGTTTTTAGAAAAAAAATCACTACCCTCCTTAGCACCTCTATATTTTAGGTTTGATAACAGATATCTCAGGGACTACAGGGGCCTCAAGGTGCTGTGAAGGAGCATCTCGTTCTGCTACCCCCTACTTTGTGAGCAAAATTACCATAAGGATAGTCACTGCAGAAGATGGTGGGTGTCATGGTTCTTTGGAGTGCATAGGATTGGCGGCAGTTCTTAATACTATTCTCCCCTTAAGAAGCACAAATGTAATACATTGTGACTGTATATCTAGACAGACGCCCTGGTCATAAATTGAGATTGAACCCCAGCCTTTCAGCAGCAAAAGCCCCTATGATTGTGCTAGAGAAGTAGCTCCCTAAACTTTGAAAGCATAAGGCTGAAATAAGCACTGGTGTCAGCTACTAAAGGGAGACCTTATTACACACACTAATCCACTCTGTAACATAAAAAAAAACACAACAAGATTCAGGCTGGTCTTTATACAGGTATGCATGGGGATAGTGACCTGTGTCATCTCCTCTCCGCTGTACATCCATGCAAGAGCAGACAGAATTTGGCACTTACATTTTCATGACAAGGATCCTCAAATTATTTTTCATTAGGAAACCCAAATGGCAACTAGCTTCTGCTCCCAGCCATTTAATCCCCATGCTGAACATGCCAATGAAGGGCATTTATTTTACTGCATTGTAGCTGCCCACAAGAAAGGCAGGCACACTGTGTGATGGACATACAGCTGCTCTGTAATACTTTATAAATATTGTATACTGGCATAGTTAGTGAGACGTTTACTGCATTACTATGTTTGGTTAAATCAACAGGGCTGTTGGGGAAAAAAATCAGGGAGAGAAATATTTGTTCAACATGAACCACCCTATGGCAAACACTTAAGGCCTGTTATGGGACAATGGGAGAGCCTTTGGCTTTGGGAATACTGGCTCAATCTCTTTCAGAGCCTACCAGACTGGTTTTGACAAGCAGGACCAAAAGCCTGGGAACTGAAAAGAGAAAGGAACTCTGGCTGGATAAAAAGAAACTCTCTCTATCCAGTTGTTGGGGAGGCAGTTATTGGGGAGCTATGCAGACTGACTCACTGCAGTATCTAAAGCTGTTTGGCCTGCCTAGGCTACCATGAGGGGATGGTAAACCTACAGGCAAAATATATATGCATGTAGAATGCTGTTTAAAAAATCTCTTTCTCTAAATGCTTTGTTCCTATTAATAAAATTGAACAGTACCTTAGTTTTAAGAATGCTGTCTGGTTACTATACTCACTTCTGGTCACAGACTCCTGAAAGGAAGAAAGAACCACAGGTGCCAAACCCGGTTGGACCTGCTGGGTAAGCCTGGTTGATACATCAGGCCATGTAACCAAGTGCCCAGTCTAAAAGTGGGAGAATTTCACCCCCAGAAGGCTGAAGGCTAGAGGCCTGACACCTAAGGGAGATACACTCAGAGAGGGGAGAGAAGTTCACCTAGCCCTGCAACAGGGACAAACTGATTTTAACCTGTAAGTTAAAATGTGACCAGTGATATGAACTTACAGAGATATGTAATGACCAATACAGATGCAGTTATCCTATTGATAGCATGATGCTAACCTGACATTGGTCTATAATTCCTGTTGCATTCACTGCAGTGCTGTATTCAGAACATATCCAGAACAAACACCTATGCCCAGATCTACTTTGACTTCAGTGGAGCCATTACATCAGTGGAGGTACTGGCGCATTATCAGGGGCGGCTCTAGCCATTTCGCCGCCCCAAGCAGGGCGGCACGCCGCGGGGGGCGCTCTGCCGGTCGCCGGTCCCGCGGCTCCGGTGGACCTTCCGCAGGCTTGCCTGCGGATGCTCCACCAAAGCCGCGGGACAAGCGGACCCTCCGCAGGCACGTCTGTGGGAAGTCCACCGGAGCCACCTGCTGCCCTCCTGGCGACCGGCAGAGCGCCACCCACGGCATGCCGCCCCAAGCACACGCTTGGCGTGCTGGGCCCTGGAGCCGCCCCTGCACATTATTGTTGTTATTAAGTTTACTTTGAATATTTTTTTTCACATTTTATTACAAACTATGCCAAACCTTCTTGTTTTGCAACAGTTTGTTATTAAATGCAATCATGCCAAGGTGGCAAAAATAAAACATGCACAAAACAATAAGATTCACTTAGCAGCTGCTTGTATTGAACATGTCTGATTATCTCTTGTATTAAAAGGTTTTTCATGGGCTTTGATTTTAGGTTCAGTAGTGCAACTCTGTCTTTTATGAGATCTAAATTATTCCAGTTATTACCAGTTTTATAAAAAATGTAAGTTAAATTACAGAAATAATCATATGCTTCTGCTATTTATTTTTCTCATTACAAATCATATCACAAATACAGTAATCATATACCTCAGGAGCATGGGTATCGCCTGATGTTCTTATCCCCAGGTAGCATTGCTATTAGACTAATTGCCCGGCAATTTAAAATCTGAAAGTATGGGGAAGGATTTTGGTCACAAAACCATAATTAAGAAGTCCTTTGTAAATCAAAAAGGTTGCAGTTAACAATTCCCACTTTGAGACTGGGACTTCCATGCCTTCCTCTCTATTTCCCGCTCTTCCTTTTCCAACTTGTAGGCGCAATAGCTTGATTGAGATATTGGGTTTTCTTTGTTTATGTTTGTGTTGTCAAGTGAGTGGTGTTTGTGTTTGAGATAAGAAATTATTTAGGGGAACATAATTTAAAGCAATTAGTTTAGCTTTTATTTCTTAAAGATTTGCTTTTGACCCATGGTCATTCTTATCTCCTGATGTCTAGGCTTCTGGACATTCTGCTGTTGCAATCACTGAATAAATTGTTTTGATACTTCTGATTCAAGACTTGTGGAAACCATTCAAGGCCATTTCAAAAGAGAGACACAAATCTTGTCAAAACCAATCTACCTGGTTTCAAAGACTCTCAAGTTTGAGTTCAATTGAAAATGTTTTTTTCCATGGCCAGAGTTTGGTTTCCTGTGAAGTAGGAAAATGCTTTTGGATTCTCTCTTTCTTTAGCTCTCTTTCACATACACACTCCTTCCCAGTTTTAACATATTATATCATGAATTTCATCAATCACTAAAAGCAGCAAAGAGTCCTGTGGCACCTTATAGACTAACAGACATATTGGAGCAGGAGCTTTCATGGGTGAATACCCACTTCATCGGATGCATCCAATACGTCTGTTAGTCTATAAGGTGCCAAAGGACTCTTTGCTGCTTTTACAGATCCAGACTAACACGGCTACCCCTCTGATATTTGATCAATCACCAAGTTTTGTAGATATTCAGATAGAGCAAAAAATGTGACCTGTAGGTTTGATAAAATGCTCATAGATGAGAACAAAATTTGGAGGCTGATGGCAAACATGTTCAAGCCTTGTGTTGAGTGTTTCTCATCTCTCTACTCTATACTCCTCAAGTGCCAGAGAGTTTGCACCTTTCAAGGTATGGAGCTACTTATGTTTAAAGGTAACCAAGTCTTTTGCTTAAGTCTTTTGCTGGATTGAGAACAAGGTGCTCAGCACTTTGCCTGATTGCGTCCTAAACATCTACATTGTTTTGGTACAAGTTGATTATATGGACTAATGGAGCAACAGTAATTCCCAAGAAATATCCAGCACTGAAATAGCTATTCTTGGAATTAGCAGAATATTTCATGCTGATTATTTAAGTTAACCTTTTTTGGTTTTATTTTTGGCCCAGTGACATCTTGTTGTGGTATAAAGAAGATTGGGAATACATTTGTCACCCAGTCCTGCTTCTCACAGATAGCAATGTGACACTTGGAGAATACAAGTGCAGCTTGTCACCTTGTCTTCTAATCCAGTACCCCTACCTCATTAGTAGTGGGAAATTATTGGGATTCTGGTAACAACTGACACCCCCCCCCAAAAAAAACCCCAACAACAACAACAACAAAAACCAACCACCAATGGAGATGTAAAGGGAAACCACTAGCAATCTGACCCAGCCACAGACACCAAGAGAATATTGTAGAATGGCTGGTAGCAGTTCAGCCCCCAAACATCAATGGGAAATTCTGGGAAGAACTCAGCATCACATACACACTTTCCCTTGCACACACAAGCTGCGTTTCATTATTTTGGGGTATAGATTTTGCTGTATAGAGAGTATTAATGCCTTGAACTTCGGCCAGCTGAAACAGAGGTCTGGTTCAATTCAGCCTGCAATATTAATCAAATACAATATGTATGAATTTTGAATATTTCATAATGGACTTTTATAAGTTGCACTCATATAAAATACTCAGTGGGCCATTATTAAGTTTTCCCCTATGGTATATTATTTTAGCAATATATATGAAGATCAGTCTCTTCCACAGCCACACTTGCAACTGTGTGTCTCCATGATTATGATGTTTATTCTCCCGCCTCACCCTACGTGCCCATATAACTCTTGTTAATGTTAGTGGGTGTTACACACATACATTACAGGGGAATAGATACTTAAAATTTCAGGATCCCACAGGATAAGACATGCAGTACATGCCAAACCCTGACATTCATGCACATAAATGGAAAAGATAAGGATAAGTAATGGTCTCAAGTTGCAGTGGGGGAGGTTTAGGTTGAATATTAGGAAACATTTTTTCACTAGGAGGGTGAAGCACTGGAATGGGTTACCTAGGGAGGTGGTGGAATATCCTTCCTTAGAGGTTTTTAAGGTCAGGGTTGACAATGCCCTGGCTGGGATGATTTAGTTGGGGTTGGTCCTGCTTTGAGCAGGGGGTTGGACTAGATGACCTCATGAGGTCTCTTCCAACCCTGATAGTCTATGATTCTATGACCCTTAGGAGCTAGCTTAGAAATCCAAATCACTTCAGGGCATACCTCTTCACTTGGATGACCCTCATATTAGAGCCAATTCTACCTCCAGCCTACCCAGACCTTAGCTTGCTATGGCTGTCCTATAAAAGTTGAATCATGGAACTGAGGGGATATAAAATGATATTGATGAAAAAAAAATAATAGCACATAATTTAGAAATCCCTGCACTGTTATTATTCTTGTGTTCTTCTCAAGCATCTTTATTCCACCTTTGGGTTTTGGCAATTGAAAACAATGTCAGTAGATTAGATGTTGCTTTATTACTAAAAGTTATCTAGTCAAATTAAACATGAAATATGTTTGGGCCATCTCGCAACCAAGGAATGAGAGAGAGAGCACCCATGCAGTGGAGATGCCTAATCTTAGTGCACTTTGACTAAAGTCTGACTGCTTGTGCTTTTAGTTAATTTAATTCTTCAAACCCAGTTTCCTTTAATGTGTCTCTTTCACAAGTGCCATTCAAAGTGCAACTTGCAAAATCCAAAAGAACATCACAAACACATGACAAGCCAAAAGTTTCACAGTTTGCACAAAAGAAGTGAAGCCAAAGAGGACAGTACATTGTGTTGCCAGTGTTGTAGTATGTAGTAAAATGAAAGAAGAAACATGTCACATTAGCTCTTTATGCTGCTCCCAACTGAAGTCAATGGAAAAGTCCTATTGATTTCAATAAAAACAGGATCAAAACTTTAGTATGACCAGTTTATCCTATATGGTTTTCATCTATCAGATCAGTTTATCTATCAAATTAATTATCTCCCATCTATCACCATATGCTATTTATGTTTTATCTACAGTCTCTTCTAAAAATAGAATAGTACATCTTTTTAAAGTTCTGAAAGAAATAGCGTATGTGGGAACTAAAAGTATTTCTTTTGTCTAAAAATACAGTGAACATAAGAGCATAACAATGGCCATATTGGGTTAGACCAAATGTCCATCTAGCCTAGTGTCCTGTCTTCCGATAGTGACCAATGCCAGGTGACTCACAGGGAATAAACAGAACAGGTAATCATCAAGTGATCCATCCCATGTCGCCTATTCCCAGCTTCTGGCAAACAGAGGCTAGGGACACCATGCCTGCCCATCCTGACTAATAGCCATTGATGGGCCTATCCTCCATGAACCTAGCTAGTTCTTTTTTGAACCCTGTTATAGTCTTAGCCTCCACAACATCCTCTGGCAAAGACTGACTGTGCGTTGTGTGAAAAAAATACTTCCTTTTGTTTGTTTTAAGCCTGCTGCCTATTAATTTCATTTGGTGACCCCTGGTTCTTGTGTTATGAGAAGGAGCAAATAACATTTCCTTATTTACTTTCTCCACACTACTCATGATTTTATAGACCTCTATCATATCTCCCCTTATTCGTCTCTTTTCCAAGCTGAAAAGTGCCTCTCTCCTCCCACCCTTTCAATTGCTTTTCTCTTTTCAACGATTGACTTGGGGCCTTAAAAGTAGATCCTACTGCAGGTTCCTAACCTAAAGATTAACACAGAGTTTCAGTCTGGAGTTTAGTCCAAAAATGCTCCGCTGGCTGGTATATGCTGTGAAGAAAATTCTCCGCTTTGGAAGGTGTTTGGAATCAAAGGACTTGATCCTGCTCAATGGGAGTTTTGTCACTGACTCTAATGGAACAAGAACCGGATGCACTGATTTAACAAAGCCATTCTCTGTGAGTGTAACCTGTCCACCACGCCCTTTCTATAAACCTATATTGAGGATCTGGCAGATGCATGCTTCTATGAGACACAATATAGATGCAATTCTTACTGTTACTAGAGAGAGCCCTATAGACACGCTGCACTGTTTGCTAGAACTGCTTTTGCAAACAAATGTATTGGATTGTTAAAGCAAGCCTTAATTTGCAATCTTTGGGACATACCCTTCTCTCGATCCACTTTAAGTCGATAGGTGCTATGTGTACAAATTGAGCCCCTTAATGATTCACTTTTCAGTATTTGCCACAGACGATCATGCTAGTTTCAGGGGTTTCACTATTTAACTGAGCCCCAGCAGAAGATCTCATATTGGTCAAGTTAATACGAGTCATTACTTCACTTGTTACTTGACTACAAAATAATGATTTGCAGCCATGGTAACTTCCAGCAAAGTCTTGAACTGATGCTAAGGGTCAGGGACAAGAGTTCTCACTAGATCAATGCTTAAACAATTATTCTGACGTCGTGATGCTTGTATTTGTATTGTACAAAATGTTTTCATATATAATAAAAGAATGCAGCAATGTTCATATAAACAACATTCTGAACAGGCTGGCTTGTGTATAAATATATCAATAGGTGGCTTTGGGTTACTCCTCAGGAGCAAACTCAGAAGCTAAGTGGATGCTCAGCTTCTTTACAGGAAGATGCTCTTATCAGGCACATACTACCCACAATGGATTGCAGCCATTGGTATATCCATAGTTTTTGGAAAATATCTCAATAGTCAAAGCTGCCACTTCTTAGGAGACAGCCTATTAAGTTTCTTATGTCTTCAAGGAATACCATAAATCCTTTCTAATTTTAAATATAAATTGTTTTCTTAAATCAAATATGAATTCCCCTCACAGAATGCTTGCAAATGCAGGTATTCTGTTTTCACAGATTGAGACAGAAGTTATGGTAAAGCAAACATTTAAGACATTAGAGAACCTAGTTACCAGTTTGGATGGAAGGAATAATGGCAATAATATAACAATAATATTCTTTATTACTTATATAGCACTTTCTAATCAAAGCACTTTAGAAATTGGGATAAAACACTTGTTCGCTTTTTTTTTAACGGATAAAAATGAAATAGTAAAGTGACTTACCAAATTTCATACAGCTAGCCATTGGCAGGAAGAGAATCCAGGGGTGAGATCCTGGGCATAAGTGGTTGCTTAAGAGGCACTCAGTTAGAACTTTGTTTAATTAGCTAATACGGGATACACAAACACTTAGTAAAGTTTAAGTTTTAGTAGAACTGTGTATCAATTTTTTAAATTATTGTTATTGTATTGTATAGCACACTCCAACACCGTGGAAAGAACCATCATCCTGAGAAAAATGTCTCTGATAGTTTCTTCTATTTAATGATAGCTAATACTGTAAATATGCTTTCCTATATCAAAGGCAACACATCATTTGCTTTACTTTGTAGTGTCATGAATGGCATTTAGTTTAAAGTTTTCTGTCTTTTGTAGCTCTCTCAAGTGATTTCATTTACTCATTCTGCAACAAGAGTTGCTATCATGACTGAAAAGTTTATGTTTTTAAGTGACAGATTTCTATTAATACTGAGGTCTCAGCCGGATTTTTGAGACAGTTTCTCAAATATTCTGTTTCATGTAAAATACATTCATTTGTAATCAACAAGTTAAATTAAAAAATGTCATCAGAAAGCAAAGTTCACTCACAGTATATTTTATGTAAATCATGCATATGGATGAGTTTTTAGAGCGGTAAACCTTTAACATAGAAGTGACACATTGTAGGAGTCATAACTGGGACTCTCCAGTTAAAGTTCTAACCAGCTTTTTCAATGTGCATGATCTATGTTGAACCACTCTTTAACAACCCTAAACTTGGTTGATAATTTCCCTGCATGTTGCTCTGAGGGGGTGAAGATATAAACTTTAAGGTTAACTTAATTCTAATAACTTTGAAATAAGAAAGTTTGAAAAAAAAGAGATTTTTTTTGTGTTTTGGAGAAATCTTTTTATTAATCTTATCTCAATAGGGTGTGGTTCTCTGCACTCTAAAAGAGGGGTTCTCATATTTATTTGATTGTGTGTCATATTTATTTGATTGTGTATACCCTCTTCTTTGTATAGGTAGTTGTTTATGCTCCGCCTTGGTGCCTTGCCAGCAGCCGCTGCTGTCTGGCCGCCCAGCTCTGAAGGCAGAGTGGATAGCGGCAGCTGCTGGTCTGCTCTAAAGGGCTAACCATTAAGCCTTGTTTGGTTGGTTGTCCCCAACAGAACTAGCATCTCTGGGCATTATTACAAAGGTTCCAGGATTAAGTTTAGCATTATTCAGTACAGAATTCTGAACCTTTTAAAACTCTCAAGTCACTGTCAGATTTATAAACTTGAATAATTAAATCTGCACATTTAAGCATTTGTTTAAAAAACAAATAGAACAAACTAAGCGTTTAGTCCTTTTTTAATTGTGAAAACATTTCTGAAAATATAAGCTGATTACTAGGAAGAAAATTTTGTCATAAAACTTTTTCCTAGAAATCACAGGTTTTTGGGGGACTTCTTCAGTCACTCCCACTACACATAGCTGCAGAATTCCAATAAGACACATTTAAATTACGGTAGTTGATATATTAGCCAGAGAGAGAAGGACAGAATTCATATGTGGTTCTTATAGAATTTGGGATGGTTCTATTGCATGAAAGGGGCAACATCTGTGAATGAGCTAGGCTGATCAAATGTGCACAAATACAATATTTTTATACCACATACCATTAGGATTCTTGTGTGAGTCTGTGTTCCCCCAATTCACCATGCCACAGAGTAGGAAGGCAAAGAGCCAGGTTCCAGGTATCAGAGCTAGCTAACAGCAACAAGGGATTTTTCCCTGACCAAAGTGTAGGGCAGCAGTACCAGGGAGGGTGAGACCCAACTGGAGCTCCTTGCCCCTGACACGGAACCCAACACCATGGACATCAATGATGTTGGCACATTTCTTTTCTCAGTCTGAAACCAGGACATTCTTTCCTGTCTGATGATTGGCTGTTTGCTCCAGCATCACCTGCTTGTGGTCCCTTTCCTACCAGCCTCATTCTCTTTACCCTCAGGCTTCCTTCCAACCTTCCCTCCCTCCTGTATCTCTTCTTTCCTACCCCCTGTCCCTGTGAAGCCACGTACCTTAGAACCATTAATTAAACTGTAGAAGCCTTAGAGAACATTAAAAATAAGTGATATATTTTAGAAACTTTTTCAAATTATCTCAGATAGCTTCCCTATATACTGTAATGACATTATGGTATGGTCTGTTGTCTAAGTAGGCTAGATGTTTGAAACTGGGTCCATAAACATCCCTGCTTCCTATGTGGACTAAGTTACATGGATGAAGATACATGGATATGGCTATATTCACCCGGAGGAAGGCGGAAACTGCACAGCCTTATAACAGTGGGGGGAAATGCACTCAAAGAGATATTCACTTCTGGAGTAGAGCATGTGGTGTTTCCTGGAGGGTCTCATTGAATCTCCACCAGCAGAGAATAGAGCTGGAATTCTCTCACTGACAAATCCCTCTTGCTCGACCATTAGGCTAAGGCTACTCAAAAAGTGGGTGGCACTGAATGGGGAGGAGGTGTGACAAAATCAACAGGGGGTGTGCCAGTGAGAGCTGTGCTGTCTTGCTACAAAGTAGCTACCCTCCTCCTACTGACTTTACAAAGCCAGAAGGCAGCGTAAATCAGGACTGATAACCTGGACTGGCTTTCCACTGACTTCCCTGGCACTACTCCTGATTTACTCCAGTGTAGAGATCAGAATGTGCCCACAGTGTAGACAACATGCGCTTTCAGTCAATATAAAGTATCCTCTTATGTCGTGAATGATGGAATAAATCAGCACCTTAGCGCTTGGATAATTTTCTACCTTGTTTGAGGAATTACTGCCATTGCTGGGAGCTTTAAGTACCTAGATGGCCTCAGGCTAGGCTTGTAAATGTATACATGTCTTTGTCACAAACTCTATTTACCTGCTTTTGAGCATCAGTTTTGTCAATGAGCCATGAAAATGGGTGGACTCAGGAAAAGAGATACTAGGAACTGATTACGTTAAATTCATGCAGTAATAAAAACTGAAGGCTTTGGTGTCTTAAGAGATCATCACGGTCCTTTTCAAGGAAACCTAAAGTTTCACAAGGCTCTATTGTATGGTAATGTATAGTTCCCAATTATAATGGCTCTTTTGTGTATTTCAGTACAGTGGAAAGAAATTTACACAGCCATGATCCAAAATAATCAATAATATTTATTTTATGTTGCCAGAGCAACTTTAAAATGCACTAAATCTCTCTACTGATTGGAAACAAATAATAATTTGCTTTGTGATTTTTTTGTGACTGTGTTTTTTTATCAAGGGATAAAGAAAGGAGGGCTGCAGGCATTTTTCTTTCTAATACTGAATATTTATATCCCTGTGAAAAAATATCACATTTCTATTGAGATATGCTGAATGGAAACGAGCTCCTCTGTTCCCAAGCAACATCCATCTTTTGGTGTTTGCATTACTGCACTCTGTTTCTAAGAGACTATTGTGCACAAATTGATAGCACGTACATGGATGACAAATTGTTTTTCATAATGTAATCACAATACATCACATGTTTTGTTTTGATGCAAAGTGCCATTTAATTAACATGTGCTACATTTTAAGGGTGCCCTTTTCCCTGAACCTACTTGGCAAAAGTGATACACCTAGAAGGCAAACTGCTACAATACATGCGTATAACACAACACTGTGGTAATTCTTCCTTCTGTTAGTGCTGGCTGTGTGGCTATAATGTCCTTTTGTTCTTCTAGTCTCCTCTTTCCAGTAATATAGGTCCCAATCCTGCAATTAGATCTGTACAGATAAAACCTGATGCCGGCTCAAGGGGCTACTCCTGCAGAGCCCCACTGATGTAGGATCTGCCCATACAAATCAGCTGCTAGATCAGTAACCCTTACTGTACAGCAATATGTTGGGTAAGCGACATGAGACATATTGAAAGCATCTTGGTCAGTATCTGGATTAGGGGTAAGTAAATATACTGAATATTTTCCTTTTAGGAAGTTCATGAAAAAATATTAGTAATTTGCTTCTGGGACAAATATTAGTAATTTGCTTCTGCAAATTATCCTGCAGAAGCACCTGCATATGTGGTATGTGTGGGCACTATACCCACACGTCTTGCAGAGCTAATCCCTGCAACAAAGATCTTACAGTCTGAAATCTCTATCATGTAAACAGTTATGCACATGCTTGACTTTAAGCATGTGGGAAATCTCATTGTTTGCAGTGAAATGCCTGGTAGTCTTGGAAAGTTAAGCCCTGCAAACAAGTGTTCGCAGGAATAAGACTATAGTTTGGAACTACTCTTTCCAGTGCTGATATTTTTGAGTTTATATGCAGAGTAACTGCTCTGCCAGGAATGTTCTTTCTGCTGTGTTGATGGATGCTGCATCAATGCTGTTGTATTTCCATTCTATAAACCAGACCCAAATCTTTTGGTCACTTAAAAGTGTAACCATGGGTTACCACAGTGCAATATGTGTAGATTCAGACGGCACTCTCTGTGCCAGGACAGACCCTTGTATGATTTTTATGGCTCCTTAATCCCCATGCCTTTATTAGCTTTTTTCACATACTTCTCTGCTTTGAGCATAGTGATACACTAGTTCCCTGAAACTAATCAGAGAATTGGCAGTTGTGATCTATGAGTTGTACTTATAGCCTATTTTAAGTTGAGGCACATATCCCATAAATCCTCTTTCCTATTTGGTCTGTAAACTGAATGAGCTGCAGTCCCCACTGTCTGATTCCTGGGTGTTAGGCAGTTTTATCTTTCCCTTCGCCACCCTCTACATAAGCCATATACTCACCATCTCCTTTTCTCTTCCGCCCTAATGCCAGTCTTTGGTTCCCCCAGCCTGGATCCAATAACTTTTACTCCTCTTCTAGCTGTTTTCTTTTCCTTGCCTTTCCCCATAAAGTCACCTACTTTTGCTGGTATCCACCACCTCCATTGCAGGGGCTCAGTAGTTCCAGGAGGTTGAACATAATATATCCTTTGAGAGACTCTAGTGACTCATTATAGGATTAGTGTAGTGTTTTGGGTTGAGAGTATTGGTCACTCTAAGGGTTAAAGCTGCATTCTGAGCTGGCAGGGATGTAGAGAGGCCTTGTTACATAGGAATCTCTGGGGAAAATACTGGCTAAACTGCATCTGGAGACTGCAGGAGAGTTCATGATGCAGTAGTAGCTCCACTTTCTTGGGAGAAGGTGCAGCATGCAATCCCCTCCATGACTGGTAAGTATGAGGGGGAGACTGATCATGGTCACCCTCTCATACAACCATTTTCCCCTGTTCTAGGAAAGTGGTATTTCTGGCATATTAGCTATGCACACTGCAGCAGGCCTTTACTTTAGAGACTACAGAGACCCTGCATGCCATCAGGGCCAGCTCCAGGCACCAGCCAAGGAAGCAGGAGCTTGGGGCGGCCAATACAAAGGAGCGGCACTCTGTCCGGTATTGGGGCAGCACGTCCGGGTCTTCGGCGGGAATTCAGCGGCAGGTCCCTCAGTCCCTCTCCTCCTCTTTGAGCTGAGGGACCTGCCACCGAAGAATGGAGGGGCATGACTGAGCTGCCGCCGACTGGCTTTTTTTTTTTGCCGCTTGGGGCAGCAGAAAACCTGGAGCCGGCCCTGCATACCATGGTTGGGGTGAATACAAGCCCGACTTTATTTCCTGATTACACAGACTCTTACTGACTTGCTCTATGCCCCTGTCACCTGGGCTTCTCCCCAGGTCCTAAGCTCATTCTGCCATGCCCAGTCTTTTGCAAGGAGGTTTATTTTCTTAACAGAGGTTAGCAAACACACAAAAATACAATCTTTTAGCTCATTCCTGGCACTCCTGCTGCTGGCAGCTTCCCAGCTCTGCTCCCTTCCTAGAGCAGCAGCCCCAGGGCTACTTCTCTGAGCCCCGTGCCCCTTGCTCCAGGGACCAGCCACTAAAGCTAGTCCCACTCTGGTGTAGCTGTCTTTCTCCATGGCACAGCCTATCTCAGTCAATCTCTCACGGCCCATTAGCAGTCATTTATAGGCCCAGGTGTAACCCAGCCCTCTTTAACTGGCTGGCTTGGACTCACATGCTCTGGTCCGCATAGCTAACTGTGACAACCCCCACTTTCCCAACTACCACCACATCCCCCTTGCTGAAAAGGGAAGGATAATTAAACTTTTATCCAAGCTATATATTAAACACCAACATCTAACAGGAATAAAATAGCATTATAAAAAGAGGACAAACGGCCTTATGAAGGACAGAGTAGACTGTGTGAACCTCAGCATCATGTCTGGCATTTATTCTGCCTTTTTAAAACGTCCGACTACTAAGCCTCTGACTTTCTTGAATTCTCAAGATTTTATGTAATCCTCCAGGAATGCAGGAGGCCATCTTTCTGTGGCTCGCTATCTCTTCACAGGAAGAAGGTCTGGAGGGCATGCTGGCAATTCACTGTGGACAGGTGGGGTGTTGTTCACAGGTTCAGTCACAGGGTAGCAATCAGGGTGTACTGAAGATCCACCTGGTGACATACCAAGATGACACTGGTTTCAACAAATTATTCCTGCCGGTACCTTGACAAAATAGGATTGAGGTGTCCTGTCACATCCCCGCACTATCCTCTTGTCTTGAGATTCTTTCACCCAAATGTGGTGTGTTGGATTCAGTGCTCCCAAGGATTTGACTCTATGGCACCTGTCAAAGTCCCTCTTCTGATGTGTTTTATATTGATCTTCCTTCTTCTGTAGTCTCAGCAAATTAGGCAATAACAAGGGTTTCATTGGGAAGGTATGGCTTACTTCACATCAGCAGTTCCACAGGGCTGAGCACCGCTTTCACCCTGAGCAGTAAAGGGAGGGAGAGTCTCCTCTGTGTTGAGAGAGCAAATGGCTTTGCATTTGGTATCAGTTGAAGTGATATTCTCCAACTAATTTCCTCAGTCCTTGGAATAATTTTGGGAACCTCCTCCTGATCTCAGGACCTTGTTCTAGACATAGGGCTCTGTCTGCTGGTTGGCCAAGTAGAGCAATGCATAGCCCTCCTACAATGTAGACTTCTTGGGATATAGTCACTCAGATTTTTGTATTGAGGACAAATTCTCTTTTCATGTTTAATAGGAACTGTCCTGGGCTTTTCAGTATCTTTTTTGTCTCTTAAAATGTTGGTGCTTTTATTTTCCTGTAATTAAACAGACTCTTAGCCCAAGTCCTGCGAGCCCGAGTCATCAGGTATGGGCCAGCAGTGGGATTTTAATTGCAGTGTAGACATACTCAGAGTGGCTATCCCTCGTGGTGTTGGAAATCAAATTCTGCTGGGGGTGGAAGAAGGCTGGGTAAAATGCAACCATCTCTGATGTTTTACCAGGCTGTAGATTCCTCCCTTGTTTCTTTGTTGTTTTTGTTTCGAGTAAGATGGTGTAACCCTTTAAGGAAGCAAACTGGTGCTACATGGGCATAGCTTTAGCTTCAGTGTCCCTTACTTTCCTACCTTCTCTGTTCATTGTAGCCTGAACTCATTAGCATCTCTTGATTTTCAGGCCACTTCTCCACCAGTTGTGCTGCTAGCTGTGTGCAGCTGAGCTGGCTGGCTTGCTTGTCTGTTGTCCTTTCCCCTTTTCGCAGAGGTGTTGTGCAATCAGTGGGATCTTTGTTCAGTCCTGTTCTGACACCATATAGAGTTTACAGAAACCCAGCATGCCATGGCTGGGGTAAATGCAAGACTGACTTCATTTCCCATTTACACAGACTTTTGTCTCCTGGCTCCATGACCTCTAAACTTTCACAACTAACACCACACTTGCAGGATGAAAGGGAGGGGAAGGCTTCTTACCCCATCTTTCTGCTCCTGCACAGGGTAAAACATATTCTGGGCTAAGCCTGTAAAATTACTATGGCAGTCTGAAAGTAGCAGGTACTGGATGTTAGCACAGTTAGTTGTTCATCCTCAGAGGTAACACCGGAACATAGGCTCAGGTTAACAAACAGAAAATATATCCTTCTACCTTTGACAGAGAGATTTCATGTTTATGGTGTGATTTCCACTGTATTTCTTATGATAGTGATGAACTACCAGCACTCACATCTGTCTGTCCCTTTGCGGGTACAGAACAAATCCTTTCTGGTTGTAATCATAAGGCTCCTTTAATCAGCAAATGCTAAGCTTGAAAGATAAGGGAATATAAGTGAGTCTGGTTCCATACAGACTTATCTCTTAAAGCAAAACTGCATGTTCAAAGGCTTGGATGTCGTTGTAAGGAGATCCCCAAAATAACGTGGATTCATTTGTTTTCTACTAATGAGCTAAACAGAGTACCAAGAAAATGAAAGATATATTCCACCTAAGCTGTTTCCCTTTAGGATTCAAAGTAAGTGGCTTTTGTAGGACCACATATATATTTAAATTCATAGAAGTCTCAGTGTGGCCCTATGTTATGCTCTGGGCACCCATTACATAAATAAAAGTGCACAGTAAAAATAATAATACAGTTGGAAAATAAAGGACTCTTCATCCCACCATGAGACATAAACAAATATCCACCGGCAAATATAATATTGATAATAGCACTAAACCCAAATCCCCGCTCTCCAGTAGCCTACAGATAAAGTTGGTCTTTGCAGCTTATATATACAGTATATGTGTCTATGATAGTTGGCTAAGGGTGTGTGGTTTTGGCAGGGAGAGCCTTTGAATATTAGGTGTAAATTCACACACAAATTAACTAAACCAAAACCCACAGTATCCTATGAGTGTAAAGTAAAATTTAAATCTTTTCAAGTAAAAAGATGACAAGAAGCAGCCTTTTTTTCCCTTCTCCCAGATAGTTTGAATCCCAGCTGTGCCATTAGCACAGCTCTCTGACTGCTTTCAACTGCGTGGGGATGTTTTTTCCTCTCCTGAACACCCACACATTCGCTGTTCTGCAGCTAAAGGTGAAGTTCCATTCTGCAGCACTGAATTCACATGAACATAGTTATACCTGTACCTGCTGTTCCACTTACAGCAGAGCATGTCATCACAAAGCCTTCGGGGGGGTTGAGTTCACCTCTCATGCACAGCTATATAAGTTGTACTGTATTCTAGCTGTCTCTGATAACAGGTTTGGAAGGACAATTAACAGGAATACATAATACTTTTTTTGTTTTTTCCCCAGCTAGTGACCTTTATTTGTAATGTATTTCTTTCATACTGATGATATTTAATTTCGAAAGTGAACCCCTTGCAGGCATCACAATAGAGAGCTAAGTTTTAGTTACTCATGTTGACAATACTAAGAAGTGGCTAGATTAGAAATACAAGCAAGAGTCGCATTCTGTCTCTCTCTCTCTCTCTCTTGTTTTATTTTAACTGTAGTCTGATTATATTTCTTAATTATTTCTATTATCTAGAAATGGTCCACATTTGATGCTGTTCTGATATAACCCAGACAAAATATTTCTAGGATTGAACAGCACAAATTGGGGAAAGAAATCCAAGCCATATTTTTTCCATTTAGATAGAAAATTCATAACTTGCTCCAGCACATTTGAATTTTTTAGTCCATTCCTAAACAAACTATCGAGCAGGAAGGATTTTGATTACATTTAGTTTCATGCAGGGATCCTGGTTTTTAACTTCACAAATCAAACCTTGGTTTACATGATCAGCATTTCTCTTTTAACTCCTGGTAAAAATATAATTTACATTTGACAGTGAAGCTCACAGCAAGAAGGCTGCTAGATCCACCCCAACAATGAGAAACACCAATTGTTGTCATTTTACTGCCTAGTTAGATGGAGGTTTTTTTTTCTTTAAAAAAAAAAATCAAGCTCCAGAAGATTTGGCATTTGGTTATTTAAAAGTAGTAAAGAAGCATTTGACTGTGCAGATGATTTTATAGGTAGCCTGGAGAGAGATTCTTTAAAGAAAAATATAAATTAATAGTAGATCAAGTTGAATAAAATTGGTTAAAGTTTTATTGAGGAGAGGATGGGGGAAACAGTAATTGAAGAGTCGTCGTTATTCTACGAGTGATCGGAGTCCCATTTTGCCACGTATGTACATGCATATAGTAATAGACAGACCCTGCCCTGAAAAGCTTATAGAATAAGGCTCCAATCCTGCAACTTCTTGGAGCACTACTGAAGCCAGGAGGGCTCTGGGCAGTCAAAGCAGTCCACTTACATGCAAAAGTTGCACAATTGCGACCTAATTTTAAGAGAAGACACAAGTAAGTGTAACATAGAAGTGGGGAGAAAAGAGGAGCTAGGAAGAGAGTGGCAATGATATGAACATGGGGTTATATAGACTAGCTATGTGAACTGTTAAAAACATTACAGCAATAGCTACTGTGCTAGCTCAACTCTTACATGAACATTGTCAGCGTAACCAGGTGAGAAATGGGTCTTGAGGAAGGATCTGAAGAAGGCAGTGTGTAGGCTTTACAAATTAGCTTGGGAAGGGCATTTCACAGTGATGAATATGGAGACTGTAGTGCACAATCTGTACCTGTGAATTGTGAAAAATCTGCCAGAGGAGGAGAAGCTGATCATTTTCTAAAGTTGCATGATCTGGATGAATGAACACAGATAAGTGAACATTTATCATTAGTACACCCTTCCCCAAACAATAGTGGAATTAAGACATGAAGCTGCTCAAAACTTGGTAGCTCTGAGGAGAGGTGTGTGTCTGGCACTGTTGGCTTGGTTCTGGGGTACTTTATGCTGGTGAATATCTGGGACTGCTGAGGTGTTTGGCTGCTGCCTAGGTACTCTTGCAGGGTATATGTGTGTTCTGTTTTTAAGTTCTTTCTGGGAAGGGATGTAGGGGAGTAGTGGCTGAAGTCTCCCTGGTGCAGCGGGGTGACTTGGAGAGACTGAGAACTAACTGATGATTGCGGTTTCTCTGGGACTTTGGTGGGTGCAGGGGGTTCTCTCTGGTGGTTTAAGGACTGGCTGGTGGGCAAGAGCCTGCCTGACTGAATTCTCTCTGGGTGTCTGGCTGGAGGAACCCTGGAACTAGTCTTGAGCCCTCTCACATTCCTTTCCTGCCACAAGTGAGATCACCTGCTACTGTTGCCATCCTTTCTTGCTGCTCCTTCCCCACTCTGATTTATCTGGAGGAGCAGTGACAGGCTTTCAGATTGTTTGAAACCAGCATAAAACCTTTCACGGGCACAACAATCAATAGATCCCAAATTTTCAACCTGGGGGCCTAGATAAGGCACCTAAATCCATTTTTAGCAGATAAAAAATGGTCTGTTTTTCAGAAGTGCTGAAGACTTGAAGTTCCTTTTCATTGTTAGTATTACTATTTATTATTTGTATTATCATAGCACCTAGGATCCCCTGTCATGAACCAGGACCTCGTCATGCTAGGCACTATGCTAACACAGAACAAAAATATTGTCTCTCCCACAAAGAGCTTAAATCTAAATATGAGGCAAGAGATAACAGATGGATACACATTGACTGACTGGGGAGTTCAAGGAAACAATGAGACAATATTAGTCATTGTGATAGGCTGTGGCTTATCACACCAGCAGCCTAACTGTTCTCACATTTTTTACAGGCATCCCAGCATTTCAGGAGTGTTTTGAAGGAGGATAGTGAGAATGAGAATTAAGATGTTTTGGGGAAGCTCCTCCCGAGTGCATGGAAGAGAACATGAACGTGATTTAGTTTGGGATTGGGCCTGCTTTGAGCAGGGGGCTGGACTAGATGACCTCCTGAGGTCCCTTCCAACCCTGATATTCTATGATTCTATGAAGACACCTATTTGAAAATTTAACAAGTGAGAGATGGAGGTTGTCATATGGGCCAGTCAGAGGTGGGAGCCAACCTTTTGATACTGAATGAGAGATAAGGTGGGGATAGGCCATGAAGGGCACTGAAAGTGAAGATAAGAAGTTTAGATTTGATACAATAGAGAATAGATAGCCAGTGGAAATGAGGCAGCTCTAAGTGCCTTAATAGTGATTCAAGGATGGAATTTGCAAAAGCGTCTAAGGGCTTGGCTACACTTACAAGTTGCAGTGCTGGGAGTTACAGCGCTGGTCATGCAGCTGTGTAGGGCCAGCGCTGGAGTGTGGCCACACTGACAGCTACCAGCGCTGCAGTGTGGCCACACTTGCAGCACTTTCCAGCGCTGTATTGAGAGGTGCATTGTGGGCAGCTATCCCACAGAGCACCTCGTCCCATTTTGGCGCTGAGTATTGTGGGAAGGGGAAGGAAGTGTGCGGGTCATTCCGCTTCCTGTGCCAACGCCCCGTGGTGCATCGCTTCACATCCCAGCATTCACTCTTTCCAGCAACGTTTGGCGCCATGTGAGTGTCTTTCTGTTTTACTCTCTGTGTGTGAATCGCGATTTCTGTGGCAAATGGAGCCCGAGCTGCTGAGGACTGTGCTGATGAGTGTCGCCAGCACAACACGTTTGGCAGTCGAGCTATTCCTTCAGCTCCAAAGTGATAGTGAGGAATCTGACGATGATATCGATATCAATTCTCCTGCCGCGTGTGACACTAAAGTGCTTGTGGCATTCATGGAAATGCTCAGCACCGTTGAACGCCGCTTTTGGGCTCGGGAAACAAGCACTGACTGGTGGGATCACATCGTCATGGAAGTCTGGGATGACGAGCAGTGGCTGCAGAACTTTCGTATGAGAAAAGCCACTTTCATGGGACTGTGTGCTGAGCTCGCCCCCACTCTGCGGCGCAAGGACACAAGATTGAGAGCTGCCCTGACGGTGGAAAAGCGGGTGGCTATTGCAATCTGGAAGCTGGCAACTCCAGACAGCTACCGGTCGGTCGGGAACCAGTTTGGAGTGGGAAAGTCGACCGTTGGAATCGTTTTGATGCAAGTTTGCAAGGCAATTAATCGCATCCTGCTAAGAAAGACCGTGACTCTGGGGAGCGTGCAGGACATTGTGGATGGCTTTGCACAAATGGGTTTCCCTAACTGTGGAGGGGCGATAGATGGGACGCATATTCCTATTCTGCCCCCCCCCCACCTGGCATCAGAGTACGTTAATCGGAAGGGGTATTTCTCTATGGTTCTCCAGGCGCTTGTGGATCACCGCGGGCGTTTCATTGACATTTACACAGGCTGGCCTGGAAAGGTGCATGATGCACGCATCTTTCGGAACAGTGGCCTGTTCAGGAAGATGCAGGCAGGGACTTTTTTCCCAGACAGGAAGATCACAGTAGGGGACGTCGAAATGCCCATTGTGATCCTTGGAGACCCCGCTTACCCGTTACTGCCTTGGCTCATGAAACCCTATACAGGGAAGCTTGACAGGAGCAAGGACCGGTTCAACTACAGGCTGAGCCGGTGCCGAATGACTGTGGAGTGTGCTTTTGGCCATTTAAAGGCACGCTGGTGTTCCTTGTATGGGAAGCTAGACTTGGGGGAAAGCAGCATCCCCGCGGTTATATGCGCTTGCTGTACCCTCCATAATATTTGTGAAGGGAAGGGTGAAACATTGAGTCAGGCATGGACCACCGAGGTTCAAGTCCTGGAGGCTGAATATGCACAGCCAGAGAGCAGGGCTAATAGAGAGGCCCAGCACAGGGCTTCAAGGATTAGGGATGCCTTGAGGGAAGAATTTGAGGCTGAAAGCCAACAGTAATGTTTGCTGCCTTGCATGGGAGTGAATTGCACTGTTTACACTGTTATTCTATTATCCCTAAAATGATTTGCAGTGCCTCTTTCTTTACTGGGCTAAGGTATCTTTCACTATCTGCTATAATAAAGACTGTTTTCAAAGCCAAGAATTGTTTTATTGAAAAGAAAAAAACTTCCTTGACAGACAGACAGACACACAACATTTCATGAACACAAGAGGGCAGGGTTGTGGGTTGGTGAACTGTACAGTCACAAGTTTGCATATGTCCTGTCTGGAGTGCTGTTTAATGAATCCTGCACTTCAGGGTGCATATACTGCATGGTGATGGGGGTTGAGTGCAGAGGGTAAGGGTGGTAGGTATCAGGGCTGGTTGGTGAACGTACAGGTGTTGGAGGCAGCTGGTGGTGGTAAGAACCTGGATGCTGGGGAAAGGTGGTTTGAGCTGACATTGGGGCACAAGGCAAAAAGCTTTGGGACGGGGGGGTGGAGTAGCACGGTAGTGCTCTGCTTGCATGGCAACGAGTGACTCTATAGAGTCCGCTTGGCACGACAGGATGCTTAGCAGCCGCTCTGTGCTTTTCCTCTTGGCCACTGCATTTCTCTTGCGGATCCTGCTTTCCTTCTCTCTCCACTCCTTCAATTCTTTACTCTCTCTAGCAGAGTGATGAAGAACAGTTTTCAACATGTCCTCCTTGCTCTTTCGGGGATTTTTCCTCAAATTGTGCAGCCTCTGTGCTGTGGTACATCTGCTCAGTCCAGCAGTCAAGGTCACTGTAGAAAGCCAGAAATGTATACATTTAACAGGGCAGCATTGTATTCACTATCTCCAGACATTAATTGCTACACTGAGGGAGTTCTTAGTCCTCAGTTTAGCATTCTTTTACCACACACATAACACAACAGAAGCCACGAAATGGTGAGTGAGGGGTGCTTATAGAGGGAGAAGTGGGGCTTGAGTGATAGAGGGGTGCTTGCTTCGGGTAATCTGGAGTGATAGAGGGGTTGAGTGAAGATGCAGCTGCAGGGGTGATCTTCACTATCTCCCTATCTCTTCACTAAAGAGTCTCCCAAAATTTTTCACAGGAGTTAATCCTGGAAGATATCTCCCTGCTGCGAGTCACTAGGGAACAGCGGGAGGCTCTTTTACAGCAATGTGGATTCCGCCCTGGACCCTATGCGGCTTCCCTGTGTTCAGAAATGGTCCCCCCACCCCTCGCGGCACAGTGGCGCAGACGCGTCAGCGTGACTGGGACAAGGAACACAGTGGCTCTCCCTATAAACCTGCGCAGGCATATTGCCCACGCTCTGGCTGAAACTTTTGCTGAGATCTCTGCAGCCGATTACCGCGACGTGATAGACCACATCAATGGGCTATTCCACATCTAGGCTGGCATGCATGCAGCCCTAAACCCCCTTCCTCTCCAGAAACATTTCCACCCAGAAAATAAAAGCCGCTTACCAGTAACCCGCTCCTCTGCTTGTCCTTCTGCAACTGCTGGCTGCTGCGATTGGGTACTTTCCTCCTGGCTTGAGAAGAGATCCTGGCTGCATGCCCACTCTGAGGTGTCTTCCCCCATCCCAGTAGCTTCACTCGCGTTTTCCTCCCCCCCCGCCGCCTCCGCATCCGCCTCCGCCTCCTCCTCCTCCTGTCCCCCAGCCTGCTCAGAAGTGTCCATCGTTGTCCTGGGATTGGCAGTGGGGTCACCCCCAAGTATCGCGTCCATCTCCCTGTAAAAATGGCAGGTCGTGGGGGCAGCTCCGGATCGGCGATTACCCTTGCGGGCTTTGTAATAGGCACTCCGCAGCTCTTTAACTTTCACCCTGCATTGTAGTGCGTCCCGATCATGGCCCCTATCCAGCATGGACCTTGATACCTGCTCAAAGATATCGTAATTCCTACGGCTGGAGCGCAGCTGGGACTGCACAGCTTCCTCCCCCCAAACACTAATGAGGTCCTGCAATTCGCCAGTGCTCCATGCTGGGGCTCGTTTGCCGCGTGGAGGCATGGTCACCTGTAAAGATTAACTGATTGCACTCCACACCTGGCTGCAGCAAACAGGAAGGAGATTTTTAAAATTCCCGGGGCATTTAAAGGGCGGGTCACCTGAGGCAAGAGCAGTAGAGTGCAAACTGATGAGCAGAGTGGCTGAACAGGAATTGTGGGATAACTCCTTATTCCCTGGAGGACAATTAAAGCGCTGGTGAGTGTCCACACCTGCTGAGCAGCGCTGGATCACCAGCGCTGCACTCCTTATACCCCAACCAGGATGGGTTTTCAGCCAGCGCTGCAACCAGGGAGTTGCAGCGCTGGTTGTGCCCTGCAAGTGTGGACGGGGTGTAATTGCAGCGCTGGAAAGCCTCCACCAGCGCTGCAACTTGTAAGTGTAGCCAAGCCCTAAGAGACTTAGGTGTATGAAATTCTATTGACTTTCAATGGGAAATATGGCCGTAAATCACATAGGTGCTTTTGAAAATTCTACCCTAGGTGCGTAATTTTAAGCGATCAAGTTAGACACAGTTGGTCTATTTCTGCATTTTAAAGGAAGCAAAGAGATCAAATAAAATAGGGTACTAAAGTACTGTACTTTTTACACTATTTTATTCCTGTCACTTGTGACAGCTTCAGAGGGAAGAGCTTCTGGTGTAGACTAGCCCTGTGATCTGCAACAAATTCAAATGCTTCGTTTTACCAAGCCAATTCATTTTTAGCTGCATTCCATTAGGAGTATATTTATGTGCATCATTAGCATAAAATCGATACATTAGTTTAGAAATTATACAAATTCAAGGTAAACAATAATCACCTATGGCTTGTGGTAAAGTTCGTGAACAAACAATGTACAAGTAGGAGAACTAGCTCCTCAAAAGGTGCTTAGTAAGACCATGGAATTTGCAGATATTCAGCACTTCTCAGGACTGGGCCCCAAATAAATGGTCCATTATTATCAGGGACACTAGAAGTGCTATATCGGCTGGTAAAGACACTCTATGCTGACAGGATAGAGCTCACTCGTTGGCATAATTAGGGTTGCCAGGTATCTGGTGTTCGACCAGAATGCCTGGTTGAAAAGGGACCCTGGTGGCTCCAGTCAGCACTGCTGACCAGGACGTTAAAAGTCTGGTGGGCAGCGCAATGGCATGCTCCCTGCCTGCCGTGGCTCTGCGTGGTTCCCAGATGCAGTGGCATGTCCCTGCTCTGGTTCCTAGGTGTAGGGGCAGCTAGGGGGCTCCACACGTTGACCCTGCCTCAAGCACTGGCTCTGCAGATCCCATTGGACGAGAACAGTGGCCAATGGGAGCTGCGGGGGCAGCACCTGGGAATGGGGCAGCATGCAGAGCTGCCTGTTAATGCCTCCATGTAAGACCCAGAGTGGGGACATGCCACAGCTTCCAGTAGCTGCTTGAGGTAAGCACCATCAAGAGCCTGCACCATCCACCCCCCATGCCCCAACCCCCTGCCCCAGCCCTTATCCCCCTGCTGCCCTCCGAACCCCTGGATCTGGGCTGCACCCCAAAACCCTCATCCCCAACCCCACTCCAGAGCCTGCACTCCCAGCCAGAATCCTCACCCCCCTTGCCCCACCCCCTACCCAGCCCCCTCCTGCACTCCAAACCCCTTATCTCTGGCCCCACCCAAGAGCCCACACCCCCAGCTGGAGTCCTCACCCCTCCCCACACCCCAACCCCCTGCCCCATCCCAGACCCCCCCTCCTACACTCCAAAGCTGTTGTCCCTATCCCCACCCCAGAGCCGACACCCTCAGCTGGGGCTCACACCCCCTCCCACACTCTGAACTCCTTGGCCCCATCCCAGAACCCCTCATGCACCCCAAACTCCTCATCCCCATCCCAGAGCCTGCACCCCCAGACAGAGTCCTCCCACCCCTCCCAGACTCCAACCCCCTGTCCCACCCTGGTGAAAGTGAATGAGGGTGAGAGAGAGCAAGCAATGGAGGGAGGGGGGTTAGAGCAAATGGGGATGAGGCCTCTGGAAAGGAATGTTTGGTTTTATGCAATTAGAAAGTTGGCAACCCTGCTTACAATTTTTGTCAGTCATTACAGCCATGATTCTCCTCTAGGGATCACTCTGTGTGTGTGAATATCTCATGCTATGGATCTAGCACAGAGCATGGGGAACATCAGAGTCCCAAAGACCACATCACAGCAGCAGAGGATTGGTGATTGGATCAGGTGTGGGATCCAGGAGAGCAGAAAGAGAGGATTGAGAATTGTGCTGGGTTTGAGGTTCTTGGGGGAACAACAGCAGAGGACTAGAGACTGGATCAAACTCGACCCTTGTCCACAGTATGTAATTGTACCAAAAAATTCCCCAGCGAAGATATTGTAGCAGTATAGGGTTTGAGATTTGATTAGGTCTTGGAGAACAATGAGAAATGCTGCAAGAGTATGTGGTGATGAGATTGATGATTTGTGGGGGCAGAAACAGAGGGCTGGCTGTGTATGGGATTAGTTCTCCTCTATGATCTCACTCTCCTAGGCACCAATGGTTTCACGTACTACATGCTGCGTAGTAATATGAGGAGTCCATAGTTGTAAAACTAAACTGGCTCTTTATTAAGTGAACTATTGCCAGAGCCGCTGCAACTGCAGCTTGCAATCCAGCCATGTGCACACTGACTGCTTGGTCCCTCCTCCAAATTCTTCCCTCCTCAACTTGTACTCATCTCTAAGGGCTTGGCTACACTTACAAATTTGCAGCGCTGCAGCAGGGTGTGAAAACACACCCTCTGCAGCGCTGCAAATTGCGGCGCTACAAAGCGCCAGTGTAGTCAAAGCCCCAGCGCTGGGAGCCGTTATTCCCCACAGGGAGGTGGAGTACGGACAGCGCTGGGAGAGTTTTCTCCCAGCGCTGGCGCTTTGACTACACTTAGCGCTTCAAAGCGCTGCCGTGGCAGCGCTTTGAAATGCAAGTGTAGCCAAAGCCTTGTTCTATGCAAGCTTGGAGAACTCAGCAATATCTGTCCTTACTGCGGGCTGGATTATATCCTTACATGTAAGGGGAATATGTTATTGTGCTGCCTTAGGAGCAGGGCAAGACCTAGATTGTGACTATCTCATTCACAATCTGCTTCCTGCTTTTTCCTCTACAATGGCTCACTTGTCCTTGCTGAGGAGAAGGCAGAATCAAGGCCCCTCTCCCAGTGTAACTGACCACCTAAATAACGGGGAAGCCTGCACAGTGAGTAACAGGGTTTCTTAAGCCTCTTACTCCCCTGCATAGGCATTCACCAGAGCTCATGATTGAACTGTAAGGGCCAAATCAAACTCCCATTGAAGTCATGGGACTTTTCTATTAACATCAGTAGTAGTTGGATTGAGTCCTGGCTGAGGAAGTTGTTGCAAGGGCATCAGCTGCATGGAATGGTTATTTGTCTTCCTTGTCCTTGTGATAGTTTAGTGAATTTCCATAGCATTTTTGGTTTTGACAGAACTGACTTGCGCATCTGCACACAGCAAATATCTAGCAGTCATGACTGTACAAAGGCATCTTAGCACTCCTGAAAACACTTTTGTTGGAAAATTTTCCACCAGCCCTTCTAAAAAATCTTCTTCCAAATGTTGCAATTACCTTATCCAACGACTCTTTTTAAAAAGCTTGGTGTCTTATGTAGACACAGTACGTTGTCTTTTTCACCAGTTATAGGTAGGGACTTTGAGAAGACCTTGCTGCTCCAGTGCAGAATACCATTCCCTAGTTACTTTGTAACAAGTGTATAGAGCATAATTTGTTTTTAATATTAAGGAATAAATCTTAAATCACATGGCTTTGCAAGATATCAGACAAGAACAGTGCAGTGTTCCTAATGGGGTAAAATCCATGACTCCTTATCTCACATATGTGGAGTAAGCAGCAGATGTGTGCGATGAGACCTTGTTCCCCAGGACTGATCTTTGCAGTTCATAAAAATTTGGAGATCTGGCAAGGGATTCACAGACAGCTATAAGCATAAGCGATATGGAAACTGCAAGAGAGCTTCCTCCATCACAACTTGCCAAACACATTTGTGGGGTACAAATGAAAATTCAAATCATTTACAGATACTGAGAATTACTTCAGAATGTTCCCACTTTTGTTTTAAATGATGATTAATAAGACCACCACAGGGTAAAACAATGCTCCGCCCATACACACGTATTTATAGCAGATACTCATTAACATTGAAAATGAGAGAAACAGAAGAACACTGCACAGAGAGACATCCTTGTCCCCCATTCTGTGTTCTCACTCAGTTTCTGATTCTGACACCTTTGCTCTGTGAGTAGCCCCAACGATTGTACTGAGAATACTTGGATAGTCTTGAGATGAAGATGCTGGATTGAGATTTGGAGGATCAGAGTCCATTGGTGGGCTCTGCCAGACTCTGGTATCCTGGACAAATAATTTTTAATCTCTGGGTCTCTGTTCCCTAGTTGTGAATTGGTGCTTCATAAGGATAAATTCACTTGCAAAGTGCTTAAGTTGTGATGGGAGACAAAGATATGCAGGTAGATAGTACTACTCTCTGTTATGTACAGCTTGCAGTAACAGTTCATTGGCTACTCCCAATAGATCAGGAAGGTGCTCCAAAAGATTGATGATGACTGATCCAAACTATAATGGGGTCAGCCGCCTCCTGAGCAGCTCTGTTGTGTCCTGAGATCATAGTCTAGGTTGCCTGCCACAGTTTCTCAGTAGACTCCGAAAGCCTTCTCTTTGTTCACTAAAACTCCTACTTAGGGTTTGGTTTTATTGGCAAAAAGTTCAAAATAAACACAAACAAGTCTTCTTCCCCTGCTTTAAGCTGGACACAGCCCATCCTCCCTGAGGTACTGTCTCAAAATGCCTACGGTGCATCACTATCTTCCCTGAAGGATCCGTACTCCCCAGCCTTCCTACCTAGAAACTTCTCTGGTATCTCAGGGTTTCCATGCAGGAGCCTTTCTCACCTTCTGCCACAGCTTCCTCTTCCTTTATTCAGTTCCCTTCTGGTGCTTTATAATGATCAGCTGCCCTCTATCACACCCCACTGAGAGGCTGTTAATGTGGCACAGATGTGCTGGACCAGCTCCCTTTGTGACATAAGCTCAGGCGTGTCCTCCAGAGCACAATTGTCCTAAGTGACAGAGGCTGTGGAGCAACGCTCTGCTGTTCTTTCATATCATTGTTAAGTTATGCATTGAGGTGAGGTATGGCTTAATTTGTGACACTACTGATAACTATAATCATGTCCTTGAGTCACTATAAAAGCACAGACCAACTGCTGAAGGTTCAAAGCAGCACTTTCCATTTGAACAAAAGAGGGAACTTGTATTGTGTTGGTATTTTTTAAATAAATGGAAAAGTAAAACTCTTTTTCACTGACAAATAAAATGGGGAGGGGGCTTAAAGAAACAGTGTTTATTTAAATGCATCAAAGCAAACAAATTGCAAAAATTGCAATGCAATGCAAAATTACTTAGTTAAATCCCTGAAAAATGGGATTTATCATCAAAATGACAACATAATCTTAACAGTTTCTGTAACAAGAGTGCCAGCAGATCATTAATACTTTGGTATGAAAATACCAAGCAAAATTTAAGCATTTAATTATATAATGCTGTTAAGATATCATTTGAAAGACAAATGATTATTCAATTTTAGGTGATATTTATTTAGCATATTTAAACATCAAAGTACCTAAACAACTAATATTTAAACTGGAATTTGATATGAGAAGTGTTCGTTCAAAGGAAAAAAAACAAAAGATTATACTGCATGTGTGTCACACTTGGTAAAATAAATGATATTTATTGCTGTGAAGTATATTTCAAATGATGGTTTGAAAAAATACATAGTCATGTTATTTTGTGTTTGATTATGAATACAATTAATAAATTGCAATAAAAACATGGTAGGCCAAATTCTGCTCCCCCCTTATGCTGATGAAAACACCACAGTAGTCAATGGATTTACACAAGTATAATGGAGAACAGAATTTCATTCAGAGCCATGAACATACAAGCTGCTGTGCATTTAATATTGTGGTATTGATTTTTTTGGGAACAGACACTTAATCATATTTGAGACAGCAGTGTTCAAATAGTTTTAAATATGATATGACCACAGTGAGGTGTACATTTTAGTGAATTACACAGTATTGGAGATGTCAAACCTAAGAAGCAAGAAAACAAAAAATAATTTAAAAAATAACTCTCCAGAATGATGATGGAATTTAGCCTTCAGCTGATAAATAGATTTCATGCTCTCTCTGGCTTTAGTTACCTAAAACCAAAGTCTGACTGACAAATCAGAGGAAACAATGTGTCCAGTGGTTAAAGTCAAAGAGGAAACCATAGGTAAGCAGATAGGACACTGAGATAAGCAAACATTCTAATAAAACAAAGCACACATGATTGAAGAGGGCAGATAAAGGGGAATTACAACAAAACAAAAATGGGGGGAGGGGAGAGCTGAATATTGCTGCTTGGGACCTTGAGGAAAGAGATGATAGAGGACATTAAAAATATAGTGGCATGCTTGTGAATGTGATATGGGATAATCTTAAATGAGAGAGTTACAAGAAGGGAAGCTTTTGATGTGGCAGTACTAGCAGATGTTCTTTGTGAAAGACAATGATTGCACCGAGTGCTAAGACAGATCGAAATGGAGCCCCACAGAGTGCAGAAGAATGTTACCAGTGACTTTATGCATATAACACTACAGATAGTCAGTATAAGCATCACACACTTCATTCCATTAGAAACATGAGGTAAATGGAGAAGATTCGATTTCTTCCTCCTCTTCTCCCCTCCCCTACGTTATAAAAGGATAAGATGTAGAATTAGACCATACACCAAAAACAGAATGAATAACACTTCTAAAAACACCCCTTTCAAATTAATATAAAGAACAGTGGCAGCCCAATAGCAGAGAAATTGGCAAAACTGCCCTCACGATGCATCAGAATATGCTAGAGAAATGAGTTAGTGGTACTCTTTCTCACAAGATGACTTTTGATGATTGCCAAGCCTAACAAATTATTGAACACTGAGTTTTCAAAACAAATCGGCAGAGCACTGTTTACAGTATGCTATATTGTAGACATAGAATATATTATGAGAAGCCCTTCTGTCTGTCTGTGTTATATGATGGAGAGTGATAAATAACTAGCTTTTTGTGATTATACACATCGTTTTCGTGATTATATTCTAAAACATGATTAGAGTGCAAGTGAGTAGGACCAAAATTAAACAATCAGGAAACAAGATAGACACACTTATTTTTTACTATCCAAGGTATTTCTAAGACATCATGGGGCCCAAGCATGCCCAAGGGGAGCATTCTCAGTATCTCCCCACACCTTCTTTGTAAGCAGTGGTGAGAGGGGAAGTATGAATTATCCCATTTAATACATACATTGAAAATAGTTTCAATAATCAAAAATAAGTGGGTTTTTTTTTACTTATCCTAACTATCTTCAGCTTCTTTCAGTTTCATCTAACCTAGATGCCCTACCATGAAGGCCAAATCTTGCTTTCTAGGGCTGTTGTCCCGCTCTTTAGCTGGCACAACTCCTCCTGTGATGGAGGGGTTTAGTGTCTGTATAGCAATGTCCTCCATTTTGAAATAGTTTTTGTGACAAACTCAACTCCTGATTTAAATTTAAACCAGAGAAAGGAAAACAATAGTAGATGTAAAAAATGGTAAGCACTGTCATATACCCTCTTTATCTAACCTATCCATCCTCCCGTTAGGCTAGCAGATGAGAGAGGAAAAGAAAAGACACACCAACAAAACCAAACCTGTTATCCTAAGGGATCTCTGCAACAGCCATTACAGCCCCTCTCCAAGCTTCATTCTTCAAATCATCCTGACTGTTATTGTATTGATGTAGCATGAAAATTCTGGTATCTATACTGGGCTGTAGTATAGGGTTTTTGGGAAGCCCCTTTCCTTCTCTGACTTTACAGATTTGTTTGTTGGTTTTTTACAGCCTGTATAGAGAGGAATTAATGATTTTTACAAGATTGGCTTTGAACATTGAGGGTCTGATATTGTAGCACACTGGATCACAAACATATAATTACATTGCAAGTATGAAAATATTGGGAGGGCTATGAATTCTGAGTACCTTCTAAGATGCCCAGAAACCAGCATGATGGGCACTGTATAAGAACCTAGGGAGATAAGTTCATTCCCAGATTTACTTATATTACTTATATGAAATAATCCTTTTAGCATGTAGATCTGTAAAGTTGAGGTAATACTTCCTAACTCATTGTAGGGATAAATTCATTAGTGTTTGTGAGGCTCTTGGATACTCTAGGGGCAAGAGCCATATAAGTAGTTAGATAATATAGATGCTATTTTTCCGTGTGTAGTTAACTTCTTTTTGAGGGGTATTTTCATGGATGTGTGTCATGCAGGCCTAAGGTTAGTCAAGAATCACAGGACATGACAAAAACTAGGACATGATGAATAGAGCTGGTTGAATAGTTAATTTTTAGGTTCTCTGGCAGCTCTGAAAAATAAATAATTTAAAAAAAAAGAAGTTCAGGTCAGGTTGAACCAAATCTAAATAATTCCCCCAAAACCCTGACAAATTAAAAAAAGTTCATTTTGGTCTGAACAAGATCTACGGTGCTGCCCACCTTATTACTTTTAACATTCCCCCTTTGCCTGAAGTGAAACAGGAGTTTGAACTTAGATCTCCAACCTATTCACAGAGCTTGATTGACTTCTCTGTGTTTTCTTGGCCTGATGGTAATCTTCTGTCATAAACAGATAGTTAAGGGTTAATGTCTCTTTTACCTGTAAAGGGTTAAGAAGCTCAGTAAACCTGGATGACACCTGACCAGAGGACCAATAAGGGACAAGATACTTTCAAATCTTGGTGGAGGGAAGTCTTTTGTTTGTGCTCTTTGTTTTGGGGGTTGTTCGCTCTTGGGACTAAGAGGGACCAGACATCAATCCAGGCTCTCCAAATCTTTCTGAATCAGTCTCTCATGTTTCAAACTTGTAAGAAATAGCCAGGCAAGACGTGTTAGTCTTATTTTTGTTTTCTCAACTTGTAAATGTTCCTTTTTGCTGAGAGGAGTTTACCTCTGTTTGCTGTAACTTTGAACCTAAGGCTAGAGGGGGTTCCTCTGGGCTATATGAATCTGATTACCCTGTAAAGTATTTTCCATCCTGATTTTACAGAGATAAGTTTTACCTTTCTTTCTTTAATTAAAAGCTTTCTTTTTAAGAACCTGATTGATTTTTTCCTTGTGTTAAGATCCAAGGGGATTGGATCTGGACTCACGAGGAATTGGTGGGGGAAGGGAGGGGGGATGGTTAAATTCTCCTTGTGTTAAGATCCAAGGGGTTGGATTGGTGTTCACCAGGAACTTGGTGAAAAAGCCTTTCAAGGCTGCCCAGAGAAGGGAAGGTTTTGGGGGGACAGAAAGTGATCCAGACACTGAAATTTCTGGATGGTGGCAGTGTTACCAGATCTAAGCCAGTAATTAAGCTTAGAAGTGTCCATGCAGGTCCCCACATCTGTACCCTAAAGTTCAGAGTGGGGGAGGAACCTTGACATCTTCTTTGCACTGGTCTTAGGTCAATAAAACATTGCATGTTTTTCCTTAACTGCCATAAGCTGTCCATTGCCTTATATGACTTAATTCTGTAAATAATTTTGAGTTCCTGTTTGAATGATAGCTACTATATGAAAAAAATGGCATTGTATTGTATATCATAAGCATCCAAAATAGTGTGTGCTCACATAAAGTTTTCCTGAACTGCCTTAGGGTACGTGGTCAGCTGGAAGGTTAACAAAGTAAATGTCCAGTATTATGAGGTTTTGGAATGAGAATAGATTATATTTTGTTGATTTTAATACTGTACCTCACTAAAATTGGAAATTTTCAGACTGAAAAATAAAAGAAGAAACCGTTTAAATTAATTTTATCCTTGGCAAAATCTTTACTTAGCTTAGTTCAAGATTGGAGGAGACTGTTTGAGTTGTTTCCTATTTTATTTCAACTAGTTTCTCCATTTTTATTACCAAATCTGTTTTACAAAAACAGAACATAAAGGATTACATAAAGAAGGAATTAAATTAAGACCATCTCCCCAAAGGACTTTATATTATAGCTTGTTAAAAATGATTTTACACAGATCACACATAGCAAATGAGTGGCAGAGCCAGGAATGAAACCCAGGAGTCCTGACCCTTAGTCCACAGCTATCATCACTAGATAATACTCCCTTCTGTTATTGCATAAATAAAAAAATAATTAGCCCATTCTCAGACCTTGTAGGTTACATTTAATTATTCTTCATTAGGAATCTATTCTAAGATATGTCTGTGCTTAGTTATAAAACATAAAACCAGTTCTCTTCTATAACAGCAATAGAATGGAGAACCCTCCAAATCAGCCATCAATATTCCTTTCACAGTGGCCCAGATTATCCCTTTCAAGGCTTTCCCTGCTGAGGAGACCAGAAACTTTGAAGTTATCATTACAAAGTTTCCTTCAAATTGCTCTCTTGGGGGCAAGAGACCTGTTCAGGATTTCTTCTCCACGTAACAAATAGGGGGTTCAGGTAATCTCAGTAAGCTAATGGGGGTCTCTAGCTCTAGCTATTCAGAAACTTTGTGTCTCAACAGCTCTTCTACACACTTTCCCTGGAAGCACATTCATTCAAGCCATGCTGCCAGGTCCTCCCCTGCTGGTCACCATCTCAAGAACCTGCCTCCCAAACAAAAAACGTGGGGTCCCACAACATGAAGAGACTGAAGGAAAAGTTCCATCAGTACAACTGTCCAACAGAATCCTTGTGGAGTTGTTGGAGGAACAATATATGGAGAGCCCCTACCTTTGGCCAGCTCTCTCCTCAACAGGAGGTGGACTTCTATGGAGCCTGGGGAATAGGAGGAGCAACACCACAGAAGTGTCACTCTTTCTTTTCATGAGTCCCCCAAAGAGTTCCTATCATATTGCTTCCCCAATATGTGGCAGAGGGGTCAGTCCGTGTCCACGTTCACTCCACTTAGCATGGTTAATAAATACATTAGATTAATATGACTTTAACAGTCATGCAGTATCTTGATACAAATGATAATTCGCACAGCATCTCAAGCATTAGATATAATTTTAAATATAATAGATCACCAGGATGTCAGTCCACTTTCCTAGGTGTAAATATAAAGAGAAGAAATGCTATTAAAACAGAGCAATATTATAGGTCTCCACTGGGGTTTCATAATGACACATAGTGCTTAATAATTTGGATGCATTTAGGAGCAGTTTACAAACAGGGAAAGCTTAGTTTAGCTTGCACTGTGGAAGATTCCCCTCATCTCTCCTGTAAAAGCTGATGCCTGTAGATCATGTTTTGGTCCTATCCCCACTGGCAATAAAGAAAGCTGTTTGGATTTTACGTAGTGAAGAAAAATGTTTTTAAATGCAGCTTGTCGAGCTGTCATGCCCAGCGCACTTACCAAGCCAGCATCAATTGGCTGAATGGTAACATGTCAGCAGAGGGCAGTTCTATTCTATATAGATCCTTTATATTGTCCTCATCACTGTAGTATCTGAGCATCTGCCAGTAGTCTATTAAGTGATGTGACTAACATCTGTCATGTGTGGGTTCTTTTCTCCTTCATCCTCTCCTGTGAGGAAGACTAGTTTGTCCACTATAGTGTCTTGTTTTGGTATGAATTTGGGTTTTCTTTAAATGTAAATACTACTAGGTCTAATAATAGGGCAGACAGGAAAACAAGAATTCTGCTTCACACAGAAAAAAAAGGTTTCAGCATTTGCTTTTGTTGCACATGAGAACAAACCCAAAAACCTTCCTAACTTTTTCACAAAAAAAGAACAGAGAGAGAGCTCACAGAATAGACAGTTGCCCACCCAGTGGTAATGGGATTGAATGGGCTGTAATGGTTCCAGGCTCAAGTTCCTGCTTTACCTGATTCAGAGCAAGACCTTGGCTATTCTGGGCATCCTCTTTTTTCTTGACCAGAAATTCCATCCTAGACCTATGGAAATTTTAGCTAACCTGATACATTTCCACAAACAGTTTCAGGTTTGATGAACTGACATTATCTGACAGGGAAATAAATCCAACCAGTCATGTCAAAGAAGGACTCCTGGTATGCAGTTGGAGTGGAAATGGTGAGATTTGTGATGGTTTATTGGGAGGTCATTCCATAGTCTCAAATTACTTCCTGAGAAAGCTCTGTTTTCTGCACAGACGAGCTTTACACTTGTAGTGAAAAGTTCCCTGTCACCTAAGGTTCTCAATCAGGGTCTTCGACCCAGAGCTCTAGAAAATTTTTAGGTATCATGGTCACAGACCACTGAGTGCCTTGAAGATACAACTGCATGGTGAGGCAATTTACACACTCAAAGAAAGAGAGATGTGTCATGTTTATGGGGTAGTTGCACCACTAACCCTGCTCTGGTCTCTCTGAGTGCACTCCCACGGGCCTCAGACCTTTGTCTTTCTCCCTCTCCTGAACTGGGTCCTGTGTATCAACTGTTCATACCAGCAGGTCTCACTGGGTTCAGAGACTTCTTTCATTCTGGAGTCAGTGACCACTGGCAAATATAGTGAACAGAATCCTTCTTAAAACCAAGAGATTGTTTAATTCTAATTCTAGGAACAAAGCATTTAATTAATTAATTAAAGCATACACATGTCTATCGTGCCTGTAGGTTTACTATCTCCTGGTGGTAACCTAGGCAGGCCTAGCTTTTTCTGACACCCCAGCGCATGCCTGTGTCAGTCTGAACAGCTCCCCACCAGCTGCCTTCCTCCCTAGAGAGAGAGAGAGAATGAATCTCTTTTTAATCCAACCAGAGTTTTTTTGTCCTTATCAGTTCCTGGGATTTTGGCCCTGTTTGTCCAAACCAGTTTGGTAGGCTCCGCAGAAGTCCAAGCCAAAATCCTCAGAGCCAGTGGCAGTCCTCTTGTCTCATTACAACCATTAAGTATTTGCCAGGGGTGGCTCATGTTGAACAAATATTTCCTCCTCCTGTTGATTTAACCCAATATAGTCATACACTAAACACCCAAATATATTCAACCAGTATTTAAAAATGATTAAAGTCCACCACGGGAGGCCTTTTGCTGATACTTAATAACAGGATTAGGAGAGAAAAAAACCTCACTTTAGAGGAAGCAGGTAGGAGGTAGAGTTTCAGTTCTGGGAAAGAGGCACTCACTCTCTTCTGTGATGTCTTTAGGTGAGGTGGGTGGATGGGGAGGTTGGTGTTAGGGGTGTCTTTCACACAGCTATAGGTGAGAAGAAAACATTTTTAAACTAGGAAAGTGTGATTTTGAAAACCACATGAGTATCAGGCAGAATCAGGAGCTGGTGTGGAACCTAAAGCTATTTTAAACTCTGTTTTTATTCAAATTGACAAGATTTCAAGTTGAAGATGTCCCTTTAAGATCACTGCTTTTTCTAATGTCAAGTTTTAATTTTAGAAGTCAGCTATCCACCCTTCACAGTAAAGAGCAGCAGATGCCATTGAGGGTTTGCTATCTTCACTGTGTGACACCTCCATTTGACATCAGAAATCTTTAGCCAAACCTGTTCTACTTTTTGGCATTGAAAAAAGCCCTACTAAAGTATTTAATGGAAGGAATGAGTAATGCGGAATTAAACAACATACTCAAAACTTAATCATATTGAGCAAATCAGATTACAAAAGCATCAACTTAGAGGGAACTCAGAACAAGTAGCCATTCCCTGACACACAATATTTAGCATTTACATAGCACTTTTAGAAGAGCCATTAACTAATTTATCATCACAACACCCTAAGAAGAAGATAGGGCAGTATCATTTTCAGTTTACTGACAGGAAATTGAGGCAGAGAGAGAGTGACATTCCCTAGATCAGGGATCAGCAAGCTTTGGCACGAGGCCCATCAGGGAAATCCTCTGACAGGCCGGGCCAGTTTGTTTACCTGCAGCATCTGCAGGTTCGACCGATCGCAGCTCCCACTGGCCGCGGTTCGCTGCTCCAGGCCAATCGGGGCTGCGGGGAGCAGCGCAGGCTGAGGGATGTGCTGGCCTCCGCTTCCCACAGCCCCCATTGGCCTGGAACGGTGAACCACAGCCAGTGGGAGCTTTGATCGGCTAACCTGCGGACACTGCAGGTAAACAAACCGGCCCAGTCCACCAGCAGATTTTCCTGATGGGCCGCGTGCTAAAGGCTGCCGATCCCTGCCATAGATCAAACACCACTTCAGTGGTAGAGTCAGGAATAGAATTCAAGAGTGTGAATCCCAGTCCCTTGCTCATGCTGTCAGACTACACCGTCTCCCATAGATATCCAAGTGTACCACAACCAATTGCTATTTTGGAGGAAGAGTGGACACATAAGATACATTGATCAATATGCTTAGCAGTAAATTGGAATGAAAGAGTCATGATTTCTCCTACAAAATGAGCCCTAAACCAGAGAGAGAAAAGGGAATTTCAAAGGCTTTTTTTAGATTATTTTCTTATTTAGTTTTGAGTACCCAACAAATGTGCCAGGCACGCTTCATATAAACAAACAGACTTGTTCACTGCAGAGATCATTTCCTTGTGGGAATTAATAAGAGTATGCAATAATATTTAAAACATCTTTCATCCAACTATCTCAAAATCTTTCACAAAGATAAGTGGTATTATCCTCACTTTACACTGGAGGAAAGAGAATTCATGTGACTTGTCTAGTGCCGCAGCAATGCAATGGCAGTCATGAATAGAGCTGTGTGAATAACTATTTTGTTGGCTTTCTGGCCATTCTGAAAAAATGGGGAAAACTCATTTAGGTTGAACAAAACATGTCATTTGAACTTTTTTAAGCATTTATTTTTAACAATACATTTGAATTGAATTTCAAAACAAAAATCATTTTGAATGGAAAAATCAAAATGTTTCATTTAAAAGCACTGAAACTTTTATTTTGATTTTTTTTTGTGTAGGGAGGGTAGCAAAACAATTTTGGGAAATCAACACAAACTCACAAAATGTTTTAGTTAACCTCAATCTAGTTTATTTGTGAAAGAAAAAGTTTTGGGAAAATTTTTTGCCTAGCATCAGTCATGAACAGAAGCTACTTTTGCTGAATCTCGTTCTGCTGCTCTAGTGACTGAACCATGGCATTTCCTTACAGATTTGCATCCACACAGGCACTTTTTTTTTAACTTGGTCTCATCTGACCCAATTAGGGGGCGTGTCTAAACAGGGGTGGCTCCAGGCACCAGCGCACGAAGCGCGTGCCTGGAGCGGCAAGCCGCGAGGGGCGGCCTGCCGGTCGCTGTGAGGGTGGCAGTCAGGCTGCCTTCGGCGACATGCCTGCGGTAGGTCCTCCAGTCCAGTGGCTTCGGTGGCAATTCGGTGGTGGGTATGGCGAAGGCGCAGGACCGGCGGAACTCCCACAGGCATGCTGCCAAATCCGCGTTACCAGCGGACCTCCCGCAGGCATGCCGCCGAGAGCCACCTGACTGCCGTATTTGGGGTGGCAAAATACATAAAGGCGCCCTTGTGTCTAAATAACATGTAGTAGAAAACATCAGCAGCTGGTGTACACTAGTGCTTCCCTGTTCCTAGCAATGGTGCAGTTGCACTTGTGCTAATGAAATGGTGGGAAGAGTCTTCACAATTCTCAAGGCAGACAAGGTCATTGTGTGTAAGAGGACCATGTTTTGTTATTCAGATACTGTCTCAACCATATAATGTGAGGGTTTTTTTTTAATTGATCTGCAAATCTAAATGAAAACTGAATTAAGCACTAATTTCTATGCTGAGTGTCCCTGCTAACAAGACTGTGAATGGAGTCAGTTGGGAACTTTTAGACAAAATGTCTTGTACACTCACTGTCATCCTGAAGTGTCAGGTAAACCAAGATGTTCATGGCAATCTCACAAAGGCATTAAATTCCAGCCTTCTAGGAGTTCACATGGAGTTTTTAAATACCCTGGAGAAATCCTTGTTTTAAATTTGCAGATTATTAGTGACAGTAAATTTCTCTCATTGGAGAGGCACTGAAGTCATTAACACAGTTTGTAAAGCTGTGGTTTTGCTGCTGTGAAGTTGGTTGCTGTTTTAGGTAACAAGGTTAATAGTGACATAGGAATTCTGAACATAAAACATTCCTCTCAGGACACCATAACTAACTTAGTGGAACCATAATTTAAGAATAACATTTAATCTTAGTAATTTTGCCAAATGGGAAGCACTGAAGAAATGCTTCTTAGCTGTTAGTCTGAGAACCCAGCACACAAAACTCGTGGCTCGGAGCTAATAAATATGGAACTCCTGATGTCATGAAAAAGAAAACTCAACAGAAACTAACTTAATACTGCCAGCTTCATGTTTACAGGAAACTTAAATGGCAACAAGTCCTTACTCGCATGAGAAGTCACCATTTCAAACTTATTTCCGTACCCTGCCCATCCATAATTACCCTCCCATAATTAAGCAGCTTTACATCTAGTGTTCATTCAGATTCTTTCATTAGATTGATTTCTATCTTTCTAAGTGAAATTGATTCATATATAAACTAGGGCTATATCAGTGGTGATATTCATGTGGAGTGACTGGGAGATTGGAGAAATACATCTTATTATTGCTATTTATTTCTATTATTTGTGTTGTTAGAGGTTTGGTTGATGGATTCCACTGCCCACAGCCCATGTTGTCACAACATAACCTTGATTATCCTGATATCTCTTTGTCACTTACCAGCTAATTTCCCCATTGCTGGTTCCTGAAAGAGGTCTTATGTTCAATCAATATTCCAACAGATATTTTCTCATTTTTAAATTCTCCACTGTCTTTGCCCTATAGCCCTACAAGCTTGATGGACTTTAAAGAAAGGAGAAAATAACCTTTTTGATCTGCTAGACAAGTTCTTCAGGGATTAGAACTACCTATTTTATCTAGTGTGTAAAATTCCTATTTTAGTCTACATACACCCATATTCATACTGATTCATGTTTCTATCATTTTGCTACATTCCAAAAGCAATGTCTTATGGTAGCACATAACACAACCATCATGTGAGACAATGATTTCTTTGACCAAAGTTTAATGTGTCTTTTTCGAAATGGTCAGGGGAATTGATTAGCCATTTTAGTGGAAATGTGAATATTCACCACCCAGAAATTTGGCATTGCTTATTGAAATATTTTCCCCACTTGTGGCACTTAGTAATGGGATGAAATAACTCAGTAGTTCAACCTGGATAAAGGCTAGAAGGTTGGATAAATAGACGGACCTTCTCTTAATCACTTGCATCTATGACATTGAGCTAAATTTCTAATATGAACAGACCCCCCCTGTGAGATTTCCATTGTTTCCTGCTTTCAGTCATAATGGAAATATTATACTGCAAAAATAAACTTTCTTGTGGTATTATTTTGGCACTTCTTGTTTCAATTCCACCTGGAATAGGCATGGCAAAAGTGAAAAATAATTCTAAAGAAAAAAATCAACTGAAGCATCTGAGCCTCAAGAACAATTTTCCTTGGCGTTGTTTCAAGTTCAGGATGAAAGTTTAGGTCAGTTTTGAGTTAGTCTGAGCTTGTTCACCCATTCCTGTTGCTATTACATGCTTGGAGAATGATAGCTTCTTCTTCCTTTCTTTTCCTAAATGCTGCAGACAGTTCAGCTAACTTGTTTATACCCATTTAAATTTTGTGTGTCAGGTCGCATGTCATAAAATATAATGAAATATAACATAAATGACAGAACACCACATGTTGCCTAAAATTAAAGCATAATACATTCATTTTTAGTATCTGATACTTGCTATCAATTTTGATAGTGAGATAATTTGGAAATGCATATGCTGAGGGGAGAAAAGATAATTATGAAGTATTGGTGAGTGCTGTACGGGTCTGCTTTATTCTCTGCCCACACATATAATCTCTTCTAATTAGTACACATTCCCTTTTTCTTATCATATTTAAAGTGATGGCTATGTTATAGTTATATATTTAGTAAAGTTGTGGATTAGTTATTGTAACTAAAACAACAATATAAAATGACATATATAATATATACATGAAAAGAGCTTAGACTGTCTTGTTTATTTGGCACTTACCAGACCTAATTTCTGGGTTCATAAGAAAAAAGAACATATGAATGCTCATACTGGGTCAGACCAATGGTCCATCTAGACCAGTATCCTATCTTCCATTTGGAAAGGAAGATGATATCTGTCTGTATTTGTGCAAGTTTCTTCATGAGGTTGATGGATTTCCACTCCATACGGCTAAATGCAGTGCCTTTCATGGTGTCAAGTATCAGAGGGGTAGCCGTGTTAGTCTGGTTCTGTAAAAGCAGCAAAGAATCCTGTGGCACAGATACAGACAGATATCATCTTCCTTTCCAAATGCAAACGGATGGACATCATACCTAATGGACTAAAGGTAAAAAATCCACTACTATCTACATACTACACAGACCACAGTGAGAGATTATGCCATACTCTATCGAAGAAACTGAGGAACCACCTGATCAGCATCCTATACAGCAAACAGGAAAACATCAAAAAAGAGCTCTCCAACCTGGAGACTCTCATCAATAACCAAACTTCCATACAAACGGACTTCACTAAAATAAGACAGGAGATCTACATTACTCACTTCACCTCTCTACAAAGGAAAAAGGACTGTAAGCTGTCTAAACTCCTACCTGCCACATGGGGCCACAACTGTGGTACCCCTAACCCACCCAGCAATATCGTCAATCTATCCAACCACACACTCAGCCCAGAAGAACAGTCTGTCCTATCTCGGGGATTCTCTTTCTGCCCTGCCACCCCCACCAATATGATACAGTTCTGCGGTGATCTGGAAGCCTACTTTCGCTGTCTCCGACTCAAAGAATTCTTTCAGGACAACACTGAACAGCGCACCGATACACAGTTACCCTCCCACCAACAGCACAAGAAGAAGAACTCCACATGGACTCCTCCTGAGGGTCGAAATGACAGTCTGGACCTATACATTGAATGCTTCCGCCGACGTGCACAGGCAGAAATTGTGGAAAAACAACATCGCTTGCCTCACAACCTAAGTCGTGCAGAATGCAATGCCATCCACAGCCTCAGAAACCATCCTGACATTATAATCAAAGAGGCTGATAAAGGAGGTGCTGTTGTCATCATGAACAGGTCTGACTACCAAAAGGAGGCCGCCAGACAACTCTCCAATACTAAATTTTACAGGCTACTTCCCTCAGATCCCACTGAGGAATACACTAAGAAACTGCACCATCTACTCAGGACACTCCCTACACTAACACCAGGACTAATCAACATACCCTTAGAGCCCCGACCAGGGTTGTTCTATCTACTACCCAAGATCCACAAACCCGGAAATCCTGGACGCCCCATCATCTCGGGCATTGGAACTCTCACTGAAGGACTGTCTGGATATGTAGACTCTCTACTCAGACCCTATGCTACCAGCACTCCCAGCTATCTCCATGACACCACTGATTTCCTGAGGAAACTACAATGCATTGGTGACCTTCCAGAAAACACCATCCTGGCCACCATGGATGTAGATGCTCTCTACACAAACATCCCACACACTGATGGAATACAAGCTGTCAGGAACAGTATCCCTGATGATGCCACAGCACACCTGGTTGCTGAGCTCTGTGGCTTTATCCTCACACACAACTATTTCAAATTTGCTGACAATATATATCTCCAGATCAGTGGCACCGCTATGGGCACCCGTATGGCCCCACAATATGCCAATATTTTTATGGCCGACCTGGAACAACGCTTCCTCAGCTCCCGTCCACTCACGCCCCTTCTCTACCTACGCTACATCGATGACATCTTCATCATCTGGACCCATGGGAAGGAGACTCTGGAAAAATTCCACCACGATTTCAACAGCTTCCACCCCTCCATCAACCTCAGCCTGGACCAATCTACACGGGAGGTCCACTTCCTAGACACCACGGTGCAAATAAGTGATGGTCACATCAACACCACCCTATACCGAAAACCTACGACCGCTATGCCTACCTTCATGCCTCCAGCTTCCATCCCGGACACACCACAAGATCCATTGTCTACAGCCAAGCACTGAGGTACAACCGTATCTGCTCTAACCCCGCAGACAGAGACCAACACCTAGAAAATCTCCACCAAGCATTCTCAAGAATACAGTACCCACACGAGGAAATAAGGAAACAGATCAACAGAGCCAGACGTGTACCCAGAAGCCTCCTACTGGAAGACAAACCCAAGAAAGAAACCAACAGGACTCCACTGGCCATCACATACAGTCCCCAGCTAAAACCCCTACAACACATCATCAGGGATCTACAACCCATCCTGGACAATGATCCCACACTTTCACAGGCCTTGGGTGGCAGACCAGTCTTCGCCCACAGACAACCTGCCAACCTGAAGCATATTCTCACCAGCAACTGCATACCGCACCATAGTAACTCTAGCTCAGGAACCAATCCATGCAACAAACCTCGATGCCAACTCTGCCCACATATCTACACCAGCAACACCATCACAGGACCAAACCAGATCAGCCACAACATCACCAGTTCATTCACCTGCACTTCCACCACTGTAATATATGCCATCATATGCCAGCAATGCCCCTCTGCTATGTACATCGGCCAAACTGGACAGTCTCTAAGGAAAAGGATAAATGGACACAAATCAGACATTAGGAATGGCAATATACAAAAACCTGTAGGAGAACACTTCAACCTCCCTGGCCACACAATAGCAGATTTTAAGGTGGCCATCCTACAGCAAAAAAACTTTAGGACCAGACTTCAAAGAGAAACTGCTGAGCTCCAGTTCATCTGCAAATTTGACACCATCAGCTCAGGACTAAACAAAGACTGTGAATGGCTTGCCAATTACAGAACCAGTTTCTCCTCCCTTGGTTTTCACACTTCAACTGCTAGAACAGGGCCTCATCCTCCCTGATTGATCTAACCTCGTTATCTCTAGCTTGCTTCTTGCTTGCTTATATATACCTGCCCCAGGAAATTTCCACCACTTGCATCCGAAGAAGTGGGTATTCACCCACGAAAGCTCATGCTGCAAAACGTCTGTTAGTCTATAAGGTGCCACAGGATTCTTTGCTGCTTTTACAGAACCAGACTAGCACGGCTACCCCTCTGATAGAAAAATCTACAACACTCTTACAGCCAGATCAAACACCATCAGATTTTTTTAGTTGTGTGCTAATGTAACTCAAATTATTCAGTTGTCTCACGTTTTCAAAGATGCTTGGAAAGCTTGTCCTATTATTATTTTTAATTTAGCAGGCAATCTTTCTCCCCACTTTTGTTCAATCAGTGTTAAAACATGTTCAGTTTCAGTTCAGCCTGTCATGAACCAATTGGCCAACTTATGTCGGGGAAAAGCTAGTTTTCTGTTAGTTCAAAAGGGAAAATTGCTTAATATCAGTAAGAATAACACCTGTGCTTATTGCAGAATAATGATCGTGGAATTTGTGCCTAATGCAGTTATAAATAAGTCTTTGAAAGCATTTTTTATTATTGTTATTTTAAATAGAGGCTATGAAAAGCCTCAAGAAAGGTCTAGTCCTGTTAATATCACAAGCTGTTTTCCCACCTGCACTCAGAACAGCTTTACTATAGCAGCTGTCTTGGTTAGTGTTGGCACACAACTGTCAGTGTAGGATACCCATGGTTTACATAGGAAATGAACAGAACACAGCTCCAATGGGAGCCTTTAATAATCTGTAGTCTCAAAAGCTGCCATGTGTGGGCACTGGACTTTGAAGTTCTGAGAGGTGAGAAGTTTCAGGAAGATTATTTAAAGTCAATCATCTTTTGATTTTTTAAAGAAGTTTAAGAAAGCTGTGATGATCTTTGCATTTTGTCTTTAATGTTAATTAAATACAGTTTAGGTTTTCATTAGTGTCTTTTGTACAACAGCTCTGATGAACTAGAGAGGGGGCTTGAAAGAATGATGTAACTCAGTCCAAACAAGGTTAACTTCAGCAAACAGAACTTGGAATTTGTTTCATTTACAGTACAGTATTTATCAAATACTATCTGTGAAAACTTGAGCCAAGTTGCAGCAAACTGCTATCATTGAGTACCTTGGGATCAGAGTTGGGTACATACTGCAATAACATTTCCATGTATATTAATTTGAATTTATAAACCAATTCTCTTCTCTGTCCATACCCCTTATGTGTGCTTTTAGGTGAAATTCACACTCGTTCAGAGGAACGATCGAGGCTGTGCTCTGCTTAAGTCTTCAAAATGCTTTCTCTCTCTCTCTCTCTCTCGGCTAATTACAGCTTAGGACACATGCCCTTCCATAGATGAAAGCTGAGCCAGAGCATCCTTTAACTCAGGTGACAGAGACTATGATGTCTGAAGCTGTAGGACCAGCATTCTAGAAAAAAAGAGTATGATTCATTGTGGCAAAGTGGTAGTGTCTAATACTTGTGTTTTTACAGCCAGTGGCCTATTTTGAGGCTGAATTATGATCCTCGGTGTTACTATAGAAAAATCCTCATTCTTTCAAGTGTCTAGAATGAAGTCTCAGACAATAAACCATTTTCTGAAAACTTGGAGTACTTTAAGTGCCATAATTTAATGTGGCTCTTTTAAAATCTTTTTGTCAGGGTACTAATGTTGCTTTCTGTCTCTCTAATTGCCAACGGCACCACATACCACAAAGCTTGAAATATAGGCATTGGTTTGTGCAAGAGACAGTTTATGATTAGGAGTAGTAAAAGTGTCAAATAAGTTGTTGTTATTTGAAAAGTAGATGCAATTTCCTATCAATAAATCTGAGGTAGAGAACACATGGCAACAAAACATTTTCATTGACAACCTGAGCCAGCTCAGGACATTTTCCAAAAGAGAGAGAGAATGTCAGAATCTAATAAAAAATGTCCACTTTTCCCACCAAAATGTGCAATTTCCCTGGAGGGAATGTGCATAGATCCATTTTCCAGAGAGAGTACCAGAAAAGCAAAAACCTAACACGAAAAAGGTTATATAGGAAGCCTGAAGCAGAGCTGGGAAGAGGACCTTGATCTCTGAGGTGATAGGCCCACGTATTAATCCACTAGACCATATTCCCTCATGAAAATTGCTTGAAATCTCTTTACTTAGTTAGGCCAACTGTAAAATCCAGCTAATAAAGTTTAACCACCCTTATAAAGTGCTTTGAGGTCTACATATGAAAAAGCACTATATAAATGAAAAGCATTATAGACAGATTTTTTTTCCAGAGCAGATAACTAAAAAAGTGAGGATTTTAGTGATTTGCCTGGGAAATGATGTCGCCTTGGGTTTAGATATTGGCTGTTGAATTAGAAGATATGGCTTCTGATCTTGACTGACACTACATAATATTTTGTACAGTATCTGAAGATGGGGGGAGGTGTAACCCAGAGACGTAGTGCGGAAATGGTTGGGCTGTGGGGCCCCATCCAAACAGAAGCAGAGGGATGGACCTGCTAATGGAAAGGGGTGCACCCATTGGACTGTACAATGGGTCTCAGCAAGAGAAACCTACCCAGGGAGCATGGCACATTACCATATCACCACCCACTTATTTCTACAAATAAAAAGTTGTAGTGGAGGTTAGAAGTTTGATGATGTCATGAATAAAATGTGTGTATTGTGGGTTGTGGAAGGAAGGCCGGCTCCAGGCACCAGCGCAGGAAGCAGGTGCTTGGGGCGGCCAATGGAAAGGGGTGGTACGTCCGGCTCTTTGGCGGCAATTCGGTGGCGGGTCCTTCAGTCCCTCTCGGAGCCAGCCCTGTGTGGAAGTCAGAACCGGCACTACACATAAGCAGATGAAGCAATTGCTTAGGGCCCTGAGCAGCTCCAGGAGACCCCCTATTATTAGCATGTGCTGTGTGTGGGTCAGCCCAAAACTATTTCTGCAGAAGGTCCCAATTTGCTAGCACCAGCACTGGTGGAAATATTTAAATAGATGTGATCAGAGTAAGTGATATGTGTTTTGTGGTGGTGTAGAAATAACTTAGGTCTGGTCCACACTAAGAAGCGGGGTCGAACTAGGGTATGCAAATTCAGCTACGTGAATAGCGTAGCTGAATTCGAAGTACCCTAGTTCGAACTACTCACCCGTCCAGACGCCGCGGAATCGAAGTCCGCGGCTCCAAGGTCGACTCCGCCACCGCCTTTTGCAGTGGTGGAGTACCGGAGTTCGAACTATCGCTTCCGGAGTTCGAACTATCGCGTCCAGATTAGACGCAATAGTTCGAACTCCGAGAAGTCGAACTCACCGCGTCGACCCGGCTCGTAAGTGTAGACTAGCCCTTAGTTGTTGATTTCCTAGACTCTTTGTATTTGCTTGTGGGAATTGTACTTGAACAGCTTAAAATCTAACTTAAAATATACTTATTTGATAATGCATACTTCACCATACAACAATAACCTTACATAACTCTGGCATAAAGAGAGTAGTATTCTTTCAGAGTTAAGTTTACTATGTATGATGAAATATACACTCCCTCCCCACACTCCCCAGTTGCCAACCATATTACTTAGCAGGCCTGCAAGAGTTTCTCTCCGGGAGCCTGTGGACTGTAATAGTATGAAGTGACATAAAAACAGCTTCTGCAAAACAAAGTAGGATTTATTTGCCAAAAGATGCACAAACACTTAGAAGTGGATTTAAAATAACAGAGACTTACATACATATTGTCTTACCCATGGTTGGCATTTTCCTCAATCCCCTGGGTAGACCTGTCTTAGACCTGGTGCCCCTCCATTTTCACTGGACATCAACCTACAGGTTGTTTACTACAAACCGCCAACTGTCAGTGTCTACCAGCCTGGAGCATGCTTTCCCAGTATACCTCAGTATCAGCCTACAGACCACTGAAACTTCCCCCCATCCTCTCTGTGGGGCCATATTTCAACTGGTCAGGGTCTTTTGAGCGTCAGTTTCTCAGCCTTGGCAAATAGCCCTGTCACCACGCCTGGGGCTTGGGAATCCCACTTCATGGCTATAAACCTGGCTACAGTTTGAGGAAGTGCTTCTTATCTAGGCCATAGTTTTACTTTTCTTGCCTCTTTAATTTTATCTTTCCTTCCTGGTTTCTTTAAACACCTCTGGTTTAGATCCAATTGTGCATTCAGATAGGATAGTATCATTCAGCTGCACCAAGGTACATATGTGGTTTATAAAAAAAATATTTCTCAGTTCTCCACAGTATGTATGGGGAAGTGGGGGAGAAGTATGTTCTGTCTTGTAGTTTCTTTACATTTGTGCATATGAAGGTTGTGAAAGGAGAATGGGAGGAAGCAGTGATGGTGAGCAGTGAATTGTTTGTTACAATGCAACAATAGCAGTATGAAGGCGATTTATAAAGCAAGGTTAGAGCTATGTGTTTCAGAATTAATTATTGCTAGTCATTGATTTGTGCCACCTTAACTCTGACCTCAATACATTGTCACATACAGAGTACAGGTGTAACAGGTAGAATGACCAAGTCAGGCTGACACTGTAGGTGAACATACGGAGCTAGCAGGGATTAATAGTTGTTACCAAGTCTTTGCTGAAGAAAAAATAGGTTATAAGTAAAAGGCAAATAACTCTTTTGCTGTTAAAACTTTAAGATCCTGATTTGCTTTTCACTTATACCCTGATAAATCAGGAACTACTTCAGTGAATTCAAAGAAGTGATTGCAGTGTGAGAGGAGAATAAGGCCATAAAATTTTAAAACTGTCCTATTTTTGAGCTGCTAAGAAAACTTGTGAAGTTTGGAGTTTGTAGGGCTTGTAGTTCTTTTAACTAGAAGAAAATGTTTTAGGAAACATTTCAAAAAGAACTGATTTAAATCCTCTACCAAAGTTAAATATTGACCAAGAAAATATTATGGAAAATGCACTTGGCCTACAAAGAGCTTGTGGTTAAAACTAAAGGTTGAATTCAAACACTGAAGTATGAAATAGATTTTAATTCTGCTTTGTGCAATTTTCAGAGCATTCTTAGCTTTGGAGCCACCAGGGTGCCTCCATAATTGTATATGGACACATGCGTATGCACACTCTAGAAAAAGAGTCAAATTAGAGTTACTCACGAAACATCACAATTTACATCCAACTGTTGAAGTAATAGATTAATTTAATTATCTGGGATCATATATATCCAATCAAACATGCTGCTCCAAAGAAATCAGAAAACAGGGGATGGCTTGCTCAGCCATGACCTCCCTTACAAAAGTGTGGAAAACTCTAATCTCAAAATATTTGAAGGTTTGACTGGTGAAAAGCTTAATTTTTCCGTCAAGATTTATGGATGTGAATCCTGGGCAATTATGCCTGCTGACATGAAGAAAATTCAAGCCTTTGAGATGTGGTTCTGGCACAAAGACTCTGGCATGTCTATAGATGGAAAAGATGAACATTTATGTTGAAAATATTATTTGAGAGACGTGAACTCTGCTCTCAGAAAGCAACAGGCAGAAAATTATGTACTTTGGTCACAGAAGGGAAAGTGATGGAAATAACCTTGGAAAGTTATTATGGAAGGAATGGTAGCAGGTCATCATAGTAGGGGATGACCACCAAGGAGATAGATAGATAATGTGCAGCAGGTCAGTGGGAAGTCAGCTGCTAAGTGTGCAAACTTAATGGTGGATCAAGAAGGTTTTCAAAAATTCTGCTATGATGTCACCAGTATTTAGACATGAATAAATGGACTTTATTTACTTATATAAGGAAATCATAGTATATATTAGTCAGCTGTTTGAGGAGCCATAAGCAATGTTTCCAGTCAGCATGGCTTTAGCCTGTATGGGAAATCAGCTATAATATCTCCTTAGTGTCTCAATATCATATTCTGATGGTGGTATTTAAAAGCAGCTATTAGTCTTTGAGGGCTATTCTAGCCACTTCTAGTATGTATAATAAAACAACAAAAGAAATCTGATTCCTATGCCTTAATGTAGAATGGTTCGCAGTTGTAATTCTACGTTTTATAGACTGTATTTTTAATCTCAAATGACAATTATATTCTGTGCAACATAAATACTCTTTACTTGCTGTGTCTGTACAGATGGGATACCACAACGGTAACTGAGATAGAAAGTTCATGGACTTTTGATAGTCCACAAAAAATAATAAAGCTTGAATGAGTCAGGATGTCACATGTGCCCCAGGATGTCTATAGAACAGGTCAAATACTAGGTGAAATCAGATCTTAAATATTAACATATTTGGCAATTAAACTATTCATCAAAAATATTGTTCAGTGCATGTTATTAGATAGCTGAATAATGAAAAATAATGAAGAAAATTATTCCACGGATGGTAGCATTATTGACTCATTTTTATATTACTCAACAATAGTGTTTCTAGACTTTTGCATGGTCTCTTTGAATAGTTATGCTATATTGTGTTCTCTGTGTTGAATGATTTTGTTGACTCTATTTATCTGGCCATTGTAGAAAATTACACTCCAAGTCTGTCCCCAAACCTGGTCTTTCTCACTCTCACCATCTGAGCCAAAAACAACCTTTTATATAATCCTGACGTAGTCATATGGATTCCCTCCTAGTCACATGACCCCCCCTAGGACTACACCCCTCATTAGCAAACATGGGGAAACTTTTTGTCTCCCCAGATTCCTCTCCACAAAGGTCTTTGCCACAGTAAAAGGCAGCCTCGTGATGCCTGCCCTTAAGGGATCACCATGCTATGCTACACTTTAAAATGTTCATGGTATATTAATTAAAGGAAAACAGTCTGGTTAAATAGGCCAGTCTGGTTAAATAGGCCATTCCCAACTAAAACTTTCCCAATGGCCTAGACCTCCTCCTGCCTACCCCGACAAGGATCAAATAGCTCATGACCATGCAGCCAGTCATCTCCATCTTTGAAATTTGTGGTAGCATTATTCAAATCAGCCACTCTAAGGCAGCAATCAAAGGGATGCATCTACAACTGGTTGATCACAAAGGGCCTGATCCAAAGCCTGATTGGAAGGAAACTCATTGACTTTAATGCTCTGTGTCATGCTGAACAGAATACATTCTAGGCCATCAGAACCACCTACTCTTGGTCTTCTTTTAATTCCTCCCTTTGCATTATGACATATAATCCTTCTGCAATCCTCTTGTTCAGCTTCATGAGAATCTTTCACCTCCATAAACTTGGGTGCGTACAAAAACAACCTACATTTCATTAAGTAGCCTTTCACCACTGCTAAACATGATTTGATCTTTTGGGCTTAAAAACAAGTAAAACTCCATGTAGAATTGTAAACACAATTGGAAACCATCATTCTAGTTCTCTTCCTGTGAATTTGTCTAACTTTTGCCTTCTTTTAAGAGTAAAACCACATGAACGTAATTGTTCTGCTTTGTAGAGCACTGATGTGAAAGGCAGATTGTTCTGGAGAGATACATTGTGCTATCCATTGCTTTATGTCACAGTTTTAAGTCACTGAATAAGATTATTGTACCTACTACAGCCCCCTTTAAAGATAAACCCTTTCACAATAATTTTGCCCTAATACGGTATTGTCAGAAAGCGCAATATGCTTACCTTCATAAGAAAACCTCTCTAATTGGAATTACTGAACCTTGACTTACTTGTCACAGCTACATTGAGGGTGAAGGTGAAATCTTTGAGAAGTCTGTTCTTGAAAATTAGACCAAAGTTGTCTGAATAAAAGCATTATATGAGAACACATCCATATGCAATATATTTTTGCCATTTCTTTTTCCCGTTCTCTGCTTATATACAAAATAAACAGAAAAAAAAACCTTGAACTTTGTAACATTTGAACTTAAATAATAATGTCTAAATTGTTATCAGTTAATGAATGTTATTTCTTGTATTGGAAGAGTTAAACAAAATCACAATTTTTAACTTTGTAACAGGTGGGGGAATTGCAGCTAAAGCCATTGAGCTTAATGGGAATTAGTCATGCGTCCTTGATTGTTCAGATGTTGGAAGAGGGACCTGAATAACTCACTGAGGTAAGTGCTTTTTCTAAGCTCCTAAAGTCTGGATAATAAATAGAAACAAATCATCTCCTAGTGATTAGTAGACATGTCTTTGTAGAATTCATAACAACAAAGCAGGACAGTCCTTGTGTTTTAGCATTTTGTTTCCACAATTACAAAGTGAGTATCAAAGCAATAATCAGGAGACCCTCTTCTTTATTTGATTTATTTTTGCTGGAGAGATTGTGGGACAAGTAAAAAAAATATAGTTTAATAATATTGTCCTAATAATAGAAATGGATAAAGAGAAAGTATGCTCAATTTCAAGTATTGATCATTTTCTGTATTTTCAGAGATTACAAATATGGGTATATGGTGAGGAGTTTTGTATATATTTCCAGAGATAATTATTCATTAACCAGAATCTTTAGTTGATGCAATATCCTTGAGAAGATAATGAAAAAAATCCCAGAAAGTACTTGGCCAATTATGCAACACCGCACCATTTGGGAAAAATTATTTCTAACCTCAGCTGATGATCACTTTATGTCCCTATAAATGTTACTGTTCTAAATAAATTTCCCTCTAAGCATTTCAAAGCACTAACATAGCTGATCAAGTAACCATTCATGTTATGTTAATTAATGAAGCCTTTTTAATTTATCACAGACTTATTCTTATATCTTTGTTTCATTTAATAGCTTGTTGCATGCATAAAATTTGGAAGACTTTACAATCTTTAGTTACAATAACATAAAGCAGTAAAATTAATTTTAAAAATAATTGCTGTCTGTAAGCTTAACTGACCGGTCACTGTAAAGCTTAATAAAAACTAATTTCCTAATGATATAATGGTTCATAGTGCTCACCAAATGGAATTATTTTAGGAAAGGTAAAGTGCTTCTTTCAGTGATCCTATTTCCACAGTGACTTGATTAAAATGTGGCTGGTTTGGCACCTAAAGGGTACAAGATCAGGCAAACTATATTGATGGTGAACCAGTGTGCTTGTCCACATGGGTCCTTGTTTAGTTTTCATCCTGTTATCAAAGTTACATCGTCCAATGAAATGAGGATTTTGTTATGAATGTGGCATATTAGAGCAGTTAGCCTGGAAATTTGAACCAGATTTCTTGTCTCCGAAGAACAGTTCTCAATGAAAAGATCTTTTTTGTTAGCTCATTAGGAAATAAAGTCTATAGTATGCTACCACTCCTGATTGTCATCCTTGTTTGCATATCATGGAGATCACTAGAAAGTGAGCTACTAACAAATGACTGCCCCCGCAAAATCTGTTTGGATATTAAATTATTATTCAGAGTTCAGGAGTGTTGGAATGTATAATATATAAGGCAATCGTGAAAAAAAAAAAACAGAGAGCCTAATGCTGTGTGGGAAATGTGCCTAGCACCTCTGCTGATACCCTAAACAGCCATTCTGTATTGTACATTAGTTAAAGGTCTTTATGAAAGAGCAGAAGGAGAAGGGAAAACACAAAATGGAAAATGAATTACTTAAGATTAAATAGTTCTTATTACTGAAATCGGCAACATGTAGAGCTAACGGCAGATATTTTCTACAGACAGATGGAATGCTCAGCTATCCCAGCAGCATTAGTATGAAGTATCTGGTAAGATTCATTTTTTAGACATTTGCATATAAATATAAACATCATTAGTAGGGGCTAATTGCCCTGTAGGAACTAAAATGTGAGAATTAGCATCTTCAGTTTTGTTTTGTTTTTCTGGGTTTTTTTTTTATTTTTTTTTTTTTATTATTTTCAAAGTATCTCTAACACCCATCATGTTTGGTACTGCATGGCTGCAACAGATAATTGCTACCATTAAGAATCTCAAATGCAAAATCAAAACCATTTGGCATGGCTTCCAGGGCCACCCAGCACAGTAAGTAACTATAGAAAATGACTATACTAGTTTTATGTTCATGCATATTCATAAGGGCACTTAATTTGACATTCATAGTAGGGGGCTTTTGAAAGTTTGTCATCAGATCAGCCCCCAAACAAGACCTAACATCAAAGGTAATGTGATATTGTACATCACACACAAAAATGCTTCTAGGAGGCAGCGCGTAACACTGAAAGAATTATTTATTTTAGCTGTTCAGAAGAGAAATGATACTTCTAGAAAAATGTAGACTACAAGCCCTTAGCTTCCTTGTTTGTTTTATTGATCACAAAGGTCAGTGGTATATGTTATTCAAGACTTGGTTCATGGGCCAAGTTTCTGTGCAGAGATATATAGGTTTCTGTGTTTAATATCTTTGACTCTTGAAGAACGTAAGGAAGATTCTGTGAACACATATGACAAAGCCAATGGGAAAAAATGTTCATATTAACTCAACACTATCAGTTTAAAAAAAAAACAGCTGCATATGAAATATTGAAAAAATATTTTGTGTTTCTGAACTCAAGTGCTGCCTTCGTCCAGTGCTATGTTCAGAAGAGAACTTGCTGACACCATACCTAAAAAAGAAAAAGGAAAAAAAAACATTTCCATGACATTCAGCAAATGTTTATTCTAGTGGAACAAATGTGTTAAATTATAGATTAGAAACAGTACAAAGAAACCTTTACAAATGTTTCAGTTTCAGTTTTGCACATAGAAAACAACCTTACACTTAAATGAAGCACTCCTTGTTAGAGTAAAACATCTGCATAACAAGGTATTGCACTAGATTTTCTAACATTATTTTCAGCACGGATGCACAACAAAGAACTGGAAGTCACTGATTATTGGTTGTGGTGTTTTCCCAGATAGTTCCAACTGCTTTTCTTTCTGTTTCCCAATTGTTTCATCTGCCCTTTCTCTAACTCATCTATCTTTCTTTGATTCTCTATCTAGTTTCTTATTTTTCTCTTCATTACTCTGGGCAGTTTCTTGCTCATCAAATGATGAATACTTTCTGATATGGTCTCTCAGAAAATAACAGTGGGATTGTGGAATTGTGTGCTTGCCAGAAATGTCCTGAGTATCTGACTTTTGCCTGCATTGTTATTTGCATACAGGTCCCAGTCAAATACAAATCTTCATCTTTGCCTTCAAGATTCTGCACAGCTCTGCCCCGTCAATGTGTGCATCTCATCCCTCTCCTAGGGACATTGTGTTCCATCAAGTCCCTTTGTGTTTTTTTTAACTTCCCAATCCCCTATGACTGAAATGTCCTCCCACCTCCTGGTCAACATGTAAACTCCCTCTCCACCTTCAAGTATTTCCTTAATACCTATCCATTGCAGAAAAAATCTCCTATGCAAGGTCCGAACTAGATATCCAGATGTTATCTACACTTACACAGTGTGACTTTCTGTCCCCCTCTAGTAACTGTACCACAAGGAAGATTCTTAGGCCTGGTCTACACTACGCGTTTAAACCAGTTTTAGGAGCATTAAACCGATTTAATGCCACAACCGTCCACACTAAGAGGCCCTTATATCGATATAAAGGGCTCTTTAAATCGATTTCTGTACTCCTCCCTAACGAGAGGAGTAGCGCTAATATCGGAATTGCCATATCGGATTAGGGTTAGTGTGGCCGCAAATCGACGGTATTGGCCTCCGGGTGGTATCCCACAGTGCACCACTGACCGCTCTGGACAGCAATCTGAACTCGGATGCAGTGGCCAAGTAGACAGGAAAAGCCCCGCGAACTTTTGAATATTTCCTGTTTGCCCAGCGTGGAGCTCCGATCACCACGGGTGGCGATGCAGTTAAAAATCAAAATAAAGAAAGAGCTCCAGCATGGACCATGCGGATGTGATCGCAGTAAGGGCAGGCAAATCTGTTCTATCAGAGCTCCGTTACAGAAGACGAAATTCAAAATCATTTTTAAAAAATCTCCAGACAGACGCCATAGCAGAGGGACTCAGCGCACTGCTGCGTGACAAGCCTAACGGAATGCCAAAGAATCAAATGGAAACTCATGGAGGGAGGGAGCGGGGACTGGAGGACTCAAGCTATCCCACAGGTCCTGCAGTCTCCGAAAAGCATTTGCATTCTTGGCAGAGCTGCAAATGCTTCTAGGGTCAAACACAGTGTCCGCGGTGGTGACACTTCCCCCAGAAGTGAAAGGGAAAACAATCCTCTCTTGACTCTTTTACATGTCACCCTATCTTTACTGAATGCTGCAGATAGACGCGATGCTGCAGCAGTCAACACCAACATCCTCGCTCCCCCCCCCACCATGGGTGGCTGATGGTACAATATGGCTGATATCCAGCGTCATCATCAGCCCTTTGGCAGATGTTGTAGTGCAAAAGGACTGGTAACCATGCTGACTAGCATCACTGAGGTCGATCAAGGGCGCCTGTGTAAAAAACTCCTAATTTTTCCTGGTAGATGGTGCAGTATGGCTGGTAACCGTCTTCATCATAGCAACAGGGGGCTGAGCTCCATCAGCCCCCGCCCTTCATGTGTAAAGAAAAGATTAAATTGTCCCTGGACTAGCAGCGGGATGCTGGGCTCCTCTCCCCCACACTGCTTAATGTCCTTTCTGGGCTATCATAGCAGCTGGAGGCTGCCTTCCCCTCATTTCTCACTAACAAGTCCTGCATTCTTTATTACTTCATCACACAAGTGGGGGAACACTGCTACAGTAGCCCAGGAAGGCTGGGGGAGAACAGAATCAACAGGTGGGGTTGTTGCAGGGACACCCCCTGTGAATGGCATGCAGCTCATCATTTCTGCGGGATCTGACACAGAGCAGCTGTGCTCTCTGGTTCTATGATACACTGATTCTATAGTACACTTTACCCATATTCTAGGCAGGACTGATTCTATTTTTAGATACCAAAAAGGAGGGATTGACTCAGGGAGTCATTCTCAATTTTGGCTTTTGCGCCCCCGGCTGATCTCAGCCAGGGGCACTTATGACAGTAGCAGAAGGTGCAGTGCAAAAGGACTGGTAACCATGATCATCTTTTTGCCAATTTATAGCATGGTAGATGCTACAGTATGGCTAGTAACCATCTCTGCTGTCATGCAAAAGCAAATGCATACTGCTGTGTAGCGCTGCTGAATCGCCTCTGTCAGCGGCATCTAGTACACATACGGTGACAGTCACGAAAGGCAAAACAGGCTCCATGCTTGCCATGCTATGGCGTCTGCCAGGGCAATCCAGGGAAAAAAGGCGCGAAATGCTTGTCTGCCGTTGCTTTCCCAGAGGAAGGAGTGACTGACGACATTTACCCAGAACCACCCGCGACAATGATTTTTGCCCCATCAGGCACTGGGATCTCAACCCGGAAATTCCAAGGGGCGGGGGAGGCTGCGGGGACTATGGGATAGCTATGGAATAGCTACCCACAGTGCAACGCTCCAGAAATTGACGCTAGCCTCGGACCGTGGATGCACACCACCGATTTAATGTGTTTAGTGTGGTCGCGCGCACTCGATTTTATACAATCTGTTTTGCTAAACCGGTTTATGTAAATTCGGAATAATCCCGTAGTGTAGACGTACCCTTAGTGTGCTACAGCCTGTGAGCTAAGAGAATTGCGACTCTTAGCTCAGGCATTAGATAACCTGTGATTCAAGGTTCCAGGTTCAGTTCTTGCTACTGATAGCCCACCTCATTAAGTAGCTAGCATGGTGCATACCATGCAAAACAAACAATCTCTCCACCATACTTTGTGTTTAGTTTACTCCTGTCCTTGCGTCATGCCATCTCTCCCTGTGTCACATCATGCCATATCCAGTCTAGATTGTATGATCCCTGGCTCAAGAAGTCTTCATTCTCTATGTAAAGTGCCAGGGATATCTGTATCACTGAATACAAACATTAAATAACAAGCATAAAAATGTGTGTTATTGCACACCAACAGGAAAATAATGTTTCAATGCCTATGTAAGACTCTGTAGCAATGACTTAATGAAATACATAGGTAGCCAATATAAGACAGTTTAGACTGCCTTTGTATAGGACGTTAGTTAATTCCCAGCTCCATAATGGTTCATTGTAGTGTATTACAAAACACATGCAGGTTTCTGTAGCATGGTTTTTGCACTAAAGCATAAAGACTAAAGCTGCCTCACCATTTTTTTCTGTCCAAATGCCTTTTACACTGTGGCATCAGATATTGCAGCTGTATATCCATAGGCTGTGGGCCAGATTTGCCCATGGTTTTCACAAACTTCTACCAGTGCAAGCCCTTGTAGTGGAGTGGCATGGGGGGAAATTTCACAAGGCACCTGCAAACCCACTCCACTAGAAGGAAGGGTGCACAGCCAGCCAGTGTTGCCCTGAGAGTGGGAGGTGCTGGACAGGGTAGTGGCGCAGCCAGTGGATCTGATGATTCAGTGCATTCTCCAGCAACTTCATAGAAGAATAAAGCTGCCTTTTTCCCTTGCAAAACTGACTCTCACCCTGTTGTAGTAACCATCACCACTACTGGCACAGGAACGTATTGTTTGCACTTCTCTGAATAATGAATGTGTGTCCTGGATATGGTAAGGTATTGGACTTTACTTTCTGGATCAGGGTGACAAATGTCAATACCCCTGTCACATGGCAGGGATTAATATCCATAGACTCCAGTGACTATTGATACAGATTCATATCTTGCCCCCTGATTTACATCCAGAGGCCATATAATAACCACAGGTGTGGAATTCTCAGAGAGATCAAAGTGCTGTCTTTGTTTTGTTTTCCACCCAATTTAATATCTTTAGATCTACTTACAGAACAGATGAGTGACCCTCAGAAGATTCAGGTTCTGTATTGATAGGCTTTCAAAAGTTTGGTTTCTTACCCAATCCAGTCATGTATGCAGAAGTTGACCAAAACATTTATGAAACATATGAAGATGGTCTTCCACCAGTATAGTGCTTCTTATCTGGTAGAGATTGTCAGAAACCACTTTTCCTTTTGTTACTGAAATTTCATTTTGATGGAAATTTTATGGCCTGTTCTGTAATCCTCAAGGGTATGTGAACTGTTTGTTTACATTGATAGCAGGAAGCCAGTTAGGACAGGACGTAAGAAGATTCTAAGCAGAAACAATGTGCTGAAGAAGAGAGAGAGAGACAGAATATACTTAGAGATAGCATTGGAGTTATTTATTCACTTTTAGATGGTAATTGACTCTGTTATTCATTACCATAGGCATATGACAGTCCTGGTTAAAAATGATACCAAAACATCCTATTTTCATAGGTTTTTAAGCACTTCCAATTCTGGTCTCAGCCAGGAAGCAAGAAAAGACTAATCTGAACACTTGAAAAGCTCAAAAAAGGGGAGGGGAGTTCAAGTTTTGCACTCAAAATAAGTGACAGAAGTTCAAGGCATGTTCATATTTAATTGGATCTCGTTCACCCATTCATGATCTTTAGTGCACTTGCAATTAAATATTTCACACATAATCCCATGCACAGTCAGTTACAGACCTGGTTCCTCTAAAACCACCCTGCAGAAAATGGGTGCCTTGACTTTAAAAGGGGTTGTCCAGGGTATTCATAAAAATATGGCATTGCAAGAATTACAAAATAAGCTGCAGCCATAGGATGAATAGGATTTTAACTCTCTGAACCTTTCAGTTAATCTGTATCTGAGATCAGTCTTTTTGAAAGGTTGTGCTGTAGCTAGTGGTTTCCTTGCACATTAAACTCGACAGATTTTTTCCTCTTTTTTTTTTTTTTTAGGGCAAGGAAACAATTGTTCTTCATTCAATGATATTTGAAACAGGAGAGGCTGCCTACAACTGTTACTAGCTATTACTTTTAGTGAATGTAGCAAAATACAGCAGAAAAAGAAAAGCAATTAAATCATCATTCGGCCATCATCCTTCTTATCGCCACCATTCTTATTGTAAGGAAATAACATTCATGCACAGATGGCAACTCTGTGGGGGGGAAAAGAGGAGAGAAAAAATAGATGACAGCGTAGTTAGAACACAATCAATAGTCATAGATAAAAGCCAATATACCTTAAATATGTGAATTATATATAAAAACATTACAGAGCAACTGTATTTTTTATTTTATTTTTTGCTTTCTCTTAGTGATAGAACATCTTCAAAGAGTAGGGAAACAATCAGTATATAGACGCCACTATTATGTAAAAGTTTGCAATACTCCAGTCAGGTGCAGTGACTTATGAGTTAGCAATGGAACACATGAATATTCTGCTCTGCAGTGTTTAAGCTCAAATGGAAAAGAAATAAATTGAAAGGGAAAATATGAATGTCAGGTTGGATTATATATGTGCAACAGTTAGAAACTGAAATATGTGTAAGTGTGCAAATCAAACTGGTAACAATTCAGCTATTCACTAAAAAAATGTGATGTGTGTTTTCTCCAGCTTTCCCAGCAGTGTTTATTTGGTGTGTAGGTGGTAGGCAATAAAATAACTTGTTGAGTCCTTCTTTTAACTGAATATTCTAAAGCCATTTTTCATGGGCCTATTTAACAAACTTTCACTCATATTTTTGCCATTGGAGCTCAGAGGTTTTTGGAGGAGAAAAAATTGCTGCATTAAGGACTGAGGTGCATTTGCTCAAGGAAAACAATTTAAGAAAAATAATCTACCAACTCTGTAAAATAACCTGCACTATTCTACAAAACACTGCAGTTTAAAATTAATCTGTGACTCTGGTGCATCCTCTGTGTAAATCCTGCCAGTCCCGTATTATGGGAAGCCACCTAATATTGGAGGCCACCAATCCAGGAGCTCCTGCTGGACTCAACAACCTAACCCTGGGGGCCTCCAGCATTGACTCAGGGGCTCCTAGCTGGGTCTCCAAACCCTGCCCTACAATGGGGGCTGGACTAGATGACCTCCTGAGGTCTCATCCAATCCTAATCTTCTATGATTCTACGAATGCCATAGTGGCCCTTGGCTGGGCCCAAAGCCCAATCTCAGAGGTCCCATGTGACACCCTATTGGTGGCTGGTTTGGGCCCCCGACTCCACCCTTAGCCCCTCAATACCATCCCAGCCCCACGCCGAAGCTTGCCAACCCCACCATGTATAGGAACATAGCCTGAGATTTCATCCCATTTCACCAGTTAGGACAATTTTTTCATGCAACATTGTTGAGACAAAAAACAGACAAAAATCATGCTTTAACCTGAACCTCCTAAAGGTCTCAAGGTAGCTAATAAGGGCATAAATTATTGGCTTTGCCTGTAATTTTCAAGCAGCTAAACTGTAAGCAAGAAAGACCAAGAGACAGTAGATGTAATGTGCTATCTTGTGCTTTTTTGATTCCTCTTTCTCTTCCATGCATTCAGTTGTCTTTGTCATAAGACACAGGATCAAACTTCAAGAACACATCAAGAACTACCACTTTAAGGCTTTTAATATCATCTAAAAGACTGTCAAATGAGTGGTTTTCTCTTTAAAAGAATCTACACAGCTAAATAAAAAAAGAGTAATGGAAATTGTTAGAATGAAGTTTTACTTATCTTTTTAGCAATTAAAATGTAGATATATTTCTTTTTTTAAAAAATGTGTTTGATGAAAGGTTAAAATGGTGAATGTTTCTAGTGTAAGTAGGCCTATGTCACCTGCCACAAAACCAAGTCATGATTAACTGTTTAACAATGTGGTAGGAAAGGGCCAGTGTATGTTCTCAGGGGTGGGTAGCAGGGAGATTGGTCTGGCTTTTTCTGGGCCAGAAGGGGGAAGAGCCCTCTGAACCCCTTTTATAGCTGGTCAGGAAACAGGATTTTCCTTCCATGGGAAACCCCAACATTTGGGGGTGGGAGGAGATAATTCAAAATTCGACTGAAAGCCAAAATTTCAAAAATTTCCTGTTAAATTTAAATGTAAATAATTTTTTTTAGAAACACCAAAACATTTCACTGACTAGTGTCAACACTTTTGTATTATATTACATGTGTTATATATACATATTAAATAATATATTCAATTGCTATTTTAATATAATATAATCAATAGAAAAGAAAGTAATCAACATATTTCAACATTGTTGAAATGAAACATTGTGACATTTTCCTGTCCAAGCTTTTGTTGAAATGAATACATTCCCTCAAAACATTTATATGTTGATGCTGCTGCATTTTTCAACAGCAAACTGTTCCATCGTTTTTTGTCCGGCTAACTCTACTTGTAAAGTTTTGTCACCCTCAGCATTGCCCTCCTCCCCCATCTCCACCCCCTCTACAAGGGCTCTCAGTATGCTCATGTGCTTGGCACGAGGAGCTACCTAATGCTGAACAAAGACTGGGAGTGGTTGGATCATTACAAAATCTAAACTTAATTTCCCCAATACTAATTTCTTCCTACTGTTACTCACACCTTTTAGTCAACTGTCTGTAATGGGCCACTCTCTTACCACTTCAAAAGTTATTTTTCCTCCCTTGGTATCCTGCTGTTAATTGATTTATCTCATTAGACTAACCTAACACTTGGTAACGCACCCCCATCCTTTCATGTATTCATAACTGCTCCTGTATTTTTTACTTCATACATCTGATGAAGTGAGTTCTAGCCCACAAAGCTTATGCCCAAATAAATGTGTTAGTCTCTAAGGTGCCACAAGGACTCCGTGGTTTTTTTTCCCTAATGGGAGCTGTGCAATCCCTATCATCTCAGCCAATTGGCCCAACTAAAGGATCTGGCAGAAGACTATTATCTCCATGTCCCTGAAGCAAGAGTTTTTATTGGCCTGTTCATTACCTACGGTATCTTTCTTTGCTCCGGAACACCGGCTCCTACTCTTGAGAGTAGAGGAGGGCAGGATTTCTGGTCCTTTCTGTGGATGAGATCTCAGTTGCTTGGGGGATGGGAAGGAATATTTCCCATACTGCCAGACTGATTCGGTTCCTTTGCCTTCCTCTCAATGTTCCAGAGACACTGTGGGTAAGTTAGGTTTTCAAAGTGTTTAAGTTATGGCAACTTGATAGGTATTCAGTGCAGGTACCAATTGAATATGGAGTCCAGTTCCCTGATAAAACAGTGTCGGAATGAGGATTAAGGGAGGACAACCCTCAGTGAAAATTTGCAGGGAGGGAGCAGGGCTCTTAATGTGCAGTACAATGAGGTGACACTCCCTTTTCATGAACCCTTGTATGGGGTCCCAAAAACAGTACTGGGCCCAAGTCAAGGAATTGGAAAATAGGATTGCGGGAGTTATAGACTGTTCCCCTGCAAGTGGCAAAGATTTACTGACCTGCACTGGATGAGATATTGCTGGTTAGTTTTCCAGATGTGTTAAATTAATGAAGTAGTTGACTAGCTTTCATTGTTTTGTCTGCCAGCCTGTCTGGGCTGATGAGATTTCTAGAAATGCTTCTAAACCATAAACTGCTATGTGAAGGACTATAAAGATAAGCAGAGTCGTTGTCTGGAAGAGTGGACCATGACGTTTTAAAAACAGAATATTTAAAGTGTGTAAGCCCTCACCAGAGTTTCATCTTGCATTGTTTTTTGTTTATAAGATTTTTTGTGTGCGTGTGTGAATGTTGACACTGATTTTTAGATCTGAAAATTGGCCCCTAATAGAAGCATACATGAATATTAATTGCTATACAAAGACCTTTACAATTGTGAAGTGATTTTGCAAATCTTTATCTAGAAAAAAAAGAATGTCAGACTTAAGTAAGTCAGGTAATACTTATCCCTAGCTGCAGGTCTGCCAGAGCTGAAGAAGAAAATTTTGTACTATGTAGAATTACAATTCATATTATGCCTCAAATATAAAATAAACATCCAAATTAGTCTAGCAGGACTTGGCCATGATCTGTTTTAAAGATAGGAAGAAAGTGTTATTACTTTGGTCATAGCGAAATATGTCCAGCTATGGCTTAAGCCCAAATTTACTGACTACCATGCAGTTTCCCATAAGTTAAGATAACACACTGCCAAGGAATAAGGGTTTATATTCATGTCCAAATGGCAAATATTAGAGTTTAAACAGGAATGGAACTAATTGAGCTTGAACTGTGAAAAAAATTATACATATTGAACAGTTTTCAAAATCAGCCTGTTTTTCAGTTTGAGCTTATTTGTAAGCACTTGTGGTGTGGGAGGCGTTATGTCAATAACATTTTCATTCAAGATCAAGAAACAGATTTTTGCACACTCTGGTTGTCCCTGAAAATCCTGAAACAGCTAGGTGCTCAGATACTATGATGATGAGGATGGTAGAAAAGGCTGATTAGAACAGAAACTTTTCATTCTCTTTCAAGTTTCACTTGTATTGCTCACTGAAATGAAGTCACATGGAGTTGGTTCTCAGTCCCTGATTGTCTGAGACCTCCTTGTTCTCAGCAAAGCTATTTTTGCTTGTTTTTTCACAGAAAGTGTTCTCTGTTACTGGGACCTATTTAAAAAAAAAGACAAATACCAATAAATTCCTTCATTTTCAATTCACTGAGGTCCTTTTGAATTAAACACCCATATATTGGCAGTCAGGAGGAGGAAAAAATACCCCTCCCTTAGAGTTCTGACCTGCTGCTATGGTCTAGTTATTTTGTTTGTTTATATAGTTATAGACCTTGGCAAGGTTTTTAAAAGTATTTAGGCATTTTAGTGCTTAGCATTGGGTTTAGGTTCCTAAGTTCCTAAATCTATTTTGAAAATGAGACAGGCTCCTAAATTAGTTATGCATTGCAATGCTGAGAACTTCTACACCTAAATATTTTTAAAATCTGGGTCCTTGTCCTTCGTTTTTATTGGTCTGACTTAGATCCACAAACAGCAGTTTAGAGAAGTTGTATGCTCATGTGTGAAAGCTCTGCCACCCTTTACCCAAAGCAAGTGTGTCTCTAACTCCCAGAGAGGAAGTGTGGATCCCTTCTGCAGAGCAAGGTGTCCTGATGGAAACATTGTTAAAATGGTGCTTTATTTTTTTAGCTAAAAAGCAGGTGCCATTGTTTAGCTCTTAGTTATGTTAGTTCAAGGAAATTAACTGTATTAATAATTTTACAGTAGTTGAGATTTCTGATTCTCAAATAATAATAATAATAATAATAATGCCCAAAACCTCAAACATCTTGAATTAAGGTAGATATGCATCAAAACCATGCAAAAACTGGCACTTGTGTATGTTTTCTCTGTGGGAAAAGTCATACTGGAAATGCCAGGGACATTAAATCACCCAGTATGAAATTGCAAGAGATTTAATGCAAAGAACATGCCTACTTTCACACAGTGCTGGTATTGACCAAGAAAATAGTTAGCCCTTCCCGCCCCCGCCCTTCCTCCCTCCTCCCCCCCTCCCCCGCAGGATCTTCAGTCTTATAATTTAGATTGTACAAGAAAATATTAGCTCTTTGTATCATTGTTCATTTAAATGCAGGACATGGCCTTGAAGCAGAACAGATAGAGGGAATATGTGAAAACAAGTCTGAACTTCTGAATTATATTAGTGAGGTTTAAATTCTTCTTTGAAGGATGAAGACTAACACAGATTCAGGTCTGCAAGATTAGCCACAGGAAATCATCAGCTAAATTAATAAGTAATTTGAGAATGAGTGAATGGAATAGCAACATTTTAAAGACAAGCATTAGCAGTTAGCATAAGGTTAGACTTGCTTTAGAAATAGTAATCCAGGTCATGACATGTTATAACCCTTTCACAGAGGTAATGCAAATCTAAGAGACAGACAGAGTATATTAGGAACACAGCCCAAAACAAAGGCATGGGCTGAATGCTGTTGGCTTTGGGAGACATAATGTCTCAGCTTTGTGTATTTATTTACAACTTTGGCCCAGATCACCCAGTCCCTTGGGAAAACTCACAGGACGAAGGCAGGAGAGCAAAGTCTTGAAGTTCCCTTGTGTTGTTTCTTCTGATTTCCACCACTGGAGAGCCAGAGTGGCCAACCTAGCACAGCAGAAGCAAAGGAGCTCAATCCCGTCCAGATGCCCAGAGATTCTCTGCAAGTCCCCATCCATAAAGAGAGCCTGTGCTTCCACACTAGTTCTGAGGATCCTTCCAAGCTTTCTGTCATCACAGCTCCAGTGCCAGCAGGGATTGACTTGTCAGGAACAGTGTTTAGACCACCCCCTAGGGAGTCCTCAGCACAGAGGGGTTTCAGCTAAGGAAGTAATGGATCTTTAACTCCTGAGCATATCTCGGATAGGTTCGGTCATGATATCCCTATTGGGCTGCTGGGACCTATATGTTGGGGAGAGATTCTTGACAGTATTATCTGGCCTTTTATTCCTTCTTAAATTACATTGTACAGAAAAATCACCATCAGGAGAAGGAAATTGCTAAACACATGTAAGAGCTACAGAAAGGAATGAATTCAACCTTACTCTCTCTGCCTATGCAAACGATTCTGTCTTTAATAGAGAAATATTATGAAAATTTGCAAAGTGCTTAATTAGAGCAGTGTGAACTATTAATATGGGGTAAATATCACCACTATGCAGAGCACAGAGCCTATGCACCACTTAGGCCCAATTCAAGTCCTCAAGTTAGGACATACTTGATACTTAGGCCCTGTTCTGGTCACAGATTTAGCCTTTTCTTCTCTTCATGAATTATCCACAAACAGACTTCAATGTATACTAACATGTTTGTTCATCAGTAAAGGCCAGATTCTCTTATGCAATCTGGCCACTTTGGCCTGTCTGGAAAGGTGCCACATCTCCTCAGCGGGGCATTCCCCAGCCTTGGGGAGTACCTGAGCTGTCATGGTAGTGCAGCTGGAACACCACTATACGTTTTTCTTGGTGGGAGAAGTGACTCCGGGGGGGGGGGCATAATCAGATGGTGTAGTGCAGCCCTGAGGCCTCATAACCCAGGACCCCCCACCACTCTCAGCTGCACCTAGGGGACAGTGGGCACATATAAGAATCTGAACCAAAGTGCTTCATGCAATGTATTTCAATTCATTAATTGCTCATGCTGTTCACAGTAATTACTTCTTTGAGTATTTCGTATTTGAAGCTTGATATTTGCCTATATGACTAATTTATTTAAATCTCGTATTTTCTTTGCACTCTGAGCAAATTTCATAAACAGGAATAGGGCTTGAATAAGTCAGTAGGGCTAGTGGTCTGTTTCAAGATGACTGGGCAAATGCTTCCACATAAACCTTTGCACAAAAACATATTTACAAAAAGCATTCACAAGACGTTCCCTTTCTATTCAATTTCTTCTGCATTTAAAAAAATTCAATGATGTAAATATTTAGGGGAAATAAATAAAAGGGTCACAATTACGATCAAAGCAAATTTGCACTGTTTATTTGAATGAATGTTTGCTAACTTTTTTTAAGTCTCATTCAGATATAGTGTTTATACATAGTAAATTTTTAAAAAACCAAGAAACAGAAAGATGTCTGCCTCTGTAGTTTAAGGGCCTGAAAATAAATTTGTTTTACTTTAATAAATCCTTTGCTAAAAAGATCCTTAATACAGCCTTATTACTTTATTTAATGCTTATACATACACACTTGGTTCAACTGATATAGGGTCCTAAATTTGTAGTTGTTGAAAATCTAAACATATAAACACACATTAATCCCGGAAAAAAACCTGAGCGCCACTTTTGTCCCAGCTAAATCCTATTTTGAGGGCTTCACAGGTGCAAAGATATTTTGCTTCACCTTTGTGCAGGAGTGAATGTCATTCTCCAGTGGAGAGGACTAGTACAAGAATCCTGTGTATCATTTAAGTGGAATTTAAGTGCTTCATAGGATTTGTGTAGGCCTCATGCACAGGGGAGACATTCACCCATTAAGAGGATGTAGAAATAAATATCTTAGTGTTTTGCTTATATTCTTTTCAGATAATGTACAGTATATATATTGTTTCTTTAATTAAATGTCCAAAATATGTATTACATTCTTTCTGATTAAAAAGAACTCATTTTCTATGCATAGTAATCTCAACAGACTCTAAATTGGAATCTAAAAAGACAGCACTGTTAAAAGTCTAAACAGAGGATTTTCTCATCTAGTTAACTTTATTTATATACGTTTCCCCAGCACTGCTTTTATTTTTTCAGCACTACATGCACGCACGGCCATGTGTGTGTGTGAGAGAGAGAGAGAGAGAGAGAGAACTGGAAAAAATAAAAGCAGTGTTGAGGAGACTCTACACACACACACACACACAAATCTTATTTTACTTTTTATTCTCTCTAAACACTGAAAGCCAGGAACTACTAGTTATTTCACACCAGTGAAAAGTGTTGATGCTTGATATTACATCTTTCATAATATAGCTACTTCCATTTCCGTATTTATATTAAAGTTTAGTATTCTGTGTGTCTGTGTGTGTGTGAAATGAAAGTTCACACTAGTGACTCATTGTCATGGAATAGGTTACTGGGTTATTAATATTTTAACATTTTTCTTTGGCAAACATTAAAGCAATTGCAGTAAAGTATAGAAATAAGAATAGATTTATAAATAAACTGCTTTTGGAAACAAGTAGGATAATTGTTGTCTGATCCAATAGCATTATTTTGAAAGTTATATATTTAAAAAGGCAATAATATTTCCCATAGTCTAATAGAACCTTTTTTCTCTCTGAGTCATAGTTGATAAACCTCTCTTTGGAGCAGAGATAAAGTTCATTTTAAATAATAATGTTTTGCATATTCCCATTATGGCAGACACATTATTCTAAAAAGTATGCTGTGCTATTTCTATGGGCTATGAAAACAAAAAAAAAGTGAGTTTTCAGACTATTAAAAAAAAGAACAAATGTTCTCACCATATAATTAGGCCTTGCATATCATGAACATTGTTCTTGTGACTGTTTTTATAATTTAACATAGTTATATCAGAGAGGTTAAAAATTATGCATGCAGTCTTTATTATATTACACATATAAGTTTGAAAAAAGCCTTTCCCTGCACTAAAAATAATAAATTAACTAAATAGATTCATTGTGTCGAGAAAAATATATTTCTTGAGCCTCAAATAATTTAATTCCTTTTTATTCTAGGCATAAAAGTAATTTTTTCCTAGGGGGAAATTATTGCTTAACTACTGTTATGTATTCACTGGCAGTCTCAGCCACTCAGCCAAAGATAGTTCTGAAAAGGAAATAGAGAGAGCTGATTGAAGAGAAATCCTCAAACTAAAAATGAAAAATAGAAGACTTTAGACTTCATGTATTTCTTTTATAAGGAATTTGCAATGGTCCTAGTGCCAGAAAATCACTTAAAAGAGATTTTTTTATCAGTGTTTCTTCATGATCCATTGTGGGGATAATCCTCCAAATGCTTGCTCGTGTGAGTAACATTCCTTATGTGCATAACCATTTGCAACATGGGGCCCTTAAGATATGGTACACTTCATAGGAAACCTGGGTTCATATTCACATTTGAGCCCAACTCCCAACTACTGACTACAGAAAAATCTGATATGCACCAAAAGCCTCTCAGGATGCTATCTGATCTATGGTCTCATCCAGAGGTATGGGTCTGAGCCCACATCCTCCTATGGCATCCAAGCCCACTCATTTTTCAGTGTAGCCACAGCAGAAGCCTGGGCACCAAGCTTGTGTTCTGACAGTCCATCAGTGGTATCCTCCAGGATTGGAAAGAGTCCTACCAGAGCCCAGAAGATCCCAGTCTGAACCCCTGACCAGACTGTTGTTAGTGTGAATTTTGCACTTTCTTTTTTTCTTTCTTTCTAGAATAAACAGAGCCCTATATGTTCATCCTTGCTTGTTCAGCTATGGCTCATGCATGCTAAATGCACCATATGGGCCAAGAAGAACAGAAACATAGGAGACTCGGTTCCAGAAACAGTGAAATTGCTATCTGAGGTGGCAAAATACTTAGTTTGGCCATTTTTCACTTTTGTTTCATTAGTTTCTTAATAGTCTTTGTTTCCTTGATATGCATTGGTTTTCCATTATTATCTTTTATGGCTTGATGGCAGTTGGTCTGCCTATAAAGTTTTAAAATTGTTTGTTATTTACATGTTTTAAATAAAGTGTTTGATTTGCAAGTAAGATCATACTCCAAGGTTACATGAGCAGGTTTATTAAATTCATTAAAAAGAAATTTCATCACACTAATCCATAAGCTCTCCGTTGAGGTACATGAATAGTCTTTATAAAAACTTATAAAAGGAAACTCTATGACAGCAGTCCTTAACTGTATGTGGAGGTACATGAACAGTTTTTATTAACTTCTTAAGAAGCCTCAGTCTCAGAAATTATGGAATAAATATGGGATAATTTAAACATAGAAAAACTATATTATGTCATTTTTCCTCATCCGGTCATCCTGCAAACTCATTATGTGGGTGCACAAAACATCCCGAATTCCTGTTGCATGTGTGGATTCTGTCACAATAATGGTAGGTATACTTTCTTGTTGCATATACTATTCCAGCAACACAGCGGTGTCTTGAGTCCAGCCACTCCTGTGGAAGTGGCTTACCTTTGGCATCACAAATGTTGTACAGTTCATAGCAGACCACAATAATGTGAACAGCATTGACTACATTAGCATCCAAATGGTTCCGAAGGTGGTGTCATCTAGATTTCAGTCTGCCAAATGCACATTCCATTACCAAGCCGCAGCTCCTGAGCATGTAGTTCAACCTTCTTTTGCCATTCTGAGATCAGGGTGTGATTTCATAAGCCAGGGCAGAAGTATGAGTATGTAGGGTCACCTAGAATAACAGTGGAGGCAGTGACTCCATTTATACAATGTCCTTTGGAGGGACTAATGTCCCAGCTTGTCTATGAAGGTAAAGTACCAATCTCCAGAAAAAACCTGACATCATACACCTTGCCAGCGCATCCCATGTTAGTGTCCATGAACCTGCCTTTGTGGTTGACCAAGGACTGCATAACGATAGGGTAGTACCTTTGCAGTTTATGTACTAATATGCTCCTTTTGGAGGACGAATCATGGGAACATGAGTCCCAGCGATAGCTCTTGTGCAGTTTGGGTAGCCCATTTTCTCAAAGTCAGCAATTATTTCAAGAATGCTGTTTATGCCCACCACTTTTGGGTAAACCACAGTCCCTATCACCTCACAAACCTACTTTACCACAAGCCTCACATTTCACTTGCCAATACCAAACTGGTCATCCATGGATTTGTAGTCATCTGAGATATCCAGCTTCTAGGTGGCTAGAGCAACCTGCTTCTGCACAGTCATGACATCCTTCAAGCATATATTCTGTCACTGGAGAGTCAGCACAAGCTGCTCACACAGTTCCAGGCATGTATGCTTCTTCTTACAAAAGTTCTGGAGCCACTGCTGGTCTTCCCAAATCCACGTGATATGATCCCACCACTCTGCTTGTGGCCCTGCTTGAGAAGTCCCAGTCTACATATGGAGACTCTGCAATTATAGCAACAGGCATAAGCAGCATTGGCTAGCTTCTAGCTGCCACCAGTGTACCCCACCTCTCCCCATCTGAGTGGTGCCTTCGATAGAACAAATATCACTAGAACATGAGAACATAAGAATGACCATACTGGGTCAGACCAAAGGTCCATCTTTCCTCACTTTCCTCTAAAGGTCTAAAGCAGTGGTGGGAAACCTGCGGGAATGGCGAACCATTGCCACTGGGAGCTGTGGGGGGCTGTACCTGCGGACGATCAGCAAAATGTCTAACAGCCCGCAATCAGATTACCCTGATGGGCCACAAGTGGCCTGTGGGCTGCAGGTTGCCCACAACTGATATGTTCACCGTCATCTCACGGATGTCCTGCCTGATTCCCAAAATAGGAGTGAAAGTACAAGCATGAGAAGGTCTTCCACTATATCTATAGTACTGGCTCTGGTTTCAGGACACATGCACACTCAAAAATATGGTCTGCTGGATCTTTTGGCAGGCTAAGAGCACTTACAGTCAAGTGCCGCAGGATGGACAGACAAGTTCTCATGCCATACTCCATGAACCAAATCCCAGAGTAGCTACAGCTAACAAGGATGCTAAGAACCCTGGAACCCCCTCCTTCCTCCTCCCCCCCCCCCAGAAGACACTGAATCTAACTTGATTTGAGGCTCGCATGCCAATGCAATGTGAACATTCAAGCACAAGCTTGAAAAGAATGAGTCTGCAGGCATAGGTCACATGCTACTATGCAGCATACATATGCCCTTAGGGTGCAGGTTCTTTGGGGGAGAAACCATGAGTGAAATCCTAGTCCTATTGATTTCAAAGGGGCCAGGATTTCATCCTATTACTCACTATGTAAAACACATCTTTGAAAGTATAGAAATATGTTAAATAATAATAATCTGGAAGAAATGGAATAAACTGATTTTAAATAGAAAAAAGTTGCACTGCTCTGATCATGAGCATATTTGGATGCTACAAGATAGGTAGGCAGGAGATTTATAAGCTGCCAGGCATGGTGGACTGCATAGCTCAGCCTGCTAGTACAAATAGGCCATGGAGTATTGTATCAGTCTAGACCATGAAGTATTATATCCATCAAGTAGATTAATGCATAGTTGAGAATAGAGGATGGGATTTCAAAGGCATTCAGCATTGATCTAATACTGTTCCTATTTGAAGCCCAGGGTAAACTGCCTACTGACTTCAGTGGAAAGAGAGAGCAGCTAATGTTGAGAGCTTTTGAAAATCATAGAATCATAGAATCTCAGGGTTGGAAGGGACCTCAGGAGGTCATCTAGTCCAACCCCCTGCTCAAAGCAGGACCAAACCCAACTAAATCATCCCAGCCAGGGCTTTGTCAAGCCTGACCTTAAAAACCTCTAAGGAAGGAGATTCCACCACCTCCCTAGGTAACCCATTCCAGTGCTTCACCACCCTACTGGTGAAAAAGTTTTTCCTAATGTCCAACCTAAACTTCCCCCTCTGCAACTTGAGACCATTACTCCTTGTTCTGTCATCTTCTACCACTGAGAACAGTCTAGATCCATCCTCTTTGGAACCCCCTTTCAGGTAGTTGAAAGCAGCTATCAAATCCCCCCTCATTCTTCTCTTCTGCAGGCTAAACAATCTCAGTTCCCTCAGCTTCTCCTCGTACGTCATGTGCTCCAGCCCCCTAATCATTTTTGTTGCCCTCCGCTGGACTCTCTCCAATTTATCCACATCCTTCTTGTAGTGTGGGGCCCAAAACTGGACACAGTACTCCAAATGAGGCCTCACCAGTGCTGAATAGAGGGGAATGATCACATCCCTCGATCTGCTGGAAATGCCCCTACTTATACAACCCAAAATGCCATTAGCCTTCTTGGCAACAAGGGCACACTGTTGACTCATATTCAGCTTTTCGTCCACCATAACCCCTAGGTCCCTTTCTGCAGAACTGCTGCCCAGCCATTCAGTCCCTAGTCTGTAACAGTGCATGGGATTCTTCCGTCCTAAATGCAGGACTCTGCACTTGTCCATGTTGAACCTCATCATATTTCTTTTGGCCCAATCCTCTAATTTGTCTAGGTCCCTCTGTATCCTATCCCTACCCTCCAGCATATCAACCACTCCTCCCAGTTTAGTGTCATCTTCAAACTTGCTAAGGGTGCAGTCCACACCATCTTCCAGATCGTTAATGAAGATATTGAACAAAACCGGCCCCAGCACTGACCCTTGGGGCACTCAACTTGATACCGGCTGCCAACTAGACATGGAACCATTGATCACTACCCGTTGAGCCTGACCATCTAGCCAGTTTTCTATCCACCTTACCAAAATCCCAATCTGTTTCACTATTTGTCACACATCCACAGGATTGCCACTACATCCTAGCTTTTAAGCAGTCTCTTGGAGGAACCTTTTCAGTATTCCAGACCCCAAGGAGTCTCATCTCTTCCTTTGGTAGACCTCACAGCTTCACTCACTCTGAGACGGAGCTTCTGGACTCACACATACCATGAGCTCTGCCAGCTAGTCCAATTCATATAGACTCCTGGTTAGAGATTTGTACAGTGTTCAGGGATTAATGTACCTCAGCAAGTATTTGCAGTGACACCATGCAGCGTTTTCAAATTAGCGGGGTTTATTAGTCAACTGGAACACAGGCCGAAGTCCTTAGCTTAGCATAGACTACATTTTGACCTTTATTTCTCTATCTGGCCAAGCCAGATGATCCACCAGGCAAGCTGTAATTAATTCCATTTCAGTCTCTGTCACTCTCTGACTCCTTAGTCCCAGTTGAAAGCAGCCAGCTTCTTCCAGAAGCCAACCTTTTATCCCCTGCTAGTCATCTCCCAGACCTCTGTCTCTGGGTAGAGCCAGGCTGAGTTCACAATCCCATTTGCCAGAGTTTCCTACTGTTGAGTGCTGTTTGTTCAGTCATTGGGGCTTCCATTTTATCTCTGGCCCCTCTGGTCATCAGAGTTGGTTTCTTAACTACTCATTCACTGTGGTTCAGACAGCAAGATGACATGCACACCTAATGTCCTGTGCTGCCCCAAAGAGCAGGCCTAACTCTTTTTTCTCTGCCAGCTAGTAGTGCAAAGTGAGAGGGAAATGTAGGCACACATCGGATTTATAAAACTATTACAGAAAATTCCAACCTTGTCACACAACTGCAAAATTGAGCTGGCTGCTTCATTAAAACAACAGTAAAATCTATTTGGCTGTGGAATAGCCTTACAAGAAAAGTAACGGAAACCCCATTGCTTGAACTGTATTTGACTATTCTGGACAAGACACAAGTACAGCAGTTGTACTCTAGAGATCAAGCTTGCTTGAAATGGGCATAATCTGGACAATCTACTAGGTTATTTCCATCTCTATTTTCAACAATAATTATTTTTTTCTTAAAATACCTAGTAGTATTCACCTCTCCAGGATGGAATTCCCCCTTTTTCATCCTTTCTATCGCTGATGGTATTTATATTGAAGATCTTTTGCCTGCACGGACTACACTTATTGTATCCTGTAATTAAATCCTATCATGTGCTTATGATATCATGGTATTTTTTTGCCATGGGAACGGTTGCAGTACTATCCTAGATTCTAATCTGAGTCTCAGCAGAACCTGAAATATCATCAAAATTTCAAGTTGAGGGACATATTGCTGCTGTTACCTTTGTTTTCATTATACACTCTGCCAATAAAGACAGAGCCACTGACCATTGGGCTGCATGTCGCAGTAAACCAACAGTAGTACTAAACTTCAGCGGCTTTCCCACCTCATCACAGGGCTCAAGTGACTAAGGAGAAGAATTAAGGAAGTGGCTGGTTGTTGCATGTGACGATATCCAGTATTTTCTGGTCATCAAGCTTGATCAGAATTATTTTATACATCCAGCTACAGAGAAGGGTAGAGAGTTTCATGGTAATGAAGTGTCTGTGGGAGAATGGAGATGCTTAATTGTGGGCATTTAGAAACTGATGTTTGCCTTTAACGTGTGCTTGTGCCTAGAAATCAGTGCTTTTGGTTACTGAAAAGAATATGGGTTCCACCATATCTCTCCTTTCTCCGTCTCTCCATCACCTCTCGTAGAAAGATCTGGCTGCTGCTCTCAGCCTATTCTTCCTGATAATCCACCTGCAGTATGAGGGTGTATTTGTTGTTCTACTATGGCTGGGATAGAAGGGAAAAAATTATTAGGGAAAAAATTCCCTTGAAAGCATTCGTTCCTCTCCAAATAATTTCTCTCCATCATGCTGTGACTGTGATTCTGTATGCTGATGAGACCATACATTGTAAACCAGAGAAAATTATCTTCGGCTCCCTGCTCCATAGTTGCTATTGCACTATGTGGGGCGAAAGCATCTGCACACACTCTTTGCCACATGCTTGGGGTATTTGAGCAACTGAGTGCATGTAAGTGTAAATGTGTAGGCTGTCCACCTAAGCGCCGGAGGGGACAGCACTGTAGGTGGAAAGCTACTCCCACCAACTTCAGTCCCCACAAGTGGCAGTAACTGGAATAAGTAAATCGACAGGAGAGCTTGCTCCCATCGGCTTAGAGCATCTGCGCTAGCAGCACCACAGCTGTAAGTTCTGCACTGCAGCCATAGCCCCCATCTCTGCACCACTTGAGACCCACTGTGGTCTTCAAAATAGGAATTAAGTTGTGATTAGTTCTTATTCTGGTCATCTGCAAAGGGATGATTATTACCCACCTATGCAGAGGCCTTGCACAAGACTCTGTCATAATTTATGACCACATCAACATCCAGGGCCAGGTGTAGGATTTCTGCACTGGGTGTGCATTTCATCCCTCTAAGAACAAGCATGAAAACTTCAGCCCACAAAGAAACGTTCTGCTAAGCTGTAAGCATGTGAAAACAGTGGTTGCAATAGAAGCTGCTGCCTTTGCAACCATCATTAGCATTGTTAACCCAGCTCTGTGGCAATGATCTTTAGGGGGCAATTTTGAAAAGTGGCCTCTTTTTTAAATTTTGCACTTAAATAATTTGCTGGTACAAAAGCTAGTATCTAAGTACCTGAATGCATTCACAAAATAAGTACTTAGATGGCAAAACAGCAGCATTTTCACTCAGAATTAATTGTGGGTGCAAGGCTGCAACCACAAAGGAGATGGCTGTGTTGAGACTCTAATTAAAAAAAAAATCAGCCTCTTAGTCTTTTTCTGTTTAGAGCATTTCAGAGATACTCAGTCATGTTCATATTATTCATTAAATGATTAATTTTAACCAAATAAATTGAGGCTACAGGAAGCTTCACAGTATAAAAGACATTGAATGTGAGGTTCATTTTGTATGTGATATATTCAAGGACAAGTCACCCTAGTACTTCAAGCCGTTCACTCATTCACATACTTTACTGTCCAAGCTAAAGTGGTTTACCCTGCTAATGTATTCTGTGTCTGTTTTTATCTATGCAAACAAAACAGAACTAGATTCCCCTGGAATATCACAGTGACCAGAGAGAAACTGTTGAGTTGCCATGTACTGAGCTCAGATGGCAGTGTTATGCATTTAATTACTTTGCACAGACATTACAGTTGCAATGGGGTATAGTCTTTTAGCTGTGATTTTTGTTGTCATATTGTCCTGTCAATGTCATTTGAAGCTCACATTTCAGGCACATAATACTTTAAGTGCTGGAGAGAAATTACCTGAGTAAAATTTTCATGAAGTCACTTTAGTGACAAAAATGGAGCCAAAAACGAGTTTCATATTATCAGCATTATTATCATGAATTGATAACACAGCTCATTAAAATGAAGCCATGCAATTTTTAAGGCCAGATTCATTTTTCATAGTATTTCAGTATACAGTATAACCATATTTACTGCACACAGGTTTCTATGGGTTGTGAATTAGTCATTTAATAGCCATATCAGGAAGGATGGGAAAGCCAAAAGAAATATGGAGCTCCAATATGGCACATTAGAATTTTATTATTATTTTATTATTTTAAATGGAAAATTATCACTTTGCATAAAATAGAACATGAACAGTTTGAATCCACATTGTCCTATAACAGTGTTTCCCAAACTTGGGACACCGCTTGTTTAAGGAAAGCCCCTGGCGGGCTGGGCCAGTTTGTTTACCTGCCGCATCCGCAGGTTCGGCCGATCGCGGCTCCCACTGGCCGTGGTTCGCTGCTCCAGGCCAATGGAAGCTTCTGGAAGCGGTGGCCAGTACATCCCTTGGCCCACGCTGCTTCCAGCAGCTCCCATTGGCCTGGAGCAGCGAACCACGGCCAGTGGGAGCCGCGATCGGCCAGACCTGTGGACTCAGCAGGTAAACAAACCGGCCCAGCCAGCCAGGGTGCTTTCCCTATACAAGTGGCGTCCCAAGTTTGGGAAACACTGTCCTATAGGTATTAAGGGCTGTAGCAGTAGCTGGGACATTCTGCCTGCAAAGAACAAAAGCAAATAGGTTGCGTCCATAGGGGCTGATGGAGCACAAGCTGGGGCAGCAATCACTCTGACCTTTCAAAAGGTTCTGTGTATGCTTCCAACAGTCCCAGTGACCTGTTTGGTAAGGTAGCTGGATCCATCCCTTTTGGAGTAATCAACATTCATGGTGATGCTAGACTCCCTTCACCCATGCACTCAGAGACCATGAGGTTTGGGATCGTGGTTTCCCTTTACCTAGGAGCACAAGTGGTGGTGTGAAGTAGAAGAGTGAACTTTTGGAAGATGTTTGAGAACCAAGGACACATGAACCACATCTGTATGGTGTAACATCTGAAATCAGGTTTAAATTTCAAATCACAGGAAGTGAGACCAGAAGTGCAAATACCTGCAACCTACATGGGTCGAAACTATCCTCCTACAACAGGGATGGGCAAACTTTTTGGGCCGAGGGCCACATCTGGGTGGGGAAATTGTATGCAGGGATGAGGAAAGGGGTTGGGGTGCGGGAGGGAATGCAAGGTATGGGAGAGGGTATGGTGTGCAGGAAGGGGCTCAGGGCAAAGGATTGGGGCAGAGGAGATGTACGGGGTGTATGAGAGGGCTCAGGGCAGGGGGTTGGGGTGCAGGAGGGTTGCAGGGTGCAGCACGGAGCTCAGGGCAGGGGGTGGGGTGCAGGAGGGGTGCGGGATGTATGAGGGGGCTCTGGGCAGGGAATTGGGATGCAGGAGGGGTGCAAGGTGCACGAGGGGGCTCAAGGAAGGGAGTTGGGGTGCACAGGGGTGCAGGGGGGGTTCAGGCTCCGGCCCAACACCGCTTACCTAAAGTGGCTCCAGGGTGGCAGCGGTGCGCACCGGGGCCAGGGCAGGCTCCCTGCATGCCTGCCCTGTCTCCGGCCCCACACTGCTCCAGGAAGCACTGTGGCCCCTGCGGGAGGGTGGGGCGGAGGACTCCGCATGCACTGCCCTTGCTGCCCCTCCAGGTACGTCTCCCGAAGCTCCCATTGGCCGTGGATCCCCATTCCCGGCCAATGGGGGGCGGTGACTGGAGACAAGGGCAATGCACGGAGCCCTCTGCCCCCCAGCCCGGGGGCCGCAGGGACATAGTGCCAGCTACTTCTGAGAGCAGCACAGGGCCTAGGGCACCAGATCCAAAGCCCTGAGGGGCTGGATCCGGCCCGCGGGCCATAGTTTGCCCACCCCTGTCCTATAGCATCCTCTTGCATAAATGCATAGAGAATATAACTAAATCTATGTTTCCCTCTGCAGTATAGGAGTCTAAGGGAAAAACTTGAGGTTACTGTGATCTGGCAGAGTGGGCAAGGCCTGCCTATCAAAATAGCTGGACTCTAGTACTGTCGGAGGCATTGAGTCATTGGGAGATTTTTGGCAAGTAGCTTAGGGTGGGATTATGAAAAACTCTTGGTGTTGTCCTAATTCTTCTATTTTGAAATCAATGGTAAGACTCCATTAACTTCAATGTGAGTGAAGTTAAGCCAATGCCAAGAGCTCTTCAAAATCCTACCCTTATCTCCTATGGAGCTCAGTTACCACATTATTAATTATGATTATTATTTACAATGTGGTTTTGCCCAGGTGCTGTACACACCTACGTAGGGGTACTTCCAGCCACAGACAATGTGCAGTTTAAATTATTTGTAAAAGGAATGTGTCCAAACTTCCCAAATGAGAACACCTTCCAGAACCTTTCTTTAGAACTAAATGATGGGGGTATTGCTGGCTATGACGCAACATCATGTTTTATTGTGTAATGATGATATATCATACCAATCTTATCAAGGCAGGGTAAACTGTAGCCTGCCTCTGTGCTGCCATATCAAGTTGCTGAAAATCTGGAATGAGGGAAAAGTGAGAGTTTTCATTATAACAGCAGAACTAAGCAGTCCATCTCTATTGCTAAAGGGCTCTTCTCTCTTGATCTCTGGTCTGGTATTTTCCAAGGCTTCACAGGCAGTATTCACAACCTGTTACATTAGTATATTAGGTCTCTTCTGTCAGCCCCAGAAGCTCCTTGCAGAATCTTCAGAAGATAATATGAGCGCTCTGATGGAGCCTTATTTTCCTCTTGCAGCTTCTCCTCATTCTCAAATGTCGTGGTTGCCTATCTTTAGCCTCTTAGCTTCTTCCCTTCCCAAAAAGTTCCTGGCTTTTGATTCATTCTAAAGGTCTCTGGTGACCATTCCTAGCTTCCGCTGGCTATTCTCTCAAAAAGTGGACCATTGCGACTATGGAAAAGGGAGCCAAAACCAGGTTTCCAGTCAGCAGGTTTGGGGGATGATGGTTGCCCTGGAGTTTCTCTTGCATGTGGGACTATATTTGCATGAGCCCCTCCCAGGTCTGGAGGGGAAAAAAAACCTTGCCAGTCTCACACACAAATAGGAGGGACTCGCCAGTGTTTGAATTAATATTTTGTTTATTTTTTGAAAGCACCTTCAGTGTTATTTAGTCGAACATTTGCTCTGTTATAGAAACAATGGATTCATTTGCCTGATGGATTACTGTCCTTATCAATATATTCAGCCCCTCAAGAATACATATTCAGCCATTCTAATCCACATATTCACTCTTTCTAATAATTCTCCCTCTCTGTGTCAAGGAAACACATACATGGTTTTTTTTCATTTCTCTGTGTCAAGGAAACTCATTCATATTTTTCATTCATCTCATTTGTTAGTGAGGTATAATTATCTATAACTGAAATAGCACTGAATGCAAGTAGTAGCTCTTATAGAAATAATTTGATTTCAGTGGCATTCATTTCATGCTCTCTGGACCCTTTTCTATCACACAAAGAGTTTGTTGCTAACAACTGGCAACCATTTTAATTGCTAGGATAGTTCAATTTATATCAGCAGCAAATATTCAGTGAACACTGAGAGTCTTGATGAAATTTGATTTTGATTATTTTTGTTCAAATGGTATTGATGCTCTTCATACTGTATCCAGCTTCTCAGACCTGTCTTGAAAGTTAGGCCCTTGTTAGCACCAGCAGTATCCTGTGGTAGTGGACTAGAGTCTACATCAAATACAGTAGGGCTCAGAAGAAGACTGGTGAGTAAATATGAGGCTAGAGAACAACAGAACATGAGCTAAAGTATGAGAGTTTATTTTTATTTAAAGGGACACCAACTTGAAATCTAGTAATTTAAAAAAACCCTGATTCAAAGTAGTTTCAAGCACTGCCTCAATTTACCCAGGTTTTTTGTAATTTTACAATCACGTTTTCTCATTTTTTAAAATTCCTCTTGACTGCTTTGTGAAGACCCACTCAAACAACTTTAGAAGTAACTGATAAACTAGTGGACCTGGTCCTGCAAATACTTAAATACATGTGTAGCTTTACTTACATGATGTCTTTGGGATGATATATGTGACTGAGCATGGATACATGCTTAAGTGCTTGCAGAATTGGAACCTGACTATGCAGGTAAAACACAGTATTTAACTACATCTCTACCTCGATATAATGCGACCCAATCTAACACGAATTCGGCTATAATGCAGTAAAGCAGTGCTCCGGGCGGGCGGGGCTGCACACTCCGGTGGATCAAAGCAAGTTTGATATAACGTGGTTTCATCTATAACATGGTAAGATTTTTTGGCTCCCGAGGACAGCATTATATCGAGGTAGAGGAGTATATATGTGAAATGGAACAAAATGAACAGGATGGAAAAAAGGATAAATATAAGTTGCTCTAATTTCAGTCATAACAAATTAGACTTAATTGTAAGGAGCGGACTGCCTTCTCCTACCATCAGAAACTAGAGAAAGACAGTTTAAGCAGTGGTCGGAATTTGGTCTAGTCAGTTTGCACAGTTGATGGAGAAGTGATGAGTAGCAGAGCTAGTCAACATAATTTAAATGAAATCTTTATGGTTGAAAAATGTCCCTTTAAAAAAAAATGGCAAAAAAAGGACATTTTCAATTTTTTTTGGTTTGTTTGGTTTTTTTATTCAAGGTGTTGTGCCACCATTTTTTCCTGATTTTTTTATTGAAAGTATTAATGAAATTTCTCAGTAATATGCTCAATTTCTGATAATCTTAAAAAAACTGAAAAAAATGTTTAAAAACCATGCAAATTTTAGGAAAAATGAAAAATGGGCTGATGTCAAACAGTCTGAAATGAAATAAATTTGATTTTTTTAAAATGTTTGTTTTTTCAACAGATCTAGTCAATAGCTTACAAGTAGGAAAGAGGAACAGATGGAGAAGAGATGCACGGTGTAGTTTAAAAGAGTTAATGCAAAAATGATTACCGATAAATGACTCTAACTCCTCGAGATTTGTTCAGCTAATCTGTGTACGTCTGAGATCTGTATTCTATCATAAATGCTAATTATCTTTATTTGGACAATTTTTTTAAAAAAGAAATAGACATCTTATGGGGTAGGGGTTCCTCTGTGGCTCAGATTTTCAGAAATGCATGTAAGTAATATGTATAGAAAAAGCCAAATGCAAAGTGTTTAGTGCCAGAGAGATTTGAGTTATGTAATGCAAATTTTAATCTAAAAAACCCTACGGAGTGAAGTCTTTGGGTTTTTTTCCCATTCTTCTGCCATATTTGCTTAACTCAGCAATAGCAGGAAGTGCTGTCTGAAGATGTTAAAAAAATACCTTTGGACAAAATCCAAATTTCAGCCTAAAAGCAACGTGTTGGTTAAATTATAAATATGGAAAAAACAGGTTATTAGAATGGAATCCTTAATGTTATCTTGCTACAATAAATTGTTTAGATTCTCAAATGCTTGCTAGATTATATGTCTATATTAGAAAATTATCAAAGTACTAACATTTCAAGATTAATGAAAATACCTTATTTTTTGCCTCTCTAAGTTATGAATTCTCTGTTTCTATTAACAAGAGTTAATGACATAAGAATTGTATTTGAAACTGATTAGGGAAAAGGTTAAATCTAAAATATCTGTATATGTTACATGCAAACTATTTTAATTTAAGTAGTGAGAGTGAAAGTAATTATTTATCTTAGAACTAAATCTACTGAATTGCCCATTTGCAATTCAGAAACAGAGGATGTTGGACTCTCATCTAGAGATGGCAAAACCATCTTTTAATCTGGTTAAAATGCACACAAAGGGAAGAAACATATGATGATGATGATGGTGAAGAAACTTATTGAGTAGCTGGAGGTAGATATGTCTGATGGGCATGTAGGTTAAGATCTAAGAGATGAATTGCCCACACAAATATCCTGTAACATGATTTGCAAAGTTCCTAACCTCAATGATGTGAAAAACCCATGGACTAAAAAGGTTCCAAATTTGGTTTCAGTCCAAGAAGAACCCGGCATTTCAGACTTCAATGCCAGTGTTCTGATTTTGCAAATTTAGTAAAAAATAACATGGAAAAAAATGTTCTGGTTTGTCCTGGTTTGGTTAGAAATCCTTAGAACAGCCTTCCAACTGTTATTTTGATACTTCTGGACCCAGAGACCAAAAGCACAGAAGTAAGTGAGTAATAATTTTGAACTTCAAAAGAAGTCTGATTTTAGTTCTTATTCTCTCTAGGGATGGGTGACCCAATAGAGTCAAAAACAAAATTAAATGTAGCAAATTGTTGGTCTGAATGTAATAAGTTTTATGCAGGGCCGGATCCAGGCACCAGCTTATCAAGCAGGTGCTTGGAGCGGCCACTCCGGAGCGGGGCAGCACTTTTAGGTATTTGGCGGCAATTCGGCGGAGGGTCTCTCACTCCTGCTCGGAGCAAAGGACCTCCCGCTGAATTGCCACAGATCGCGATCACAGCTTTTTTTTTTTTTGGCTGCTTGGAGCGGCAAAACCCCTGGAGCTGGCCTTGGTTTTATGCATTTGCAGTATGGAGGAACAATCAGAGAGCTCCGGGATGTGTGGATTCAGGCTTTTGATTCAGGAATAAATATCAGTTACAAAGCTTGGTTCTGATCTACCTCAAGGTTCAGAGATGTTTGATGGGGCTGGTCTAAGGGAAAATGGCACCCTGGGTGAACTTTCATTTTGGTACCCCTACCCCTCATGGGCATGGTGCCTCCCATTGCCCCTGGTCCCCCATGGGCTCCCCAGGTTCCCTTCCGCCCAACCCCTGCACTGTGCCACCTTCACCCCTAATCTCTGCACCTCCCACCTGTGCCCCTAACCTCTGCACTGTTCCACCTTCACCCCAACCCCTGCACCTCTCTCCTGTGCCCCTAGCCCCTTCACTGTGCCCCCTTTGCTCCTACCCTCTTGCCCCTCCCTCCTGAGCCCCTAACACCTGCATCCCCTTCCTGCACTCATGTGGGGAAACTGACCGACCTGGATGCACAAAGCAGCTGGCATTGCTGCTCACTCCCCCACTGGATGGCTGCTCCTCCATCCCACGCACCCCCTGGGCTGCGTAAGGAGAGGGCAGGAGAGCAGCAGCTGCTGATGCCTCAACACAGCCCAGGTGGGGAAGTGAGCTGAATGCAGAGAGCCCTGGTGTTGTGTGTGTTGGGGGTGGGGGTGGGGGAGAGAGAGTGTGTGTGTGTGAGACAGTGTGTGTTGTGTTGAGGGGAGTGTGCCTGAGTGTATGAGTGTGCTGTCTCTTTAAGAAAGCACTCAGGGTCAGGATCCTGAAGGCTTGTGTTCAGACACAAGCAGCCATCAGCAGCTCTGGACCCAGAGAGGCAGCAGCACACACACTGTCCCATTACCCCAGCCCAGTGGAAATTGGGTGCACGAGTAAGGGGGACACCAACATAAGCCCCACCACAGCAGATAGGAGGAAGCTCCCAGTCTGGAGTGGCCAGGGGCAGCTCCAGGGAGGAAGGGTGAGGGACAGGAACAGCATCGGCTGCACACGTGGAGCCGGGGGAGGAGGGGAACCCCTGCTCCAGAGACGTCACCTGGTCACCTGGCTCAGACTGCTGGTCGTGCAACTGCTCCCTGCAGCTCGGGTCTCTGCCCCCCACCCACTCTCCAGTGCTGCTGCTCGGGTGTCTGCCTGCTGCCACCCTCAGCCCAGCTGACTCTCAGCAGGCCAGGTAGGAATCCAAACCCTGCGCATGGCACCCTCTTTGGCCTGCCGCCCTGGGCAGGGACCCGGATGGCTCATGCCAAAGGCCAGCCCTGATGTTTGATTTGGGTTTGGGTTCATCTCCAGTAAGAATAAATCTCAAAGGACACCTATACCACTAGACAAAAGAATACAATAGTTCTTGGGATAAAGAAGGCAGCCAGGACAAACCAGAATGTCTGTTTTCATGTTATTTCCTGCCTAATGCCATAAAGTTAAGACATTTGGGATTAAAGTCTGAATTGTTGGGTCCTCCTTGTTGTGCAGTGCTCAGGCCTCAAAGGAGCCAGAACACAAATGAGAATCTGACCTTTCTACTTTCCATCTTGAAGAATGAGAGGTTATGTGCAGTGGCATATCTTGCTTTGTGAATTTGTTAGATGGTGCTCGAGCACACTTCTTTGTTAACCCTACACATGATTGGGAAATGCTCATCTGGATTTTATTTTTTAACATAAAACAAGAAACATTATTAATGTCAATTTCACAAGATAAAAGCCCAGTTTGTTTGGGTTTTTTGTTTGTTTATTTTAACATAGAATCAGCTATTCTCTAATATCACTCTTTGGAGGGAAATCCTTATAGTTAGTTAGACGCTCCCAATGCACACTATGGAACACTATGTTCCAGAAATGACATCTATTCTCTGTTGATGCTGCAGAGAAAGCTACCAACAGGCTGGCATACATTATTTGCTTAACACTTCAGTTTACAGCAGCATTGCTTTGAACAAACATGTCTAAAGTCTAAGATACTTATATGGCCCCCAATTCCGAGAGTATCAGCGTGCTCCAGTGTCTTTAATGTATTTATCCTCACAATAATCCTGTGAGGTAGGGCAGCGCTATTATCCTCATTGCACAGATGGGAAACTGAGGCACATAGAGCCTAAGTGACTTGCCCAAGGTCACACATGATATCTGTGGCAGAGCAGGGACCTAAATCCCAGTCTCTCAAATCCTAGACTAGTGCCTGAACCACTGGATCATCCATTCTCTCTAACCCTTTGGGCACTAAAGAGTTACCACAGAACTTACTAAGATTTTACATTGGCATTAGGAATGGGCAAATTGAGTTGGTTAAAACAAGAATGAACTTTCATACCAAACTACAGCCAAACCTCCTGCTTCATGTGGCTAGCGGTACAGTCTGGGAAACTTCAGTCAAAGACCCCTCCTTCTACTGCTTCTTGTGCTGCATACTCGACTTCCGGATTTAATGACCTTCCTGTTTTGTTGGAAAACACTGGGGGGGAATTAATTATGGAGCACATCTGCCTCTGTGTGTGTGTGTGGAGAAAGAGATGAAGGGCTGTATCTGCACTGATGTGATCACAACAACATGACCTATATTGAAAACAAGAACAGCAACAAAATGTATCCAGGAGCTTTTGTATAACGGAGTCTCCCACTAATAAACTTACATGGTGAGGGAAGCCAGACATACCAGTAGATTTGTCTTGAATCAGGCTCTTGGCTATCAAAACCATTTCCTAAGTGAAGGCTGTAATTGGTAAACATTGTAGCTTTGGTACTGGATAGAATAAATACTGCCAGATCTTTATGAAAAAAAGCCCATCAACGAGGTAGCAGTGACTCCTGATCTTTTCCTTAAAATTGTCACAGTTCGGCTGATGTTAAATTATTCATCTTTGAAATACTGTCACACCCTTTTCTTATAATGAGGCAGACTATAATGAATAACGGGTATCAGCTCTATGATCTAAAATGATTAGAAACAAAACTAAAAATACAACCAAACAAAAGTGAGACCAAAGAGAAGACAAAAAAATATTTAAATTTTTGGGGGAAAAGTTTACTTTTGCTTTTTCAGTTGACATTTTATTGAATGTCACAGAGAATGAATAAACAAGCTAATGAGATTTTTGCTAAATCTCTGCAAACACGTTTTGAATCCAAAAAGCCCACTCATCCCATAATCTCGAACTTTCTATTTGGGGGCCTATTTGAGTGTCCCCTGATTTTACAGTGATTCATTCATTCAACAAAAATGTGATCAGCATCAAAGGCTTAAAATTCAGATTAACCACTTTTTGGCACCTCACCTCTTTCCAGTTTGAACTTGGAATCTCCTCCGTGCATAGACCGCTAATGAGCAAATCCTTGCTTATGAATTCAGTTCAGAATGGAATTTTTTTTTCTTTTGCATAATGTCTGCTTTGAAGTCAGGCAGTCCAAGAAAGTGATTGATCTCGCCCAAGTTCATAACTTTTTCAAAGTACAGCCGATATCATTAAATTTTAATTAACCCTTTGAGCTCCTTCTATGATGTAAAGATGAGGGAACATCAAAGGCTCATGTGTTAGAGCAGCAGTGGAATCTTTTGAGCTGGCTTAGCCTCATTGAAGATATCTCAGCTGCAAAATATTTCAGCTCTGTAGTCAGCTCAATTCTAGTTACTGGCTCTGCTCGGTGTTGGAAGAGGCAAAGCTATTGTTATAGTCTCAGCTAAAGCTATTTATAAACTGTGATACTGAGCATTCCTTTCTCTATTAGTGTTCCTCCCCCTATTCAAAAAAGTACATTATAAAATTAAAAAATAAATAACATTCAGTGGCCTAATTTTTCTTTCTTTGTCTATGGTCACAGTAAATATACTTCTGTTAGTTGCCTTTATGAAAAATCTCCTAGAGCATTTTATGGGAATTAAAGAAATAGGGTTCTATAGAAGTTCCTATAAAAATTATTCACCTCTCTTTTTATCCATTCTGCAGAATTCCTTATCCATGCAGAGGGGTTCAATATACAATGAGCCTCACAGGCATCTAGTATAAAATCAGTTTCTTAAAGCAGAGGAAACAGCTGGGCTTGAGAGAGGCTACCGCCTCATGGTCCAATTCGGTTTTGCCCTGCACTTTGTACAGTCATTTACATCACTGCAGTCATTTACATCACTGCAAAGTGATTTGAACCGAATTGCTTTGTACTAATTGTGCATAGCTGTAAATTGCTGCATAAGGCACAGAGCAACAATTAATTTAGCCTTCGGAGAAGAAATGGCTGAGAAAGGCTGACTATAGGTCTCTGCTGCGGTGGTGACCCAACCCTGGATAAAACTCATATCTGGGAGTAGGAGAAACGGGGTAGGGGGAGGAGAGTGAGTGAGAGTGGAAACTCACTAGACAGCTCCTCTGCACTGTAGGATAGCAGAGGCAGAGTCTACCTCTCTTCTTTTTCTCTTTATGGGCGTAAAAGAGGTTTATGACAGAAGAAATGGTGAGGAAGAGAGAATCACGATGGAAGAGTATGTCCTTCCTCAGTCATCACCTCTTTGGTTAGTGGCTTTTGGTTTTGGTTGGGATTTTTGTGGGGGGTAGGAGTGGGGTGGAAGTGGAAATACAGGCCTTTATCCAGTACTTCTTTCCTTTAATGAGGGGGCTGATGGAAAAGCTCCTACCTCATGGATGTGAGCTTCTTGTAAGAGGGAGAGAATGTTTGTATGTGGGTTGGCAAGTAAGATGCATATTGGGTATAAAGGAAATCAGCCTGCATCACAGTATGATTGCCTGATGGTCTCATTGTATTATAAGCATAGTCACATTTCATCTCATATGTATTTGGGTGGGGGGGGGAAGTAGCCAACAAGGGTGCAATTTTCCCCTACTATTCCTGGCTGCTCTGGAACCTGCAGAGTTCAGAGGGTGAGTTCCAAACTGGGGAGAAGACTAGTCTGCTTCATGAGTAGATTCCCTCACACACTCTCAGCAATAAGTAAGGTGTATGGATGGCTCATACAGGGACTGGGTGGACCCTTCTATGCCAGCCAGAGATGAGAGCGGTAAAGGTGGGGAGGCGGTTTTTGAAGTGTTATTATTGTGCCCATTTCAAGGGCAAAAGAATCTGAATGTAGCCTGATGAAACAGAACTGGCTAAACCTGCATATTAATAAAGGGGATGAATTAAAGTTTTTGAAGCAATTGCTGCAAAAAAATCTTCCAGAAAATGGCAGCTTCTTCCCCCACACCCAAGTTCTTAACTGATGAAAATGTAGATAATGCATAGATTACTGAAATCATTTTTCCACCTGTCAGACTGGTTTAGGATTATAGAAAGGGACAGCATCAAATCTGGTGTGTAATGCATGAATGGAAATGAAGTTGTGACATCTCGTAAATATGGACTGAAAACAGACATATGGAAATGGAGCTTTCATGAGGAACTCTTTCTTTCAAGCCTTAACTTCCCCCCATTGGCAACATAATGGTGTGTGTGTGTGTGAGAGAGAGAGAGAGAGAGCGCTTTGGCATTCACTACTTAGCTCAATTCTAAGTTGCATAGAGCAATACAATTTCAATACAATTTCTAGATAGATAATCACATAATGGTATATGTTTTAAATAGGGATCTAAACACAAATGTGTAAACAATGTTATAGCTATTTTTATTCTTCAAGACAATAAAGGAACGATGGGGTGTATTCTCCTAAATCACTTAGGCTCTTTTAAAAAATCTTTCTACTATGATGCATGTAAGATCTGTGCAGTGGCAGATTTTTTTTCACACCTGAGGAATCCTCCTTAATTTTATTTTTTTTTAACCAGGGGGTAGGAGGATTGGGGTCACCCTAGTTCCAGGGATGTGCCTGTGCCATATCTGTGAAAAATTGACCAAAACTGGCCATCACATTTTGCATGTGCTCAGTAGAGACTTGTTAGAACTTGGCAGCTAAAAATCTCTGAATATTCTGTCTGCACTGAGCATGCTCCATCTTGGGTCTGCAGGCGCTGAACATAATTTCCCCTGCAATCACTCCTCCTGGTAGCCAAGGGCTGCTGTGATTCTAGGCACAAGAACTGAGGATAGGGAACTTGTCTTTTCTGAGCTCTCAGTCTCTTCCCCTGCTCGTGTGCTCAGGCAGTGTGGAAGAGAAGTGAATGCAGGGGGAGTGAGAAATGGGATAGGGATGGTGTAGCGGTGCTTTCTCCCGGCCCCTCCACAAACACAGTCAGAGACCAACTGAAGGGCAGCACCTGTGTCCTTTTATTGTTTGTGTCCATTCCCACCACCTATTATTTACAGATATTGACAGAGACCAACACTCTGGGAAACTAGTAACTTCCCAGCCAGCAGGGATCTAGAGCCCACACTCCTCCCTTTCCTGTCTCCCCCTGCTGCCTGTCTCTTGGCCAGCTTTATAGGGCAGGCTGGCTACCCAGGCCTGCAGGTGGATCCACTCTGGTAATTAGGGCATGGCCCCTCAGCCAGCCCAACTAATACCCTTCTTCCTCTGGAACAGGGCTAACGGGCCTGGCTTGTTTCTCCTAGCTAGCGCCCTATACAGATGGGTTTGAAGGCAGGGCCGGCTCCAGGGGTTTTGCCGCCCCAAGCATCCAAAAAAAAAAAAGCCGCAATTGCGATCTGCGGCAATTCAGTGGGAGGTCCTTCACTCCGAGCGGGAGTGAGGGACCCTCTGCCGAATTGCCGCCGAATACCTGAAAGTGCTGCCCCACTCCGGAGTTGCCGCCCCAAGCACCTGCTTGATAAGCTGGTGCCTAGAGCCGGCCCTGTTTGAAGGAGACAAAGGGGCAGGGAGCTACAGAGGAGAGGTTCAGGAACCGGTAGGAATAGGAGAATAGATGCCAGGTGGAGATGACAGGAGAAGAATGAAATGGGAGGAAAAATAGTATGTGATCCAATAATTAAAGACTGTATCATATTGCATATGCACAAGGAAGATGAACTAAAATTGCATGGTCAACCTTAATTCTGATGTTTCCTAACGTCTGAGTGCTTGATTTTGCAACCTCAACTTCCTTTTAACTTTGTATTTTGGATTAAAATAATACAGACATTGCACAGTGCAATAGCTGAGTGGAAATATATTTGAGGGACATTCTTTAAATACATTCAAAGCAAAGGCTAGTTATAGATAAATAATGAATGACTGCTCATAAAGTACTTTTCATTAATAAATATCATGGGTTATAGAGAAATGCAGTAACTGGCCCAATATCACACGACATGTGACTGGCAGAAATGAAGGGGAGGAGGAGGAGGAGGAGGAGGAAAGCCCACCAAATTAATGCTTAGCACTTTTTATCAGTAGGTCTCAAAGGCCTTTACAAAAGTCAGTATCATTTTTCCCATTTTACAGATGGGGAAACTGAGGTGCAGAGCAGTGAAGTGATTTGCCACTCAGCAGTTCACTGGCAGAGTCTGGAATAAAATCCAGAGCACAGTCCACTGAGCTACACTCTGGTAATCCCAAACTACACAATTTAGACTCATGTCCAGATCTGACTTTCCTCATTGCTCAAGGGGGCTGGATTTCAGTTTCTTGTTTATTGTTTTTGTTTAGCCTAGATGGAGAGAAAGGACAATGATGAAGGTTGAATCTGGCACCAAACTGCCCTAAAGTTCAGGGTGATTTGAGTGTGGGGATTTGTTCTGCACCTGTTTCTAATATAAATGTATATTGTGAGATATTAAAATACAAATACGATGTAACAAATTGCGTTCCCATCCTTACTTCTTTCTATTACTTCAGATACAGAAGTAGCACCAGCTTTTTGCTAAATCTAGAACAGGAGATTACTGCTGTGTATCTAATACACTATGTTAACTATAATCTCCTATTATACAGAAGAGCTGTGTTATCTTGGTTGACAGTTGACATATATTTCTTAATGACAACCTGTCTAATGACCATTTGAAGGATGGGAGGGAAAAAGGAGATAGCCAATTTTCTCATCCAAGCCCATATTTGGCTCCATATGTACCAAAGTGCCATCTACCATAGTCTTACATCATTGAAATAATTAGGCTTATTTAATTATTTATATTGAGCTTATTTAATAATAGCTAGCCAATACAGGGCATAGTGTATATGATAGATAAAATAAATCATGCTATGTAAAGTAACAATAGGCACACTTCATGTAAGTGGAATCAAAGCGGGACAAACATTCAGTTATTTCAGTATCCCATTTATTTTCAAGAGAACCATAGTTATGTATTTCCATTGATCAGGCAGTTTTATGATCTGTAATTTTCAATCTAGTTGACTTTTAAATATGATTCACAAATGGGAATCTTTCCCAGTACTGCACCATGATTTGCCTTCTTAATTTTTTTTTTTTTTTTTTTGGAAGGCGGGGAGTTGGGGTTGGTCTTGGTCTTAATGGCATATTGATGAATATCTGGTCACATATGCAGACTAAGTAGGATACATCTTGAAATGTTGTACCTAGCAGTAAAATATTCTATGATGTTTTAAAATGTTATGAGGCTTCTAAGGGTGTATAAAATGAGTGTCCACTTAGGTGACAAAAGCTAGCTGTGGAACACTTATACTTTAATAACAGTGTTTCATACAGCCACACAAAGTGCTTTGTGCACTCTTGTCTGCATCAGTGCTTCTGGCTTCTAGGCTGCAATGACAAATCTCAACATTGTTTGGCAGCTTGCATCCTCAAAGTAAAGCTATTGGAGTTATGAAAATCAAAGGCCACTGGGCAGAGGAGAATTGGCAAGGTCCATGATAAAGATCATGAAGGAAGGGATGCAGAAATTGGCCTTGCCTAAGGTGGTCTGACCTTAGGCCAGCCTGAAATCATTCTGATTTTTGTAACAGTCTTTTCTCTTCAGAACCTGCTTGTTATGTATCTGCCATACTGAAATGACCAATAGGTAAACTTGAAGGTAGGGGGGAAAGGAAAAATGTTAATCATATTTCAAATTATATCTATCCTGGGTGCATGATACTTATTAATGTAAATGGAACCTCCAGCTCTAACTTCCTATACACTCTTCTTAAAACATCTCTCTGAATTTCAGTGGCTGTGCACCAAAAGAGCTGAAATAGCATTTCTTTGGTAGTAAAAAAAAAAAAAAAAGACTATAATGCAAGGCATATTGGATAAGAAAACTATAGTAACAGAGGATATTTCTAGTGACATCAAACATGGATTTTTTTGTTTTGTTCTATTAAATGAATTTAGCACTCATTAGAGCTGATGATTTGACATTTTAGCATCTTTCCCTCTTCATAGGCAGCAGAAATGCAAGCTTCCCTACTACGATATCCTGCCACTGTGCATCAACTCTCACTTGAAGGGCCCAACTGAGAGGAAGGTTTGGTTTCATGTCCATTCAATCCAGCTGGAACTGTTGGAAGGGGTACTAATATCGCCAGGCTTTTTGCTATGTTAGTTGCTCTGTTCCAATAGCGATGAAATAGCATTTTCTTGGCAATTCCCAGTCCCTCTAGTCATTTCCTATTATGACTGCCACTCTCCCCTTGCCATACCTGTCAATGAATTGCATCCACCTACATAATTTACATGACTTGTCAGGTTACTGCAGGTTTCAGTCACCTTCAGCTAAGGGTGGATTCAAACTAGAAACCTAAAGCAATAGTTCCCTTTTTTTTTCAACTTGAAGCCAAAATTCTGCTGACCAGCACACACACAAATCCCACAATCCTTTGTTGTCTCAAAGCACTCAACTCCAGACAAAGTGTGGCTTCAAGGTTCTCTGTGGAGCCAGCTCCAGAGGCTTTGATAGTGCTGCTTCCTCCACACAGCTTAGTAAGGTGAAGTTGGAAGAGAGCTTGAGTGACCTAGAAAAGGGTAATAGTGAAGAGCTGGAGTATAGGTGGGGATTAAACTGGTGTTTCACTGTGGCAGTAAGAGCGAGTGAGAAAGAGAGCTGACGGTCTACTTTCTTTCTTTCACTCAGTCCCATTTTGTCTTAGTGCTTGTGTGATTTAGCTGCAGGGTATGTGTGACTGAACAGATATTTCTTTATTACCTGAATGAGAATTGGGGTGCTAGAGGAGACAGGCTCCCTAACAATCCCAACTCTTCCAGGCCTACATGATTAATACTTTGTACATTTTGAAATTTTTCGGCCTTATTTCTTTACAGTTTCAGTGAAACAAATACCAATTATCCAGGTCATATAATAAAAAGTGATGAACTATACACAGCATTTACAGCTAATTATTGAGTTAGCAACATTTTGAGTTTTGCATGTGACCAAAAGCAATGTTGAAAAAAATCAGTTTATTATCCCTGCTAAATCATAATGAAGACCAACAAAAGAAATCCTAGGTATTGGCCCCAGTCCATCCCTTGTGTAACCATATTAAAGCCAGTGTTTTAATATCAAGGATTTATTGGGCCCCAGAGTCATATTTTTAAAATGTTTGCACTTAAACCTGTTTGTAATGATGAAGCCTCTTGTTGTCTCTCTTCTTGCTTTTTACAAACTAAGACTAGGTGGAATAGATTGTAAATGTATTTTATTTTTTTCTTGACTTCCTGACCCTTAAGAAATTACTGTGTGACTTTGTAAGACATTTTTGGATTTAAAGCCTTCAATCTTTTGTATAACATCAAAGATACAGGGAGAGGGTCTCATCTTGTAAATAAGATTCATTTTAATTCTTTCTTATGAAGTACTTCAGTGGAAAAGGCTATAGTGCAAGGAGACACTATTTAGAAAACATTTTTGCCCTTCAGAAAGCGCAAAGACTTTGAAAAGGACAGGAAGTGAGAAGATCTCATTACAGTAGTATGAATTACACCAAAATCAGATTGGCTGGAAAACAAATGGCTGCATTTACATTCTGTTGCTGTTGTGCATTACAATGATAGTTGGCTACATTAATATTGCAACTGCTACTGCTACAGGGCAATTTGTGTACATCACCAAATAATCAGTAATTCTAAATCTAGATAATGATATTATTAGTCACATTATTCTGAACTTCTGTTCAATTATTAAGAAGCATTATTAGGTGTATCGGAATATTTACACTATTAAAATGGTCAAATATCATTACAGACACTAGAGGATCAACCATCAAACTATTGCAAATCTTAAGCATTGAAATTATTTCAAGACATATGTTGTGCCTTTGTAACCCATGTTCCTCTTCAAGGGATTTACAATGTTAAGCCACTTAATTACATGGGTAAAATCTTGCATAGTAGTCTAACTCTGCTGCCATGCCGCTGTGAAAGTATCATGTCCCCTAAATTAATCAGAATCTTAATCATGACTATAATACCTGGATGGGAAACTAGCTGAGAAAATTCAGGATGTTGCAGGAAGTAGTGTGGTTGTCTGTGCCATTATCACAAGATGATTTATCCTGAGATAAGGATGTTTGCCCAGGGTCCTGTCCAAAAGTCCAACTAAGTAATTACTTTCTGCCTACATAAATTCTTCTTAGAATTTCAGCTGAAATGTCATTCTTTCTTCCTGCTGCTGCTGAGTTTCACCCCAGAGAGGGCTGGATTTCAGTAGTAAGTGAAACAATTCTTGAAATATAGTGGGAAAGACAGCAACTTCTAAGGTTAAGTTTGGAAACCATTTTCTGTTATAGCCTCATTTTCAGTTGCTTACATTATGTACAGTTTGTAATGCACATTGGAATGAACAATGAAGTGGAAATATAAGTAAGATCATTTTTAAAGCCAATCATAATTTTACATGAATTATTGACCAACTCTAACTTTCAGTAAATTGCACTGATTTTAAAAGCCTAAAACAAACTTTGAGAAGAAAAACAGCACCTGGGTATTCAGCACCACATTACTAGAACTTCTCTGTCGAGGAAAGAAAAATGATGGAATCAAAATATGAACAAATTAAAAATCAGAACAATGTTACATCATGAGAAATGTTTCTAAAATCTCTAGGGCCATGCTGAGATTAAACTATTAACATAATGGAAGCTACTTTTTACATACCTCGTCTTTTATTCTTTAAAAATAGGTATCTTTGTTTCAAGCAGGTAGAGGGGAGATAGTAATGTGGACAGATGCTTTTTTTATTTAGGGATTAGAAGGGCCAAATTAATCCACAATGTAACTCTATTACAATCAGTGGAGTTATACCAGGGATGAATTTGGCCTTTAAGTTACAGCTGCTATGCTTCTTCACTTGGGGCAGGTCTACACTAAGGGCAGGGGTCGAACTAGGGTACGCAAGTTCAGCTCCGTGAATAGCATAGCTGAACTCGAAGTACCCTAGTTCGAACTACTTACCCGTCCAGACGCCGCGAGATCGAAGTCCGCGGCTCCAAGGTCGACTCCGCCACCGCCGTTTGCAGTGGTGGAGTACCGGAGTCGACCGGAGCGCGCGGGGAGTTCGAACTATCGCGTCTAGATTAGACGCGATAGTTCGAACTCCGAGAAGTCGAACTCGCCGCGTCGACCCGGCAGGTAAGTGTAGACTAGCCCTTGGTAAAGAGAGAAAGAAAAGGATAAACCCACTAGAATCATGCAGTCAGTAGCTCAGTGTTGTAGTAGTATGATTATAAGCCAGGTTTCTTTACTCTTACTGTTGTTACATAAGCAATATAGTGTGGATTAACTTCACATAAAAAAAAATAAAACTATCATTGTACTTGCACCATAAAAATGCTATGCTGTAAAACACAGCTAACACCAAAACACAGCTACATATCCTCCCTGGACTAATTATTAAAAAAAAAAAACACTGTACCAAAAGCAGTTTTAGCCTTTTCTGTTGCTGCCCACATATGCAAGAAATCAAACAAGTTATCTTGGTTTGTGCATAACATAATGGGAAGCCTAAGAATGTTGATATTCCTTAGGGGTTATTCCGTCCCAATAATGTAGCATGACACTACAAGCCTATGGGGTATTCAGAAAGCCCTGAACAGCAATCTTGGTGCATTGACTTCGATGGAAGTAGTAGGTATGCAAAGAATGCAGGATAAGACCAAGTGTGCACTAGTGCTATGGATGGACAGCTATACTCAAATAAATAAATTAATGCAGAGATACTAAATGCAAACTAAATTTCCTATCCATTGAGGTAATGAATCAATAAAGTATATTTGCTTAGAAACCTTCCATTCTATAGCCAAAAAGGGAATTTTCAATATGAATTTATGCTGTATATAAACCTGCTATAACTCTCTTTCTTGTTTACTACACATTTCTATTTCAGATAAGTTCACCAATTTTCATTCTGTGAGGTCCTCCACAACTGAGAATAGTGTTTAGTTCAAGATGGCTGTTGTTACAAAGTGCAGGCACAGAGTGATCACTTATGGACACTTTACTTTTGTTCCCTTTTGTTTTGTTTTCCCCCTTAATCTAAAATAAAACTCATCCAGACTGAGAAATCATGTTGCTATGAAACTATAGTGATGCTGGATAGTGGTTTATAAGGGAAGAAAAAAGAGCAAGCTTTTTAATTGGATTCCAAGGATTCCAGGAGATATAGGATCTGATTTTGAACTCACAAAGATGTAAATTGAGAGTAACTGTGTTGTCAGGAGTGAACCTACATTGATATAAAATACAGAATGAGATCAGAATCAAGCCCATGCTGTGACTGAATTTTAAAAATGGATTGGATAATTGTATGGCCACTGATGACAGCTGTAGCTATGCAAGATAAAAAAAAGATTTTTTAAAAAAAAAGTAAAGATGTGGGTAATCAAATCTTATAATTCATGTCCTACCCTATATCTAGCTGTAGGTCAGAAACAAATTCCTGCCTCCAAAGTGCATATTTCAGCATTCACCTGAACATTAGGTACAGTACTAGCTAATGCTGAAGGCAGGGTACTGTGCAAGATGGACCAGCAGTATAATCTGGTTTGCTTAATCCTGTGTTCCTTTGTTTTGCACAGTTTTTGCTGCTTCAGGAGACACAGGTTGTGCAAATTCCAGACTTTAACAAAAATACATAAAAAAATATATACCTAATGGCTTTTCCCTTCCTAGATCAGAGTGAAGTTTTAAAGATTTTACAACTTAGTGGTTGTCAAATGGGCAAAAAACAGTTGGCTAAAATGCAAGCATTTCTAACAAGAGTTGCCTCTCTTCTGGCAGAACCAGTTTCAGATAATCTGCCCACTGAGAGCAGCTCTGTTTGATGTAGCCAGTTTCATAAAAACTGATTCAGGATTTAGACTCCTACAGGGTCCTCATAAACTGAATATAGAATAAAAAATAAGGAACACTCTTAAAGATTTAATATATAAAGAATAATCTCTTTCTGATGTGATGTTACTTTTTTTCCCAAATGAAATGTGCCCCTACTAAAATAAAATAAAATAAAATAAAAACCAATTATGTTTATGTTCTTTAAGTCAGGAATACATGCTGGCAGGTTTTGTGATCACAAAGAGCTATACCTGTTTACCCTTTGGCCTTGTATTTGTTAATACTTTTGAGGTGTGGATTTATTTAATTAGCATGGCGCAAACTGGCCTTGATCCTCTGGTCTTGCCAAGCTACAGTCCACACAGGACCCAATGGGCTTGAGGGGAAAAGGTGCTTTATGTTTATGCCGCATTTATGCTCCCCTGATTCCTGGCATTTGAATACTCTAACTTATTCCTACCTGCAGCATCCCCAAGCGTCAGTGCTCTAGTTTGGGTCTGATGCAGTGCAATGTGCTCTGGCACTGCCTATGATGGGGCTATGAGTGAGAGTGGCATAGCACTGGCATGGTTAACCACCTTAAGACTATACCAGCTTTATGCCACCCAGCGTCCACCTAACCCATGGGAATTTCCAGCCACCCTCTTAAACTAGATTTAAGGATGGTGAGGGATGTATGTGTGGAATGGAGGAGAAACAACTTATGATAACACAGACTGCTGTTCCTTTCCTCCATGAGAGTTCTCTTAAGCATCAGGGCAGGTATCATTTAGATATCTGACTTTGCTTCTGTGCAGGTGCTACTGGGGGAAAGATATTCCTTAAAGCCTTTTTCCCAAGCTATGTGCACCCATGAAACAAAGGCTAGGATTTGGCATACAGTATCTGCATTGCTTCTTTAATTAACAGGAAAGTGAGATGATTGGCTAAACAACATTTTATCAAGGTGCATTCCCTGCAGCTGGGCCATTAGATAACTTTGATATCAGATATTAGGGGCCAAACACAGTAAGGAAGTTTTTACTTCTTTAATTTCCATCTACCTACTAGCAAGCATTTGAAAATTGTGTATAGCAAAGTATGGGATATGCAAAGCATTCTCCAGAATTTCATAATTAGAGTACCTGCTTATCCAAAGGGCAAACTGTCCACAAATGATTCAGATCAAATGCTGTCTCTTCCAATTGACATTTACTTTTACAGTTTAGCAACTGTGCTATTTTCACATAATACATTCATATGTAACATACACACAATATGGCAAAATGTGTACATTTAAAAGTAAAAAAATATTTTGTGAGACATAGTCCTGTTGATTAAGAAGATTAAGATTTGATTAATACAAAAGGATAGGCCCAAAACCTGTAAACTATGAGAAAGTTAAGCTCTGTGTGGCTTGATTCCAGCTCTAATTTTTCAGCTATTTGTTTTCTTCCAAAAGAAAAAAATTGTGTTTGAATGTGTGTACTTACATGTGTGCTGGGTTCTGATTGCTTGTAAATAGGAAACATGGATTCCATTTTCCAGAAATACATTTAACAATTGGCACATCTAATGTAAGCAAAATAAATGAATGAATCAGCAAACATAAATAGTTTTAGTAGATTTAAAGCTTTCTCCAGCTGTGCCAATCTCATGTGTTAAACAACCTGATGTGTTAAAAAAAAAAAAAAAAAGCTTAGGGGGAGACTTCAGTGATATTTATATCTTGTGTGAAGTTTAAGTCTTGATATACATCATACAGCAACATTGAACAGGTGTTGCTTTCAAATTAAATTAAGCTCTACAAGCTACCATCACTAGGGAGGGTTAAAAATTTTTAGTCCAACATTTTTTTCAATGAAAAATTCCACTTTTGTTTTAATAGTCTTTATTTTAAAAATGTAAATTTAGACTAAATTTAATTTGAAAAAATGAAATTAAGTGTTTTGATAATGTGCCATTACAACATTTTCTGAAGGAAATGTTTCAATTTTTCATAATGAAATGACTAGTCAGTGACTTTTCAAAACCACATTCATAGGTTTTTCCATTAAAAATATTTTTAAAAAGTCAAAATTGGAACAAAATGTTTTGATGCACCTGAAATGACAATTAATTGGAATTTTGTTTCACAGGAAATTTTGATATTATTTTTTGTTCCATTTTGGATGTTTTTAAAAATTGTGGAATTTCCCACAAAATGGAAAATCTGGTTCCTGTCCAGCTCTAACCAACATCTCATGTTAATAAAGTTTCATATCTTCTGGATAGTATTTTGTCTAAGGACAATTACCACCTGGAAGCCAATTTTTTTATTATTATTATTTTATTTTTGGTGGGTGGGTGGCTTGCAAAATGTTAGATTTGAGTTTATATATATTTATATTAAAATTCATGTTCAGAAATGGTACATAAATTGGATTTACAAGGCTAATAAGTATTTGGTGCCATTTAGAAGGAAGGGGTTTTGCAGGGCCTTTTCTACCCCTTTGATTTTTGACTGTCTCAGCACAACCCTCCTTGTACAGAAGGAAGTGGGAGATTAGGATTTGTAAGGAGTGCATGGTTAGAGGGAAAGAATGGATAGGATACATTGGGAACTTGTGCATCTTGAGCAAAATCTACATCTGATATAAGCTAATACAATTCCAATGGAAAACTCTGGGGCAAATTAATTGGTGACATGAATAGGGTAGCTGTTCACCATAAATTGATCAGAAAATGTATAAGGGGTAAAGTACTGTGATGTCCACCTAATGTGTACTCAGTGGGTTGTGTAAAATGAGTGTAAATGACATGCTGAGGGGGCAGAAATTGTGGTGGTATATAAAATGTTGATAGGAAAGTGTGAGATAGAGTTTGAGGGCAGCTTTCCTATCCAGTTAGTAGCTTTCCTTGCTATACTTCACCAATGGCATGTAAATTTCACTCCTTTTGCACACATACCTTACCGTAAATGAATGCAACTTTACAACTTTTTATCAGTTTTTCTGATCAAATTATATTTGACATGTGATGTCACCATGTATCTCATTGGAGCATGGAGTATGGTTGATGTTATTTTTAGAGCAAGGAAATTTTTGTTGGCAAATAGTTTATTCATTGAGAAATACATGTTTCAGTGAAACATAACCATGAGTGAATTTGGGTAATATTTGATTAATAGTTTCAGCTGAATAAAACTGCAGAAATTCCAAAATTCCAAAAAAAATGTAAATGAGCCATTTTGACTTTTCATTTAAAGTGATATTTCATTTCAAAATTTAGCTATTTTACCAAAAAGGGGAGGAAGAGGTAAAAAAACCTGAAAACTAACAAATTAATTTCAAATCAAATGAAACATTTATTAGGTCAAATGCACTGCAGCTAAAAGCAGACTGAAAACTATAGTTACTCGTGGCATAAATTTGGCCCATTATCTCTTTCACACTCTATGTATTTATGTGATATACATTTGTAATCTTATATGGGCTAAGGTTATATGCATATTTATAAGCACACAAACAAATATGTGTAACATTTATTATAACTTAAACTAAAAAAAAAATGTTTTTTCGTTTCCTAGAGAAAAACTGAATAATTGTTGTTTCAGGTTGATCCAAAGAGTTTTATTTTTGGATTTTTCATTTTGGCCATTGAACTGAAAATCACCTACTCATTCAGCTCTAGTGATTTTACCATCTTCTGTCTCATGTCAGCCTAAATAGGTAATTCAATAAAATCAGTACTCAGTAAGGACACTTTTCTTTTTTCTTTCTTTCTTTCTTTCTTTCTCTGCATACTTTTATACTGTAGGTAGAATGCAAGCAACTTGAGTTTAAAGAGTAGGACTGAATCTGTCAGTCTTTCATATCAACCTCTTTCTCAAGTGATACTAGAAATGTCTGTTTCAATTAAGGAAATAGGCTTTAGCTGTCAACCCACCGTAGACCTTCTTGTTGTTCGTATATGGTGCTTTTAGTTTTGCTAGAATTGATTGGGGAAAAAAATCTGTGTTTTGGCTTTTTTATATTCCAGGGTTCTCTAACTCTTTACAAATGCCAGCAGTCACACAACGTGGAAGAATCTTTTGATATTCACATTTATTGTAATATAGAATACAAATTTATTTTCATCCTATCTTTAATGCTTTTCCTGTAGAGTTAAAAAGACATAAATGTGAGCATGGTAGGGGAAGAAATTGATAGTTTGAACCCAAGACTGTAAGTAATTTATCTTAGGAAACTTAAGGCATGAATCTCTTTTCATTTTGGCTTTGTGTGTGTGTGTGTGTGTGTGTGTGTGTGTGTGTGTGTGTGTGTGTGTGTGTGTGTAGACACACATATATTCAGATATGTATATATGTGAATATGTAAGTATGTATATACATTTGTGTGTGTGCTTATAAATATGCATATAACCTTAGCCCATATAAGATTACAAATGTATATTACATAAATACATAGAGTGTGAAAAAGATAATGGGCCAAATTTATGCCTCGAGTAACTATAGTTTTCAGTCTGCTTTTAGCTGCAGTGCTAAATATTTGACCTAATATTTTATAGGAATCAGTGAGTTTAGCCTTTTGTATTTCTTTTATTTTCATTCAGATTCTTTATATTTGATTACTTATTAATTTCCTGTAAAACAAAATGATTTCTAAGTCTTGGGTTCTTGAAGACTTATCTCTCAGAGTTACCAGGTCTGAATGCTCAGTACATATGTGATGGAGCTGCCAGTTTTCATCATTTTTCTGTATGCACAGACATATAGACAGGCACAGAGTCAATTCTGGTTTCCAGTTATTGGAGTGGGATGATGCATTGTAAGTTATAGAATTTACATTGATTTACTGCAAGTTACTGTGAGGTAACAGGAAAAGTTTTCCAAAATTGCCACTTTAAGTATAACATAACCTGAATTCATCAACATAGAACCTTGCCTATCGTATAACACAAGAAAGCTACTGGCTATGCTATCCATCAGACTGTCTTTCTGGGCTATTCAGACCTTTAAACTTACTGAATTCTGTAATTTAAGGGGAAGAGAATATTTGTGTTTTATATCACTACATTTCAGGATTTTATTAGTGTAGGAGGTTTCCCAAATGAGTATTTCAAGTGACAGATGATTTTTGTGACCCTTCTAAACAGCATCAATATCCACTGTTCTGTAGAGAATTATCTAGAGTAAGCATCCTGTAGTCATAAGTTATCAACAGTAAATGCATGGCAATTATGGTTCTTGAGGTAAAAAAGATACTTTTTATATTTTAAACAACGATTTGTGAAGCCTTCTTTTCTTTGGAATAATCTTAAAATGGCAAGATTCATTAGCAACTTGAAATCAGCATTGGTCACATCCTGTGTGCTTATTTTTTTAGTCAGAGACCCAGCTTACATAATTTCTTTTAAGTCACACATAATAGTTGTGGGAGGGAGAGATGGAACCTGGGAAGGTTTTCAAGAAAACTACAAAACAAACAAACAAAAAAATGCCAAGAACAAGCTTCTGAAAAGAATAATAATTAATGAGTAATAAAATGTTTCTGTAGCAATTCCAAGGGATGCCCAGCACGATCTAAGGAAAGAGCAGTGCCTCTTGAAAATGTAACAATTAGGAGTAATCAGTTATTTTAGGCTTCTGAAATAGCCTTCTCTGATTGGCTATGCTATTCTTGTCTGTCTAGAGTGACATTCTTAAAAACAAACTGATATTGATATTTTTTTATATAGCAAAGAAGCTTCCAGGGACTAAGTGTTACTCCACCTTTGAAAGTAAAGATAAATACATACATACATAAAAATTGTACCTGGGTACAGCTCTGAAAGCATTTTCCAAGAAAGTGATTCAGTGTGCAATGTACTGCTGCAATTCTTTAAAAGTACTTTAAGAAGTAATATTAAATTAATGCCTCAGAAACACGGAGGGGGGAAAAAGCACACTGATTTCCTAAGGGAACTCCTTCAATGTTTTCAGCATCAATAACGTAAATTGCCAGTTACTGTGAATAAAAAATAATTAAAGTGTGTCTTACATACACACAGCTTATTTGATCTTTTCCATGCCCCAGCATCAATGCTAGTCCTGATTTCTGTATTGTTATTAAAGGGGAAAAAAAACCAGAAGAACATCAAATCTGTCAAACTAACTCTGAGACCAAAATCCTCCTTTATATTGATAGACATTTTCTGAAAATTCCCAGTAGGTCATTTAAAAAAGGAATATTAATTATGATGCAACATTATATTCAACATGGTGTATTATTGATTTGATAATAGTACATTTTTTTAACCTATGCATTATGTTTGAAACACACATCTTTGTAATTTTATGGCCCAGATTCTCAGAAGTGTGCATGTGCAGTTCCGTGCAGGTGATTAGTGCATGAATGTCTGCAATTAGCATATGTAGACATGGCAACTTCAGGATTAACTGACCCATGAGAATCCAACTGATCACTTTTGTGTGAGTTTATCACAGTTGCGCACACATCTTTATGAAACGGGACAAATATAAAAAAAAGAGGAAAAATCAAATATGCGGGATTGTAAAACCAGGAAATGTCATCTTGGATTTGTGATGGCAAACTCTTTGAGTTATTTCTGAAGTCATGAGATGGATGTACCATATCATTGTTACTTACTACTAGAGCTGATCAAAAAATGAGTGAAAATTTTGGCCAAAATGGTGACCTGTTTCCTTTCATTGAAATTCAAAACGGTGTGACCAGCTTGATACACCTGTAATTATTATTCTTATACAGGAGGAAGTGTGCAGGGCAAAACCCTGAAGTCTTTACTCAGGCAAAATTCTCATTGAAGTCACGTTCTTCTTATTAAGCCACTGGAGTTGTCTATTTTTGCTTCTGATTCTGTACACTTCTGTACTGTGAATCTGTGTGGACAGTTGTGTTCAGTGATACCATTCACATAGCAAAAAGTTAAGCACATGCATTATTTTGACAAGATTTTGGCCTTAAAAGGTCTGTTGTTCTCTACAGGACAAAATATTATGTTAAGATTTTATGAGCTGCAGGCAGAGAGAGATGTGTGTGTGAAGGAGTGGCAGGAGGCTAATAGAAACAAAATTAAAAATGTCAGAAATTAAAAGTTTAACATTTCATTTTGAATTTTGAAAATGGATCAGGATTTTTAATTGCTACATTCTCCATAGAATCATAGGATCACAGAAACAAAGGATGGAAAGGACCTTGAGAGATCATCAAGGCCAGTCCCCTGCGCTGATGCAGGCCAAAGTAAACCTATATCATCCCTGACAAGTATTTGTCCAACATGTTCTTAAAAACCTCTAGTGATGGGGATTCCACAACCTCCCTTGGAGACGTATTCCAGAACGTAACCACTCTTATAGTCAGAAAGTTTCATAATATCTAACCTAAAATCTCCCTTGCTGCAGATTAAGTCTATTATGTCTTGTCCTAGATTCAGTGGATGTGGAGAACAATTAATTGATCCCCATCCTCTTTATAACAGCTGTTAACATATTTGAAGACTGTTATCAATTCCCCCTAAGTCTTCTTTCCTCTAGACTCAAAATGTCCAGTTTTATTAACCTTTCCTCATAGGTCAGGTTTTCTAATTTTTTTTATCATTTGCTCTCTCTCTGGACTCTCTGCTGTTTGTCCACATCTTACCAAAAGTGTGGTGTCCAGAATTGGCCTCCAGTTGTGGCCTCACCAGTGCCAAGTAAAGCAGGACAATTACCTCCCGTGTCTTACATCCACCACTCCTCTTAATACACCGCAGAATTATATTAGTCTTTTTTTAGCACCTGCATCAGTTTCAGGGTTTTCATTTTAAGAAAGGGTCATTTCGGAGTGAAAATGTTGTGGTTTTGAATGAATGAGAACCTGTTCAGAATTTGAATTTCCAGATTTCTGTCTGAGAAAAATCTCTTGGCATGAGAAACATGCACAGTTCCAGGAGCCAAGTCCATAGCTTGTGCAAGTCAGCATCCGTCTATCGGCATCAGTAGAGCTACAAGCTGAGTATCTGGCCCAAACACTGAATGTTTCTGATGTGAAAATATCCATGGAAGGAAGAAGGAAGGAAAGAAATTTCTAGGTGGTAAAATGACTTAGAACCAAACAATGAAATTTCAAAATCAGCTAGTGTTACTGTCTCACACCTCTAATTCCAGGACTTCCACTGAGAACAAAGGGGACATACAATCTGCATTCTGGTTGCCAGGTGGCTAATGCATTCTGAAGCCCACTAAAGTCAATGGGGTTCTTTCTAATTACTTCAGTGTGCTTTGGATCAGGCTTTCTGTCTGTCTCTTGGGGAATCATGTACTAAGATTTCAAGAAAGTAGAACGTCACTAGCACAAAAGTATGTAGGTCACATGAAATGAAACGTATTGAATTATGAAATCTTGTTTAAGTTTGCTGATTACATACTCTTTGTTATATAGTTTTGTTATCCAGAATCTTGTCAAAGACAGCAGCGTGTCTGACAATACCAGTTCAGCATGGCATAGGAAAAGATGGCCCAATGGCAGGTACAGATGCACTTTAGAAGGCTGAAAAATCAAGGACACAAGAACAGGGAGAAGAAGGAGAATTTACTACCTCCCTTCTGTACTCTAACACTTCCTGTGTATACAGTACATGGTTAAGAATAACACGGTAAAGAAATATCTTATCTAAAATACTAATTTTGTCCAGTATTTCCAGCAGTCTGCTATCTTATCTTTTGGCCACTCTATCACTGAGTTAATAGGACTTCTATAAGCCAGCAGAATAGTGGACCTGGTATCTCAACAGATTTGTCCATAGCCTTTCATCTCTGGAACCTAGTTCAAATGCAGTCCTGACAAAATGTATAATAATCCTTCTATGGGCATTATCATCTCCAAAGGGAATATAGACTATATATGTAGACTATATTATCTTCCATAACATAACTGGAAGATGGACTCCGCTCTACCTCTCATTGCTAAATTCAGAGGTATGATTTCTTTTTTCATTAAAAAGATGTTGGAGAAGTTCTGTACTATATCTCTGCTTTTCTGAGCCCATATGAATATGACCTCCTGTCTGCACATTTGTTGCTCATCCTTTATAAATAAAATACATTTCACAGTGGTAAAGTAAAGATGTATTTTAGCTCTTGCGATAAGTACTATATTTGTGGTATGACTAACAAGATCTCAGTACTGAGTGAAACCAAAATTTCAAAAGTGACTAATGATTTTGGGTACCTTGATTTCTAGATACTCAACTAGAGATACCTTAAAGGAGCCTGATTTCAAAAAGATGGACACTCAGCTCTCTCTGAAAATCCAGCCCCTTTATGGCATCTCTAGATGGGCATCCAAAATCACTAATCACTTTTGAAAAACTTGGCCATAACCTCCAGACGGTATTGTCAGAAATGTATTTAACAGAGAACATTGAGGCAGTTCAAATCCAGATCCAAACTTCACAATTTGGGCCAATCCCTAGTAAATAGTTATCTCTGATGGATATAGAGACTCAAATGAGAACTCACAGTTAAGTTCTTTCTTGATGTTCATTTTCATTTTACATATTCAATATAGTATTAACTCTGTTCTCTCATAGTGAAGAAAAGTTACATTCTATGTTAATATTAATGAGTTAGATGATGCAAACTCTTACATTGGTAAGCATTTACATCAACAGTCCTGTTGACTTCACTGAGTCTACTCAGTGGGATTAAAGGTTGAATTCTCTAGCCCAAAGTGATCCTGATTTGCATTGCTGTTTACTATACCATCCATAAATGCATGACTATAGACATAATTTCTCTTCATTCTATGTATAAAATTAAGACATTGGAATCTCCAAAGCCCCAAAATTTACTTAAGCCATTAAAAACTCAGTGTTTTCACATGATAATAATGGTTTGAGTTATGAGCACAAGGCAGAGAAAATTATCTTTATGTCTAAGACAGAACTGCACTTACCATGTTACCAGTACAGTAGAACTTCAGAATTACAAACACCTCAGGAATGGAGGTTGTTTGTAACTCTGAAATGTTTGTAACTTGAAAAACAAAACTTTGAAAAGTTTGCAACTGAACATTGACTTAATACAGCTTTGAAACTTGGTGGGGAGGGATAGCTCAGTGGTTTGACCATTGGCCTGCTAAGGCAAGGATTGTGAGCTCAGTTCTTGAGGGGACCATTTAGGGATCTGGGCAAAAATGTGTCTAGGGATTGGGCCTGCTTTGAGCAGGAGGTTGGACTAGATGACCTCCTGAGGTCCTTTCCAACCCTGATAATCTAAGAGTTCTATAAGAAAAATGCTGCTTCTAACCATCTTAATTTAAATTAAACAAGCACACAGTTTCCTTACCTTGTAAAATCTTTTTTTTTAAACTTTCCATTTACCTTTTAGTAGTTTATGTTTAACACATTACTGTACTGTATTTGCTTTTTGTTTTCTTTTTTTCTTTTTTTTTTTGCCTCTGCTACTGCCTGATTGTGTACTTCTGGTTCCAAATGAGGTGTGCTTGACCAGTCAGTTCATAACTCTGGTGTTCGTATCTCTGAGGTTCTACTGTAGTCACATCACTTTATGCTGTGAGCCCAGTGAACCTCATGATGGACCAAATCCTTGTTCTCAGTGAACTCAATAGAAGTTTTGCAATAGATTTCATCGAGACCATGATTTTGCCCAAGATAGGCAGGCATAGGTTGATTCAGCACTACTTGGATGGGAGACCTCAAAGAAAACTCTAGTGCTCAAGAAATAGTGCATATTTTTTTATTAATTTTAGAAGCTTGTATATGGTGAACATAAACTAAGTCACTGAGCATCTCACAAAGACTAGTGGATTTATCCCAATGACATTCCTACCAGGCAGGGAATATTATCATTCCTGTTTTATACACAGCTGAGATACAGACACTTGACCAAAGTCACACAGGAATTCTGAAACAGTGCCAAGAAGAGAATCCAGATCTCCGAAGTCCCAGTCCAGTGCCTTAAACACAGGTCTAGATGATACACTTCAATCCAAATCTATACTTAAGCAATGGTCCAATGTGATATGAGAGGTGCCACCTTCAAGATGAGAAATAAAACTAAGGTCCTGATTGCAATTAATAATCCCCTGAACCATTTTGTACAAGAAGGGGTGAGTGCTCTGGTATCTTTCCCAAACTCCAGATCAAGTAATTACGTTCCAATTCCTTATAATTTCCCCTGCAATTTCAGTTTCAATTTTTCTTCTCTTGCTGATGTGTGTTGTTAAATAGTTGCTGTATTCCATACCAGAGAAAGATGCATTACTGTAATATCTACATCTTTCTTTCCTGCATTACCTCAGAGGGATATTGGGAGGCATAATATACTGTGAGGCTGCAGAGGGCGCACATAAAGTCTGTGAGGAAGAGTATGATTTTTTTTACTGACCTCTGAGGCTAATATAGAAGTGGTGGAGCAAGGCTCCATAAAGTTCATTTGATCTTGCCCAGGAAGGGGGGTAGTATGTAATCTTCAGGGTAAAGTTTAAAGCAATTACCATTGACAGACCAAATATTGAGTCCTCAGACTGTCTAGTTAAAGTAGGTATAAGAGCTAAGGTAGTGTGATTGGATTTGCAAGACTTGTAGAGGTTCCCTTTCTCAAGGTAAAGAAAAAAGGGTCACAATATTAATGAAGATAACAGAGAAAGGTATATTATGTACCTGTGAAAAAGTCAGCCTAGCTCTTCTGATCAAAAAGAAGTGTTTTCAGATTGTGAAGCTACTTAACTCTGAGTCTAAAATGTTTGTCCTAGCAAATAGAAAATATGCAGAATGACACATCTTCATCAGATTTTCTTATACTGAACAGCTTTGACTTCATTTTTGGTGAGAAATGCATACTTTTTTATTTTCTATAGTATTTCATCTTTTCTTCGTGTTGTCTTCAAATCAAATATGGCCTGGTTCTGTGTTTCATGATCTGTTATTGCCCTGATCAGTCTAGCAGGGAATAGCATTCAGCAGAAACAGAAAAGACCAGAAAGTCGATAGGTTGGCTATTAGGGGATTCACAAGGCAACTATGCATAAGACAGTCATCTAGTCCTGCCTCACAAACTGTGATTTTGTGATACAATCCATCCCGACTCATTCAGACTATTATGTGAATTCAGACTATTATGTGAACCCTCTACACTCCCTTATGTTGCCTTTCTCACAGCTGCACATACCATCAGACTCTGTCACTCTGGTTGTAACCTCAGGGTCATTGACTCTCGTCTACTCACCAAGGCAGTGGCCAAAGTTTACTGCTTTTTCACACACATTTTTAGGTTCTTACCTTACAGCTGTGTCTGCACTGCTACAATGCTCATCTAGGCCTACATCACTGCCTGTCTTAATTATTGTAACTTCCTCCTCCCTGCATTTGTATCACTCCTAGTCATACAAAACACAATGCTATGATTAGCTTCATTGTTGGTCAGTTAGTTCTTTTCTGATTAAGCCCACTTCTTTCTTTGAATCTCTCCAATAGCTCCCTATCCTTCACCATGTAAAGCTCAAGTTTCCTCCCCTTATCTTCAAGGTCCTTCTGACACCCACCCTCACACACACTTATCTGGCCTTGTGTCTTGTCAAATAACTCTCTAATCCCTGTACCCTCCGTTAATGAAGCCAGAATCATCTCCCTGTTTGTACTACTCCATCATCTATCTAGAAGCCTTCCCTTATGCACAGAACTCCCTTTCTGAGCCTATCCACAAGGCAATTATTTCAATGTTTCCTGAGGAGCCACTGCTTCTGCAATGTGTACAAAGATTAGCTTGCAAAAGGCCCAATCCTGCACACACATATGCACATATGTAACTTCGTGCACGTGAGCGGGTCCACCTAGCTCAATAAGACTATTCAGTGTATACGTGCTTGCAGGATTGGTGCCTATGTCATTTTCTCATATCTCTCATGGATGGACTGCTTTCCCGTGTGTAGGGAGGAAGGAGTGTAAGGACAAATTGGAATCGAAGCTAAGGATTGGCATGAGAGAAAGATGAGAAGGAAATGAATTGCAGCAGCAGGGTGAGGAAAGTGAGTGTAGTGAATTTAACAAGACAAGAGCCTATCATCATCCTGATCAATTTGCTTATATATCATAACCCTGTTCCCCACTCAGCTTCTGTCTATATGTGTTTAGATTCCACCTTCTTCATGGCAGGGACCACCTCTTCATCTACATTTGGAAAGTTCCTAGCACATTATTGGAAGCTATTGTAATCTTAATTTAAAATTATAATTCAGATACTTCTATGAGCCCACTCCTATCAGGTGCACTTTTCAATTAAGTGCTTTTATCCTAGCTGCCTTTTATTTAGTCCGAAGCAATATTTTGAGTGAGATATTTTCATTCATTTTATTATGTATGATATCTCTTTCAGTCATTCCTCACTGTTGTGCCACAAGTTCAGAGCAAATATGACCTGGCTCGTGTTGCATAATCTGCTAGTGCCCTGATCAGCCTAGCAGAGAATAACATTCAGCAGAAACAGAAGGACCACAAAGTCTCAAGGTCTGCTCTTCAGGAACTCACTGTGCAGCCATGTGTAACAGTCACACTCCGAGGCTTTTTTAGGTTTTACAGTTTCTGGGGCATGGACTGTGTTTGGAAGTCCCTATTATTCTTTTTGCGCTACTGCAGCCCCATAAATAATAGTGACAATTCTCCCTTTGGCCGTGAGCCTGTGAGTGCTTCCTCATGGGTGCTGAACTTCCTCCACTTAGATTAGGAACCTACATGTGTGTTATATCCCTTCCCCCATCCTGTATCTGTCTGGTCTATTTGGATTGTAAGCTTTTTGGAGAACGGACCATCTGCTGCTCTGTGTTTGTGCAATGCCTAGCACAATGGGGCCCCGCTTTTGATTGGCCCTTAGGCAATACCATAATAAACATAATTATTATTAACAAAAGTCACCATCATCCGAAACGCATGGGAGCCACTGCAAAGATGCCTATTTTTTTCTTTCCAGCAATACCTCAGAGGGTGGTTATGAGTATCGTGGACTGTGAGGCTGCAGAAGTAGCACACAGAATTTGTGAGGAAGAGATCCAAAGTCTTTAGATCAAGACTTAGGTGACTTGCCCAAGGTCAAACAGGAGTCTGGGAGCAGAGCCAGCAACTGAACCCTGTTCTCCTGAATCCAAGTCCCATATCTTCACATTCCTTTCCCTTCTTTTTCTTTCTAACATTCTAGAGAATACCAGAATAGTAATTAAAAACAAAACAGTTAAATTAAAATCAAACATTTTTATCAACATCCTGTCACATTCTTTTAAATATTTTTAATATATTAATATGTTAGACAAAATTAGCCAATTCTCTTCTATTTCCCTTTTGTTGTTGTTACATTCTGAACTATTAATCTTTAATAAAATTCTAACCAGTCACATATCAAATAATTGCACCCCAAGGCATGTGCCAAGAGTATGTGGATTAAAAAGAAAACATTCTGCATAACAGAGGTTAAGGCACAAGAAGTTCTGTTTTTCTTTGAGTAACCTAGCACATGCCGAGAGACAGTCTCCCCGTCCCTGTTCATATAGATTACATAGCAGCTGGAGACAAAGATTGATGAAGGAGACACTCTATCTGGCTCCTCTTGTTCCCTTTGCTATAAAATGTTTCTAGAGGTACCATTCCATTCTGAAAGGCCCCTGCTATCTTTTTCCCGCCCCTTCCTTTTAGAAGCTAAACAGCTTTTGTATGTGAAGGAGATGACTTTTATAAAATAATGTGAAATAATGGTTTTATTTTTGTTAGCAGCTGATAGAAATTTGGATAATAAATCACTGGAAGCTGAATGATATAGGTGGTGTTATACATTTAAACTACTTCACAACTAGCTAAACAAAATAATTCATCCATTATGTAAGCACAACTTTATAACAGCTCATGTATACTTTGGTTTAGTAATAGTCCATCTATCTGATGTAAGCAAAAGATAGCTTTGCTTCTCCTAAACTCATTTTATCCTTTCCCCCCCGTTCCTCATCCATATACGTTTGTGCAACTTAGATAATATTTCTTTAATACTGTAACATGCTAGATGAGTTTAAGAATATTTTTCCAATAAATTCAATTGATATTATTTCATTATTCACTCCATTTGAATAGTTCTTTCTGAAGCCAATGTTTATCTTTTAATTATTATGCCATTATGACTGGGACCCAGCTCTGCTACATTCTTTCTGTGTGACATTGAGCAATTCACATAATTGTTCTCAGCCTCTCCATCTTTCTCTGAGCAAATACCCTGTGTCTGTCTTGTCCAGGAGTAATTTGTGGGTTGTCCAGAAGCCCTGAGCAAGAGGCAGCGCATAATCGGAAAGTCACAATCTGTTTCCCACTTCTTGCCCCTTTCTCCCAGGGCGGTAGAGGGAGAGTAATCAGTGCCAGCCCTATAGCTGGGGCCTGGGGTTGATTACTTTCCCTAGTGCACTGGCTCAGCTTCACTGGCCCACACATTAAAGGCATGGAGCCAAGTCTCTGGTTACTCCCTGAGCACCTGCATGGGGAAGGCAGTAGCTTTCCTATCCACCATATCCACTGCTACTCTGTGAGTGCTTTAGCTGGGTCACAATCTAGTCCTTGGACTATAAGAACTGTGGGACAGTGCATGCTGTAACTATGGGTGGTAAGAGCTATTCCCCCTATTCCCTTCAAATAAAATTTAACATTCACTGTGTGACCCATATTTTCCTCCTCAAAATACTGAACTAACTCCTTTTAAAAACTCACATCTGTGACTCCTTTTAACATCCTTATTCCATATGGAAACTCAATTTGTATAAAGGAATTTAGCTCACAATGCCATTATTCCATGTCTCTTGTTCTTGCATTTGATATTACAGTAGTTCAAAAAGAGTTGTAGAACTTTCCTTTATTCCCTTGTGAATTGTGTACACCCAAATGGAAATCACTATTTAGTGTTAAAATTTCCAAAGGGGCTCAAGCCTGCCTTCCTTTTCTGGTAGGTGCATTTGTTACTTTCGCACTGTTCTGTCACACTGCCTGGTATGGGACAAAAGATCAGTGGTTGTAACAGTGTTGATACATTAGTGTAAACATAGTCATCTTTCTTCTTATACAGTGTCACAAGCTCTAATTATTCTGATGAAAACACGCCACTCTAGATAACCCTCTTTATAGGGCTGATGTGAAAATCCACTAATGTCAATGGCAAGACTCCCATTGACTTCAGGGGGTCCTTGGATCAGGTTCTAAATTCCACCTGAAATTTATTAAATAAATTCAGTCTAATCCGATTGCTCCCTGCACATGTTGAGTTGAAGGCTTCCAGGCTTCAAGGTTCACTGGAGCTCTAGCCTTACACATTAGACCTGTGTATACTGGTCTCAATGTTTTCCACAGATGCCCTCAGTGATGCTGCTTTGCTGCTGTGGATGATTGGCAATATGTGTTATTGCAATACTGAACATTGTTTTCTATAAAACTCCTTTTCAATATCACTTCTGAGTTTTCCCTTGTTTGGGAGTGGGGGGAAAAAAGAAAGGGGCATAGAAGCTTCTGCATGATTAAAGACATGACACCTGCAGCCTGATTCTTTACTCTCTGAGACCTGGGCAAAGTCAGTGTAAAATGCTCCTTCACCGGAAATGTGCATGCACTGTCAACAGTGATAGACAAATACACAAAGTCCAAGACAGTGGAGATTCAGGCCCTTTTGTATTTAACATCTAGATGTTACACAATAACATGCTATTGTTAAAAGATGAATGAAGCTGAACTTGTGTCTATAAGGGACAAAAAGGGGTTCAGATGATACTTTGGTGAATACTGTCTCACTGAGGTAGCCTTTAATGCTCAGAGGCTTAATTTGCTGATTCAAGGACCAGTCTTGAGAAATGCTGAGCATTTTCTGCGTGGTGCTGAACTCCCTCAATTTTTATTCACCCTGTGGGAGTTGAAGGCGTTTAGCATCCTGCAGGATCAGCAGCATAACTGTAAGTTTTCAGATGTTAATCATGTTGACTGCATTATTTTGTCTTAGTTGGTGAGGGGGGGGGAGGTTGGGAGTATGGGGAAAGCTCTCTTGATGTTTAGATCATTACATCTGGGAACAAAATGCAGTTCTGGAGCCCTACAGGCACCATTCCCCCCTGCACATGTCTTTTGCAAAAGACTGTCAAGGCAGAAGTCTGATAGGAGCTAGTAGCTATTCCAAGCATGTTCCTGCCTGCAGGGTGCCCTATTCATAGGAAGGTGCCTCAGGAGATTTAGGACTGGGTTGGGGATTATTCAGGAGGAAAAAGAGAAGAAAGGGGGAAAAAAAGATGTGAATGAATAAATGATCTGTGCTGGCTTTCTCTGGGGATATGAAGTGAATACTCATTGTATAATTTGATTTTGATACTCAGATTAATTAGGAATAATCACATTTACATGAATTTCCCCCCCGCTTTTTAGTTTCTCATAAATGTGCTTTGGTAGGTTGTGCCACCTTATATTTTGATATACTACTCTCTTTATCATTGACTTGATAGTTCATGACTTAACTCAGTGTATCTGTTATGTTTTTAAATGAAACAGTTTCCTAGTTTTATTTCCAAATTGTTGGCAGAATTTTAAACAGATGGGGTTGATGGTTTTTTTTCTTTCCAACATAATTCAATGTCTACAACTGTGTTATGTATTATAATAAACCACATCTCCCAGAAAATCAGCTCAAGATTGTGTTAGCACTGGAAATGCATTTAAATAGTGATTTTCTATTTACTTTTTTCACTCCACATACTAGAGACCTGTCCAAAGCGCAAAACAAACAAACAAACAAAAAAAAACTACTGGAATGACAACATAAAAAGTGATATCCCTACCAATACAAGCCTCTGTTCTTGGGGGCTCCGGGCACGTGTATTACCACTATTGTCTAGAACAATATTAGCATACTCATCAAAAGCATTTTGTCCAGGTAGTGCTCCTTGTGAAACACAGAATTACTTTATTGTAGAAAGCTCAATCAGCATCACTGGACTCAGAATCTATTAGATATTATTCCATTGGAGAAATGCCTCGATCCTGCAAAAGACTGTGTTCCATGCCAGCAGAGCCATCTCTGGAACTGGGACCAAAGAGGTCAAGCCACAAACCAAGATTAAATGTGGATCCTTTAAACACCAAAGTATCTGAATGAAAACTACCAGTATAAATTTCATTGATGGGACTGGTTTATTAAAATCCAAACCTGAACTGTACTGAATGTACAGAATATCATTTAATATTATTCAAATTCAAATCCCAATTTGTCCCCTCCCCCCTGGTTGGGACTGAGGTACTATTGTGCTCAATGTTATATAGACACAGAGAAAAGATTAAAAGAAGTTCACTGCCCCAAACAGCTTAAGAAAATAACAAAGTTGATAAAGTGGCACTCCTAGGGTGCAGCACTCTATGACAGAGTATGTGTATTCCCTAGGGAAGTGAGAAAAAAGTAAAACCCACTTATTTACTACAGCTCCTTGTCTTTATTGCAGGCATCTGTGAGTGAGTAGGACTGGGTCACTTGTGGGCAACTGGTGATTCTGTCTATTCATTTCACCTGGTCTGGGTGCTTTGAACCGGAGTAATCCCTGGTGATGTGATGCAGGTAGAAGAAAACCTAGCTCCTTTCCTTTGTGCAGAGGCAATTGTTTGCTTAGCTTAGCCTAGTTGTTATCAAACTCTTTCATATTGTGACCCTCTTTGCCTTATCAGGACACTCCCATGGAGCTGGGAACTAGCCAGGAACCCCCCTTTGAAATACAAGACACTCTTGGTTTGGTTAGTCAGTTGTAATTAGCATCTACTTTCTGACTGAGCCTTGTCCAGCTTTGCATTTTATTTCTCTTTCCTTTGTTTCTGGATCGCTCATAGTAGCATTTATATATATAAAATAACACACATAGTATAATTTCATTCAGGTTTGACACACTTCCTCCTCTTATCATGGCAATGATATTACTTGGTGTGTTTGTTTTCTAAATTAATGTAATTAAAATAAATAAATAAATAAAAATTCTTACACATTCTTATCTACAGTTGTTAAACTGAAGACAAAAATCCCCAGTATGAGATCTAGGTTTAAACTAATATTAATTTAGGACCTGGTTCTTCATGCTAGTCTGAGTAGCAAATTTCTACACCTATGTAAATATGCACCCACCTGGATCCAGTTACACAACTGAGGATTTAGACTGTGGCAGTGTTCATAATTTTTTTATCCTAACCTTCACAATACTTGATAGCTGGGAGAAGGATTAATCATGTGAATGTGGGACTCAGGTTTTCTTTAAAAATAATCTAAGTTTCTAGCCCTCATGGCTTCTGAAAAAAACTGGAGAATATGAGCCCTAAAGTCTCAAACATCAGAAGGTAAACAAAAAGATCCAGATTTATGATTTTGAAATATCTCATGAGTTTTAAGCCAGTATCATGATGCAGGGGTGGGTGTTGAAATGTGATTTTTGAACCCATGGGGCTGGTGATATTGAGATTGTATTTGGAATGTGGGGTAACCTTTATCTGATAGTTCCCACTTCAAGCCTTAGTGAATTGTAGCTATTTTATGCTGTGACAATTAGAGCTGAGTAAATTCTACACACACACACACACACACACACACACACACACCCCAACCCTGTGAATATTCATTTGATTTCTCAGTGAATTTCCTTCAATGGTGTTCACACCCCTTCTGTATTTACTTTCTATCAATATTCTAGCAAATGACTTTACTGGCAGGAATAATCGGTGAAACAGCTAGTTTTAAGCACACATTACAAGAATATTCACAGAAGCAAGTATTCACACCAGAAACCTGATCCTAAGAGTTACTCACTCAGTCAGGGAACACAAACATACCATGTAATCTATGTTTCTAGTCAAAACAACTCAAATTTGAATATCAAATTATTTCCATGAACTGTCGGTGAATATGCCACAGATCAAGACTTACTGGGAGAAATCATTCAACTCACAAATAAATTTGAGGGGGAAAACCTGATGTCTGTTTTCAGACAATTCAAGAAAAGAGGTGTAATTTATTGAATACATTATTTAAAAATTATTTTCTTGTATTAATGCTATAATGTGTAACATAACAATATAACTATGTAAAGCATTTGATGTACAACATGTATTTGTCCTTATTTTCTTTTCAGTGGATGAAACAAAATATTCAACTAACATAAAAGGGTAATGAAATTGAGATAATTTTTATAGCAAGTTTTTGTCTCTGCTATGGTTCTGACTACACTCAGGTGTGATATTAAAAGAGCAAGGTATAAACTTGCACATACTCTTTAAAATATACTTTACATTTGATTTCCAGAGATACTAAACACTACTATTTCAAATTAAATAGTGTTGTAATGACCACTTTCCTTAATACTGGGTTATCCTGTCTTGAAATTCTTAATGAAGATGAAGTACTGTAGCTTGAACCAAGTAACTAATAATAAAGGATTTTCTTTTAAATCTGTGGAGGTCAGAACCCTCCTGTATCATTAATTTTAGATTTTTGGGGAGAAACAGTAGCTGGACATATGCATCTGGTTTTTCTTTTGAACATTTTTCTGGTTCCTGTCCAACTTTTCTCTTTATCTCCCACATACCAGCTTCCAGGTATCTGTCTCCTGATAGTAGAGATGTTTAGAGGATTAGTGCCTTGATTGGCAGGTTGGCTAACATTACAGGTCTGTTCATGTTGAGCTTTCCTTCATGTTCTAAAAAACAACTACCACAGACAAGGTTAAAAAAAATCTTGCTTCTCTTGTGGTCAAACTGTACATAACTTCAAAATATCATCGGGACTGGGATAGCTTTTATTGCAGACCCCAAAGAAGGTAGAAACTGGATAATCATTTCCAGTCTATTTGTCTAATAACTTAGAGAGATGGCAGGCTACGTAATTCACAGGGAGAAATGGCAGAAAACTCAGCATCCTATACTGTAGCTACTGCTAAATTAATAAATACAAATCCATATTATTTCATAAACAAAAAAAGACAAACATTGTCATCGGCATTCCTAAGTGTGTGTGTGTGTATGTGTGTGTGTGTATAAAATAGCATGGTAGGCTAAGTCTTAAGTCTCAATAGCACAAAAGTTTAAATAGGAACCAGTGTTAAATAATGTAATCTGAATATGCTGTACAAGGCAGAATGAAGTACAGAAAAAATATATAAAATGCTGATGAGGAAATGTATTTTGCTTATTATTTATGTATTTATTTTATATCACCCAAAAGTGTGCTGTGTACCTTGCTGAAAACATAAGACATATTTTCTGGATTAGAGTGCTTAAATCGGATACTTGTTGGGAAATTTCCCCCTCTGACTGGAAAACCTTTATGAGTGCCTGTAAAGTGGAAAAGGGGAAAATTCCATGGAGTCCTCATCAAATTGCTTCATTGTGAGTGGGGTTTGCCATCGAACCCCACTGAACCCCTAGATTCGATGTAAATCTGGAGTGTTCTGATACAGGCGTTCACATGTAGGCCCTATACCTCTGCTCCAGCTTTCCTGGATTTCCTTGCCTGCTGCTGCTCATTCATATCCGTTTTGAAGTCTTCCCCAGAGGAAATGCACAGAAATTAATGAAGCCACAGTCTTCAATAAATGTTAATGCTCTTATGGCTGTTTGTACAGGTGATGTGTCTCTCTGCCCCTGCCCCAGTGTCTTACTGTGCATTTCATACGAAGTGAGAGCAGAATTTGGACCAAAATGTTTTGTGACTTTTTGATTGGATTCAGAAATGACCAGGTAATAATAAAAGACAACCCTAGCGTTGCTCAAAGCTGCAGAATCTCTTGGCACAGTAACGTTTGTAGAAAATTAATGTCACTTCAAGTCTCTTTCAATCAGATCTTAAGATGTGAATAATCTGAATGACCTGTGTGTACAAAAAGTGTTTCCTGTAATTTTAAAGTTTGAAAAGTGCTACAACTTTACCTAGCTCCCTATGGAGATAATCCATTGTATTTCTCAATAGCTTACAATCTAATTTTGAGGGATGGAGGGGGGAGGCTTTGCTGGTAGGAAACGGAAAAGTAGCTGAAATATTGTAATATTACAAAATATTCCCTTGATAACTTTGCTAATTAAATTGTTATGGAAAAAATTGCAAGGAGACATGTGCCCTAAGGGAAAGCTTATGGCTTTTTTTGAAGTTTTCCTACCAGAAACCAAACCTTACAGCACTTATAAAACATTATGTTTCATGAGGTCCAAACTTAGATATGTTGAGTTGTTTTGAAGCGGCATCAAATAATTGATCAGCAACTATAACTGTGATTATAGAATAAAATCAGAGCGGAGTTGTAGCAAATAATTGCAAAAATAATTAAAGTCACAAATCTTCCCGGTAATAATATGGAACAATTCTTTGTAGTGCCCCACAGGGATGGGACTTCTGCCTTTCACTGGGATTAACACCTGCGGAGGGGTTGCAGGGGGAGGAGGGGGAAGAGAAGAGAAGAGAGAGGTGTACATAGGAGTAAAATAAACACATTAGCCTGCTTTTAAACAAAAATGAAGGAAACCCACAAAGCTATTTACTTGTATGTAAGAGTAAATCTTAAGTTTCTAAATGCTATTTCTTTTCAAAGAATGTGGTTTATTATAAATCCTTTTAAAATAGTTGATTTAGAAACCCTAGGTATCAATTTCAGTCCTGTTGATATGTTTCAGAGTCATGTAAGGACGTCTGCCTCTTGATGCAGTAAAATGGTGAGAGTATTGTACATTTCTCAATCAAAATGAGCTATAATCGGCTGCATTCAAGGTGGGGTGGGGGAGAAGTACTTCTGCTAGGAATATTTATTTATTTACTTTGGAGTTAAGCAATAAGAAAAACTCTTGTCCCAAGTTCTAGGCCCTTTCGACCAATGCTAAAAGGAGCTCCATGCAAAAAATAAGTAATACATATTGTATATCCATTTCTTACTGAATCTCTCTTTGGAATTATAATGCTTCAGATTTGCTCAAAATGGGTCCAGTCCTACTCCTGTTGAAGGTAATAGAAATGTTTTCATTAATATGAATGTGAGTAAAGTTGGGCTCAGTGTTTGTGTTATACATATATATAGAAGGGGCAACATTTACTTTTTTAATACTAGATCTAGAGCTAGGTGATTTTTTTTTTGATGAATAGTTTATTTGCTGAAAAATGAATTTTTGGGTTGACCAAACTATTTTTTAATTCAGGGCAAGGGTTTCTGGGACAATTTGTATAGTGGGGGTGCTAAGAGCCATTGAACCAAACTGTAAATCCTGTAAAGAATGGAAACCACTTCAAGCCAGGGAGTTCAGCAGCACACCCAATCCTCCAGCACCCTAAGTTCCAGCACCTATGAAACTTAACTGCCATTTTCAAAACCACCAGTGGAGGAGCACCCACCTTCCTTGAGCAAGTCACGGGATTTCCATAGTCTGAGGTATGATCCTGTCACCCTCATTGATCATTTGCAAACTATTTAATTAAAAGATATATTTACATTCATCTGCGCCAACTATTGCTCTCAACATGTGCTCAGGAAATTGGCTCAGAAGCAACTCTCCCCCTATGGAGAATCCAGAGAGAGATGATTCCTTAATGGAGGTTTTGTCCATATGTTTGCAGGTTGCAGACTCTGTGTTCCCATTGCTGGATTATCAAAGAACCATTTGGGAAATTTCTCTTAACACTCCCATGTAATGAAAAGCATTCTTTGGGGCAGTTAATTAAAATCTACACTTTTGCCTCTCACCTCTCAGAAGCAGTGGGATTTCAATCTGTTTAGTTCTCATAGGACAAAAGGCATTTTAAACTAAAGAAAATAGTGCCGGGGAAAGTCACATTTCACAATAGTACTACAAGAATGATCTTCTTTCTTGCATTTTTGGAGTAAGTGCAAAGTTAGTGATAGGGCAATACAGTCAATGGTAACAGGGAACATGACCTAAAATAAAAGATCCCATGTAAACCTGAAGCAAAGGTTTTTTTGCGAGCCCCTTAATATCAGGTATGGAATAAGTTCAGCAGCAGATACAAATACACAATACAGATAAAACTTTTAAGTGTGGCTCACAGGGAAGAATTTTGTCCAAGATCAGGTTTCACTGGTCAGCACGAAGGCATCATTTAAACATGTCATTTTTTTTTAATTATTAGCAGCGCAATCTGGTCAGATGCAAAGCATTTGATTACAAGGCTTAAAGTCTAGTAATAGCAAAAGTCCCCAATAAAACATCTCTTGAAGTCAATGGGAATATCCTGCCATATTTCCCATTGTTCTGTTTCTGATCCTGTTCAGCTGTTTAACCCAACTGCTATATAAATTTTAAGGAGAAATGCATTTCCTTAAACTGTCTTAGAAATTAAGTGGTTAAATTGTTCCTTTTTGGATCTCATGGAACAATATCAGTCATCTTGTGTCAAAGAAAAAAATGTTTAATCTTTGACAGAAATGAATTACTTCATATAGGACAGCTACATTTTGTCTGATACTTGTTGTCAGCTTTCACTGGAAGATGAGGAACTAAGAAATAGATTTCATCAAATTCTGAGATGGGAGGAAATGAAATCTTAGCAAAGAAAACAAGTTATGCCTCTGAAATGAATAGTACAAGCAAGAAGATCTATCAGGTGAAAAGTGAATGTTAAAATCATTTGCCAAAAGATGGCTTAAGAAATGCTGGGGAGATAATAGAGAGTAGAGAGCCATCATATTATTAGTTTGTGAAATGTTTCATCGTTTAAGACATCTAGGAATTTTTGAATTATCTAAATATCTTTGATTTTTCACGTCTTTGCATGAAACTCAAGTAAGCTGCCTTTTCTTTTTTTCATCAGATCTATAATGTAAAGTTAATCACCACATTGTAATATATCTAGATCTGTATGCAATTTCCCTTCTGATAATTTCATTTTCAAAAGAAGAGACTGCTATCTCTGTCCTATATCAATAAGAAATAGAATCTTTAAATTGTCAAAGGACAGGTACTAGTGGTTTGTTGGATGGTAATTGGATATGGAAGCTTTCAGTCTAACTCTCTGGTTGAAACTGGGCTTCTGGTAGGTTGATTGTAAAAGTGAGTAAACATGGACAAAGCCTCTATAGGTCTGGGGTTCTAGTTTGGTTCAGATAGATGAATCACTCTGCAAAGGTTTTCCCATTAGACTCCTATCATTGTATCTTCTGGTCCTAGCCACAAGAACTGCTTCTTCTCATGGTACTTCTGGGTCCTGTCTCAGCCCCAGAAGCAAAATCCAATATCCTTTAAAAACTCGGCATGAGTTTGGTTGTAAAAACCGCTGAAGATGCAGAGTGCAAGATCAATTCTTATTTCTCTGAATTCTTCCATCCATCCCTTGTGTCAGAAGGTCACTAATATCTGATGGCCTCTGGCAGCTCAAACAAGTTGCAAACTCAGTCTAATTCTTGAGGACCTGAATCATATCACAAAAAGTGAACCATCAGCATTAGTGCTGAACTTACTTCTTTCAGCACAAGGATTCGTAGATTCCAAGGCCAGAAGAGACCATTATGATCATCTACTCTGACCTCCTATATAATACAGGCCATAGAAATTCCCCAAGATAATTCCTAGAGAAGATCTTTTAGAACATGGGTTCCCAAACTTGGTTTGTGGCTTGTTCAGGGTAAGCCCCTGGTGGACCACAAGATGCTTTGTTTACCTGAGCATCCGCAGGTACGTCTGCTCGCAGCTCCCAGTGGCCGCGGTTCCCATGGCCCATGGGCAGCTTTGCTCATGTCCAGAGATAGTCAGGAATGCAGCCTGTTGGCAGGATTTGTAAGGCAATTGAAATACTGTGGTGGATAGAACGCATATGAGGCATTTTTCTATTTTCTAGCTCTTTTAGATAGAGGAATCCAGTCCTCAGGACTGACAGGTCAGTCCAGCAGATTTTACTAGCATTAGATTCATAAATATCCCCATGCTCTGAAGCTGAGTTCTTAATAAATCGCAGAACATGAGATCAGAGATATATGTACAGCCTATTTAATGTGTAATAAATATGAGCCCTGAGACAGTTTCATGCTACTTCAGTAAAGAGGAAGGAGGATTTGTGGGAGGAGAGAAACTACAAAGAGAAGGAAGATTCTTCATTAAGCTGATGTCAGTTGGAGGGTTGTTATTTCTTCTCCTCCTACTCCTACAGCAAAAAGCTTAATGGCAGAAGCTTCTGATCACTGACATGAAGAGGCTGGTTAATGGAGAGATTCAGGAACACACTTATTCAGGGAATACTCTTTTACTGAAAACAGGAGCAGGCTCTGTCAATGGTTGTGGTGTTTCCAGTCAGCTAATCCCAGTTGAATATAAACAAGGAGCACATTGGCTGTTGTCCTGTTTGCTGCCTGTTTTCTTCCCAGAAGAGAGCTGGCACTTCTGGCTGAAATGTCAGAAGAGGGATGGGCTAAGTAGCTATTTTTAGATTTTACTTTTCATTTTTTTTCTTTCTTAGTGCTCATTAAGATAGAAGTAGCTTCACTTGATTTGCTTATAGGCTAAGTAAAATAAATAGATGCACTTGCCCTAATTATTCCCATGTACAAAGAAAATGTTACTGTGTATATTCAATTTCTTATTTAAAAAAATGGTAAATACAGTTACTGTTCCAGTCTGACACAAACCAACAGCAGCTGGGGAATTCACTGTAAAACATGGCACTCCATCCTACACTACTTGTGTGTGTGCGCAGTGTGGGAGAGAGAGGGCAGGAGGGGATAAATGTTTCACTCTACAATGGCAGAAGCTGGGAGTATAGCATAGACCACATGCTCAAGTTTGCATAACTGGCAGCTCCCCAGGGCAGTGCAGAGGTGAAGCCCTCCCCTGCTTTTTGCAGCAGTTGGTTTTTGCTAGGCCATGTGAGGTGGGAGATAAGGCTCTGCACCTAACCCCTTTCCCTCACCATTTTGCAACTTCACGATAGGGCTAGGCAGTATCTGGCCATGTGTTTCTTCTTGACGCACCTATGCTGTTTCTAGGAGTCCCAATTGTATAGGACCAAATGTAGACCATGGATTTTCAGCTGCATGTACCAGGTCAGTGTCCAAATATAAATTCTGTAATTGTCTCAATAATTGCTGCATCAATAATACATTGAAGACATCTTACATAAAACACTCTCAAGTCTTGTGCAATAAAAGGATTATATCACTATCAGAGTACTGTCTAATGAGATGCTCTGAGTACCTTTCCCAGAACTGAAGAAGCGCTCTGTGTAAGCTCTAAAGCTTGTCTCACAACCAAAGTTGGTCCAATAAAATATATTATCTCATCCAACTTGTCTCTCTCTCTAATAAGATTCTACTCTGGAATTTACCCTGGAATCTGAAAGAATTCGAGAGATCTTAACAGAGTTGTAGTCTCAAAGATTACTATCTAGCTGACCAGTAAGTGTATGGTGGTTAATAATGTCATGCTTGAAACACTGAAAAACTAGCATTAGCACAAGAATGTTTCCTATTACCACTTTGTTTTTAAATAGTGTAGAATTAACTTAATGTTCAAACATCTCATCTCCCTGACCTGTTAATGCACTCCAGAAATGTTACAGCAAGAGTGAGTGAGTTTCAAATCCCATTCATATAACTGAGATGAGCACCCTGGAGCTTGTTCAGTTTGTCAAAACATATGAAGTTTCTCACGTATCAACACATTAGCTTTTCTCTATGATTCACAACACAGCCCCAAATATATATTTCCTTCTTTGGTTTAAGTAAAATATTCAGGGTGAACCTGTTGTTCAGCAGTATAATATCAGCTTGAATTAGATAACAACATGTAATTAAATACATTTAATAACAGCTGAACATAAATTACTTAATATTGTACAGCAACAAAAATCGAATGCCCAGGACCTCAAGAAAGCTAAAGCAAAACCATATTTTCCACATACAATGAGAATCTGTGCTGGGAATTTCTTTATTTGCATGTGCGTTCTGCCCTGTTCCAAGATCTTGCCTTACAATTTAGAGGTTTTAATACTCAGATGAGGTAATTCCAGACATCTCTCAGTAGCTTGCCACATTTTTCTATTAGATTTGTAACTCCATTTTTCAATGGTCAAATACTTTGTCTTCACTTGAAAGTAGTATGCACACTGAATTGTATTTTAACCTCAGTAATAATGTTTGAAATATTATCTTAACTAACAAATATGACTCTGAGGCTCTGATCCTGAACACCTGTGTGCTTATGCTTAACTTAATATGCCTGAGTAATCTTGCTGGATGTCTATAAGTGCTTGTGGTATCGGGTCTATGTCTGTATGCACATATCACATTAAGGAGACACCTGGCAGCTACTCCATAGTTAGGTTTGCCTTCTATATCGGGTTTAAAATTGAGCATGTCAGTTTCTTCTCTAAAATTATGTGGACAAGCAGTATGAAATTTCACACAGGGTTAGTTGTATGCCTTTTTAATTTTATATGTAGGGTTTTTTGGTTCAGTTTCTCTTCATATTTTTTTTATTTTTGACCAAATATCTCTTAAAACTTGTGTAGCTACACAAAACAGGATAGACAGGTGGATCTAGAATGGGTTTCACACAATGGGTACTTTTTAAAAAAAAAAGTTGGATAGCTTATAGCCATTATTTGTGACTATAACTGAAAGTGTATGCTTTTCACACAAACCTAAATGATTTGAGGGGCAGGGGCAGGCATACCGAAGCCTGATTGATAGGGTGTGCTGGATGTTCAGAAGTCATTGGCTGTTGGGAGGGGGAACGGGCACATAAAAATTTCTCTATTAGGATCTGACTTTTTCTGGCATATTTTATCCTAAAATGGAGCAATGTAGTATTGCTAACGTATTATAGTAACATTGCCTTAATAAAAAGTTTAAAGGGGAAAAAAAGGGTGGGTTTCATATGCATGAGTGCTTATGTCAAGTGGCTGGAAGATTACAATATTCTTCATTAGCAACTGCATTCATACTTCTTCATAGCTCTGCAAGAAACCCACGAAAAACAAGCAAACAAAAAGTCAAATCACCTTACAGTAAATACCTCTGTTCCTCTTTGTCATTGTCACAACTACAGATGATGCATTGTAACCTTAATTGTGTGCCCCCCCACACTGCATGTCAGCTTTCTATTGCCCCTTTCATTACCTTTCTGCACACACCCCTCTACCATACTACCCTTTCCCAGTACAGACAACTACTACACCGAACATCCACCACAATTGGTAGGGCTTTGTTTTTGTTTGAGAGAATAGGAAGGAATAATCTGGTAAAAATGTACGTACAGAGAAGTGAAAAGGAATGTCCCAGGCTGACAGGTCTCTTTGAGAAGGAATGGGTCCAGTTAAACTGTGACTATTAGACCACCTCCCAAAAGGGCCTGTTAGAAGACATCGGTTATCTACTAAAAATCCAGGTGCACAGGCAGCAACTAGGACAGACAGGAAGCAGCAACTGAGGAGACCCTATAGTGAGCTGAATGAGGCCTCCACCCACCACCGAGAGACTGTGAGTTGCTGGGGAAGAGCTGGCACAGAGAAAGAGCGGGAGAGATTTGGTGGGTCAGGTCAGACTGGAATGGGGAAACCCTACCTGAGCAGAAGGCTGATGGGGTGCTCCTAGGTAAGGACAAAGGTCCAACTCAGCCAGGGGCAGACCAGGCCCAAGAGCAGAGGGTGATTCTGGAGGACCTCAGCAGGGGTAGGACTCACAAGCAAAAGAGGCCTGGGGAGTGGAATAATGCAGGGAGTCCATTCAAAGGAGCCTGAGATGAGGGTGCGAAGAAGTTTTGTTAGAAGCTTGGAGAAAGGCCGGGATAGGGAAGGGCTCCTGGAATAGGGGCCCAGGAGTCATGGAACAGAGAATATTACTTCTCAGGTAGATGACCTTGGGTGGGAGGGCTTGGGATAGGGCTAACAGAACTGGGGAACTGCTTCCTCATTAATTCATTTTACTTTGGAGGGTGTGAACTGTTTCATCTTGAGAGACCTATCAGTGGCTATACAAATGATGCCTGGAAACAGGGCTTTAATTAGACTCTGAGAAGGACATCTTTCCTTTACTGGGCAGATGAGATGACTGCTGATCTGATCTGCTGGGGGTGAGAGGTGTGGGGAGAAAAGAATGGGCAATTTGGTCAGCTCTGGGAACAGAAAAAGGGGAATTGAGGTAGGACATGGCTGTCGTTCCACAGCTGACCACCAGTAGGCACCCTGATGGGGCCAAGCCCTGTAACAGAGGGCAGAACTGTGGTACAGGTTCTGTGGTACATGGTAGTTATAGTAATGGTAAGATGTGTGCTTGTGAGTGTAGAAGTAGAGGGTAGAGACTACTAATTGGCTTAATTTTTATTTCCCCTTTCATGGGTTTTGTGTCAGTTGTGGTGTACGTGTGTAAGAACCTCAACTGCTACACAAAAAGACTTTGTGAATTTTATCTGTGTGGGTTGATGGGTTATATACTATATATAGCTATAATATTCTGTATAGTGAAATGCATTATCATTCTGCTAATTGCACACTGCTCCACAGGCAAAATGCTTCTGAAATAAATGTAGTCAAACTTTACTAATTCTGGGTCACTGAGAACGAAAATGATGCTTAAAATTGTTGATTGGCTCTAGTTTTCAAGATATGCTATTGGGTCAGTATATACGACCCTTGACTTGGGAATAGCGGAGGATAAGTGAGTTATAAAGGGAAGGGATCTCAATTTAAACCAGAAATGACTAAAATACATCTTTGACTGGATCTATGAATAAATCTATGACTGGGTTTGGACAGTACTTGCTTTTTAGGCAAAACAATGAATGATGCAATCTGAAGCTGGTATTGCATCATACATGATATGAATTGCATCATGTTATTCCTAGAAGTCATGGATGATGCAATCATAACGAAGCTTACATCACTCTGCTGAACAAATTGCCCTATATCAGCTCTAGAAATCATACAGTGTCGTGCTCTCTTATTTGTCAGTGTTTGATTTTGCAAAGGGACACATTTCTGTTTAGCCAAAGTAAGCAGAGATGCCTCGTACTTGTGTGAACAGTGCAGATAACTTCTGCTATGTTTGTGGTGAAGTGACTTTTGCATCACAAAAGCGCAGTATAATCACTATGGTTAAGAAAGCCTATCAACTTTATTTTGGCTGCAAAATTGGAGATCAGGACAAGAGGTAGGCCCCACACATATGTTGCAACACTTGTGCAACAAATCTTCGCCAGTGGTTGAACAGGAAAAGGAAATCTATGTCTTTTGCTGTGCCAATGATTTGGAGAGAGCCAACAGATCATACCAGCAATTGTTACTTCTGCATGGTGCCTCCAGTTGGGAAAGGTGTGTCAAAGAAGACAAAGTGGACTGTGCATTATCCAAACATTCCATCAGCTATACACCCAGTACCCCACGGAGAAGGACTGCCGGTTCCTGATGCACCAGAATCATTCTCACTTGAGTCAGACGAGGAAGAGGATGAAACTTCTGGTCCTGAACCATCAATGTCACAGGACCCATATTTTCTCCCATCCTCCTCCTCTGAACCACACCTCATGACACAAGGTGAACTGAATGACCTTGTCAGGGATTTGGAACTACCCAAGAGTAAAGCAGAGCTGTTGGGCTCCAGACTACAGCAGTGGAATCTCCTGGCAGGTGATGTTAGGGTTTCCATGTTCCGTGACCGTCAAAAGGAACTTGTCCCATTCTTCTTCATGGAAGGTGATCTTGTAGCCTGCAACAACATCAATGGTGTGATGGCAGCCCTCAACATCGTTCACGATCCAGATGAGTGGAGACTGTTCATTGAGTCATCGAAGACGAGTCTTAAAGCTGTTTTACTGCATAATGGCAATGTTTTGCCATCAATTCCAGTTGGTCATGCAGTCCATATGAAGGAAACCTAGGACAACATGAAACAACTTTTGAGGTGCATAAACTATGAGCAACATCAGTGGCAGCTTTGTGGCGATTTGAAGGTTGTTGCTCTCTTGCTTGGTCTGCAGACTGGATATACAAAGTACTGATGTTTTCTCTGTGAATGGGATAGTCGTGCAAGAGATTCCCACTACATCAAGAAAGATTGGCCACTCCGACAGTCATTGGAGCCTGGGAGGAAAAGTGTTCAGCATCCACCACTTGTTGAATCAAGGAAGATTTTGTTACCACCCTTACACATCAAGCTGGGTCTGATGAAGAACTTTGTCAAGGCCATTGACAAAACACAAGCAGCTTTCAAGTACCTCTGTGGAAAATTTCCAAGGTTAAGTGAAGCTAAGATAAAGGAAGGTGTCTTTGTTGGTCCTCAGATTCGTGAACTTCTTCGAGATGATGCATTTGACCATGCACTGCGTGGCAAGGAAAAGACGGCATGGAAAGCCTTCCAGTTAGTGGCAATAAATTTTCTCGGAAACAACAAGGCAGACAACTACAGGTTGTTGGTGGAAAACCTCCTCAAGGCATACAAAAGCCTTGGTTGCAACATTTTTTGCACTCTCATCTAGATTTTTTTCCATCGAACTGTGGAGCAGTGAGCGACGAGCACGGCGAGCAATTTCACCAGGATATTGCAACAATGGAGAAACGCTATCAGGGCAAATGGAGCCCATCAATGCTTGCAGACTATTGCTGGACAGTGACAAGAGATGCTCCATTTAATGAATACAAGAGACAAGCCAAGAAGCGCCAAGTAGACACTGAATAGGACTAAACTATGTACATAATAGTTTTTTGCCTTTTGTTTCATAATAAATTTTATTTATATAACCCTTTTGCTGATTTTTAAAGTGTTACATGAACAGGACAGGTGAAATATTATCATGTAAAGCAACCATAAACACATGAAAAGACCTAGGTTTACAATTTATGATTAAAACTCTACTATCTACACAATATACATAGACATAAAATGTAAAAGCTTAAATATCTTAGAAACAGTAGCCAATCAGTTGTTTTAATTGTTATATTTGAATTCAGCACATCAAAATACATAATAAATAGAACATTTTCTCTCTGAAGCAGACGACTTCTCAAAAATTGTAGGCCAGTGTTGTATTAATTTTGCACCTTTGAGCAGCATGCCTGAACTTTCCTTATTCATACAACTCTGCTGAAGTTTATTTTATTATTATTTGTATTACCTTAGTTTCTAGGAGCCCTAGGCATGGACAAGGACCCCATTGTGCAAGGCATTGTACAAATAGACAAACAGACAGAACAAAAAGACAGTGCCTGCACTGAAGAGCTTACAGTCTAACTAGACAAGACAAATACAGAGTGGGGGAAGGGGAATAACACAGAGTGAATATGTTGGCAGCAAACATCATATTAGTTCCTTGCTTTCTTTGAGGGTTTAACTAGGAGAGGATCAGCTAGAACCGTGTTTCCCAAACCTGGGACACCGCTTGTGTAGGGAAAGCCCCTGGCGGGCCAGGCCAGTTTGTTTACTTGCCGAGTCCGCAGGTCCAGCCGATTGCGGCTCCCACTGGCCATGGTTCGCTGCTCCAGGCCAATGGGAGCTGCTGGAGTCCCTGCTTTAACTGCTTCTAATACACCAGCCCTCATGGCAGCTCCAAATAGTTGATTTTAAGAGTTTACTTATTTTTTGATTGGCACAAAAAATTCCCTCCTTTTCTCCACATGTGGATTGTCTCATGGCAAGGAATATTGAGTCCTGACCTAATGACCAGTTTATGTTTGATATTTTGTGAGTATTGACAAGGGAACATTCACAGTTTCCCAGAGTCCCATATAAACTGCTCACTTGAGGTCAACAGAGGCACAGCCATGGGTGGGCCTAGTTGGGCCACAGCCCAACCAATTAGCATCCAGGACCGCCTAAATCTGAGCACCAGGCATTTTTAAAGATTGAGCTGGGCCTTAGGGTTGCAGCCTTTTAGTAAAACTTCTGCTGCCTCATACCACTCTATTTCCCCACCAACCCAGGCTCCGTCTCTGCCCCTTGCCACCCAGCTCCAGTTACTGCCTCCTCATTGGCTGATTGGCTGTGGGATCTGGGAACCAATGGTAAGGCACTAACCAGAGCTGGGTCAGTTGGAGCACCTCACCTGTTTTGAGTGATAGAAAGGTGGTTGGGCCAATGAGTGGCTCCTGCTCCCAGTCTTGGGCTTCAATCTATTCTCCATCAACACAGGCTCTGGCTCAGTCCCAGGCCATCTGCTCTGGTGGCTTCTTCCCCAGAGGAAGAGATGTGCCCTCCCACCACCCCCGCTGGGGAGCCTAACCAGAATGTGATTGTTTGGGAGATAAGAGCCAATCTGATTGTGTCCACCTAGAGGGGCGGGAATAGGATCAGAAACTCTCTACACCCAACCATGAGGTTTCACATGCAAACCTTGGAGATCTTCTCTCTAAATTTGTATGTTAAATGTATCAGACCTAACTGGGATCATGCAGCGCTTGGCGACAGTCTGCTGCAGTGGTCCACACTGAGGATCTTTTCAGGAATGTTCACTGTTGCACCATGATAATGGATTAAGGTGATGAAATGGTGGCCATGAGTGACTGTGACTGACTGACTGGGGAGGAGGAGGAAGAAATACAGATCTACAGAGCTGAGACCACATTATTGTATAGCACAATGGAGGGATTCCTTACTTCAAGTTAGACATCGACAAAACATTTCTTCCTTTAAAAGTCTTGTAAAGTTCCTTTACACTGGTAAAGGGATTCTTCAGTTCAGCTCTCTCTGCATCAGTGGGGCATCTGGCTCTTGGGAGGGAATTCAAGGAAGGTAGGCCGTATTAGCACAGCTGTATTCCTGTACAGTTCCACTGTTGTGGAGGCTAATCAGCATATCTCATGGGCATCTGGCCCAGGCCTCATTCGTGGCCAGCACTGCCCACTGTGCTGGTCATCACCAGGTCTGATTGTATACATTGGGACTGAACAATGGGTTCTATTTCTCTCCGCAATGTGGATGAAGTGAGTGATGCTGTACAAAATGTTGTAACTGGCAGAAGTGAGGCTAGGTGTCATTTCTAATTCTGGTCCTCTTCATGCAGATATTATCATCATTATTGACTCACTGTGCAGCAAGGGATAGAGAATGACCACATTTCCCATCAGCAACCCAAGCACTGACTTATTCATCTACCTGTGACCGAAAGAGGCATGTCAGTTGCTAGAGAAACGATGACACTGAGGCTTTGAAGAGTAAATACAGCAAAGCTGGACTTCCTCTGGCTAACATTCCAAAGCCATCTGGAAAATGTAGTTTCTGGGACCCCCATGCTCCCACCACCACAGGGTGTAGCTTTCTACCTCTTCCAGTACCGTTTTTTTTTTTAAACAACCTTTTAAAATTTGGGAGGCAGCAGGTGACTGTTCCAAAGCCTGGTGGAAAAGCAAGCATTTAGTATTCTTGAATATTTGGGAAATTGAGAGTCCTTGGGCCCAAAAAACAATAAAGTGGATTGGGAAAGGTAGTTGTAGACTGCCAGGCAGCCTTCAAGAAAGTAAGCCTGATACCTGCCAAGAGAGAAGGGTGTGGGGAGGGACGTGGAGGTAGTAATGCCAAGCTGAATATTTGTAACAGAATGTTTTTCTGAGCATTTAAGCTAAAACATTTAGCTCTTTTGAGTAGCCCACATGTTTGAGATAGTCAGGAAACATTTGATTTGAGTAGTACGTTCTTTGTAGGGACCTCATAATTAATGTAATATGCTGTGCAGCACTTGTTGCAACTTAAAAACAAACACATGTACTCATTGTCTGTATGTAGGCTCTGTGCTGTGCTACAGATCCATTATTTATAGATATTACACAATGCTATCACAAGTCTGAGAATTTTTGAGTGCTCTCCATGACTATATAATGAGGGCCTTGCATATTTATTTCAAAATGAGAATTATAATTATTATTTTAAACCAATCTGTGAAAGATGGAAATTCCATAAAAGCCATTAGACTGATTATAGTCCTGTAGTATTGTCAAAAATAATTTTAATTGGTAAGCGTAAGCAAGCCTGCTCTAACAGTTTTGCTCTTTAATTGCATTCTCACCAAATCACTGTCAGGCTGAATAACAAATATTTGTTACTTTTATAATGTGCATTTTCTCTTAGGCTGTGTGTTGGCTTTAATTTGATGCTGGGAGATCTTTGCTTTGATTGTTGTTATGAGATGATTGAAACTTTTCAAACTGATTAACTTGGTAACTTCTAGCAGCTGATATGCTGATGTAGTGCGAGTTTCTCCCGAACTTAATAACTTACCTATTACTGGTTTCTGTAAATGTCTTCATTTTGTACTGTTTTCTCAGTCCTGATTAGTCCCCTCTTCCTGACTCTCTAAATATCTAGATTCTCAACTGTCAGATATGTAAATTGTTTACTCCCGATGGACAGTTATAACACAAACACATAATTAATGACATGGAATTGTGAACGTTTTTCATTTAACTTAAAACCAAGGAATAAAATGTTGACACACTATACAATTCTGAGTGGAAGAGGAATGAATTTTCTTACATGATTATATGAAAATTATATTCAGCATATTAATTTAGTATTGCAGGATGGCTCTGGATTATTGCAGAAGCAAACCACAGTAAGAAGCAAATAGCTCTGCATGAATAACTACATTCATAGAGTCCTATCCTTCCCTGATTTATACCCTCTTGGATATAATTATGTTGCTTTGAGTAAAAATCAAAGCAGAGTTTCAGGGTAATCATTTGGTTTGAATGTTGTAAATGCCAATAGTTGTATATAACATCTCAAAACCGCATACAACATGGGATTTTCACAAGCATTCTGCATTGGCCTAAGTATGCTGCCACTGAAGTCAGTGGGAGTTTCACCATTTATTTCTCTTTATTTATCTGTATTATAGTAAAACCTAGAGACCAGAGCCCCATTGTGATAAATGCTGTACAAACCTATAACAAAGAGAGAGTCCCTGCCCGCAACGAGTTTACATCTAAGTATGAGAGCAGAGCTGGGCCAACCCACAGAGATTTGGAAAATCTTCCTCAATGTGTCTTGTTATGGAACCATGGTCACAGCTCTTCAGTTAATGTTGGAGCCATGTTCCATTGTTAGCCCACATACAAATTTTCCTAACCAGTTATTTTGGCTTGAATGTTGCCAGATTTCTCTTAAGGCCAAAGGAGACTCTGCAAAAAGTGAGACTCCTATCTAATCTGCATTGTTTTGTGTATGTCTGTGTGAGATTTGGGGCTGGGGGAGAATTGCACATACATTTATCTTTAAAGATAACAATATCATTCTATTACAGGTGGTTATCTTGCCTATCACTGTGGTATCTGAGTGCCCAGCAATCTTATCTGAAAGGTAACAATTTTTTTTTCCTGTAAAAAACAGTGTACCCTGCATGTATTTATCATACAAGTGTTTGCCTTACTAAAGGAAGTGTTATGTCATTTTAGTTACAATTCTCATTAATGTGTACTTTACCCAGTATATAACTTCAATTAAAATGCTGCAATGGCTCTGTAGTACAATATACCTACTACACTATTCAAAACTGATACAATCTTTTATGACAACATAACACTGGTATGAGGATGACGTGCACTAAATATGACAGTGGCTATGAATATAAAGCACTGTGGACAGCCCCTTATTGTTAGAAAACATGGTCCCACAAATTTTGTCTATGAATACAGTTCATGCACGGTTACAAAATGTTAACTATCTTCAATACTGTAGTTTGTTTATTTTAGAAAGGGAAAAAAAGTTGCCCTCTGGCCATCTGTCTGTGCATTGTGGGAAATAATTACAATATGTAGGGTATAGTCAACAGTTGTCAATTTACCACTGCAGGAAGTAAAGATAATTACTGTAGCTGGACTTTTAAAGGGGGTAATATAATTTCATGGCCACTAGCAATACATGCAGTTGCATGAGGAAAATATAATGATCTAATCTTAATCTTTAAGATTTAAACTGATCAGTGAATAATTGGTTAAAACAGTGATCTGGTTTGTTCAGAGAAAGAGACCATGAGGCAATGGTCAGATTGAATGAACCAATGGCCTCTGTCTGGCAGGGCAAATATGGTATCAGCAATACAGCATGTTCCTTTTCTAAAACTAAACTCCCTCTGATTTTGGTATAACTGTTTAATAAAGAAAACACTGATTAAAATGAAATTATCAAATTATGACAATATGAATACACATTGTGGCAAATTGCTGACACTATTATGATGGGCCTCGCACTTTCTCTTCTTTGGGGGCGTTCAGGGCACCATTTCTTGCCCCTAAATTGGAATGTTAATTGCCCCACTAGTGTCCTAGAGGAGAGGAGTGGAGAGGTGGGCCCAGGTCCTCTACTGTACTCCCTCTACTCCAGGTCCCAGCCCAGGGGCCCTGAGGATAGTGGTGAACCACTTGAACTGACGGTTCCTTCCCCTGGGCTACTTCCCTCTCCTGCCTTTCAGCTTGTGGGGGCTTCCTGCCCTCCCTCTGCACAAGCCAGGTGCCCCTTACCTAGAGTCTAGGACTTCTTAGCCCACTGCAGCACTTCTCCAAACTGTCCTTTGCTTCGTCTCTGCTCCAACACCAATCCTTTCTGCTCCAACTCCCACACTGCCTGATTGAAGCATGGGTTTTTATCATGTGACTGACTTCAGGTGCTCTAATTGGCTTCAGGTGCTCTAGTTAATCTATAGAAAACTTTCTTCCCCTTACAGGGAATAGGGCTCCCTTCTAACCCTCTCCTGCTGCCCTCTGGCCATGCTGTATCACAACATACAAATACAGAATTAAAAATAATAACGAGAAGTTCCATTAATTGTCTTTTTGATGTGCAGTTTGAGACTGGTATTGACTGTTGAGATTTTTCATTTTTAGATATTGAGAAAGAATGATTGTAAATATTTCTTAATGGAGCTTGTACAAGGTTTAGGGGTTGCTATTGTTTTATGGCTGAGATGGAGGCGGGTGCACTGTCACAAAGGGAGAATAGGCATTGCAACAATCAAAGGTAAATAGAACAAATATTTTAAATATAGTGCTATCAATAGAACTTGCAAATATCTTCAGAGTATTAAACTCCTATGATACAGTTGCTACTTCAAGCACTGAACAATCAGCAGATTCTGAATAGGTGTCTTGTAATCAGAACCTAGTGAATCTTTTTAATTGTAATATGTAAGAGTAGCATTCGTTGCCTGTTGTAGTGTCATGTAGTGGATATAAAGTAACTGTTGAGTAAACACCAAAGCAAGCTTGGCAGCTTTAGGTGGAACATAGTTATAAAGAGTGTGTATAATCAGCAGTCAAAAGGACTTCATTTGGATGTTATAATAAATGAGAGCACTTTAAAACACAAAAAGTAATGCTGTGCTTTGTTAATGAAAGTTGCCATTATCACTGCCTCAAACTTGTACAGACACTACAGTATTGTCTACTATAAATGGCTACCAAATTACCGTGAACAAGTGTGACATTCAATGCAGTTGCATCTGTGCAGTGCTCTAAGTCATTGGCTCTGTGCCATGCTGTGCTCTCCCAACACATAGCTGATGAAACAGTTATCAAGCTAAGGTGCTTGAAGCATAGTTCATGCAACTGGTGACAGGTCATGGCATTATCATAATGTATAATAGGCTTAGTTTGAATAGTCTCTTTCATCATCCATCACCACATATTGTTTCAGTTTCTGATTTAAGTTTATTTTGGATCATTTTGGACCCTGCTATTTGGTCCAGCTTCAGTTGCTAAATTAAATCTTACTGAAGGAACACCTAGCACCTAACAATACACAGCGACAACTTTTTTCTTATATTTTTAGAAACTGATTCAACAACTTGCTTAAGAACATCCTAATGTTAAGCAATCGGATGTTTCATTGACTACAGTTGAATTCAACACATACTTAAAGTTATGTACCTTAGGGCCTTAATGAATTTAATGGGATAGAAACATAACATGCTGGCTGCTATAAAAATATTAAGTTCTCTATGTCTAGATCGTGGGACAGCTCCTAATAGAGGATTTCAATCTTCATGCCCGTTCTGTTTCTTACACAAGTTACACTTACTGATTAGGATAGTGGTTTTATTTCCCAGAAGTTACTGAGCAGCTCTTGGAAAATAAGTATCATTTATCTATATCCCCCATAAATCTTTGGAGCCAGTTCCCTTTTAATGGCTTGCTTTTGGTTGTGATGGTGGAATTATTTATTTCAGTGGAAAGCAGATAGTACCTTTGTGCTTTACCATGTATGTACATATATATATTTTTACTTTGGCAATACATTTTCTCCATTAGCAGATAATTTCCTCTTTGCCTCTAGTGGAGGGATCTTTCAATATCTTTGAGATCTGCCATTCTTACTGCAACATTAAAAGGCCACAAAAAGAGTGAGTGTATGTGTGTGTGAGAGAGAGAGAGAGAAAGAGAGAGAGATTAAATTGTTTTGTAAATCAAATGCTTAGTGCATAATTTTTCAGAAAAAAAATAGGTTTATGTGCAATTTTGCATCTGGTTCACATGGGTAACGTAACTAAAGTATGTCATGCTTCTTTCCACACATTTTAAGTAGACAGTTTTTTCATAACAGAAGCAAATTGTGTTCTCTAATGCTACAGATTAATACATTAATGGGACATGGACAATAAATATAGATATTAAGCTACTTAATTTAACAGGCTTATTTGAATTTCCCAAAACCTGTTTTAGCTATTGCACTGAACCACAAAAGCAATGTTATCCTATCATTTCACTTAGGTGCTTATCCTGCAACATGTATTGCCCAAGTGCAGCAGTCCACCAATATGCTACATATAGCATGATCAGTTCTTCTGGCACTTTTGAGATTGAATTAACATTCTCCAATTAGCAGTTACTCTTTTAAAGAGTGTTCCTGACTTTCTCATGTGTTCTACTTCTTGGTCTTATATAACTAACTGTGGTATGGATTAGTATTTCAGAGGCTGGTCTAGTGCGTGACTTACCCATGCATCTTGAAAAATTGCTGCGTTGAAGGTGTCCACATTTACTAAAATGAAATGCTGACCATTTCAAGAAGGAATAAATCAGAAATGTTTTATAAATTACACTGTGCCTAGAGTTGTAAAATTTTTGAGGGCTCTGATTTCATAAAAGACGTACTCTCCACTCCCTCTGAGAAAATGCTCAGCATTTACAGAAGGCTTAAGACAGTAGCTCATTCCAGTTCAGCAATACACTTAAATATCTGCTTAACTTTTTAAATAAATGCTTAAGTTCTATTGACTTCAAGTTAAGCATATGCTGAAATGAATTGCTGAAAGCTCCTAGAATGAAGACTTCAAGGCCATGGACAGCACTAGCATATTGCATTCAGTACAATTGGATGACAACTGTATAGCTCTTTTCAGGAGTGTATTCATGTGTTATCTCATTGCCTTTGTAAATAACAATATAATACTATATGTATTGATTTCTATATTTAATACATACTGTGAACTTTAAAATTATCAGTGCCATCTTATTGTGTGTGTGTGTAAGAGAAATTCACTGTAGTCTGAAACACTAACAGGCTTTAAAGTTTATGGATTATATTTTCCTTTCAATGTATGCATAATTGCTATTAATGTTGAATGACAGTTCTATCCCTATAAACCCCTAATCATGTATGTCTTCTATTTTATTACTGTAAATCCCACCCTAACCTATTATGTGTATTTAGTATTATCTGGTCTTGCAGCTTTGACAAACTGTAAAAGCTTGTAATTGCAAAATTCTATTGAAGATCCCATGAAGCACACAGTACCGGGAAACATGAAATCTGTAAATCTATTTTTTTGTACTTTTCATTATCTATTTCTTTATAAAAATCAATAAAAAAAAATTAAGCACCAAAAACATGTTTATAACTCATGTTGGCAAGAAAGTAAAAAACAAAAAACAAAAAAACCCCCAGAGAAACAGAAAGAAGTCAGACAAACAGTGATGAAAAGTGATTATTAGAGCCATCACAGAAGAGTGTAGTTGAGGAGCTGCTGTGAGAGTTCAGAGGATGTCTGACCTCCAGCATCAGAATGAAGGCAACACAAGAATCAACACAAAAATGAGAAAAAAATTCTACTCTCTAACTGCTAAAGCTTATTCTTTGCATCTTTGCTTGAAAATTAAGAGTAATTCATTGTGGAGATCTATTTAGTCCACTCAAGCAACAATGCCGAAAAGGTTTTCTTCATTGTAGATTTAATTATAATTATGATTGTATTTCAGTATTTTTTTCTAACTTGGAAATAGAAGTAGACAAAAAGAGGAAAACACTTTTCCATAATCACAAAAGTCCTTTAGCATAATTATCTTTGACCCAACACAAACATCAGACTATGAAAATGGAAAACATCACTGAATGAGATATGCCAGCCCGTGGAGGAGAATATGGGGAAAAAAACCTTGCTGCTGCTGCTTCTGAATGAAGGCCAGGCAAACTGATAGAAGACAGCATAGATTTGGGCTGATTGGTCCTCAAAGGGCTGATAAGCCATTTTCACAGGCCAGCATATCATGTAGTGATGTTTACTATATGCTAAAGATGAAACCAAAGATTAAAATACACTTTTAAATGCAACTTATGATAGATGTTTGTGCTCTTGCTGAAGGACTCAGGAGACAGCACTATAAGGAATTGCTATATTTAATTCTTGGACAGCACCCAGGAAATGTGCAATTCTCAATTTTTCTGATAAAAGAACCACTAACAGGACACCATTGTTAGCTACAGCACACAGCCTTACCGCATGCCATGCATGCGCACTTTGTCCAATGGTGAGGTTTTTTTCAACGACGTCGTATTTCTGAGACAAAAAGCATTTAACATGTGTTTATGCCCTTAAGTGCTTTGCTGAACAGCAATGGACTTAAGCATATGCTTTGAACTGCGGTCTAACAGAGGTGTCATGTTAGCAATGGCAAATGAAGAATAAAAACGTTGATGACATGGTAATGTTTTGGGGATTATTGGTGGCAAATAAGGTATATTATAACAGGTCTCACTATTGGGTTGTTTACTCTTAACTAAAAATTAATTTACAAATAAACAATGGCTACATTAATGAAAATAACACTACAATATAGGTAAGTTATGGTCACTACACTGTAGCTTAGTATATTCTTTTTGAGAAATTTCTATACAATAGTGTAATTTAAAAGATGGGATGGTGAGGAATACTAGAAACCAGAATAAAGGAACCACTTCCACCTTAATCCTATTCACAAGACAATGTGAATGTCATGATTCTGTTGTATTACAATGAGAGGATGCATTCTGCTTCTGTCACACATTTTTTGTTGTTTTCATTTTTTAGAATAATAAGTATCACTGGATAATAGACTAGTGCTCATTAGACTAATATAAAGTATAACAAATACAATAGTATTAAGCATTAAAATACATCCTTGCAACATTCATCTGTCTTTTGTCTTGGAGATAAGTGAATGTAGCTGATGTCAGATTTTCATTAATTCTGCTACCTTGAATGAAAAAGTCTGTTAATTTGACCTTACAGTGAGTACCTCCACACAAAACACAATCCTGCGATGTGCCTGATCAGGCATAAACTTTTCCATAAACTTTGGGCATGCTCAGCACTTCATAGGATCAGGTATCAGGACAATTTAAAATATATTTATCAAGAAGTTCATATTTAAAGAAAAAGAAATTTCAGTCAGCAATGTGGGCCCACTCCACCTTTTTATTATTGTGATCTAGTGAGCCATATGCACATATATAAGGTTTGCTCTTATACTATAATGTATTGTGCTTATGATTTTTCCTGTTTCTGAACAGGGGCACTATTTGTTTTTTTTTAAAAATCAGTTTGCTTCAGCATTGAAATCTGCATGTTAAAGTGAATGAGGTATGACTCTAGCAGGCAGGGATAGCCAGGCAATGGATGACTTATAAGGAGATCACACTGTATTTCTACTGAGTTTTAAGAGTCTCACTTCAGACAATTTGTAGAGGAAACTATAACTTGCCACTGGTTGTGTGTTGTATACAAGACTTATGACACATTTTTATATGGCTTCTCTGACTGAATTAGGGTTTTTGCTGTCTTTTACTCACCAATCATAGCCAGAACTACAAAAAGTTAGGATCAGGCTACAAGATAAGCAAAGCATGGATGATTATTCAAATCTCAGCTGAACTTTGGGTTATGCAAAACTGCACTTGAAATCTCATAATAATGGCCTTTCTCATGACATTTTAGTTGTACTTCTAGTTGCGTTCCAGACAGAAATGATAAATTACTTATGTAAACATTCAGAATCATAAAGATCTGGGTTGAGTTTGACTTTAGAAGTTCATGAATAATTGTGAATTGTTAATCTAATCAAATATTTCACCCATCCTGAAGGCACCATCCTGCAAATACTTACTTCTGGGTCCCACAGTCTCAGTAGACAACGCTTTACCCAGTAGTAAGTGTACGTAGGATCAGGCCCTAACTCTAAAAATATTGATATTTCAGATGAAGTTGTTTCAGACAGGAGAATAGTTGACATAGCCTTCAAGATCTCCTCTCAGCTCCCAAATTGTTAACGTCCTTCTTTGGGAGCTACATACATCATAAATAGGGAGAAGAAATTGACTTAAATTTTCAGGGGTTGATCTAAGTCTAATATCTAGCTTGCACCATCTTATGTGTTGGGGAAAATTGGGGCATTTCTGGGGTGAATGCTCCCCTTTCTCCTTTGTAACTGACTTCATGGAATTATTTGTGATTTACCGCACTGTTAGGTAGAGAAATACCAGGGTCTGATTAATGTAGAAACCCCACACTGGAGCGGAAAAAGTTAAGGAGCTGCTCTGGGCCCATGTTGCCCTGCCCCACTGCACTTGCAAAGTCTTCACAGAATGGAGGAGAAAAGGAAGCAGAGTAGCTCACAGGCAGGCAGTGGAGGTGAGTTGACCTGCACTATGAGCTCCTGAGAAGGAGTACCACAAGATCTCTTGCTTCCTGGGGATTAGCTATAGAGACCCGACCGAGCCTACAAAGGAGGAAGTTGTGACTCTGAAGATAAAGACTGTGTCTTTGTATTTTAGTTATTTATTTTACACTGTGAGAAGAAAGCGGAGTGGTAGGAAGTGATCCAGGGAAGCAGACATATATCACCCTAGGTTACAAGACTTCACTGCCTACCATTGGGTCCTAATGTGGGACAATGACTCAAGACTATCCCTGGTGGGGAACTTAATTGAGGGAAGACCCTGCAGGTACAAGGGTCTGAACCACAAGACCTTGACCCTTGAGGAAGAACTGAATATCTTGCCAAATTCTGAAGACTTCCTCATTATCAGACTCTACATGTGCCCCAAAAGGGGTGGACTTGTAAGTGTTACCTGGCCAAAGTCACTGAAAGGACAGACCACATCAGGGCAGACAGTAATTTAAAAAAAAAAAGGGGATGCCCTGCCTGATCACTAGGCACCACTGGTGCTTTGTGTCTCTCATCAGATAGGCCCAAGTGTAAGTGTGCAAGTGTAGTAGCTAATTTCTCCAGAATATGCAGCACCATGCATCATAAATACTCTGAGAAAAAGATCAGGGTTTTATGTAAAAGGCAAGAAACATCAACTCTATTTTAGATAGGCAACATTTTTCACTAAATATTTTATTGGAGGAAAAGCAACTTGAGAAATGTAAGCTGAACATATCAACCACATAAAGCACATTTAAATGAAATATAGGTAGGCACACAAATTATGCCAATGAATTTTTTTTAGCAAAAATGATGAAAATGAAGAATATTTTAACATGAAATCCTGTGCAGTGTCCTCTCAAAGAAATAATCAAGTTAATAAACTGGATAATTGAGAATTTCACACTTCATAATTTGTAAAGTATCCAAGGTCCAGTTAAGGCAGATGAGGATGGTATATATCATTTAGGCCTTCGTAAAGAAATGAAAATAATAAAAAGATGAAGCCACTTATATGGTTTAGCAATGTAATGAAGAGTGCATTCTATGTTAATACAGAGTTACAAGATTCCACCAAAAGTTATCCACTCCATTCACTGTATGAATGTATTTTTTTCCTAATTGTTGGAACTCATCTCCCTCCTTTCAGTCCACCAGCAAATTTGTCCAGTCATCACTGCCTCCTCTTCCCTTTTCTTAGTAGTTGATATATTTTCCCTCCTCACCCACTGCATGAAATGGTTACTGATAAGAAGTCAATATTTAACCTGTAGTTAAGTCACTGATATCAAGATACTGCATTTTCCCCCTTTTATTTTTTAGAATAAGAGTGGTGATTTTGGAATCTGTCTGTATAATTCATGAATTCTTTGTGAAATTATGAACTCTCTGTATGTGTCTTTATCAATCTGCAAACTTCATTTTGAATATGCCTCTCTTTGCCTTCTCTTTTTACCTCCATGTTGGACTTAAATGGCAAAGGATAGAGTAGAGATACTCAGATAATAATAGAGCATCATTAAATCTGGATGGTCCTCTATTCAGATACAAACATCCTAGACAATAGGCTGTCCCCATCCCCAGGAGAACTCATTTATCAGGGGACAGGTCACCTGACAACGAAGTCACTGGGTAGAGGTCTGTGAGCATCTGGGGAGGGAGTTTACATAGTCACTTAAATGAGGGTCTGGATGGTTTTAAAATGACAAGAGCTACTGGCTTGGGTCTACACCATTTTCACCAGCTCAAGCTGAGGTAAACTGCTGCAGGGGCCCGATATGTCAGGAAACCTGCCTGCTTGAACACAGGTGGATCTCAAGGAAGGGTGAACTAGTGAGGGTCATTGTGTTCAGACTCTTCGTTGCTTTCAAAATGATCTCTGTTCTCTTGTGCTTTATCTCTTAGGTAAAGAGCAATGGTGTTTTAGAACCCTGTGCAAAGTCTGCATATTATCTGCTACACTTACCATGTGCCTCTGAAAATTTAACCCAGAGTGCCCACAAGGGTGGAGTACTGAGGATTGGGGGAAGGATATCCATATGCTCCAGGGGAGTCTTGAGAGATCAGAATTGGTTTCAGAGGCTAGGCAATTGAACAGTGAGCTCTCCACTCTCAGGAGGAGATGCTACACAGAGGATCTGCACCCTGAGAGTCTGTGCAGAGATGCCAAGCCAGAGGAAATGCCTGGACTCTGTTCAGACTCAGGAGATTTAAAGCACATGAAGATTCAGAGTTTGGATCCTCTCACAGAAGTCTGAGTGTCCAGGAGGGGGAGCTCAAGTAGATCTGTAACAAAGAGATAGCTGAGGTATCTCAACTGCATGGTAACAGTAGATGTTGGCTTCTTAGTCCAGGTGATCTCAATGACCACTGTACGTCAGTGTTGTAACATAATCTTTTTGTATGTAGTATAGTGTCATGGAATTCCAGCAACTTAGAAGTTTGCAAATGCCCCAAATTCCTTTTCTGTTACTGCTGAAGGGAACTCCTGTATTGAGAATAGCCCAAAGACCTCTTTTGTTGTGCCTATTTATGCCACACTTCAACTTTGAAGTGTGGTTTGACTGGGTTTTGTATGTGTGCATGCATATGTGTAATGTGAAACCATTTGTTATTGGAAAGGTCAGAATGAGTATCAGACCCATCATAGAGTTTCCTTAAACCCTTCTTAAAACCCCTCTGTCCCTTTCACTGCCCCTTCACTTCTTGGTTTCAAACAGCTTCTTGCTCCAACTGCAAAGGGAATTGGAGATGCTGCCTCCTGTTTCTGCAGCTGAGCAATGTAAGGAAGTGGGCTGTAGAGAGTTTGTGGTATGCCAGGGTTGGAGGAGGCATGGGGGATGATCCCATTGTTCTCTGGCTGCAGCAATGCCCCCTTGGCCAAGGAAGCTGAGGATTAAGGTAAGACCACCTTCAGTCCTAACAGAGTCATGAACTGAAATGGCCTCTGGCAGCCTCAAGGTTGGGGAGTCATAAGTTGTCTTTGCTGGATCTTTGAACCGCACTCTATGTTCTCACTATGATGAATTCCTCTTTCCCTTTCTATGGCAAAAAAGATCCAGGTGGAAAGCCCTAATATAAAGTGCTGGAAATTTTTCCATTGTTTCCTATTGGTTCCAGTTGGCAGCCGGGTTTTACAACAGAACAATGTGTGTATATAACAGCTACTAGATCCTGGAGTTACTGGTCCTCCAGAAGAATCTAATGCAGATCCATTAAAGGATTCAAATGGAATCTGCTGAATTTTTTTCTGGTGGGACTGGGATCAGTTCCATGTATGCCCTCCCTTCCTTGTCAAGGGAAGCTGCCTGTGCATAGCCCTGGTGCCGCATACATGGACAGATGATTCTCAGCTTGGGAGAGACAGAGTTGAAGCTGAAAGATAACACTATTGCTGGCTTTCTAGCAAGGGGCAACAGCAGCTGCTCCAAGATAACTTTAAGGACATGGTGTTTGTAAGCAGATAGGACAGCAAAAGGATCCTCTTCTTCCCTCACAGTGGAAGGGTTTGCATCCTGGTGGAATGCCTCCTGTATAGGAAAGTCTTGAAGTAACTCCTTTGCCTAGCTGAAAATGAGAGGTCTGATGTGGTGGCAGCTTGGGGGGAAAGAAATGGATAGAGCCACAGTGCAAGCTATGTACGTCTAGGTATTTAGCACAGGGACTGACATGAAGCTGACATGATGATGGGTTTATAAACTTTTTAAGTACTGTTCTTAAATTAAGCATATCTATATTCTATATTTAGCTAAGAGATGTTGATTTATTGTCCATGATTTCCATTATTTTAAGATATGAAATAGAATCTAAAGATATTATCATGGAAGCGAGGATCTTTTGCACCATTCTGAGTTTTTATAATAAATGAACAACATACATAAATCCATGTAGCAGCTCCCTATTCTGCTGTATATTCTAGGAGTTCAAAAATCTCTCCGTCTTTTCTAGCATAAAAGGCTTGCAAGTCCACTGAGCAATTTTTATATTTTTTTTAACACAGCTGGTAGAAAGGCTTTGACTGTTTGGCAAAGTGAGCATCTTTGTGAGTCTCCCCATGACCCTTTTATTAAGCAGCTAGCTGTGCTCAACAGCGAAATTGATTCTAATTGCTTCACAGCAGTTGAAATGATTTAACCTGAAGCAAAGCAATTGTTTTTATTCAAAAGTGTACACACCTTTCCCAGTGACTCTTTTTAAATATAATTCTGACCCTGAAAAAGCAAATGGAATACTTTTTTTTTTCTGCAAAACTATGGTGCCTAAAATATTTTAGCTAATACACAAAGAGATTCTCTCAAGAGCATTAAAAACAACCCAAACTCCAATGTTAATAATATTGGACTTAAATTCTCCATTTACCTCATGCTATGCATACAATATGTTCTCTGGAAAAAAGCCACATTGAATATGAATAATGGTATATTTTTCTGGTAAATTTCATATTGTCAAACATCTGGTGAATGGCTACAGCAGAAATAACTTATTTAGAATTTCCTTTGTATAATAATTCTACAATCTTGCTTAAACTATTAAACTGCCACCCAATGCAGCATGAGGCTCTGATAAGAATCCTTAACATGCAGTTGGACATTTTCTTCTTGCACACCAAAATAAAATAAGAAATAGCACTGAAATCTGTTAGCATTTACAGAAACATATGTCACCATCTACGTTGTTCTTGACAAAACTTTTAAGTTCAGCCTGATTGGAAGCTATCCAAGCTGGGTAATACCCAGGTTTGCAAGGGTTTCAACAAATCTCTGTACAAGTATTGTAAACAAGCATTTCTAGACTTAGTTTGTGCTTATGAATGAGTTGTAGTTAAAAGCCCTTCGCTCTCCTGAAATGATGGCTTCTCCTCATTTTGAACTCTTATATCAGTATGAGCGTAAGGTATTGTAACTTACAACCCTACCCTTCCATCTGTTGGCTTGTAAGAGGAAAAGGAGTGGACAAGCAGAAATACGATGTCTGCTTAATCTTATCTTATGTCTTCCAGTCCGTTAGTCTTCCTGCTACTACCCCTCCACCAGTACATTTCACCAACTTAATACTCTTTCTTACTCATATGACAGAGACAAACTGGATTTGTCCCTGTATGGAGAATTCAGATTCATTTCTTAAAATAATATTTAATAATATAAATACATTTTAATGTCAATTATGTATTAGAAATAGAACAGAAAACAAAAAGATAAAATGTATTGTTTTACAAACAAAATAGAATGATGATCCGATAGCCCTAATCAAATAGGGCAACAAAGATTCCTAAAGGATTTATAAAGCTCCAAAGCTTTAATTGATCAGAGGTGTATATAGTAAGATATTGTAATAAAAATAGAGAATTTCAGCGATCTATGATTGTTAAATTTTGATTAAAAAATGTTATCATAAGTTGAGTTATTTTAAGTTGGAAATATAAAAATAAATTGTCTATGCCTTTTGGGGAGTTGAATAGTCAGTGTGATGGTGTAGGTAAGGTGTTTGATAGCAAACAGAGAGCTTCTAGATTTTTTTTTCTTTTTTTTTTTTGGATGGCATATTAAATAAAAACAGAATTGAAAATACAGACACATTAAACTGAGAATATGCAAACTAAATACCTACAATACAAGTTGATAATACTTTGTCCTACCTCAATGCAGGGGACAGCACCTGGGAATGCAACGCAGGACTACTATACCAAACTCTACAACTCCTCCCTGGATTTGAGATGAACAAATTCAGAAACCATAGGAGCCTAATTATAATGGTGTATGTAGTCTGATGGGTAGAAAACTTATTCTCCTAGCCCCACTTTTGCAAAGCCATGGCCAGAATAGCTGTGTTCTTCATGGTACTCCCCATTCATGAACACAGAATTCCATCTAGGAAAAATACCTATTTTTACAGAATTGTCCATTAAAGGGTGTCACTCCCTTAGACACATTCTGATGGTTTTGCCTTGTTCTGGCAGCTTGAAAATTGGTGAGCCTGGATTCACTCCACATAGAGAGAACTCTCTATAAGATTTAGAGTCATTGTAGCTTCATATTTACCTTGATCTTATGTCAAATATAGCTTCACTAGGTGGGTAGATTTGGCCACAGTGATGTGACTTCTTCAAAGGTGCTGATCACTAAAACTGTAGTTTCATTTAGAGCTGTTGGGTGCTCAGAACCTTAGAAAATTGGGTTGTCAGTGTCTGAAGTTGGATATTGAAAAATTGAGGCACCAAGAATTAGATGGAATTTTGAAAATTTGGGCCTAAATGACATGCCCAAGTTGTGACAGCTTGTCAGAAGTAGAGCTGAAAAAATGAGTTTGACTCTTTAACACCCAGACCTGTCTTCTATCCACTAAATTAAACCTTCTGATATTTGTGTCGGAAAATGGTGACGATTAGTCATCTTTCCTAGAAATACCTCTCTGTGGAACATATGCTTCACTTCCAGGAATGATCTATCATAAAAGGTACTAGGTACTACTGAGCAGAAAAGGAGAGCTAATAATGGATGACACCAAGAAAGCTGAGGTGCTTAATGCCTATTTTGCTTCAGTCTTCACTAAAAAGGTTAATTGTGAAAGATGCTTAACACAATTCATATTAACAGCAAGGAGGAAGGAACAGAAGCCAGAATAGGAAAAAAAAAACTGGTTTAAAAATATTTAGGTAAACTGAAAGTGTTCAAGTCAGCAGGGCCTGATTAAATTCATCATAAGGTATTTGAAGAACTAGGTGAAGCAATCATGGAACCTCATCTTTGAGAATTCATGGAAGACCAGTGAGGCCCCAGAGGACTGGAGAAAGGCAAACATAGTACCTGTCTTTTTAAATAGGGGAGCAAAGAGGATTCAGGGAATCATAGACCAGTCAGTCTGACTTAAATACCTGGAAAGGTACTGGAATAAATTATTAAACAATCAATTTGTAAACATCTAGAGGATAATAGGGTGATAAGTAATAGCCAATATGGATTAGTAAAGAGCCAAACCGACCTAACTTACTTCTTTGACGTGGTTACTGAGCTAGTGAATAGTGGGGAAGCAGTAGATGTGATATATCTTGATTTGAATAAGGCACACAACTCGCATGTATTCTCATAAACAAATTAGGGAAATGTTGTCTAGATTAAGTTTCTGTGAAGTGGGTGTACAACTGGTTAAAAAAATCATACTCAAAGAGTAATTAGCAATACACCAGACCCTCGCTAGAATGTGGGATTTGGGATCCATGCGTGGTACTGTGTTAACGCGGGGATTGCGTTATAGTGGGGACTATGTTAAAATGAATTGCAATTAAAGTAATTAATTTTGGGATCCATGGCCACAACCGCGTTATATGCGAATTCATGCTATATAGACACGCGTTCTAGCGAGGGCCCGGTGTAGTTTGCTGTTAAACTTGGAGGTCTACCTTGTGGGGTCCCACAAGGGTCTGGCCTGGGTACTAGTCAAATATTTCCATCAATGAGTGGAGAGTATGCTTATAAAATTTGTGGATGACACCAAGATGGGAGGTCAGGATAAAAGGACAGGATTAGAATTCAAAATGACTTTAATAAATTGGAGAGTTGCTCTGAATTCAACAAGATAAAATTCAATAAAGACAAGTGCTAATTACTACACTTACAAAGGACAACTCAAATGCATGACTTCAAAATCTTGAATAACTGGATAGGCAGCAGTACTGCTGAAAAGGGCCTGGGGGATAGTGGATCACAAATTTAATAAGTTAACAGCGATGCAGCTGCAAAAAAGGCTAATATCATTCTGGGGTGTATTAACAGGAGTTAATTAACAGTAAGACATGGGTGGTAATTGCCCCAATCTTCTTGGCAGGTGTGGTCTCAGCTGGAGTACTGTGTCCAATTCCGAGTGCCATACTTTAGGAAAATGTGGACAAACAGGAGAGAATCCAGAGGAGAGGAACAAAAATGATACGATTTAAAACCCTGATCTTTGAGGAAAGGTTAAAAAACTGGGTATGGTTAGTAGTGAGAAAAGACTATTGGGGCACAAATATGAATCTTCAAGTATATTAAAGGCTGTTATAAAGAGGATGGTGACCAAATGTTTTCCATATTCACTGCAGATAGGAAAAGAAGTAATGGGTTTAATCTGCAGCACTGGATAATTAGGTTAACTATTAGGGAAAACATGCTAACTATATAAGGATAGTTAAGTACTAGAATACCTAAGTAACTAAGATTACCAGTGGAGATCCTGGAATCCCCATCATTGGAAGTTAAGAACAAGTTAGACAGCATCTGTCAGAGATAATCTATATATATTTGGTCCTGCCTCCATGTGGGGGAATGGATTAGATGACCTCTCAAGGTCCTTTCCAGCCCTACATTTTTATGATTCTGTAATGGAGAAGGTATAGAGAGGTTGAGAACTTGCTGGCACCAGCAATTATTTCTACATTACAGACCACAGACATTTATTTTAAAGATAGTATGGGGTCTTGCTTTTGAAAGTAAACAAGGTGGCAGGAAGCCCCACAGAGGAGGATGCATTCACTCCTTTTATTCTGAATTGTTAATTCCATATCAGATTTTGAAGGAAGTGGACTGGTTTGAGCCACCTTCTCTTTCAACCTGACCCATGAGGTTTAGAGTATACATACAGGGATTTTCCTTTTACCAAGGTAAAAACTAAATTAAGGTGAGTCTGCTGCTGCCACCTCGTTCACATCACCACCATCTGGGAGTTGCATCAAGATGGTGACCCTGTGAACAAGGCCAATGGAGATAAAGATGACCTTTTCCCTCTTCATGTTTGTATTTAATCTATAAACAGCAACAGTGAAATTATCCATTGACAGATTGTCTAGTTCATATAGAATTGGTGATCCATCTCTTTTTTTTTATTCCACCTTGGAAAGCCAATATATACCAATTTGACAGTGGTTTTCCATCTAAAAGCCACTGTGCCTGTATTCTTTAGCAGAGATGTGACATTACATCATGAAAGAATGTAAGGTTTTTGTTGGATTATTCAGTTTAACAGCCTGACCTGCTGTAAATGACAGAAACTCAGTCAGCGCCATTGGAATTTCATGTTGCAAAGAATGTTGCAGTATCATTCCAGTCACTGGTCACGTAATTTTAATGTTCATATCCCACTTCAGTGTTTGTTAAGAATGGATACTGATTTACCTTCAAAGTAAGGTTACCAAATGTACTAAAAGCCACATGGGAAAATATAGCAAAAATGTGAAAGAATGCTGGGAACCATACATAAAGCGTCTTACTTGCCTTCCAATTTTTTTCATATAGATAAACCGCCTGGTGATGTCTGTCAAATGAAATACACAACAACAAAAACAGCAGAGGGGAGAATAATGCACTCCACATTTGATGCTTTAGTGTAGTTTTTTTAGTTTTTGTGTTTTTGTGAAAGGCTAATTGTTCATAAACTGCTCTGAAAGCTACCGCCCACGCAACTCTGAAATAACACCAATACTCCTCATTGCTGAACTGGTGAATTTAGTTGGATTCTCACCCACACTAAAGAGTGTGATCCTGTGAAGTGCTAAGTAGCCACAAATCTCTTACTGTCAAGACAGTTGGGTGCTCCACAGTTCAGAAGATAAAGCCCGGGTCTTCAGTGTGATTTAAGCCTGTCCTTAAGTGCTCTGCTGATCAGAGATGTTTTCCTGAATTGTAGTCTGTCTGTGGGGCTGACTCCATCTTCCTCTCTTTACTGTTTACTGTTTCTACAACACTTCTGAACCATTTTACCCAGTGGGTCGGCAGGAGCTAGGGGTGAGATGCCCTGTGGTATTTTTATAACTTTCACTGCTCTGCTAAATATCTTTATTTTTCAACTTGAAATGCTGTAGAATTCTTAAGTTTGACTATCCTCATTTGACATCATAAGGTTTGCTCAGTCTACAAACACTGACATAAGCATTCAGCTCTTTTGGCTTTACTTCCTACGGAATTTCATCATTTTTATAATTAACCTTTCTATAGAAGAACCCACCAAGTTGGCTTCTATGGGGAAGCCTGCAATCTAACTGATCCTCAAAGTGATTATTTCCCCAGCAATAAAGCTGAAGGGTTATAGGAAAATAACTTACACAGTGACTAATTTTAATAAGGATAGTATCTCATTCCAGATACAATCCGAAACATTGGCTAAGTCCTGAATAATAAATACTCTTTTTTTTGTCTTATTTTGAAGTAAGAAAAATAAGATGACTTTGGAGAATCTTTGAAAAGATTTCACCTCTTTAGACTTAAAATATTTTTAACTAGCTGGATCTGTCAGTCTCTCTTATCTACATACCTTGAGCCTTATGAATGTGTTTGTGATAATTGCTTTGTTGTTAGTGCTTTGACACTGAATGACAGTACTTTTCAGTGCTTGACAGCCAAATCTATTGGCTTACAACAGTCCTCATACACTGTGAGTTGTTCTCTTTCTGTCTAGTGACAGTAAGAGCTTCCAAGTTGACAGAGGGGAGCTTATGTATCTTTAGACATAAGAAGAAAGCCAAAGTGGAATAGGAGGAAGGTCTTTCTATCAAAATAAAACCATTAATTTAGTTCACCCATATTGCATAATAAAACAGAGTGTGGATCTGAAGGTTACATGTTAAAACAAGTTATTTTATGTTGCTTATGGGAAATTTTACCACTTAGTAAACTATCAAGGTCTTCAATTCATGCCTTGAAAAAAATGTTTTGCAATGAAAACCCTTCGCAATAAATTCATTTCTCTTCAGTGAAATCTATTCAAATGAGAGTATTGGTAGTATTGTATAGAAATATGTCACATCACAAGTAGTTATATGCCATTTTAAAAAAAAGATGAATTCTTGGCAAAAACTGATAGTCAAGATGAGTGGGTGAAGATAGTTTTTGTTTTAAATAAAAATAACTTGGCAAAGTAAAGATTAATTTTTTTTAAGTGGTTCCTTCAGGGGTGACATTATAAGGTAGGGACAGTCATGACGTGGCTTGCAAATTGAGTGTGTAGTGGGCAACAAAATATCCGTTCTGACTGAGTGCTCACTGCAGTCCATCTCCCCCCCAAAAGAGAAAAAACCTAAAACAAAAACCCATAAATCTTCTTAGTTTATCAGTTCCATACTTAATTGCCTGTCAGGAATATGTTTTCAAAGGCTCTGAAGATGAGTGGCTTAGATGATCAAAGGAAAGAATGTTGTTGGTTACTGGATACCCCTTCTGTTCATAAACACCACACTCCCATATTAAGAAGCTATTGTTATTCAAGTTTAGTTTTTGTTTGTTTTTCCAACTTAAGCTATTGACATCTGTAATATCCTACAGGTGTGAATTCCAAGGAGTAATTGTAAAGGAAGTTGACTACGTTGACTTTTGGGGAATTTGTTTTATTTTTAAGCCTGGTTCACCTATTGCTCTGTGAACAGCCACATTTTTCCAAACTAGTTTGACTCATTTTTAAACATATTAGTATTTAAAAGTATTTTGTTTTCTCACTGTACCCTTTCAAAGAAGTAATCATTTGAAAGCGTAGATCTGGGAGGAAGTATTGCATATCTATGCAGCTGTTCACCCGATCTCTATACTCCTGTACAACACTAGTCACAGACTGACTTGCAGCCATTCATCCATTAGAGACACACTGGTTTATATTCATTTTGGCATTACCTCAAGGTATAGCAACTTTGATATGTTCTTCTATTCGGGCTTCTACTCTAACAATATTTTACTTTCATCTAAGTCAGGACTGCAGGATCCGGTCCATTATTCAGTATCAATATCCATTGTCTTCAACAGTGTAGTCCATGGGACTTTTGACTAAGTAAGGACTGCAGGTATGGCCCACTATTTGAGATTTAGGAAGATCAGATTGTAGAATCCTAAAAGGTAGGGAGGACATTTAGAATGTGGTGATCTTCACGTCTATCACTTCGTTTAAAATATACAAGATTCTACTTAGATGCAGCTCAGAAAAGGAATATTATTTAAAGCAGTGTTGAAGTCAGAATGGGTATATTCAAAAGGAACAGGCCTAAATTCTAGGCTGAACTTCTTGCTTCTGAATGAAATAGGAGGATTGAAGTCCATACTGAAGCGTTTCCAGTTTCTAGTCTTTCTCCATAAATTCTCCTCAGTCCTCAAGCTAGCCTCAATTTGAATGTAGAATTTGTAGGAGTGATTTGTTTTAAAATATATTCAATCTTGTGGGAGCATTCCTTAAAAAAAAAAAAAAAAACCTAAAGCAAGGAAGTTTGCTCATCAGGTGAGTTTTTCAAGCTCTCAAAGGTCATGTAAATAGATCGTCATGTTGCATAAACTGGCCATTATTTAGCAGTTTCATTCTAATTCTTTTCAGACATTGGATTTCCATAAGTAGTATGTGTGATTTCATCAATGCCATTTTAAAATGTCAGCTTATCCTTCCATCATTTCCTCTGTTTTTCATTTTGGCATTGATTTTGAAGATTCTGAGCTTAGAAATGTCCAACATATTCTTCATGAGAGTATATTTTAATTTTAATTGCATTTTAGAAAGAAGTGCCCCTAAAGCATCTTGCATTATGTGTTATATCAATTATCTTGGTGGAAGAAACACATAAAATACATTTTAATTATAGGTCATAACCTAGCTAATCATGAAAATCCTATTCTGAAGTAAATTGTTGCCACTAATTAGCATTCTTGTTTGCTAGTACTAGACTAAATTCAATTGATGTCTTGCTAATATTGGTTATTTTTGTGTGATATTACTGACTTTTAAAACATTTGATTCTGGAAGGCATAAAATACCCAGGTGTCCACTCATTGAGTAGTTTTATAACATTAAAAAGAGCTCTAAAATAATGCTCAATGGCTTTATATGCAGTATGCTGTAGATAAATGTATTTTAAAAAATGTTTTAAATTAGTGTTTATGCCTTATCACCCAACCAGCAAGGAATACACAATGTGAACTCTTGCTGCTACAATGTATTTCCCAAGGACTTCATATGCAGTAATTGGAACTGTTATCTTTTTTTATTCCTATAAGACAAAATTCAAAGGCAGAACAGGTATACTGGTAATGGGATACCAGACCTTTCACATCTTATCTTTCTCTGATTCAAATTCAGACCTGGGCATTGATGATCAAAAGTTATCAGTATCTGATGGCTCTTCAGTGGCCTACAGTATGCGGATCTCAATCTGTTTCCTGGTGGGAAGGTGCCCAAATCGCAAAAAACGCCATGGCAAATTCCACTTTTGTTTGTATTCTCAGCAGGAATATCAAGGATGGATTAGAAGTGTCCCCTGTAAGTTGGGTACAATACATTGATGCAATAATGTGGAAAAGTTCTAGGTACCACATTCTGTGTAGTGCCCATTCTTTGTATAAAGTGGATTTTTTTTCCCTTTGTACTCCCAATATGGCACCTTGCAGGAACACTAAATTCACTTAGAAATGTATAGCTTGATTCTCCTGTCAGTTACCCTAGTGTAAATCAAGAGTAACTGCCTAGAAACTAGTGCATACCAGAAGAACCAAGCCCATAAAATACTTCCCACATTGTATTCACTTAATTGTGTATAAAATGTCATTATAACAAAAAAAATTGAAAATGGAAGAATGCATGATTTTGATTTATATGGCTTAATCCATGTTATAACAATACACTTAGAAGCCTATATTACTGAGTTTAAAACCTTAATATGAAGTATATTGGAAAAGAATGCAATAAAAAGACATTAAAAAGATGGGGAAATTCTGCTCTCAATTACATTGGGGTAAATCCAGAGTAATTATTTACTTGTATAGAGTTGCTTTGGAATTACATCAGCATAACTGAGCAAAAAGACCATTTTTATTATCCAAACATCACAAGATGTTTTATGAAGATTAGACTATGAACACCCAAAGTAGCAACAGCCCTGCAAAGTAATAACCATTTGGATTATATTCTACTGTGGCAGAGAATCTAATATAAGGGCATGTAGAAGATCAATCGATAATGAAGGTGAAGATTCTGCAGGGTGCTTCATAGCAGAGTGAAAAGGGAAACTGTGAACATACAACATGACTCAGACACAGACTACGCCTGAGTGTGATAATCTTGACAGATTATATAAAAAGATCCTCTAAACAGAATATGTGATATAGCATTCTTGAACAGGTAGTTGTTGTTAGATTTCTGTTGGTATACATAAGGCTGAAATTCGTTTTCCTATATTCTGGCAACTTATTCAGTAGTAATATTTTACGATTTATGCAACACGTTTGAAAGAATCCCAATGTGTTTTACAAACATATGTCATATCAGGCCTCCATTGACTGCTGAAATACAGCCACTTCTATAGTGGAATGCAACACCTGTTTTAACAAGAACTATGACAAACAATTGTTGAGGAAAGGAATTAAATTTATTTTAAACTACAGATGGGGGACAGGAGAGGATATAAACAAGTGAGTAGGGCTATAGTTACCCAGATCTGACTTTGTCAGGGCAGCAGGGTTAACAGCCTTGCTCTCACAGAAATTGCCGCAAGCAATGAAGATATCGGATTTACATCTCTAAAACTCCATCAGCATAGGGTCCTCTGTTGTGATTTGGGGCCATAAATTCAGTAGTGACTCAAAAGGAAGAGAGACACCTAATGAATCACCACTCCTACTTCTCCAGCACCCTATATTCCCAGATATTACCATGTTTATCTCATTATATTTGATATAATCGCAGCTTAGGAAATTGCTGCTAATTAATATAGGTGGGAGGATATAGGCATTTTGATATCACTATTAAATATTATGTAATTCTGATAATCATAAAACACCAAATCATTTATTTTCTTGTCTAAAGGAGCATAATGGAGACCACAGTTTGGGAGAAAGCATAACTATTTGAGATCTTATTCCAGAAATATGTTGATTGACTGGAGGGAGTTCAGAGAGCAACAAAGATGATGAGTCTGAAGGGGAATTACTTTACAGAGTTAACAGCAGGCCAAATTATGATCTCATTTACATTGGTGTAAATCCACTGAACTCAGTAGAGTTGCTTCAGATTTACACCAACAAAGCTGGGACCACCCAAAATATAAATGTACATACAGTAGCTTGGCTAAGGGGAACAGCACCATCTGCAAATAGCTGCAGGATATAAACACCAAGGAAGGTGAGACATTAATTAGGGTGGAAATGACTAGGAAAAGGGCCTGAATTAATTGTTATATTGAATCCTGGGGGGAAAACTTTGTAAGTGAGCACTATTAGACCATGGAATAGGCCTTTTCACATTAAGATATGTCCTCTAAAGTACACTATCAGCAAACCAGTCTATATATTGTGGTACGCTCTTAGTCTCCTTTATTTTCCAGGTGCAATCTGTGAGTGTTATGAATCAACTGGGCTACTTGTGTAACAGGAGTAAAATAACCAGCTAATTCCATTCGAAACAAAGTCAAATTCAGTTCAGCCTGGCTCAATAATATTACAGTATCAGGTGCAATACACAGAGAAAAGAAAAATACCTCTAGCTTAGTAAATCACGTAGAATAATTAAGACCATCACTACACTGGAGGCTTACAGCGGCATAGCTGTACTGATGCAGCTGTGCCACTGTAAGATCTCCCATGTAGCCGCTCTGTGCCAGCAGGAGAGAGCTCTCCCATCGACCTAATTAAACCACCCCCAACGAGTGGCGGTAGCTGTGTCGGCAGTCAGCATCTCCCACTATCATAGCGTTGTCCACACCCCTGAGTGACACAAGTTATACCGACAAAAGTGCCAGTGTAGACATAGCCTAATTCCACTTTATTGACTCAGACCTCTGTGGTAGGGAGCAGATACTAGAGTGAGAAGGAGGCCTGCCATCCGCTAAAATATGCTCCCCAGTAGTCAATGGGGGAAATGTGCAGTGCCTGTAAGTGGAAATGGAGGCAAGAGAATATGTGTGGCTGGACCGGGGGACTGGCCCCATCCCTCTTTCTTGGGTACCCACCACCTTGCCACTGGCTGGAGACGGGGGAATGGGCTAGCCAGTTGGTTCTTGAGGTGCTTCCCCTCTGCCCCTGATCTCCCACAGACTTATTTAAACTTACCTGGGCTTTTTCAAAGCCTCTTGCTCTAGCCAGCCCTCCCTGCCTTTAATATAAAATTTGTGTTGTGTTATTTTGTATGCTGTGGCCTGCCATTTAAAATCCATACCATCTGCTTATTGTTCATTTATTTATCTGCATGGCTTGATCAAGTGCTGGGTGACAGTATCAGGCTATTTGTTGATTCTCTACTCAACCCAGAAAACATTATCAGATAGAGGTGAAGGGGGATGGTCAAGGGAGAGTGTGTCATCTGTTTTGTAAAGGGAATGTGGAGAAAGTCTAACTCTTCCCTGGCTATATAACTTTTTTCACCATCTTTGATTTGTTGTTCTTCACTCGTAGCAATGTCTTTGTGCAGTGCATGTGCCACAGTTAGCAATGGTTTGAGTAGAAGCTCTCCCCATTGGTCTAATTCCAATCACATTTAAGTCAATGAGAGTTTTACAAATCCACTTAACGGGTAGGGGAGCAAAGTAGCTGAGCACAGTAGCTGAGCACTTTTGAAAATCTGACCCATAGTTAACAGTAAGAAGATATCTTGTTGGAGGTCTTGGCTTGGAGGTCCGCTTAATGCCCCTGATGCTACTATTGTCTTTATACTTAGCTGGTAGAATGTATAGAGTATATAGTCCCTGGGGCCAGATTTTTGAACTGTTCAGCTGCATTTGCATTTGGGGCCAGGTTTTCAAAAGAGATCAGCAGCCTATGTGCATCCAACATGTCATGATCTTGTGAAAATTTGGTCACAAATGCCACATTTAAAACTATTGGAAGTTGAGCTCTTTGTAAAATCTGGCCCTTATTCAGATGTTTGGATGGATTCTGAACTCTTGAAAAATCTTGTTCCAGTTGTGGGTTTTTAACTCTTTTAAAAAACTGGATCCATGTGTCTGTGATTATATAGTACTGCAACTGCTGGCAACCCAATGGAGCCAAGGAGACTTGATCAGACACGGGTCCCAGTCTAGATCATTTAGTCTAGTCTCTAACTAATGTCTTTTTCAAGGTACCTGGTTAGCTTGGTCTGGTCTATTTAAGGCCCATCCCATGCAAAGCACATTGCTTAGACTATCCACCATTATTATTATTATTATTATTATTATTATTATTATTATTTGCATTACCATTGCACCTAGGAGCCCTAAATCAAGGACTCAAGATCCTGTTGTGCTGGTTGCTGTAAAAACACAGAACAAAATGATGGTTCTGCCTTAAAGATCTTACAATCCAAGTATAAAACAGGAGACAACTGATGAATGCAAGGGATTACAAATAAACAATGAGCCCATCTCTGCTTGGCAGTTCCTAGCACAGGACAGAAAATGGTATTAAAATATAATACAGTAGGTTCATGCAAGATGTTTAATTGACATTGTACCTTTGTGAAATTATTATTATAATGTGCATAATGTGTAGTAAATCTACCCTTCATGTGTGGGATATAAAATGGGACATTCTATTGCCACTTGGAGTACAGATATTAGGTGTGATTGGAGCCCTATGAATATATATGTTAGATATATAGGTAGCGGCAGATGAGGAAAATCTGGAAGAGCATCTCAACTAACATGTTCTGTTCCTTGGAAACAGATCAGTTCAATATGTTTCTTACTGTGAAGGAAAAAATAGTCAGAGGGGTAAATTCAAGATGAGAAATTACTGGGGCAGTGAACACAATATGATAAATCTGCCATAACAGGATTATAGCTACTTCCTTGGGAAAGAAATCAATGTTCACCCACATGTTGAATCACATTCAGAGAGATCAGATGTAGGTCAGAGGTACAGTATGTCACGATCTTGAACATGGATATTGAGTATTGTGGTAATTATTAGTGTTTTTTAAAGCAACAATTGGAATTAAATATGCAGAGATCTGGTGCCACCTTTAGGTGGTTTTCCCAAGCACCAAATCCATAGCTAGGAGAGGAAGAGATGGACAGGCACATATTTCCACCATGCCACTCTCAGGAATATTATAATAACATAAAGGGGAAATTACACTGGACCATGTAGAGATTATTTTAAGAAAAATGGTTTGGAAGGGGACATAAAATATTGTGTGTAATAATTTTTACTGATAGTTGATTAAGTCTTATGTTATTAATTATTATGATTAAAAATAATAGTGTGGCAGTGCCCAACAGAACCATTGAGGCTTTGAGTCCCATTATGCTATACAAACACAAAGGAAGACAGTCTATACCAAAGTGTTGAGGAAAAGGAATATGTCATAGAAGAATCATGAGCAGTTTGATGACAGGCACAGGCCTCAGTAGCTATTTTTTCTCTCTCAAAATTTATATTCAATGGATTGAAGGGAAATGGGAGGAAAGGATGAAAAACTAGGAGGAAGGAAGTGTGGAAAAGTAAAGAAGGAAAAGGGGGTGGCATTGAGGGAGAGAAAGGGAGGGGAGGAAGGGAAGCAGGCCCATGGAAGGCAAAGGGAGGGATGTTAGCAGTGGAGGAGTGAGGAAACAAACAATGAGTAATAACCAGAACTCAACTTTCAAAAATCAGTGATGCTATGATGGTCTGAGGGGTGCTGGGGTCCCAACGAGGCCCTTTCCTGTCCCACAGCTGCACCTGGTTGTTGAGCGGAGGTGAGGAAAGCCTCTGATGCTCTCAGAGGTTAGTTCTTTCTTAAGTGGTGCTGCACTCTTTCCTCCAGCCCCTGTAACTGCTTGGTGATGTGGAAGCTGGGTGTCTGTAGAGGGGAGTGCTAGAGTCTGAGTCAGGAGACCAAGGTATGAGAACTTGTTTTCGGTATGATATCTGTCGTTAGATTTAAAGGGGTCCAACAGACCTGTGCAAACCTTTCAGAATCAAACCTGAAAGGAAGAAAACCTCAGAAGGAGCCAAATCCCAACAGACAAACAAAAACCTACTGAGTTTTGGGTGAACATCTTGATTTCCTGGTATGTCATTTTCCCCATTTTGTGGATGAGGAGACTGACACTCAGATTAGGAGACTTGCCCAAAATAACACAGCAAGTATTATTACTGTAGAAACTGAACCAAGATCTCCTCCCTGATCCACAGTATCTCCCAGGCATGTCACTTGTTCGAGAGCTGAAACTCACTTTCCCCATCTGTAAAATGGAGTAAAGGTAGTTACCCCAGTCAGAGGCTGAAAATATGTAATATTTAACATGTCCACATCTACATGAACAAGTTTAGTTTTCTCATTTTGCATAGACAGATATAAAATATCTTCGGGGAGGAGGGGATAAGGGGTCAGCAGTCTATGCAAAGTCTGTGAAATGGCTCTTAGATCTTGCCCACACAGGAAAATTTACCAGTATAATTATACCACTATAGTTATATGTGGACACTGTTAGTCCTGTTCAATTATACCCTAAGATAAATAAGTATATGGTTGGATAAATAAAAATCAGGGACCTGGGATGAAATTCTAATTCTGACTTGTGTGATTTTTTTTTCTTATGGTAGCAACTAGGAGCCCCAGTTAGAGTGGGAACCCATTGTACTAGGAGCTGTACAAAACACACAACAACCACTATGAGATTATTTCCTTGCCTGTAAAATGAGGACACTTTTGTATACTTACTTCATAGAAATGTCTTGAAGCCTAACCAAAAAAGCTTGTTAAGTGCTACACAAATGCAAAGTCTTATTAAGAGCAGTTAGCATCAAAGCTGGAGCTAGAACTGTGGAGATCTGAGCTACTTTTGTTGTGCCTGAAAGGGATCAGACACCTTTAATCCTCATCCAGTTCACAATGTAATGTTTTGAGGGGCTTTTTTTCCTCCAAATGTTCACGCCCTTCAGTGTGGAGAAAAACTGTCAATCTACTGATACCTACTACCTAAATTTCAGGGATCCAGAACCTGATGAAAAATTTCACACCAAATTTGTCTCAGTGTTTCACTCAAAAGTCAAATATTCCTGATGGCCCAATTGCTATTCGCTTACTGAGCAAGTGAGATAAAATTGTTGAATCAAAACACATCACTTTCTCACCAACAAGAATAAAAATGGTTAAACATTAATTAGTGATTTAAGATTGCAATTTCTGGAAGTAAAGCTTTGCAAAGGCATCTTGTGCACAAATGTTGGATTTTTTAAAAATAAATACACAATTTTTTGTTTTAAAGGTTCAAAACTTGACTAGTCTAATAACACAGGAGGATACTTATAGGATCCTGAGTTTCAAGCCTGAGGGAGGGTAAGAGGTTGTTAAGCAGAGACAGCAATTTAAAAAAGTTGTACAAAACTAGGATTTATTTTAACAATCAGCCCGATACACTAACAATACATACTAGTGGGAGCAGGCAAATTGCCAACCTTAGAATAACAAGGGATTGTATAATTTATCAAAAAATGAAAAATAATATAAAGGATTTAGGAAAAGTTTTAAATGATATAAACTTAAATGCTGATAATCTAGTCAATTTCCTCCTCATAATCCAGGTTCCGTTATGTCTTAAAGACTGTACGTGTTCTCAGAACTCATTATTTATTATTATCACTATTTATCCTCTGGATTCACATCCTGTGTGGGCTGCATTGAATCAATCAATTAGTATCTGGTGGGTAGGTGTCTCGAGGATTAAGGCGCTCATATCTATTTGTAAATCATGCAAATAAATAAGGAAAAGCAGATATCAGGATCTGCTGTTACCTAGATACGAGGGACTGTGATTCAGAAGCTTTGATCTTATCACCATGCTGAAGTTTCTGCTCTGAGCCTGAAAATAGCTGTACTTTTTATTATTTGTGTGTATATATATATATTTTATATAATGATTAAAGGGAGGGAGATAGCACAGTTTGTTATGTCTAGTGTTCACACTTAAAAAAAAGCTAATTTCTGATTTGAAATTTTCTCCCAGTTTGACTGATATTCCATATGCTTAAAATGGAGGCTACCACTTAAAATGTCACAGTAATTAAAGCTACATGCCCACTTATATTTGTAAGTGGGATAATCCATAATAAATTTATAAAGTTATTGCAAACATGTATTTCTCAAGTGCAAAGTATTATGATTTTATTACACAATATACTTAAGGTGCCTTTATAAAAGTACAAACATTATAAATTATTTGTAAGAAAGGATATATTAATGTGTGTGTGATACCTCTAAACACTTAAATCAGAAACTCTGGTTTTAGATTATTTGAGCCTATTTAATATATCTTATAGACTGATGTGTTTCATTGATCATCTTTACTGTGCCATATAACAAATAGGAATTAGAATCCGCATATGCAATGAAAAGAGAAGTAGGTTAGCCATACAAAGCTGTACAAATCCAGGTTAAATTCAAGCAGTGATAAGAAAAGAGGAAGAAAATGGAAGGTTAGTCCTCTATTAATGTCTACATATTTAGGCCAGATCATGCTCATGTTACTTTTCCAAGTAGTTCCATTCGCTTGATCTACCAGATTAACATCTCAATTCTATAATGTATGCCTAATGTCCTCTCAGTAAACATAACACATTGGGTAGATACTACCACAGATTTTCCATATCTGACCCATTAGCACCAATTACTTTTCTTAACTATATCACCTCTAAGTAAATATATATTCATCTCATGTAAAGTGATTTATTTAATAGCTAGAGTCCTATTAATGACTCTGCAACAGAAGCACCAGGTGACCTTGAACAAATCAGTTTACCTTTCAGGTCCCTCAGTTTACCTATCTGTACAAGGGGCAATGAAATTCTTTCTCTCGGGGGTGCTGTGGGTATGTGTTATTGTAATGGATGGACTCTGATGAAAAGTGCCACATAAGTATGTTATTCTAAATGTAATAGTTTTAAATATCTTTGGCACATCTGACATGGAAGGTTGTAAGTTGCATGATGGTTGGTTAGTATTTTTGTTTTTGTAATTTGCAAATGGGGTTCAGTCCCCCAGGTCTTAATGGTCTGATGGCCTTAAAACCTCTTCCAAATCATTCATGTTGTGACTACGGTTTTCTACAGTTGAACACTTTTTTGGAGCAATCAGCTGCACTAGTGAAGAGTTCCCAAGAATTACAGTGCTTAGTGCAGTATATTAAAAAGATACAATGAATTATAGAGAAGTGCTCCATTATGAGGAGAGAAGGACATGCACAAGGATATTGGAAAAGGCCTGTGCCACATTCTGTTTGCAGTTCAAGAACCTTCCCACTTCTTATAGGATGAAGAAAGGTCATGAATCGTTTAATCTCCTCCAGGCTACCAGTCAATTGAGCTGCAGTTTCACCATCTTTGAAAATTAGTGAGATTCTTGAACTTGGTGTTCTTGCTGCCTTTCCCCAACCACACAATTACACCAAAGCATTTTTAGTATGTCTGCACTTAATGAGAAAGCATGATTGATTTTGTATTTTTTTTGCTTTATTAACTTATCTGATGTTCTATTATTTAAGTCCAAGTCTAAAAATGCTTTTATAATTGAGCCACTTTATGACTTGTTTTGACAACCTGTATAATGGAAATGCCTACACATATGTCTTAATGGCACCTCTCAAATTTTACAGACTCATGGAATCGTAGGACTGGAAGGGACCTTGAGAGGTCATCTAGTTCATTCCCCTGCATTAGACCATCCCTGACAGGTGTTTATCTAATCTGCTCTTAAAAATTTCCAAAGACAGAGATTTCACAACCTCCCTGGGCAACTTATTCCAGAGCTTAACCACCCCCATAATTAGGATGTTTTTCCTAATGTCCAACCTAAACCTCCCTTGCTGCAATTTAAGCCCATTGTTTCTTGTCCTAGCCTCAGAGGTTAAGGAGAATATTTTTTCTCCCTCCTTCTTGTAACAAACTTTTATGTACTTGAAAACTGTTATCACATCCCCTTTTCAGTCTTCTCTTCTCTAGACTAAACAAACTCAATTATTTCAGTCTTCCCTCATAGATCATGTTTTCATAAAAATATATGGATATATACCTATCTTATAGAACTGGAAGGGATCTTGAAAGGTCATCAAGTGCCTTCACTAGCAGGACAGTTCCCCCCTCAATCTTTAAATGGCCCCCTCAAGGATTGAACTCAGCACCCTGAGTTTAGCAGGCCATTGTTCAAACCACTTTTGTTACTCTTCTCTGGATTTTCTCCAAATTGTTCACATCTTTCCTGAAATGTGGGACACAGAACTGGACACAATACTCCAGTTGAGGCCTAATCAGTGCGGAGTAGCGCGGAAGAATTACTTCTCAGGTCTTGCTTACACTCCTAGCAATACACCACAGAATGTTTGTTTGCTTTTTTTGCAACAGTGTTATGTTGTTGATTCATGTTTAGCTTGTGATCCACTATGAGCCCGAAATCCTATTCTGCAGTACTCCTTTCTAGGCAATCATTTTCCATTTTGAATGTGTGCAACTGATTGTTTCTTCTTAAATGGAGTATTTTGCGTTTGTCGTTGTTGAATTTCATCCTGTTTACTTCAGACCATTTCTCCATTTTGTCCAGATATTTTGAATTTTAATCCTATCCTTCAAAGCACTTGCAACCCCTTCCAGCCTGGTATCCTCTGCAAACTTCATAAGTGTATCTCTATGCAATTATCTAAATCATTGATGAAGATATTGAACAGAGCTGGACCCCAAACTGATCTCTGATGGTGTGTCTCTTTCCATAATTGTGCTGTTGTGCTCTTTACTCTAATAGTCATTTGTGTGACCCTGAGGGATAGCCATGCATAATGGTTAAACCACTGGCAGCAAGAATTTTCTCCATCAATATGAAAACTATTTCTGGGTATGTTATAGATGCAGCATTTCTTCTTCCATTATTTGTGACATTTTGACTCATTGCCTTCTCCATTTAAAAAAAAAGTTACAATGAAAAGACAGTAATTACAGCATAATAAAGCTGATTTATGAGGTAGGAAAAAACTCAACTTGGCTTCAAATTGAAGAACTTCTTCAAAAATAACTAAATTAACAGGAGAATATCCCTCCAAATGTTTAATTATTCTCAGAAAGCTGCATAAAGCATTTCCCAGCTTACACCTAGCCCCTATGTGAAGACGACAGTTCAACCTCTGCATTTTAAGCAAAAGTGGATCTGATTCTCTAACTTGTGCTTCAAAATATGTCTGCCAATTTCCTGGCAGTGTGAAGCAAGATCAGAATATAATCTCTTGTTCCATCCATATTCCCCAAATTCAAATAAACTATACAGAAGTCTATGTACTATAGCAATTACTCAAGGCTCAGAACTGCAGCTCAGAAAAAGTTAATAATTCAAGCAACCCTCTGCTATCAATTTTTATGTTTTTTTTTCTTGAAGTTTGAAAGACAATAGATTTTTAGTCTGCTAGTGCATGACATTTCTTTGTTAGATCAAGTTATTGTTTGCAAAATGTCGTCCACTTAGCTATCACTTAAGCTAACACCTTTCATCCTGGAGATGTGATTTAAGGGCATGTCTACGTAAGTGGGTTTTAGCTCACGAAAGCTTATGCTCAAATAAATTTGTTAATCTCTAAGGTGCCAAAGATACTCCTCATTCTTTCTACTTAAGGGGGATAGTCTAATTTCAAAATGCCTACGCAAGACACAATTCATTAGAGAGCACTAACTCTACATTTACTGTGAACTCTGGAGTCCTCTTTGAAAGTGTACTAAGTTTGATGCAAATTGAGTTCATGTGAATGCAATGTTGCTGCACACTAATTTGGTATTCCTCCAACTGCTATCTCACACTGCTTTGTGGGACTCCATTACTGAACTGTCTGTTTACAGGTGTGCCATCCCCTGCTCTGGGATCGAGTGGACCAGGTGTCCCCTCCCTCATTTAAAATCTGGCACTGTGCCAGGATTGGCTCATTTGCTCCAGTATATTGGCATTACAGGGGAAGGATAGCTCAGTGGTTTGATCATTGACCTGCTGAATCCAGGGTTGTGAGTTCAGTCCTTGAGGGGGCCATTTAGGAATCTGTGGCAAAAATCAGTACTTGGTTCTGCTAGTGAAGGCAAGGGGCTGGACCAGTGGTTTCCCCAGGAATTGAAATTAGGGGGGGTGTTCGAATTTACAGGGGGGGTGTCAGGACCAATGAGATATATAAAAAAGATGAATAAAGTAAATGTTTTGTTAGGATTATGCAAATTTAACATAAGAATAATGCAAGTTACACCAAAACACATAGCAGGTCTAGATTTCTAAAAAAAATACATTTTAAAAAAAGTATTTAATTTAAATTGACTTTTGAAAAGTAAGCCATCATGGGGTAAGAGGAAAGTCCTCTCATCAGTAACTGGTTAAAAGATGGGAAACAAAGGGCAGGAATAAATTACCAGTTTTTCACAATGGAGAGAGATAAATAGTGGTATCCCTGAGGGGTCGGTACTGGGACCATTACTGTTCAACATATTCATAAATGATCTGAAAAAATGGGTAAACAGTGAGGTGGCAAAATTTGCAGAAGATACAAAACTATTCAAGTTAGGTAAGTCCCAGGCAGACTGCGAAGAATTACAAAGGGATCTCATAAAACTGGGTGATTGGGCAACAAAAATGGCAGATGAAATTTAATGTTGATAAATGCAAAGTAATGTACATTGGAAAATAATCTCAACCTTCATTTTGTATTATAGAGTCTGAATTAGCTGTTAACACTCAAGAAAGATCTTGCAGTCATTGTGGATAGTTCTCTGAAAACATCCACTCAGCGTGCAGCGGCAGTCAGTGATTCCCAACATTCTGTTTGCTTTTTTAAAAAGAACAGGAGCACTTGTGGCACCTTAGAGACTAACAAATTTATTTGAGCATAAGCTTTCGTGGGCTACAGTTCACTTCATCGGATGTAGCCCACGAAAGCTTATGTTCTTTTTGCAATACAGACTAACACGGCTGCTACTCTGAAACCTTTGCTTTTTAAAGAAAGGGATAGATAATAAGACAGAAAATATCATATTGCCTCTATATAAATCCATGGCACATGTACACCTTGAATACTGTGTGCAGATCTGGTTACCCCATCCCAAAAAAGACATACTGGAAATGCAAAAAGTACAGAAATGGGCAACTAAAATGATTAGGGGTATGAAACAGGAGAAGAAATTAAAATGACTGGGAATATTCAGCTTAGAAAAGAGACGACTAAGGGGGGATATGCTAAAGGTCTATACAATCTTGACTGATGTGAAGAAAGTGAATAAAGTAAATGTTTTGTTAGGATTATGCAAATTTAACATAAGGAAAATGCAAGTTACACCAAAACACATAACAGATCTAGATTTCTAAAAATATATATAATTTAAAAAAAAATGTATTTAATTTAAATTGACTTTTGAAAAGTAAGCCATCATGGGGTAAGAGGGAAGATCCTCTCATGGATCAGTAACTGGTTAAAAGATGGGAAACAAAGGGTAGGAATAAATTATCAGTTTTCAGAATGGAGAGAGATAAATCATGGTATCCTTGAGGGGTCAGTACTGGGACCAGTCCTACTCAACATATTCATCTGGAAAAATGGGTAAACAGTGGCAAAATTTGCAGATGATACAAAACTATTCAAGATAGTTAAGTCCCAGGCAGACTGCAAAGAGCTACAAAGGGATCTCACAAAATTGAGTGACTGGGCAACAAAATGGCAAATTAAATTCAATATTGATAAATGCAAAGTAATGCACATTGGAAAGCAATCTCAACTACACATACAAAATGATGACATCTGAATTAGCTGTTAACACTCAAGGAAAAGATCTTGGAGTCATTGTGGATAGTTCTCTGAAAACATCCACTCCATGTGCAGCAACTGTTACAAAAGCAAACAATGTTGGGAATCATTAAGAAAGGGATAGATAATAAGACAGAAAATATCATATTGCCTCTATATAAAATCCATGGTACGTGCACACCTTGAATAGTTTGTGAAGATCTGGTCACCCATCCTAAAAAATATATATTGGAATTGGAAAAGGTACAGAGATGGGCAACTAAAATGATGAGGGGTATGAAACAGGAGGAGAGATTAAAGTGACTGGGAATTTTCAGCTTAGAAAAGAGATGACTAATGGGGATATGATAGAGGTCTACAAAATCTTGACTGGTGCGAAGAAAGTGAATAAGGAAATTTTATTTAATCCTTCACATAACACAAGAACTAGCAGTCACCCAATGAAATTAATAGTCAGCAGATTTAAAAAAAACAAAAGGAAGTATTTCTTCACACAATATAAAGTCAACCCAGGGAACTCTTTGCCAGGGGATGCTGTGAAGACCAAAACTATAACAGGATTTTAAAAAGAACTAGATAAATTCCTGGAGAACAGGTCCATCTGTGGCTATTAGCCAGGATGAGAGGGATGCAACGCCATGCTCTGAGTGTCCCTAGCCTGTTTGCCAGAAGCTGGGAATGGGCAACAGGGGATGGATCACTTGATGATTCCCTGTTCTATTCATTCCCTCTGAAGCACCTGGCCTTGACCATTGTTGTAAGACAGGGTACTGGGCTATATGGACCATGGGTCTGACCCAGTATGACCATTCTTATGTAAAAATTAATTATAATAAAAATGTTTAGTACAGAAACTACCCAACCTAATGACCTCCCAAGATAGCAACAATGTGAGATGATAACCTTGGCAAATAATGCATTTTAAAAATCTTGGCCTACTGGGAAACATATTTATATAAGTTTCCATTCCCAGTCACAAATCTAGCATTCTGGAGCAAAGTGACTAAGGGTACGTCCATACTACCCGCCCGGGTCGGCGGGTAGCGATCGACTTCTCGGAGTTCGATATATCGCGTCTCATCTAGACGCGATATATCGAAGTCCGAACGCGCTCCTGTCGACTCCGGAACTCCACTACCGCGAACGGCGGTGGCGGAGTCGATGGGGGAGCCGCGGACTTCGATCCCGCGCCATGAGGACGGGTAAGTACTTCAAACTAAGGTACTTCGAGTTCAGCTACGCTATTCGCATAGCTGAACTTGCGTACCTTAGTTCGAACCCCCCGCCCAGTGTAGACCAGGCCTAAAATATAGTCCAACAAACAAATGTTTATTTAACATGCCCCTCACCTTTCCCTCCACCGCACTCCACTCACCGGTGTTGTCCTTGGTCAGTGGAGACTCAGAGTTCAGAGGTGCTTTCACGTGAGTACACCTTCCAGGTGGGGGACAAAAAGGCAGTTTGCTCTGGCCACGGCTGTTCGTTGTGCCATCGTTCACTCCACTGCTCTGTTGCCAATGGCTCTGCACAGTCACCTTCTGCTGTCACCTACCACTGTGACCTCTGCGAGTTGATCTCTTGAGGTTCCACCAGCTCTCAGTGATTTCAGCTGAGCTCTCAGTGCGGGAACCTCGCTGCTAGTGCAGTCTGGGCTGTCTCTTACACAAAAACACTGTACCCACAGGAACACTGTCCCCACAACAGGACTAAGCACTTAGACCTGATTGTCAGTGATTTCAGCTGCAGTGGTCACTTAACAGAGCAAAAGACTATCTATGGAGCCTAATCAGCTCTGTCTTTAAACAGTGGAGAGGGACAGGTCCCCACCCTCTCTCTTGATGCCTTCAAATCATCACAGTCTAAGTACAGGTCTACTGCCCTTTACTCATACAATAAGAACAACATTTCATCCCTCCTTCCCCCCCACATTCAAGTGGTTTGTAACCCAACCCCAGCCAAAATCTATCACTTGGACAACACATCTCTGTTTGCTGGATCCCTAGGTAGATTAGGTGTGAATGTAAATGTAATCTGGCCCTGAAGCCTTAGCCCCCAGCTCATCACTAGCTGTCAGGGAGAACTCATTTAGACTTTGCTTACAAATCATCATTTGAAATTATTAGGTTGGCCAACATCACCAAAATGAATGCACTGACATCATAAAAAACAGCTGTATAAGGAAGCTAGTCTATGTTAATACATTTCAAATCTATTCTCCTTTTTCAGATACACATATTTTATCATACACTGTATAAGCTTTTAAAGTGTGTATTAATGTTTCAGTTTAAATTCAGATTTCCTAACAGTCACTAAATTGGTATGTAACTAGCTCACAAAACTTGGGGGGGTGTTGGGAAAATTCAGGGGGGGTGTAGGGAAATCACTGGGCTGGACGTGATGACCTTCCAGTTCTATGAGATAGATATAGCTCCATATATTATTATTATAGCAGCCTTTACAACATGCTTTGAGCAGCTGCTTAGAGCCATGCTGAGATCCTAGATCCCCTTGTAATCTGGAGAGAAGCATCAGTGCAACAAGCTGTTGGGGACAGCCACCAGAATAAAGATGTGTTTGTGAACATTTCTAGTCGGAGATTGGCCTGCTAAACCCAGGGTTGTGAGTTCAATCCTTGAGGGGGCCATTTAGGGAACTGGGGTAAAAATCTGTCTGGGGATTGGTCCTGCTTTGAGTAGGGGGTTGGACTAGATGACCTTCTGAGGTCCCTTCCAACCCTGATATTCTATGATCTGCAAGGGGTCACAACTGGAATGTAGACCACTGTCACATATACAGAAAACTGCTCAGAAAGACATGTTACCAACAGGGATGCCATGAAACTGTCTGTCCATGGAAATGTAATCTATCCATTTTTTGAGAAGCTAGACAGGAGTTTGAGCAGTTAAACCACTACTGAACCCAAGGAAATTGTGGACCCTGCATCTTCCTCCCCTCCCCACACAGCGTTCTGTGAGGACAAGCAGCAAGAATCATTAGAGGAGGAACACAAGGAGGGCAGTTGAAGAGCTCTCATTATAAAGCCAAAATCTCTTCAGGACTCAGGACCCTCAGAACAGCATTGTAGGAAGCAATACCAGTTCCCAGCTAGAAAGTCAACCATGGACTGAGGAGGCAGATCCTATGGAGGGAACCTTGTCATGTATGTATGTGTCTTTATAAATTATTATATTATACTGCAGTGTTAACTTATGTTTTGGGTACCCTGCAGCTGCAACCATTTTTGGTGGATGTGACCTGGAAGCCTTTCTGAGTCTCCAGCCCCGCCTCTCACTCTGAGCTCACAGCGTCCCCCTTCATTATTTTGCCTCCCCATACACCTTTTTAAAATGAAAGCTGCTCAAGCTTTCCACTTGGCTTCTGTCTCATGCTAAAGCCATGACCATTGATAGGTATGTGCCCTCTGTGGCATGGGCTTGTAAACTATCTACTTATTTTCCTTTCACCTCCCCACCTCTATCCTGACCAGCAAACATGCTCTCCTGTAAAAAAGTGTGCATGCACACACAAACATGCACTCCTGCACATCTTTTGCTTCTGAAAATGGCAGCTGACAGCATGATACAGCCTCTATCCCTCCTTCCCCTCTCAATGCATATTTGTATAATGAAAATATTCACTTGTGCCAAATTCATTTTTAGACAATGCTAACAGGAAAAAAGATTGAGTATTTTCAGTTTACATGAGGTAGACATGGGTGTTGAAGACAATAAAGATTCTAAGACTACAGCTCCCTGCTGATGAGTATTTTTTTTTTGTGACATGAGTTTGTACAGAAATGTAAGGGCATGGAGATGGAGCCCATCATCATCAAAGCTGGGGTTAAGCAAGGATACATTATTTGCCCCAGCCCTGTTCTCCATCTATTTAGCAGTGATTTTGGTCCTCCGTAAAGACCAGCACCCAAATGGATTTGACATTCAATACAGAATGAATTGGCAGCTTTTTAATCTTTGACATCTCTTCAGAAAGTCTAAAGTCCTTAGTGCGTCTATTACTGATTGTCAATATGCTGATGACTGAGAATGACCTTCAGTCCCCACTGGATTTTTTTGCACAAGCTTACTGAAGCCTAGGAGACTCTCTCAATATTGAGAAGATTAAAGTGACTCATCAGCCTGCTTCAGGCCTTACACATGACCCACCACAAATCACCTTCGAGGGACAGACTTTAGAGACAGTTGAACACTTCTGTTACCTCAGTAGCCAAATTTCTGAAAAAAGTAAAAATCAACAATGAGATCCAGCACAGGATCCAGTGCGCAAGTGCTTCCTTTAGGAAATTGCTCCAACGGATTATGTTGACCAAGTTCCATGTCTATGAGACCATTGTTATTCCTACAGTCCTTTATGGATGTGAAACCTGGATGACCTATTGACACCACCTCAAGAGATTGGAGAGGTATCACCAACAATGCCTCCGGAAGACCCTTCGCATCAAGTGGGAAGATCGCTGCACTCATGCCAGCAGCTTCACTGAAGCTAATGTCAGCAGCATTGAAGCAACGATCCTCATGCAAAAACTCCACAGGACATTGTGTGTGGATGCCAGACTCTTGCCTCCTAAAACAAGTCCTCTACTTTCTGCTCACTCGTGGTCAGAGACACACTAATAGCATATCTCAAGACGACTGATGTGGACATCACAAGCTGGGAGAAGCAAGCCATCAACAGACCTCAATCGTGCCACATCCTCCATCAGGCAGTGGCCCACTTCGAGGAGAAGTGCCTTCCCTTCGAAGCTGAAAAGAGAGGGAGAAGGAAGGAAAAAGAAGGAACTTTCTCCCAGCAGGGAGCTGACCCACCGAGAAATGTCTGTACCTATTGTGGTTCCAGGATCAGACTCATAAGTAAATCTGTGGTAGAGATCATCCTTGAATTGAGGGACTGCCAGTGATGATGAGTCCAGTCCCCTAATTTGTAGTGGTATTCTGGCACCATTCGATCCTTCCCACCATTAAATCATTTTTTAAGAGGGTCAAGGTAGGGATCCTCTCCTACATCCTGCAAGTCTGTACTATATGGGCGAGAGGGAGGAGTCCAACACCCTTTAAGTTGAGGTTTACTATTACTTCAGCTTCTCCTTCTCCTTCCCCTTCTATATAAGCCCCAGAGACTGCAGAATCTTCCTGAAAGTTCCCAGTTATGAATGTAAAATATGTCGGACAAATTGTTGCACTAACCAGTAGAGAGCTGAGCCCATGGGCATTTGTACTGCTAAGAAAAAGCTGAGCACATCCAGTCTAACCTTCTGGAGTAACCAGATCTCTGCTCCCCCACCCTGGAGAGCCAGAAACAACTCAACAGTATCCCTCTCATCTTTTCCTTTAAAGTTTTAAACTGCATTCATGTGTTTAAGAACCACTAATTATGATGATGAGATGACAGGGAAGAGGCTGGCTCGCACCTTCCCTGGATTTCTGCAAGATTAGCAGTTGCTATTATAAGATGTGTTAGCAATATGATGTAATGCATTAGATAAATTTGTTAAACCCATTTAGCACCTAATCCACTCAAGTCAAAACAGGTATTCAAGTTATCATTCCACATCCTGGCTTTGTGCACATAGTAATTCAGTACCACTCATCTTCACAAATTGCTGGTGAAAATCCTCCAAGAGTGAGCTAAAGCAGATGTAAAAAGATCTCTCTCCAATGCCTACTTTTCTATATTTTTATTTCACACTTAACACCTCTTTGCAGGCAATTAGCTTCTCCCCCTTTTTTTTTCTTTCTGAGCCTATTGTAAATGAGCCCATTCCAGATTTATGAATGACCAAAGTTACAGCCCACAAAAGCAGCACTGACTGAATAGTAAAATGATGCTTGTTGTTCGAGTGCTGTGCAACTTTTTTTATTCTCTGAGGCAACCACAGAAATGTTCATTTTACATATTCTTAAGTCAGTTTACTTGAGTAAATTTGAGACTTGCCATATAGTTTCTGATGAAATATCTAGAGGCAGATTGAATAACTGGAGAACAAGTGTACCTCCTTAAACCTAGGCTAGCTCTGCTGACTTCATTGGCCACATGTGATGGGCAATGTTCAGACCTGAGCCAGTAATGGGTTTAGGGCTTGCTATCTCAGGGTGCTGGGAGCTCTACAATATTTCTTCTCCTATTTCAGGAGTGACTTGAAAGGTCATAGGTTAGGAGGTAGAGAGAAGGAGAGGGAGTGAGCGTGCAAGGCCAGATCCAGTAGTAGCATCCAGTATGGCAGGGGAAGGAAGCTTAAGTGTTGGGTGAGGGAGCTGAAGAACAGGTAGTCTGTGTTGTGTAACTGTGAGTCACTGTTCTGACACTGAACATGGAATTTTATTTAAATGGGAACAAAGCCCTCACTGAGGGGTTTTAAGAACAGGTTAGATAAATACCTGTCAAGGATGGTCTAGGTATACTTAGTCCTGCCTCAGAGCAGGGGGATGAACTGGATGACCTCTTGACATCCCTTCCAGCCCTATATTGATATCAACAGTACTATCTCTAAAGCGCTTCTCGCTCGCTGTCCTTCTCTCTTGCATCCACTACCGTAGAGTTGCTGGCTGAAACCTTCCCTGGCCTCTGCTGCCTTGGTTTTTGCTACAGTTTTAAAGAAAAAGTCCAAATAGCCTTACCTCTTCCCCTCCCTTTTTCCTACATAAGGAAACAAGAATTCATAGCTAACAAGTTACAGATCTTGAGAAGTTATTGGCTTTACCATTTCTCCAGATCGAGTAGTCATGTATGAAGGCTTTGTCTCATTGATTCATTTGGCTTAACAAATAGATTTAGGGATTTTTTCCCCAACAGGACCGTCTCTGTTCTCTGAGGTGGTAAGAGTACTATTGTGAGTAGGATAATAATTCCACTATATGTCAAACCAGCAGAATATGCTGCTAGTATCTTCTGCCCTGACTATCTTAATTAATCTCAATCATGTGGGATGTTGAGTTGCAGCTACATTCACTGATCACAGCTGGAGCCAGGCAATGTTTTTCTTCATCTACTTATATCTGGCTGGGTCACCCAATGTAAGAGTGGCTAACAGTCTGGAAGTTTCCCATAGTTAAAGCATACAGCTTGATGCTTCTTACATTTGGCATGTCTCAGTATAGGATTTATTACCGGGAACACTCCTTGGGCAACTCAGTTAACCTTTCTGTCTCTCTGTCCTGATCTGTGAAATAGGGATAATATTTTTTATGCCTAGCATGGGTGCTGTGAAGGCTAGTAAATCTTTGCGAAGGTCTTTGAAAATCTTAAAAATTCAGTACATGTGCAAAGAATTAGTGTTTCTTCTGCTAGTGGGGCTGTCTCCCAGGGTTCAAAGAAGAAGCATCATCAACCCTCATTGACTTCAGTAGAAGGTGAAGATGCCCAGCAGCTGTCAGGCTGAACTCAGAATAGCAATTGGAACCTATGTTCCTGCTGCTTGTAGTAATAAATGAACAAGGGACAATACTTTTCAAAGACAGGTTTTTAAGTCTATGGGGCTTATTTTGAAAGGATGTTTTATTGATGGAAAAATAAAACAGCTATTTATTATAAATTACATCTTTTAGAGTACCGATTTGTGGCATTCAGTCAGACATTTCAAGTCTTCATTATTATATCACTGTTCCTTTGTGCAAACTCAGATTCTCTTGCCAAACCCATCTCTAATGCAGTATATACAAGAAATTTGAGCTGTGCAAATTTCAGAAAAGTGGTTGCACCAGAATGCTTTTGTTGTTTTTTTGTTTTCCTGCGTACTTTCATCATTACATTTCTAGGAATTCCTTCCCCTGTGCAGAGTTCAGCAGCCATTTTGTTACTGTCCTGTAAAAAGACAGACTGAAATCTCTCATGAAGACTTTGATTTTCAAAGCCACTAAGCGATTTAGCTACACAACTCCTATTAATTTCAGTGGGAGTTTTGTTGCTAAATCCCCTAGGCCTTGAAGACCTTCGTTTGTGTGAAACACAAACTGAATGGCTTGGTTCAGACATACAATCATAAATAAGTTAGGAAAAATAACTTTTTTCTTCTTAGAGTTTGGGGGTGGGGGGTCTATGGTGACTGATTTCAGAATAAGCCCAACCATACATCTCTTGTGGCTAGGTTCCCCATCAATCCTGGTATTGAGAGTTTCCAGTTAATGTTTTCTTGGCTCATCATGGAGTGTTAACATTTTCCCTACCAACTGCTGGATGGGGTCTACCACTAGACATTTTTCTGTATCTTTTGTACTTATCAAGAACAGAACTGGATGTGTTGAATAGGAAGTGCTAGAAACTTCTCCAGGAAATCTTCTTTTCATGGGATTTCTAGCCCAATTTTAGAGACCCAAGAGGGTTTGTGTCTCCTAGAAATGAAAGAATGCTTATCTGAACTGAACTGAAAACAAACTCCAATATATTCAGGTTTGCTTAACATTGCTAACAAGAAGCAAATATTTTCATAGTATTGCTCCTACAATTGACTCTCAAACACTGGCATCATAGTTCTGACTCATTTCCCCCCTCTTATTATACATAACAGTTAATAATTAATCAATGTTAAGATATTGACAATCATTTTATTTTATTTTATATCATTGTTTTTTTAACTACTTTTATTTCCCCTACAGTAAAGAACACTGAAAAAAAATCTCTCGTTGGTTTCCCCTAAATATCCCCTGCTATAAATATTTGTGAATATGAACTCATTGCCTTCCTGGATTTTTGTGTGACAACAGCCAAGGACCAGTGTAACATTTTGAAATCCAAAGAAAAGAAGAATTTAAATCATAAGTAATGTGCTCATGAAAAGCATGGAAAAATCAAGGGCAATGTCATAAAAATAATATAGAACTCCAGATATAGCTCTGCTAAATTATATAATTTAATATAAAAAGCCCGGTTAGCATAATATTAAGGATCTGGCAAAGAGAAAAATAAAGACATTTGGATTTAAGGCTGCCACATGGCTCTTAGCTTGTTGTGCAAAAGTAGGTGCCAAATATATTTTATGGTGCTAATGTACATTAATTGTTATGCTACCTTGTAATCTTTGTATTCTTTTCAAAGTTTAAGGCCTACAAAATCTTTCATTTCTTTCTTATGTTGCTGTGCACCATGCTGTTTTATACAGAACAATGTAACGCAGTGGGCTGTCATTTTATGTTATCAAAGAAGAAATAAAGAAATATATGGTATTCAGAAAAACATTTTAAAATGCATTTGGTCTGAGAACTTTTAATGTCAGGTTTCAACCTCATGCAAATCAAAAGGACTGAATTTATAAACGTCTCAAAAATCATGATTTTAATGAATATATCCAGAGATTTCTGAATGTCAATATAATAATCCCTTTTATGTAGCACCTGCAAAGATCATATGATCCTAAAGGAAGTAACCTGTTGTACCAGTCCACAAGGCTTTTTCTATTATTATGTTTGGCTTCCTTATCTAAAAGATAAAGAAACTCCTTCAATTCTAGGGATAAATTATGTCATGACATCATTATTATCATATTTCTACATCATCAAATTAGAAAATTCTTAAATATAATTTGACCTCTGTGACATCATAACAACATCCTGACCTATTTAGCTCTATACAGGTTAATCCTGAGTTAACTGCTCATCTCCTGGTTCTGCCAGGAGCCCTTTCTGTACAATCATTTCTGCTAGGTGTCCATGATTTTACTATTCAACTGCTGTTCATGAATTCCCTCACAACGTTCACTCAGCAAAGACCTAGCCTAGAAGTCACACCAAAAAAACTGCAATGAAATAATTTTATCTTGGGGAAGAAACAAAAACAGAAGTTGCTCTTGTAAGCCCTTTCTCAGGAATGTTAGGAGAAATTCACCCATGCCTGTGGCCAACACAGGGCCTTAACAGCCACTTAAACAGGGATTAAATGGGATTTTAACAGATGCATAGACCTTATGTTGGCCCCATGCACAGTCATGAATTTCACCCATGGTGGTGCTTACTCCTGTGCAGTGTTGCACTGGGACTACACATTTCAAAGTAAGGGTTTGCACTGAGAACCTGGACAACTGGCTGTTCTGTTGTACAAAAGGACTGTCTCTAAAGGGAACTATGTCTATTTTAGAATAAGCTACTGCATTTACAGTGAAATCACCCCTTTAGAGAATCACAATGCCCTATATAAACCATGTAAAACCCTGCCTGAGCCTTAGTAAACCATTGAAGCTTGTTTAAGGGCTTATGTAGGATTAGAGCAGTGCACAAGGCTTCATATGGGCCTTCTGCGCTGGGGTGAATTTCATTTTATCTGCATTCCCTAGTGGTTCACTTCTGAAAATCTTATCCATGATGATATACAAAAATTGCCTAAAGGAGTCTGGTACTCAGGTCCCACTGAAAGTCAGAGACTTAGGCACCTAACAACCCTCTGAAAATTCCAACCTATGCTGATTAGATACAGTGCTGTTTATTAAATACATGCAAAAAATAAAAGGTTGCATAAATATTACATTAAAGTCGCACCATTAAAGCCAAGAAATGAAAACTAAAGGTTTCACTAATAGGGTTATCTAATCTAGATCATATTGAATAGCCTGTATATTTATTACAGCTTTCATGACAAACAATAATATTAATCTATGCACAATCCTAGAGCAAGAGTATAAAGTGATGTGTTCATGATACACAGTTGAGTTAACGTTGCTGTTGGAATCTTAACTTTTGTATATCCTGGGAACTTTGTGCAACCCAAACATATGATGAACACGATTTTGCATTTAAAGTTGTAATTTTTATTTTGTTGTCTTAAAAGAAGGGAAGAAGAGTGGGGAAGAAAAGAGGCAAAAATCCTTAAGGAGGCATAAGCACTTCAGACACATTAAATCCTGAAATGGAAATAATTGTTTACACCTTCTTAAATATTTACAGCAGTTCAATCTACCTATGGTGGCGTAAACACTTAAGCCACCTACAATCCTTCATTATATATAGACTGATCAAACTATGTTCCATATAGTTAAAGCTGAGTGAGCTCTCCAATATACGGTGACCAGATGAGAGGGAGAAAATATCGGGACACATTAGGGGGAGTGGGTCCGACGGCGGGGGTGTGGGGGGGTGTGGAGAAAAGGCGAGTGCTGCTGGCGAAGCAAAAGATCGGAACAAATTGTGTCCTGATCAAAGATCGGTTGGGACACTGGACAAACACCTAAATATTGGGACGGTCCCGATTTTATCAGGACATCTGGTCAACCTACTCCAATATGAGCCTGATCTAATGTCTATGAAAAAAATTGAGAGTCTCCCACTGAGTTCAGTGGGCTTTGGATCAAGCCATTTTAGGATGGAATTTGACCCACTCTAATCTCACCACTATTAAAATATCAGGACATAGTATATCTTGCGCAAAGATGTTTTTGTTTTGTTTTGAGAGAAACGGGGATTCAAAAGATATATAGGCTTTCAGTCTTCCATCTAACTTTTTTTAAAATTTGTATTTCTAAAAGAGGTTGTCTTACAAACATCAAATTTGCTTTGTTTGTTGGCCTCATTTGAAATAAGTGCACTTAAGTGATGGAGTTTTTTTGGTTTGGGGTTTTTTTGAGTGGGGGAGGGAAGCAGGCAGGGGGAAGAAGGAATAAGAGAAATCCCCACATTTCATGCATGTTCATCTGTGGGAATGTCATGAGGTTTGTTACAAAATAGGAACTATGTGCAAAATTTGGATCTAGGTCTGGATTTGAAATGTAAGTACCCGCAACACTCATTGGCTGAAATTACAGTGCATCAGCCTGCTATGGTTCTCTTCACTTTTATTCCCATCAATATATGCCATAAACTTGCACGGTTGAACACCTGATTTTTGTGGTCTATAGGCCCATATTTACACTGATCACTGTCATCAAAACTCCCCAGCAATATTGCAGACACTTAGAATTATCAACATGCTCCAAGTTTAATTTTTAAGTGTCAAAAATAAACCCTCTAGTGTTCTATAGCGTCGGAAGACTTTTTACAAAAATAAAAAGGGAGGAAAATCTTACTTGATAGAGTGTAGTTGGTATGTTTAAAACATAGACTTCCCTTGTGTCTAGTGGGAGTTCTGCCTGAGTAAGGAGTGCAGGATCAGGCCTAAATTAAATGCATTTGAAAGTAATTAAAGGCATTAGCAATTTCAAGTTATTTAGCATAAGTCTAGGAAAACTGTATAATTACTGACAGGTGGACTAGAATCAGGCACTGAAATTCCCTAGGTAATTGTAAGTTGATATTTTATGCACATCCATTTTGATTTTAACATCAATTCACGCAAAATGTGTCTCTCTAGTCACATAATTGTGTGAAGAGATTTTACAATATTCCTATTTCCTGAGGATCCATTACATTCTATCTATGTATTTTGTTTTTCAAACTGTATATTATAAGAACTTTATAAAAAAAATAAGATGTATTTACCCAATAGACTGTAAAAACTTCTTTGGAATCACTATGAATACATATTCAACTTCTATTATGGTAATATGAGAAAGTGCTCATATAAGGCACTAACCTGACTAACAAAAATGTCATTATAGCTGCAAAGGATTAAATCAGTGCAGGATTTTTTTTTATCAATAATTCATAGTACAGAGTTGTTGCAATATTTTAGGGCCCGGTCCTGCAAAGACTTATGCACATGAGAAGTCCCACTGAATTCTGTGGAACCACTCAGATAATTAAAATTAAGCACATGAATAAGCTTTTGTATGATCATACGTGTGTGTGTCTGTGTGTCTGTGTGTGTAGATATGTTGGCAGATATCTCTATATAAGTTCACAGACTTTCTATTTTCAAAAACTACCACTTTTTTAATGAAAAAAATATTTCAGTTTGAAAAATGTTGATCAAGTCTTACAAATAATTGCTTATTGTGGACTAGTGATTTGCAGAATTCCCTTTTAAAGAAAAAAATGTTTTTTTTTCTTTTTTTTTTTAGCCTAAATCTGCAACAGTAATATTTAATTACTTTAGGTTTGGTGGGGGGCGGGGTTCTTGCAGAAATTAAAGTTAGGATTTTCAAAGCAGCCTAAGTGAGTTAGAACTCTAACTTTCCGTGAGAGTTGCATGCAGTGTTGTGAATTCTAGCAATTTTATCATGATTCTTGTGATAATTGAGGGTTTTCTTAAAGCCTTAGCTCCTGGAATTCTGTGATTACATGAGAATCTCAGCTTTCAGTTTTCTTTTTAAAATGTGAGTTTCTAGCCCTCATGAATATGGAGCAAAACTTGAAAATGTGACCCAACTGCACCCAGAGGGCTCTCAAGCCAAAAAGAAATTTTGTGTGTGTGTTGTATGTGTGCATGCATGTATATTTAACAGGAGTTTTGGGGACCTGACATGATTTTTGAACGCCTGGGGTTGGCAATATAGCGAGGTGGGTAATATCATAAACCCCTTTGAAAATCTCATCCTCAATCAGTGTTTTTCATACTGAGGTGCTGCTTGTGTAGGGAAAGCCCTTGGCGAGCTGGGCTGGTTTGTTTACCTGCCCCGTGCGCAGGTCTGGCCAATTGCGGCTCCCAGTGGCCGTGGTTCGCCATGGCAGGCCAATGGGAGCTCCTGGAAGCAGCAGCCAGTATGTCCCTCGGCCCGCACCGCTTCCAACAGCTCCCATTGGCCTGAAGCAGCGAACCGTGGCCAGTGGGAGCCGCGATCTGCCGGACCTGCAGACAAGGTAGGTAAACAAACCGGCCCGCCAGGGGCTTTCCTTACACAAGCGGCGGCCCCAGTTTGAGAAACACTGTCTTAAATGGATTTTAGAAAAACATTTACATCCAAAAACATCCCTTCTGACCTTGATTTCTACTACTGCATGCCATACCCAGTAGCCCCAGTCAGCACTGGGGCCCCATGGTCTAGAGGGCTAGGGTGTGGTATTTATGCCATAAGCCGGAGTAATGGACCATTCAGAGTCACTCCAGACCAGGAAGATCACCAGGGCGATTGTGCATTAGGCATGCAGTCTCTCCCAGCACTGTGCCATATGCTCCAATCATTAGAACAGAGTACTCTCCTCTGCCTCCTGGCCAAACAGGGAACAGGGACTGCTATAGGGAGAGACCCATGCACAGCTATGAGGCAGAGGAGGCTTCTTGCATGCTTTTCCACCTCGGCAGAGCCATGCGAGAGCCTTTCAGAATCTGGATCTCTGCAAGTGTCCCTATCCTGAGGTGAAGCGTTTACAGTGTGAGAGCAGAATTTCACCCACTGTCTTCAGTAGTTTATGGAGTGATGATAGTAGAAATTAAGGGCAATGGGAAAAAATATTGTAAGTTTTTATGACAGATCTAAGAACAACTGACAAAAGGACAGTGTTAAAGGTTCATGGAACATGCAACTATCTGACACAACATCCTCATTTATATGTGGTAATACTGTTCATAAAAAAGGATCAGGAAAAAGGATGTGCTGTAACTTATTCAGATGAGCCAGTGTTAGGCTGATATAACTGTTGCCAGCATGTTCATGTGTTCCAGTTGTTTTTTAAACTGCATTTTACACGAAGGGAAATTGCAAATAGTAAATGTCAAGCATTCACTAGGGGCATTACAATTTCTGAGGCATGAAGCTAATATATATTTGTCTCATTACTGTCAGCAGATCAAAGTTATTCCATGGATGGCAAGGGCTCATAACTCATAGGAGACTTAGTTACAAATGACCTGTGGGAGGTCACAGACATCACAACTTCCTAAATTCATAGTACAAGCTTGTCATTAACAAGAAGCAAGGGAAAAGATGTTCATAGTCTTTTGAAAAGCTGATTTTCATAGAGAAACAGGTGAAAGATTTTATATTTTCAAGTCCAGATTGGTCAAACCCTGTGCTGACCATAATGTGTGGGGGCAGGAAGGGCAATCTAATCCTTTTCTATACTTTCCAAAATGTGCAGTGTCTTGCCTGTATGAATACACCTAACCCAGTTTTTGTCATATCACTTGACTATTGATATTCTCTTGATGAAATATCTCTAAAACATTTAAAAGGTTACTCGGCTTATGTGTTATATACTCTATCTGTTGTAGTGACATCTTGAATCTGGACCTTATCATAGTAACCCACACATTGGGTATATTTCAATGGGCAACGAGCATGTGTGTTTTGCTTTTTTTTAATTGCATTAGTTCAATGTGATTGAAAAACCCCATTACGATGAAAGCTAAGGTGTTTTGAAGCAGGACCGATTTACAATGATGCCAGTGGTGCCATGGAGCCGGGGCTATGCTCAGAAGGGGCCCTACCCTGCTCCATTTCAACTGCGCTCCATGATCCTGCCAGTCCACTGGCTCCTCACCCACCCATCACTTTCTCCTCTCGGACTGCCCACCAAAGGCTCCTCTCTGCCCCCTGGCCAGACCCCAGTGCACCTCTGGCTCCAGGAAGTCTCTGCTTCCCACCACCTGTGGGGCTCTGCCTGTCTCCCCGGAGCTGAGCCCGCCTGGGACTGGTGCAAAACCTTGGCCAGTCTCTAGCAGTTGGGGGAGGAGACAGTTTGGGGGGCTTGGCTGGGTCCTGAGGGAGTGACTCCTGAGAGATCCTGGCTTTTCGCACCACTTCTGAGGGGCCGGAGTAATTCCCTGCCCCAGAACCAGCCATGGCTGTACTGTCAGCTCAGCCCGGCAACACAATCGCCTCTCAGCAGGGCCAGTAAGTGCAGCCAGGAGGCAGGGCATGGGAGAGTGGATCTCTGGGGTGCTGACCTGTGTGTGTTGGGGCACTACGGAGTTGGGGTTCTGTGTGGGGCGGTTGTGGTGGGGCTGTGGGTGGGGGTTCTGGGCAGGGGTGGTGTTGTGCAGGATGCTGAGCATTCAGCATTCATCTCCTTAGCATTCATCTTAACAGGGCTTTCCAATCATGTTAATTCTCAGCTGTGCTAACACAGCTGACATAAACATCCTTTTTGCCCACCAAGACAGGGTCATTGATGGCTTTTAGATTAGGCTGCAACAACATGATCTACATAGTACTATCCTAGAAGGTCACTCAGAAGCTACAGCTGCTTGCCTGTTGAATTGCAGGGGCTGCAGGGAATATCTTCCATCATTTGTCTGACAACTGCACTGTCTCTTGCTATGTGTTTCTGGGTGCAATTTAAGGTGTCAGCTTTGATTCATAAAGCCATATATGACTGCCTGATAAACTGCTTCTCTCCCTGCTTGCAGTAAAGATGTAACACTGACATGAGCCAGGATTACAAAGGGTTATTCTGACCTGTGGCAGGAGTGAATCACCACTGACTATTTGAAGTATTTTCATGGCTCCCCTCATCAAGGTATCTCAGCACCTCACAACATGCCGTTGAAGTTGGGAAGCTCTATTATCCCCATTGTACAGATGGGGACCTGAGGCACAGTAAGGCTGGGCAGGATTACTACTACTAAATATACAGTAGATAGACAATATCAAGTACATTATAAGGGTGTACGTTCTGCATTGGCAGGGAGATAGTTGAGATGACCACACACAACTTTTCCATCTCTACATCCAGACTCTCCACACTGCAGATAACAGAAAAAAAAATTGCCCAAAGAATGCAAAGGCGCATAATTCAAGCTTTCTGGTCTTTTGTTTAGTTGTTCAGTATCCAGTCCAGGTATTCTATAAATAAACTGAAAATGCTTATGATGTTCAATACACATATAACCATCCTTCTATCACTGAGTCGTGTAGTGACTGATGAATAAGAAAAAAAGTAATTCACACTTATATATTGTCCCCTATGTTAGGATATTGGAAGGCCTCACAAAGTGGTGTTAACATATAGGGAGACTGAGGGACCGAGGGTATGTCTACACTGCAGTTAAACACCCGCTGCTGCTTCATGCCGGCTGACTCGGGCCTGTGGGGCTTGAGTAAAGGAGCTTTTTAATTCAGTGTAGCTGTTCGGGCTTGGGCTGGACCCCGGGCTCTAGGACCCTCTGCAGTGGTAGGGTCCCAGAGCACAGGCTCCACCCCGAGCCCAAACATCTACAGCACAATTCAATAGCCCCTTAGCCTAGTCCAAGTCAACTGGCATGGGCCAGCTGTGGGTGTCTAACCACAGTGTAGACATGCCCAGAGAGGTGAATTACCTGACCTCAGGTCACACCACCTCCTTGCTAGGTGTCCTGGCCTTCAATAGCCAAGTCTGATTTGGCAGTTTGGTTCAAATAAGTAGAGCTGGTTGACACTTTTTTTTGATGTTGCTATTCCCTCCCCTCCTCTCATCAAAAAATGCCTATTAGACTAAACCAAAGCATTTTGTGGAAAAGTATAACTTTCAATTACACTTTCTCAGGGGGAAAAGAGAGAGAGAGAGAGAGATGCCCCACCACCAGAATAGCAAATAGCACTGTCGTTAAGGACTCACCTGGTATGTGGAAAACTCAGGTTAAAGTGTTCTGCCTTGTTTTCTTAGTGGTGTGGATCTCTCTCTCTTTCAAAAATTTTTCACAAAAAATGAAAGGTCTCATTTTCAAATCCTCAATTATTTTCTGGAAATGTTTTCCAGCCACCCCTACAAAATACCCGAAAGATCAAGTGTTTTTCAATGTTCATGAGTTTGCAAAGTCATACTGGAAACCTGATAAGGACACCCTCTGTCATAAGATTTCTTTTCTTTCTGCTTCTGGAAATAGCAGAACAGCAGCTGGCTCTAATAGAATTTCATCACTGCTTCTGGTCTGAAATAGAACCTAGAATTCCAGACACTGCAGTGAAAAAGAAAAGAAAACCCCACAAACCACATAGAAGAAAAAAAATTAATTTAAAAAAGTTAATCTAAGTATGTTGTGGTAGAAGGTTTGGAGTGCATCACGGGGCTGTTTGACTTTATTTATCTATCCAAACCCCTTCTCCTGTTTTTAGGGCTGGATTTGTCTACTGCTAGTCAACTGTGCTGTATTATGAAACTAAATTGGAATACTGACTTACTCTTCTTCTACTAGAGTTTTTGTTGCTGTTCTGTTTTACAACTGAGTGCTTGGGGTGCTGTGCTCACCATGACTTGAAGTGTTGAATGTCCTAGCAGGTTTATAAATGGATTAGGACCTTTTCTAAGGTAGAGTGACTTTCCAATCTCTTCACTTTAATTATTCTAAACTCTAGGCTGGAAACAGAAAACTTTCTCACCAGGGGGTTTTTTCAAAGCTCTTACATTTCTAATTTTATTTTATTTTTACATAGAATTTAGTGTTCTTGCAAAGTGCTGAATTAACAGCCCTGCAGAATAAATTGTTCCATTTATCCACAGGACAGATATAGCATGGGCAGTGCTAGCAACACACTCCCCATGTTGCCCTGCCAACGTACATCCACTCGTGGTACTTCAGTCTTGGTACCCAGCTCACACTGAAGCTGGCAATAAGCAAGCCCATCATGAAGATAAGTTTTCTTGATGTGGATCCTGTCTAGAGCTGGTCAGGATTTTTTTTTTGTCAAAACAGAATCTTTTTGTAAAAACCTATTGGTTTGACAAAAAAATTCATAGAGTTTCCCAGTTCCAGGATGAAATTTTTGGTCAAAATGAGAGCGAAGCCTTTCCCTCCTCCCCAAAATAAACATATAGAGTCAGTCTCTCTGGCCAATGAATATTATTCATACAAAATGGAACAGCTCCAACAGGAGAGATTGAGAAAGACTGGTTCTATAGTCCAATGATTAGGTCCCTCACCTGGGATGTGGAAGACCTAGGTTTGAGTCCCTGCTCCAAATTAGGCAAACTAGCAACTTGAACCTAGGGCCTCCCACATTCCAGTGAATTTCCTATTTGCTGGTGTGGGTCTCATTTTGTTTTTTCAAGAAAAAACATAGAAAGGACTGTTTAATTATTATTTTCCAGCCAGCCGTACCCCAACCTCTAGGAAATGAGCTGAGACCATCAACTCAATTCACATGACCATGAGATCTACCATTTCAGGTCTTGGAAGCACAGAGAGAAAGACTGAAATATTTTTTCTGCTATAGGTAGAGGCATTGCTCTTTAACATGGAATGCATATTATTTTTTAGGTCAGTTGCATGTGTAGCACTGCAGTTAATAAAATTTAGCTGGTCTCTGTTAGAAGACTATCCACTGTGGTCCATCTTCTATAGTCGTTACTCAGGCAAAACTCCCACTGAGCTTGCAGCCAATCCTTTCACATCTCTTAGGGTCAAATCCTTCCCACCTCTACCAACGATTAGTTAATTGGGTTTGATGCAAGGGGTATTCTGAAGGGGGGTGAGGAGAAATGAATTTTCCCTAATTAAGCTAAGGAGCAGCACCATGAAATATTTTCCCCTTCAAAGGATGCTGGAAGCACTATTTTCTTCCTTCCAAACCCCTCACCCCCCAACCTAGACACCACAACTCCCTCCTCCCGAGCAGAAGCATACTAGTATCACAAAAGGCTGTGCTACATACTGAGCACACTATATATATTCTGGTGGAACATGCATTTCAAATGCAGAGCTAAAGCTGGTGTTCTGATCTGATTATTTCTCTGACTTAAACCCTTTGCTAGCCCTAAATATATGTAATGTATGTCCCTTCTTCATTTGCATGTATAGTTTACATATGTGTCACCGGATGTCACCTTTGGTGAAATCACACTTTTCTGCTTATAAAACAACACCAATCTATAAATGGTTTGTCACGTTAGTGTGACACTGGCAAAATCACTACAGTGTAATTTGAAATCCCTTTAGTGGATGAATTCTTGTATTGTCCTATTGATGACATGCAATTGTTGACTGATCCCGGAATTTTATAAAATCTGCTTGTCATAAGGACTAGCCTCAGCCTGATGAGTCACCACACATTTTCTGTTGACGTTTTTCATGTGTATATTTTTCCTTTTGTCGTGTTATCTATCCACCAAAAATAACAGCCACTGCAAAAGTGACAGAACAAGTTTTACAAAGAAAATAATATAATCCACTGCTGTGAACATGTCACTTCAGGCAAAAACAGTTATGTGCTGGCTGGAAAATTTCTCTGATGTCTTTTCTTAAATAACTTCATTATTCAATGAGAGCGTTTAATTATGCAACATCTTTTTTGTTAGTTAAATCAAGTTGCTCTTTACTCTTTTTAAGTATTTCCTCATTTATTTTAGAGCTACAAGCACTGGCAAAACCCCATCTGACAGGCAAGCTATTTTGTTAACACACACTGGCACATATGCACACACTAAAGCTCTTTGCACTCTGCAAACTCCTGAATGTTCCCTGCTGGGGTCCCATGATAACTGGCAGGCACCACATTCAGCTCACATGGACCTACCATCACCAAAAGATCTTTCCCCTCACATGTTTTTCTCCTGTTTCACAGCAGCTGAGTTGACTGTCGATCCTTCGGCAAACCTCACTTTCTTTCTCTTTCAGCTGCAGTCTGGTATGGATGTGTACATTTTCTGCTAACACTCAAATCCTTACCCCCTGTTACGTTCAATTTCTCTCCTCCTTTCCAATGGACACCTACTCATCACTCTCCAGTGAAATATCCACAGTTTGAAACTGGCTCATTGAAGCTACCTTAGTGAGACAATGAGTGCAGACAAAGTTTTTCTTTTGTATTTCTGCCCATGACACCATCACAAGACTCTCTTAATGGCCAGATGGCAGTCCAAGCTCAGTTTATTTATAACTGACATGGGCATGGGGAAGAGAGTGTGGAGGATGGATGGCTTGTTTGCACGAATGCTGATCTTTGCATGTTTAACCAATTGAGCCACTACATAATGATGCTTACACTTCCCCGTTGAGCAAAAAGTCGAGTTGAGCTGAGATGGTAGGGGGTGGAAAGTGACATGGCAAATTGACCAGGAACAAAACAAATATACTGGTTTTTCCTGGGTGTTTGATTATCCTAAAATATGCCAGAAAGTTACATTGCTTGTCTGCTACCCAAATTATTTTACTCCCTGCTATTGGGATTCTTGTAAAAGTTTGGATTGGGTTTTATATATATATATATCAATCAATCATTTAAAACTCATTTCATGAGTTTTAAATGATTGATAAAATTTTAAAATGACGATGTATGCCTCCTCTCGCATGAGGAGAAGATGAAAATGTCATGTATTTGCTACAATCTTTGCCTTATGTGATGTAGTTTAATGCATGAGGCAGATGGTTAATAACAGTTCTTCTGAAGGGAAATGATAGAATCATTTAAAAGTGGACTGAACAATGCACTCGAAAATATTTACCATTGATTTCAGTGGGAAATAAGTTAGGCCATCATTAAACTCTGAAAAGTCCCACCCTTTCTGTTTCTAATACCTATGGCTCTGTGACCTTTCACTTTGTCACACACAGTAAATTTCCTAGCAGCATGTTGTGAATGCTGTCCCAGCATAGTCCCAACATAGTCACAAAACATTGGCTTTCTGGAGGTGTTCCTCACTGTTTCTGAGTCTTGACTTGCCTTTGTTATTGTGCTGAGAAACTTCTAAATAGTGGAAGGAGTTTTGGTAGGAGCTGAGACTCTTTAGGACAGTGAGGTGCATCATTCTATAACAGGCCAGTTAAAGTAGAATCACTTACAAATATTTCAGAAGTTTGATCTCCTATCTCAACTAACATTTTCCTGGAGGAGAAGGGATGTACGGGGGATTGCTGTCATTTTACTGCACAATCTGCACTTTTGTTTTGCTTGTGTGGGAGTACTTGCTTCCTGGCTTTGTTGCTTCTCTGGAATTTGACATAAGGAAGAGCAATTTTTGTGTTCATTGCTCAGCTTATTTTTCATTTTCCCAAGAGTGGAAGGAGGATTTTTTCCCTTTCACCTTTAGTTATCTTACAATGCAAGTATTCTATAAACTATAACAGAGATGCTTTAACTCTGAGGCTCATGTCCTGCAATGCTGAACATGGAGATGAATAGTCCTCTACAGATAATAATTAAACCAAAAAGTTTTCCTTTTAGAAAGAGAGAAGAGAGAGAGAGGGTGTTTAATATATTTGTTTTTGAATATGTTACTCCAAAGTGTAACTATGTTACTTTAATTTGGCCTCACCTCAAAACACTTACCCAAGCCTCTTAGTCACAAATGATGACAATGATAATGAATTTACCTAATTTTATTTTCCTAGAAAGATCCCAATACACTCTGTAAACTAAATATAAAAGTCACTTCATCCTCCACTGAAATTCAGGTGAATGTAGAGCCCAGCAACACTTTACAACGGTATTTAAGGTAAGACAGGACATTAAGAGGAACTGTCAAAGTCACCTTCAGGGTGTAAAATTGTTTGCCGAACTGATAGTTCAGGTAGTTGTATAGGATAATTACTAGCCATCCTCCAGTTATTAAAGTGTATTACTAAGAGATATGTGAGGTTGGAATTATGACTAGCCATCTCAACACCTGCTGCACCCCTCATCCCCACTGATCCTACTTCCCCAGCTCGCAGAATAATTGTGTAACTGATTTCACAGAGAATTAGAAATGGCCTCAACATGTAAGAGCCAAGATAGAAACAAAACTAAGGCATATCTCAGATTTGTGGAGTTCAGACTTAAAAGCTTGGAAAAATTGACTGCAATCTGAACTACCACCTTTGAAGCAGGCCTGTGCCTCTTTTGGCTGGTGAAGAACATGTTTGGGTTCCTTGTTAACTTATTTCATCAATAACTCATTCATAGAGGTCTCTCTATCAGATTCCCTACAAAATACTATAGTCCAGGCAATCCTGGAAATCCTACACTCAATATAAAAGGACCTCATAAACTAGTTCTCTGTTTCCAATCTACTCTTGCTGAACAAAGTCATGGAGAAAGTGATTGCAATCATACTACAATACCTAACCCTGTGTACTATCTTAAAACCCTCACATCCTCCATGCCAGGATATGGCATAGCAGATCATCTATCAGAACTAGGTGAGCCATCTCTAATGGCCTTGGACAGAGGCAACATCTCCATGCTGCTATTACTTTATTTCTCAGGAGCCTTCAATGCCATCAGTCATGAAAGGCAGCAGGTTCAAATAATCTGGCAGAAGCAGATTGAATGGCAATATTTTGACAACTTGTATATATCCCATTCACCACCACAGCAGGCTCTGCAATTGCTAAGGTGACCAATGCCTGGAAGAAATAAGTAAATGATTGAAGACCCACTACCTTGGACTTAATCAGAAGTGATATTTAAGAAAGCTTGCCATCACATTGAGCTTACCTTCAAATTTTAAGTTTAAAATGAAGCATTGGAGACACTTCTGTAATATGATGACCTTTCCACTATGCTCCAGCTGTTAATCACCTACAGATAAGACTACTTGAAAACTATAGCTTATCCAGTGTGCAGTATTACACTTAGGACCTTAATGCCCAACCAGACAGGCATGAACACATCACACCCAGCACTCTATAGATCTACTGTCTGCTTATCTGTTTCCAGACAGAACACAAAGTCCTATCTGTCTATGTAACTATAACCTACATCACTTTTTTTTATTATTTAGACTTATACACACCTCCACTTACAAAAAACACCTCATATACTAGCCAAGTGCCTAATAATATACTCTGTACCCCTGTGAGAGTGGGAATCATACAACCCAGCTTAGCTTCTCAGGTTGAAATGCCAAAGAACATTTTAGCTTCTCAATTCTCTAGAATTTTTGAAACAGCTGCCACAAGTGGAATTCAAGAACCATTCCTTGACCTTTCTGATCATCTGTGGTCATCCCTGTAAGATTAAAAGGACATTACATGATAAGTAGTAACGGCAATCAATCCCTTTCTCGTTTGTTTCCACACTTTCTTTCTACTTCATATAGGTTGGTACTTCAAAGGATACTTGGTTTGCCTCATGTTAGAGCTCCCTGTTTCAAAGCTCACCATCTTTCATAAAAAGACAAATACTGAAGACTCTCCGACACTTCCAGATAACTTAGGCTTTAGAATTAACAAAACAGCTCCTAATTGACTATCCAAATCCTGCACCTTCTTTAGTAGAAGCGTGATGTATGTGGTATGGTGGTAATTTGAGTATGATACAAGAAAGAGGTATGCATTTTTGTTTCATCTTCTTGTTCAAAGATTAGTTCTTTTGATTAGTTTTGCTGGGCAGATTCTTTGTCTAAAAAACAAACATTCAAAGGAAGAGTGTTTCTTTGCTTTCATACAGAAGATTTTTTTAATGTAGTTATTTAATTTAAATATTGCTATAATTGACATAACATTTATATAAGTACCATTAACTCCATAAATCTCCTAATGTTACATCTTTCTCTGAGTCAGCTTACATGCCCTGCAGAGTGTTCAACCCCCTTATGGCAGTATAAAGAAGGGAAGATAGGAGGATGGTTTTGGTACTGACATTTCACTGACAATCCCATGATCACAACCTTAGTCTTAGGATTTCTTAAGACTTTTTAGTATGGGCTTTATCTGCAAATAACAGATCCTACAACACATGGGACTTTTCTTGTGCAACTTTAATCAAATGAGTGAAGGTTTATGGGATCATGCCCTCATTGTGAATGGAAAAAAGTCTGATATCACTGCAGCCTTAGAGTCAAGGTTCATTTGTTGTTGCAGACAATAGCCCAATGGTTAGGGTGCTCAGTTGGGATGTGGAGCAAGGACTTAAGCCTTGGTCTCCCACATCCCAGGTGGATGCTCTAACCACAGTTTGTAGAGTCAGTCTCTCACCTCCTTCTCTTTGGCCCAATTCATATTTAATTACTCAAAGAGAAACATCTCCAACATGTGAGAGAGAGAGATTTTTTTTCACAAAACTGAACTGTAGTTTTCCAGCCAACACCAGTGATGATTGCTTTATAAATGCATGCCACAAATAATGTATGAATAGTGAGAAAAACAATTCTAAACATAACTCTTTTAATTTAATTCAGGTAACATACAGTCTTTCACCGTTTAGCTTATAATGCAAGACATATCCATTTGGTCAGCTTTCTGGGGATCATCATAACAATTGCTCTGATGGTAATCTCCCCCCCCCCCAGGTTCTGGTTTTTAAGGGATCATGTTGATGACCTAAGGGGAAAATGTATCTTTCCATTAGGTAAATGGTGTTCAGCTGCTATGGTGATTGTCCCCTTAGAAAATGTTTCCAAGTTGCAGGATAATTCTACATGTCATTGAATTTGTGACCACTGTATGTAATTGGGACTTTTGGTATTGTGATAAACTCAGGACAGACAGCTGCAAGGGAGTACAACGTAGGTCCGGACTCAAGCATGGCAACGCAGATGGCCTTTCAAGGGTACATTGTTTGCCAACCCAAGTAGCCCAACCCTGTAGTGTTGAGCAGGGCGGGGGGAGGTATGTGATAAACTCAGGGCAAACAGCTGCAAGGGAGCGGTAGGAGTCAGTCCCAGAGGGTTAAAAGGCCCTCCCCCTTATCAACTGGGAGACAACTACAGGTCAATCAGGTTCAGCTGAGAAAGGGTTACCAAGGTAGCAAATTAGAATCAGCTGAGGGGGAGCTACCTGAGGGTAATTAGGATCAGCTGATTCCAACTTGGGGCTGCCTGAGACTTTTTAACCCCTCCCTGGGAGGAAGGAGGGGGGAGAGCAGAGAGAGAAGGAGCCCTGCTGCCAGGAGTGCTGGAGCAGCAAGACAGCGAGCCTCACCAGGAGGAGAGGCAGTACTCTCTCCCACAAGGGAGTAAAAATACTTTAAAAAGGACTGGTGGAGAGACAGGGAGCAGACTTCCCCTGTGTCCTAAGGGGGACCGCGTTACCCAAGCCTGTCTCACCAGGGCTAAAAGCAGCAGAGGCTGGGGAGACTGAGAAGGTGCCTTGCCACAGTATGATACAGCATTTGCTCTGGGGTGTCTTCATTTGGAAAATACCTTTGATAAAGGGAAAACACTCCCCATTACTATCACCACAGTAGCTGTGTGCTGTTAGAACAATAATTGCATTGTGCATCTTTTCATGTCACTGAACTCTGCCTCAAATACTATTCATGGAAGGAAGATAACTTGCTGTCTCACCACAAGGAATTAAACTGGTTCCTTTGTGGTCTTTTCAGACTCCTACCAGTCTGAAAATGCTGGTCCCTAGAGATTTCATTGGTATCCCCTGTGCCCCCCTCCCAAAAAAAAGGGGGGAGAAAAAAGTAAACAAAAGCATTGGACTGAATTTAGGGGAGGAGTGAATAAGTAGTATGAATAGACAAAGATCCCAAAACTTATGTGCAGTGAGGGAACTCTGTTCACCACCTCCTCATGGGATTGGCTATTTTGGTTCTGTAATGTCATTCTTGTAAGCACAGTAATCAGGAGATGTTAGCTGTATAAGTGCATTCACCATGCTAGAAATGATGATTCACTGGCACTGAAAGGTTGTTTCTGAAAATACCACTTACGGGAAATGACTTTTCTCGGAACACTCTATAGCCAATGCAGAGTGCTGGGGAAGAATGCCAGCAGGTTGGTGTAGAAGGTATGCAGTACCTACCCATGTATTTTTTGGATCCAAATAAAAGTGATTACTCAATATCTTCTCTAAATATTTGGATTAGTGAGAACATCCCTATAGTGAGAGCACATTTAATGCAACTGTAACCTCCCCCATCAGGTTTCCTACCACTGAGGGTCCCTGCAGATGCAAATCTTGGCTTCAGCCTAGTTCATAGCACCAAATGCAACTGCCTGCTCAACTGTAAGGTAGCATTTGCCATCTCTTTTACACTTTTGCTCTCTACCAAGGACCTGCCACCTCAACATTGCTTTGGGATGGGCCTGAGGCATGACATAGTATAGCGGGGACTCTGCAGCATCATCAGTTACTCAGATCTGAGATTTCTGTATGGAAATACAGAAGAAAGTTAATACTTCTCTAAACTCTTCACCTCCCAATGACTTTTCCAGGCAGTTACAGGGGGACTAAACCAATTGCAGCAGCTCCCACAGATGTAGGGAGGGAAAAATGCTTCCAGGGCCTGGATGTCCTTGCTTAGAGATCCAAAGAGTTGGGAACCTACTCCCTGAAAACACCACACATCTTAGCTCAGCTTTGCCTCCTGAAGACTTCAGCTATAAATACAGAAGTCAAAATAACTAAGTACTAGGAGACCCTCTGGTTTATTCAACAGATCGCCACAAATGGTCTCCGTGCCTTCCCTATTCTTGGATTTCACAAGCTGATTTTATGTTTAGTTTATATTTTTGTAATGTTGCCCATTTACTCCACACCCAAACAAATGAAAAAAAGATACTAAAAAACACATAGCCCAGCAAGGCCAACAAAGCAAATATGGTTAGAAATTTCATAAGAGAACATCAGATAAATGTTCAAAATTCAACAAGTTAAGTCCTGGCTGCATTGAGATCAATGGGAGTTTTGTCATTTATTTCAGCAGGGCCAGGGTTCCACCCCATAATTTTTTAAAAACTCCTTTTCTGGTTTTTTTCAGACTTCCCAGAAAAAATATTGCCCTCCACAATGAGATGTGGTATGCAAAATTTCAGGAAGATTGGTTCTTTTGGAGTGATTGGCGGGGTGGGTTAAGAGTTGTGTTTATGATAGCATCAGCCATAACGATGGAAAAGTTACTGCTGCTCCATAATTATTATTTTATGCCATTCCCATAGTGTGCTAGGCACTGCAAAGTAGACTTCTCATGGGGATCTGTAGCCCCATTGCTGTCTTTGTAATATGGAATACTTTTCTTAGCTGTTGGCAGTGGTGATTATTAGATTCCTTCTCTTACATGTGTTATATTTACATGATGCCTTAGACAAGGCATAGAGTAGATGACCCCAAGCTCTCATGGTGCATTTCTTGTACCCTTCAACTGAAATTGCATTTACAGCTGAAATAAGGAAACCTGCACCAATGAGAATAGAATTCATGGGGGAAGAATGGCTATAAAGAGTTTAACTGTGACAAAAAGCTGAAAAAGAAATCTTATCTCTTGCTTGAAAAAGTTGTAATTACCCAGTAAGATAAAAGCTGTTGAATTTGTAGCAATGGAAATATTAAGACAAATTAAATACCAAGCTTATCTCTTCACTGTGGTATCAATATTTTATACTAAACATCTGTTCCTTGTATCTCATCTCAGAAACACTTCCACACTTTATCAGTGCAAGCACAGCTTTTCAAAGCAAATTAAGCTAAACAGTTTGCACCTAATCACCAATTGATCACAACATGAAGAATGGCATATATTGATCAGTGAGAGCCCCATTTTTCCCTGTTCAAGGAAAAAAACTATGGGAGGAAACATTTGATTTGCAGCCTGAACAAACTTGTTAGGCATTAAGCCCAGATGTTTCTAAAGTGGGATATGTGTTGGGATAAAAGAGGAGAGAATTTAGAAAAAAGGAGAAAGTGTACTATTCTAGTTCAGTAAGGAAAGAGATTAAGCAAAAGCAACCACAGCCACCATCTAAATTTTGTCATTGTGACAAAGTTCCTCCTCTACCTTGGTGAGTCCTGCACTTATTGGCAGATTTGCTCACCTCAGTGATCTTCCCCACAGTCTGGGTCAACTTCTCTTGTGTCTGATCAGGAGTTGGGAGGTTTGGGGGGAACCCAGGCCCACCCTCTACTCTGGGTTCCAGCCCAGGGCCCTGTGGATTGCAGCTGTCTATAGTGCCTCCTGTAACAGCTACAGGACAGCTACAACTCACTGGGCTACTTCCCCATGGCCTCCTCCAAACACCTTCTTTATCCTCACCACAGGACCTTCCTCCTGGTATCTGATAACACTTGTACTCCTTAGTCCTCCAGCAGCACACTCTCAGCTCCTCACACACCCTTCCTCTCCTCTGGCTCCCCCTTGCCTGACTGGAGTGCAGGGCCGCCCAGAGGGGGGGGCAAAGGTGGCAATTTGCCCCGGGCCCCGGGCTCCGCAGGGGCCCCCAAGAGAAGAGCGGAGGCTCCCGCCTCCGCCCCTCTCTTGGAGCCTCAGCGCATCAAGCGCCGAGTCTCTGGCCGAGCCCCTGAGCCCCGCCCCAATCCGAGCGGCGTGGTGAGGGGGCGGGGCTGGGAGCTCCAACGGGGCCTGAGCCCCGCCCCGCTCAGAGCGGCGTGGGGAGGGGGCGGGGCAGCTGCCTCCGCTCGGCGTGGAGCTCACAGCCCCGCCCCCTCACCACACGGCTCTGAGCGGGACGGAGCTCAGGCCCCGCCGGAGACGCGCTCGGGTAAGGGGGGGGGAAGCGGGACCCGGGGCCAAGAGGCCGGGGGTGGGGGAGCGGGACCCGGGGCCAGGGGGGGGGGGAAGCGGGACCCGCCGCCGCCGCCGCCGCAGCGCAGCCTGGTCTTCGGCGGCGGGGGGCCCCTTCTGTTCCGGGACCCTCCGCCAAAGTGCCCCGAAGGCCCGCGGCGGGGACCCCCCCCGCCACCGAATTACCATCGAAGACCGGGCTGCGCTTCGGCGGCGGGTCCCGCTTCGGCGGTAATTCGGCGGTGGGGGGCTCCCGCCACGGGTCTTCGGGGCACTTTGGCGGCTGGTCCCGGAACGGTAGGGCCCCCCGCCGCCGAAGACCCCGGGCCCCTGGAATCCTCTGGGCGGCCCTGCTGGAGTGAGCTCCTTTTTAAAGCCAGGTGCCCTGATTAGCCTGCCTTGATTGGCTGCAGGTGTTCTAATCAGCAAGCCTGCCTTAATTGGTTCTAGAAGGTTCCTGATTACTCTAGTGCAGCCCCTGCTCTGGTCACTCAGGGAACAGAAAACTACTCATCCAGTGACCAGTATATTTGTCCTCTACCAGACTTCTGTACCCCACTGGTCTGGGTCTGTCACATCATCCATAGTTTCAGTGCAGCTTTTTCTGGAGTACTCAGCAGGAGTAGAGGTGGTAGAATCTCACTCTTAGAAAATAATACATAAAGATGTTAGCTATAGCTTGTTTCATAGATATATTCACCTAAATACTACTCTCGGTGAAAATGATATAAATCTGAAGTAGTTCCACTAAAGTCAATGGTGTTTCTTCAGATTTAGATTAGTCACTGAGAGCATAATTTGACCCATTATGCCTTGATTGTAATATCAGCTTCGCATATATTGCACATCAGGTCATACAAAGGGTCACATACCTCTAGTGCACAAGAAAAAAAAGGTATGTTCACAACCTATTAGCAAATACATCTTTTAAAAATACTTAGTATTTTTTTAATCTGCCTTTGGTAAAAAGATAATAAAGAGAAATTAGAAATAAATAAGGACATAAGAAGTTCACATTGGAGAATAAGAATTTAATTCAATAGGCTGGCTCTTCCCCTCTGCTTCCGCTAGATCTGTGTATCTTCCATTGAGGGCAGAGAGAACTGTCTTCCCATAGTATTATTTTTCCATTACCAAATAAATCCCAATTGCAGGTGCTCTGCATGCTTCATGGATCCATTTTTGGAGAGTTAGTCCATGTATATGCATTTGTATTACATGAATAACGTGGGTAATATATATCTGCAGACTTTTGCAAGCTCAAAACTTTTATTGACTTCAGTGGACATTCTGGGTGTGCAAAGAACATAGGATCAGGTTTCACCATTTGCTCACCTAAATAATAAAAAATTGTAGGAATTCTATCTTTGACTCAGGCTTGTGGAGCTCAGGTTGCATTGCTAAAAGCAGCAGTGTAGACTTTTAGGCTTGGGCTGAAGCCTGGGCTCTGATACCCTCATGGGGTCTAAGAACCTGAGCTCCAGCCCAACCATGAACTTTTAGACTGCAATTTTATAGTCCTGTAAGCCCAAGCCAGCTGACCTGGGCCAGCTGCAGCCAGGCCAGGAGTCTTTTATTACAATGTAGAGATACTTTTGGTGCCTAAGAGCACATTTAAGTGATTTAGGGCAAGTAGGGTACTTGAGCTATCTCTTAAAATTAGAAGATAGTAGTATTTTCTTTGAAAGACTAAAAAGTACCAAGAGGGCAGAAATGTTTGGGAAGTATTTGCATATCTGATATCTCCCTTTACAGTAATAATTACTGGACTACATTCTGATCTCAGTTATTACCATGTAACCAACTGAAGCCAGTGGAATTGCACAGGTATGAAAAAGAAAAGGTTATATTTTATCTCTCTTTTATGGCTTTGACTTTGTAATCTTGAGTGATGAGGTCATTAGCCACATGCAAGTATTGAATTTAGCAAATAGGTGCAAATTGTAACTTTTTACCTACTGTATTGTAGTGGTTTGAGTTCAAGGCCCCTACAAAACTCCAGGCCTTTGTGACTGTATACTAAATACTCAGCTAGCTAGTGTCAGTGTTGCTTGTAAAAATTCACAAGTGCAAGGAAGTTGAAACAAGGTTTCCCTCAAAAGTTTTTCTTGTTTGGTTCTTTGCAAGGAGTTATACTAATAGCACAGCCATTCAACTTCATTAAATTATGCTGATTATTCTGTTTTGTTTTATGGAAGGCATATGTATAGTCTGAGCATAGAATTTCACATACCAAATGTAACCTTTTCAGCTCCCACAGATTAAAAAACACACTGCCTTGGTTTATTGCATTCCACCTCAGCTAGGGACACATTTTCAGTAGGAAAAGGGCAAACCAGAAAATTTGCTCATGGAAGCCAATTTATACAATCACATGAATAGTCTAGCTCTTCACATATTAAATCTGGTGTTCATCTTATGAACTCTTGGAGTTACCTTTGTTATTTACAGTAAAATGTCTGGCTATCCTACAGTAACAATACAAATAGAAAAGCTATAATAAGCACAGTTCCTTTCTGGTATCAGGTATAGTGAGTGTGATGCCCTGTGAACTCTTTCGAAATGCTCCCTGCAAAATCAGAGTGTGACAAGGTGTCAGCGTTGTCAGATCAGTGGTGAAGATTGAATAGACTTGAATTAATAAAGGTCAAAATCATCAAAAGGAAGACCTGCCCAGTGGCATGTCAGCAAACACTCATGTATAGTATCTGAAATAGACACTGCTGGTATAGAGTTGAAAACAGAGAGCTCAGGGAAGATCTGAGTATGGCAAAACCTTTGGATCTCTTCAGAACGTTTCTAGGTGTTTCCAAAGTGCTTTTAAAACACTTTTTTTTATTAAAATGGCACACAAAGAGATGATTTATCATCTACCCCTAAACACGTGGTTTATCATAAGTAGTTAGAATGTACTGTAAGGGACCATTCAAGGTAGAGTGGCCCGTTAACACCTCTGCAGACGTACTACAAAACAAGGGGGTTAGCAAATTACAGATTGTAGTAATAAGCCATAAATCCAGTGTCTCTGTTCAGTCCATTATTTTTAGTGTCTAGCAGAGTAATGAATTTAAGCTCACAGGCTCATCTTTTCAAAGTGTTGTGCAGTTTCCTTTGAGGATGAGGACTGATAGGTCAGACAGAGTACATAGCATAAATAGTTATGTGCTAACTACTCATGCTAATCGTTCCACCTTGCATTTGCTGTGATGCCAGGAGTACCTTTCCCAGCCCCCAGGAAGAGCTCTGTGTGACTCAAAAGCTTATCTCTCTCACCAACAGAAGTTGGTCCAATAAAAAATATTTCTTCACCCACCTTCTATCCTTACATTCATTGTCTCACACCTTCCCTGGAGGTGGATAGGTATTATTCTTATTTTGCAGGTGGATTAAATGAGGTACAGAGATTTAAGTACCTTTCCTGAAGTTATATGATTCCTGATGTCAGATTTGTGTCCATTTATTCTTTTGCGTAGAAGTTAGTAATAGAGCAGTTCTCTCAAAATCAGAGTTTGCCTTTAATTAGATTGATCACTATCAACTTCCATGAAGACACAGTCAGCAGACTCATAAAACAGACAACAATTATTTGGGACTGTTCTGATATCAATGTGTTAAAAAAAGACATGGGGGAGAGAGAGAGAGAGAAAGAAACCCAAGAATCATTCAGGATTACATTTTTCCACTACTCTGCTCAAACTTTCCTATCAGTGTTTTTAAAAGATTGATGTGTATCTAACTTTAAGGTGATTGTTACTTACCTCCCCCATCAAAGTTCTATGTTTAATAATAATCACCATGCATTTTAATATGTCAGTAAGTAAAGATGATCTTCTAGGTGTGTTTTTTTTTAAAAACACATGGTGGAACTCCATTTGTTAAGCACCACAAAAGGGTAACACTTGACATTTTAAACCCTGACATAATATCAGACTCATTATCCTATACTGTATAAAAATTGCTCTGGGCTATTATTAGATGACTGTCCGGTATTTCCCATTACAGAAAGCTAATTGAGATTTATTAGTGCAGTGGGACATTTTGCTCAAATAATGAATCTCTATTTTATATTAATTCTATTTCCTTTTTTCTCAGACACAACTCCCTAACTATCTGTACCCAATGTAGATACCAGATACCAAGAACATAAAATATTTTCCCTGTAATCAATTGTAATACAGTGTTCAGTATTTTGAGACTTTGGTGAAAAGTAAGAAATTTCAATGTTAAGTTTTTCACAGAAATTTTGTCTCACTTTCCTTGTGTGATGTGTATATTAGTAGGATATACTACTACTATCAGATAACACAACTGATATACACTAATACAGAATGCTGCAATATTAAAAGCATGCAATTTAGTAGACATGCTTCACCAGATTTATACAGTTCTATTTTAAAAGCACTGTAAAAAAGTGCAATTTTTCATTTTAAGATATGATGTGATGTACTATATATTTGGGCCTCTGCTTGGGTATACAAACCCCACACTGGGGACCAAGTGGTTAGGGAGCAGCCCTGGGCTTAGGTGGCCCTGCTCTGCTGCACCTGCAAAGTCTGCACAAGCTGGAGGCGGAATTTGAAAGGGGAAGCAGAGCAGCTCAGACGGCAGGCAGTCACTGTAAGGGAGTACAGGTGTGTACTCTGAGATCTGGGGAACTATAGCCCAGGGGCCCTTGTAGGATGAAACTTGGCAACACAGATTAGCCTGCAAAGGAGAGACTTGTGACTGTTTGTGAAGGTTACAAACTTTAGTTTTGGATCTTTAATTTTCCCAGTGGGGAAAGGCAGTGTTCAGTAGGAAGTGATCCAGAGAGTCAGCTGCTTCACATCCCAAGGCACAGAAATAAGCTGCCCACCATTGGGCCCTAGATCAAAGCCTAGTGAAGAGGGTTGGCCCGGGCTCCAATACTAACTCCAAAAGACAGCGCAACAATAGGAGTCTTTTCTTCAAAGGGGAGTCCAGATCCCAAAGGGGAATGCTCATGAGTCCAGATCCCAAGTCCTTGAATTAAAGAGAGAGCCCTGAAGCCCTTGCAGGCACCAAAAAATCTAGTCTGTTAGTTAACTTTCTTTTGTATACCCCATATATACTGGAACACATGACCTGCCTGATCCCCAAAAGGAGTAGACCCCACAAGACAGAATTGTAATAGAAAAGGGTGAACATCAGGGAGATGGGCAACCTGCTGCATATCTGTCTGGCTATGAGGTGGCACTGGTGGTGAGTGTACCCTTTCACAGGGCCCAATTTTGCAAGCTGCTTGCAGAGACCCGGTGATTTCAATAGGCCTCTGCACAGGTGCCCAAGTCCTTTGTATAGAGCAGTTTACTGATCTGGAAACTAAGATACCAGCATTTGTTCCACAGTGCTCTGCTCAATGTCATCTCCATAGATTGTAGGGCTGGAAGGGACCTCGAGAGGTCATCGAGTCCAGTCCCCTGCCCTCATGGCAAGACCAAATACTGTCTAGACCATCCCTGATAGACATTTATCTAACCTAATCTTAAATATCTCCAGAGATGGAGATTCCACAACCTCCCTAGGCAGTTTATTCCAGTGTTTAACCACCCTGACAGTTAGGAACTTTTTCCTAATGTCCAACCTAAACCTCCCTTGCTGCAGTTTAAGCCTATTGCTTCTTGTTTCCCTTTATTCCTGTAGAGGCTAAGACGAACAAGTTTTCTCCCTCCTCCTTATGGCAACCTTTTAGATACCTGAAAACTGCTATCATGTCCCCTCTCAGTCTTCTCTTTTCCAAACTAAACAAACCCAATTCTTTCAGCCTTCCTTCATAGGTCATGTTCTCTAGACCTTTAATCATTCTTGTTGCTCTTCTCTGGACCCTCTCCAGTTTCTCCACATCTTTCTTGAAATGCGGTGCCCAGAACTGGACACAATATTCCAGTTGAGGCCTAACCAGCGCAGAGTAGAGCGGAAGAATGACTTCTCGTGTCTTGCTCACAACACACCTGTTAATGCATCCCAGAATCATGTTTGCTTTTTTTGCAATAGCATCACACTGTTGCCTCATATTTAGCATATTTAACCCCTAGATCCCTTTCTGCCGTATTCCTTCCTAAACAGTCTCTTCCCATTCTGTACGTGTGAAATTGATTGTTCCTTCCTAAGTGGAGCACTTTGCATTTGTCTTTATTAAACTTCATCCTCTTTACCTCAGACCATTGCTCCAATTTGTCCAGATCATTTTGAATTATGACCCTATCCTCCAAAGCAGTTGTAACCCCTCCCAGTTTGGTATCATCTGCAAACTTAATAAGGTTACTTTCTGTGCCAATATCTAAGTTGTTGATGAAGATATTGAACAGAGCCGGTCCCAAAACAGACCCTTGAAAAAACTCCACTTGTTATACCTTTCCAGCAGGATTGGGAACCATTAATAACTACTCTCTGAGTATGGTTATCCAGCCAGGTATGCACCCACTTTATAGTAGCCCCATCTAAGTTGTATTTGCCTAGTTTATTGATAAGAATATCATGCAGGACCGTATCAAATGCCTTACTAAAATCTAGGTATACTACATCCACTGCTTCTCCCTTATCCACAAGACTTGTTATCCTATCAAAGAAAGCTATCAGATTGGTTTGACATGATTTGTTCTTTACAAATCCATGCTGGCTATTTCCTATCACCTTACCACCTCCCAAGTGTTTGCAGATGATTTCCTTAATAACTTGCTCCAATATCTTCCCTGGCACAGAAGTTAAACTAACTGGTCTGTAGTTCCCTTGGTTGTTTTTATTTCCCTTTTTATAGATGGACACTATATTTGCCCTTTTCCTGTCTCCCATGATTTTCCAAAGATAATAGCTAGAGGCTCAGATACCTCCTCTATTAGCTCCTTGAGTATTCTAGGATGCATTTCATCAGGCCCTGGTGACTTGCAGGCATCTAACTTTTCTAAGTGATTTTTAATTTTTTTTTTATTTTATCTTCCAAACCTACCCCCTTCCCATTAGCATTCACTATGTTAGGCATTCCTTCCAACTTCTCGGTGAAGACAGAAACAAAGAAGTCATTGAGCATCTCTGCCATTTCCAAGTTTCCTGTTACTGTTTTTACCTCCTCACTGAGCAGTGGGCCTACCCTGTCTTTGGTCTTCCTCTTGCTTCTAATGCATTGATAAAAAGTCGTCTTGTTTCCCTTTATTCCTGTAGCTAGTTTGAGCTCATTTTGTGCCTTTGCCTTTCTAATCTTGCCCCTGCATTCCTGTGTTGTTTGCCTATATGCATCTTTGTAATTTGTCCTAGTTTCCATTTTTATATGACCCCTTTTAATTTTTTAGATCATGCAAGATCTCGTGGTTAAGCCAAGCTGGTCTTTTGCCACATTTTCTATCTTTCCTACCCAGCGGAATAGCTTGCTTTTGGGCCCTTAATAGTGTCCCTTTGAAATACTGCCAACTCTCCTCAGTTGTTTTTCCCCTCAGTCTTGATTCCCATGGGACCTTACCTATCAGCTCTCTGAGCTTACCAGAATCTGCCTGCCTGAAATCCATTGTCTCTATTTTACTGTACTCCCTTCTACCCTTCTTCAGAATTGTGAATTCTATGATTTCATGATCACTTTCACCCAAGCTGCCTTCCACTTTCAAATTCTCAACGAGTTCCTCCCTATTTGTTAAAATCAAATCTAGAACAATTTCTCCACAGTAGCTTTTTCAACCTTCTGAAATAAAAGGTTGTCTGCAATGCAGTCCAAGAACTTATTGGATAGTCTGTGCCCTGCTGTGTTATTTTCCCAACATATATTTGGATAGTTGAAGTCCCCCATCACCACCAAATCTTGGGCTTTGGATGATTTTGTTAGTTGTTTAAAAAAAAAGTCTCATCCACCTCTTCCACCTGATTAGGTGGCCTGTAGTAGACTCCTAGCATGACATCACCCTTGTTTTTTTTACCCCTTTTAGCCTAACCCAGAGACTCTCAACACTTCCGTCTCCTATGTCCATCTCCACCTCAGTCCAAGTGTGTACATTATTAATATATAAGGCAACACCTCCTCCCGTTTTCCCCCGTCTATCCTTCCTAAGCAAGCTGTACCCATCCACACCAACATTCCAATCATGTGCATTATCCCACTGAGTTTCAGTGATGCCAACAATGTCATAGTTGTATTTATTTATTAGCACTTCCAGTTCTTCCTGCTTATTACCCATATTTCTTGCATTCATATATAGACATCTAAGATACTGACTTGATCTTGCCTCCCAGTTTTGCCCTGACCCTCCTTTCTCTCTGCCATTATTGCCCACGCTCCCTCCTATTTCCAACCCATCTCCCAGGTCTCCATGTTCTCCACTTACCTGTGGGCTTTGCTCACCTGTCACCATCAAACCTAGTTTAAAGCTCTCCTCACTAGGTTAGCCAGTCTGTGTCCAAATAGGGTCTTTCCCCTCCTTAAAAGGTGAATGCCATCTCTGCCTAGCAGTCCTTCCTGAAATAGCATCCACATGATAACATACCTTCCTTTATGACATCCCACCACTTCTTCTTGGATTGGCCTCGCTGCCTTTTCCCTTTAATCTTGATCTGTTGGACTCACTTACCCACATAGTTGTCAGGACTCCACTTTATGTGACCAAACCATCTAAGCCAGCATACCTCATTTTTTCAATTTGAGCGTGTCTGTAACATACACATTCCTCATGTGGTCTTTCTTGCTTATATCACTCATCCATCTCAATATTTGCATTTCTGTGGAACAGATCATTTGCTCATGTTTCTTCTTTGTTGTCCAACACTCAGCTGCATGCACTAAAACTGGACGGACCAGTGTTTAACAGACTTTCAGTCTTACTGGTATCTTCACGTCACTTACTACACCATTTATCTCTCTCCATGTAAACCAGTCATCTTTTATGCTGGTTTCAATTTCTTCCCCTTTTCCCTATTTTCTCAGATTGTGGAACCCAACTACTTGAAACTTTGCATTTTTGGTAATGTCTGCCTATCTAGTTTCAAGGACAATTCTTCTTTGTTCACATTTTATTGAAATTACATATCATATACTCTGTTCTTCCTCTGCTTATTTGGAGCCCATGTCTTGTATGAAATAATCAATAATAAAAAAAAAGTGTTTGCAGAACATCCAATATGCTGGAACTTACCACACAACATTTTTGGTGAAACATTATGAAATTTTTTGGAAATTTTGCAACCATTTTTATAACAACAGAAAGAGGCCATTTTAAAAATAAGCCAAACAACCAAAAAAAAATCAAACTTCACTCAGTTCTGCTATCAAGTTGAAGGAAAATGGATATTTTTTCTGATGATTATAATCATGTTTCCAGCCTGTAAGCTTTAGCAGCAGGTTGGTGCAAAAAAAGATATTTGTGTTTAGACTCTTCACCTTCTCCCCAAATAAGGATGTAAGCATATAAGAACTATATGCAAATGAGTAGCTGTATTGACTTCAGTGAGACTACTCCTGTGCTTTACTGGATTGGGGCCTGAGTGCTCAGACGTAGAGCTGGTTGGGATTTGGAATTTCCATTTCACAGGAAACTCCAACATTTGGAAAAAAATACCTTTTTGAATTTGAAAGAAAAGCCAAAATTTCCCTGAAATGAAGGGTTCACTTTGAGTTTCTTATATTGATTGATGTAAACTTTTAGGATAAAATATTAATTTTAATATGGAGCAAAGAGTCCTGTGGCACCTTATAGACTAACACGTATTGGAGCATGAGCTTTCGTGGGTGAATACCCACTTCGTCAGATGCATATTTTTAATATGATACTTTATATATGATTTTAATATATACATCTTAAAATTAATATTGTAATTTAAATTAATCAAAATGAGACAATCAAAACGAAATGTTTAGACCTTAATGAAACAAGATGGTAAAAATGATTAATTTAGATTTTTCCTGTCAAACTTTCATGAACATTTTAATTCTGACAAAACTGCATTTTTCAATGGAAAACTGTTCTGCCAATCCATTTTCAACCAACTCTTCTCAGCACCTTGCAAGAATAAGCCCATCAATTGGATATATTATTATTTGCATTTGTTATATAAAGTTCGTTATAGTAAATGTATAATCCAGGACAGTGCTATCAGATGGAGGATGGATTCTGTTGCAGAAAAGTTTGTTGAGGAGTGCACAACCTGACTAAATTTAGTCCACCCTCTTTACAGTAGGTATGATCATGCCCTGTGATAGCAGGGAGGTAGATTCTCTAGGTCTGAATGTTCACAACACTAGTTTGTCTTTCAGTTGTTCAGGAAAACTAACACACTGCACATGTGCAGTATATTATATCCTATATTATAAATTATTTTCCTCAATTTTTTTTCAAAAATATGCCTCATCTTAGTGCTCGTTCTGGAGCATGAATTTGCCAAGTTTGAAGTTTTACAACAGTCATTTTTGAGTCCTCCATGTGCAATAAAGCATATACATACATTTTATGGGTAAAATGTGTTTTCTTTTCCTGCTCCAATAACTAAAAAATAAATTAGGGGACTGAACTTGCATTACTCCATTACATGGGAGCAGAATCAGGTCCTAGCAGATTTTTGAGACATTTCACTGGATGAAAATCACTGTTGGTTGAAACAAAGAGAAATTTCAATCTAAAAGTAACTTAAAAAAAAGATGTTTGAAAATGGGGATTTAAAAAATGAAGGGCCACCTCAGCCTTAAATATAATATAATATATTGCTGGTACAATGGGATAATCCATTCTAAAAATCAGCAAAAAAATATTAAATAAATAACATTCCTCAGAAGTATGCAGCCCCACAGTAATGTAGGTTCAGACCAAAAAAATGTTGTTCCATTTAACTAGGAGCATAGCTAGTAATATAAATTGTACCACATGTTGGTCTATCCTACACATACATCCATATAGGAAACCTATAAGCTCCTAATGTAACATGCACTTACACTCAATATATCTAACATAGCAGGTGCAATGAAAGAGAGAGAAATCTACCTGTGTGTTAATAAAAGGAGTGAGGATAGAAAACCCCCTAAAAGCCTGACAGTACTTCATAAGTATTTTTGTCTCCAAGTTAGTCAAACTGTACAGTCTGCTGTACGTGTCATATGTCTGCTTCCATCTATTTGTCCAGCTAGTTATTCACAGACATCACTGCACTAATGTTCTCTCAGTATTTTAACATAGGAATCCCACAAATATTTATCCTGTGATAACCCCCGAGTTCCAGAGGTGCAGGTGCTTATACAGAGGAAGAGTGGATAGGAAATCATTTACAGTTTAAACAACATTAGGAAGCATGAAATAGCATTGGGATGAAACTGCAGAGAGGGGAAAGAGGGAGATGAACTTGCACTTGGCTGGAAATGTTTATACTTTCCCCTATGATGGAGAGTTCAGTTGTGTAATTTGAAGGGACATTAAGAATGAAAAGATAATAGAAGGTCCCAGGTATCTTTCCTTTTGATTTTTTTTAAAGTCTTTGAAACTTGGTGCAACCTGGTCCATTCCAAAGGAATAAAGTTCTTCAGAGGTATTTTTAAGAATCCCAAAGATGTATCTCTGACAATGGTGATTAGCCATGTCCATGGTGACTTCAGTAGAACCAGGGAAATCATTGCAGTGTCCCTGTAATGGGGTAGTCTGTTCTCTTAAGAGCAATCTGGCATGACCCTTTAGGATTTTCAGAGGTCTGAGGTATGCAGGGACCTAGAAAACAGATCATATTGGAAAAAAGGACACAGTCCTGAGGAATAAGTAGTGTTACTGTCTTTCTCATTAAGGGACCAGGACCAGGAGCTATGCACAGTGGGTGAGGCAAGGTTCCCCTCTTTCCCTGTCCATTGGGAAGTGGCAAGAGCTAATAAGGTGCAGGCCTTTACTGCCTAACATGGGGTCCCTGGGCTGGAACCTAGAGGAGAGGGTGGGTCTGAGTTCTCCTACCTCTCCCCCGCCTCCCCCCAAGGGGAAGTACAAGATTCAGGATGTAAAGAGACAAAGACAAATGGATGAGTCCCAGATGGAGGCTGAAGCCATGACATAAACACCACAGACTTTTGGTTTTCTGTTTGTATTTCTCCTGTTACCACTTAGGGGATAAACTGAAAGATGATCTGGTCAGAGGGCCAGAATATAGAAACTGCAGACCACAGCAATACCAGAATGAGAGATGACTGGGGCTGCTAGAGCAGAACCATATCCTGGCACGAGGGGGTGCTCTGGAAGTGAGTAGACCCTGTTACAGTCCTTTTAAACCACTGGCGACATTTTATCAAAGACCTTCTTGTAGTCCCCTCTTACACATCACTATGTCATAGAGGGTAACTTTAAAATAATAAAGAAATACTAAGAAGACAAGAGTATTTACAATACTTATTTAGCTACTGCTCATCTGAACACTATTCTTGTTTATAACCAGTCAACATTAGGCCAGCTAAAATGGTGTCTGCAAATTACTTATTTTTGCTCAGTAGTATAATTTTAGCCCCATTTCAATTGATTCTATGATAAGACTAAGGGCTGGTATACACTAGAAAATTAGCTATGTCGCTCAAGAGTGGAAAAAAATCCACACCCCTGAGTGATGAGGTTAAGCTGACCTAAGTCCTGAGTAGACAGTACTAGGTTAACAGGAGAATTCTTCCGTTGACCTAGGTACCACCTTCTGGGGAGGTGGATTACTTACACTGATGGGAGGGGTTCTCCCATCAGTGTAGGTAGTGTCTATCTGTGCCACTGTAGCATTTTAAGTTCAGACAAACCCTTAATTGATAATGCTGTAAAGCCACATAGCCATAATTTGATCTACTGAAACGGGGGCAGCATTGTACACTGAAATACAATAATTTTGCTTAAGGAATGATACTCAAGACTTTAATTCTCTCAATTGGTGAAGACTGAGCTTAGAGCACCTCCTGAGACATGGGAGTAGATTGATATATGACTCAGAGGAGATCCTTAGCCAACTTTCACTTAAGTGTCACACGTTTCTTGGATAAAAATGAGGTCAAAATGGATAAGAAGAAATGGATTTGCTGAAAACCTAAAAGCATTCTTTGGGCATATCCCAATATCCTGAGTCATTTTATGAAGTATAAGTAGCAGATGGGTCCCTCACCATATTATATGTGATATGGTTCTGATTGGTGCTGGGAAAAAGTCACCTGGGAAATCTGATGCTGCAAAAACATAGCAATATAAAAATGCATTTACTTCTGTTAGAGTACACACTGTAGAATTGAGTAATATAGGACTGAAAAATCACATCTCAAGATTATATTTGCTCATTTGGCAGTTATATCACTTAGTATTTTCTAGTTTATCTCTATCAAATATATACTGCAATTTAAAAAAAATACTTTGTGTAGTGCATTTCACTCTTGTGGAGTCTAAACAGCTTTAGACTTACAGTAACTAAGTGATAGCCTAACTACATACAGGAAACATTTCATTCAAATGCTGCATCTGTTTAACAGATAGCAACACTACAAAATAGTTTAGAAGTGAAGAAAATATGTATCCAATTTAAACTGCAGTGTAATTTAAGAATGTAATTACTACAGCGGGGTGGGAAACATTTCTCCCATTCTGCAAAAATTTTCCCATTCCACATTGGGATGAAACTGAGATCCTTTAACACTGTGGGTTTTGTTTCAGGGTGGGGGGTTGCTAGAGAAAGACCCACAGTAGCCAGTACCCTCGCCTAACTTGTGGGAGGCCCAGGTTCAAGAGTCTGTATCTTGCAATGTCCTTGAGCAATAGAATTACTCTCTCTTGCCCAATGAATATGCAATTAGGTATACCATGTGGAAGAGCTCTAATGGGAGAGATTGAGAGCAACCTATCCAAGAATACCAAGGTCAATAGCCAGGTGTTTAGGGCATACACTTTGAATGTAGGAGACCCAGGTTTCAGAGCAAGGATTTGAACCTGGGTCTCCCACTTCCAGGTGAATGCCCTGAACGCCTGGCGACTGACCATTCTTGCGTGGATTAGTTTTGTCAAAACAGCTGTTTCTATGAAAGATATTGGTCTCAATGAATTGTCATTCAGTGTTTCATTGAAAAATTCCAGATAAGATCTAGTAATTGCCCAAGTTGAAGTTTGGCCAGGATGAAAATACTTGGCAACACCTCTGCTCTTTAAAGAAGTGTTATAGGATGTTTAATGACCACAAGTGGTCAGAAGGTTGACCTCGGTTTAATATTTCATCCACAATATGTCACCTCCATCAGCACATTGTAACGCTGTTGCTGGAGAGTTACATGACCCAGACACAAGACTGCCACCTACAGAATGGAATTGGCTTTTAATGTGAACTAATATATTACAAGGTCAATTAATATTAGTTTTTCCAGCTCCACTGAATGTCTTTTTCCTGAGGCAAAGATGAAGAAGCATACTGTAAGAGTAGGTCAATTATAGCATGTGCTAGAGTACAAATATAAAAGTGTATGTAATGTTAAATAGGTTTAGTGCAGGGATTCTCAAACTTCATTGCGCCACGACCCCCTTCCGACAACAAAAATTACTACATGACCCCAGGAAGGGGGACCAAAGCCTGAGCCCGCCCGAGCCCCTCCGCCCTGGGTGGGGGGAGAAGGGGGGAAAAAGCTGAACCCCAAGGGCTTCAGCTCTCAGGGATAGGGGGGAAGGCTGTAACATGAGCCCCGCTACCCGGGGCTGAAGCCCTTGGGCTTCGCCCCTGGGTAGTGAGTCTCAGTCTTCAGCCCCAGACACCAGCAAGTCTAATACCAGCCATGATGACCCCATTAAAATGGGGTCCCAGTCCACTATGGGGTCCTGACCCACAGTTTGAGAATTGCTGGTTTAATGCTATGTTGTCCACTCCGGTGTTGGTAAAAAGAAACTCAAGCAAGTGCAAAAACAAGCAGCTAGGAGAAGAGCAAGAGGACCATAAATAGACATTGTTTCTGTCTCCACCTCTGAGAGGATAGAAGCCTCTCCGTGCAAGTACTGCAGGGACAGTGTGTAATTAAGAAGCTTGATGGCTGGGGTAGGGAGTCAGGGAGTGACAAATAAGGTTTAGCTCTGTATGCAAATTCCCCGATTGTCTATGGGAATGCATGGATAGCACATGCCCTACTCCCTACATGTGGCTGCAAACTCCTCCGAAGTGTCAAACTACCAAGATCTCTCAGTATCCCAACCTCCCTCTGCTGTTTAATTTTCTGGCTGTCGGTAATATTTTTCAGTGGCCTGTCATTTTGTAGTCATGATTTCTAATGGAAGCAACAATATTACACATTCATTTTATGTAGAAGCAATCTGAGGATATTGGGTTCTAGGATTAAACAGTTCTGAGGGGGCAAAAGAGTCAGGTAAAAGACATGGACTGTAAAACAACTTTATTTGGACACCCTGGAATAAAATGTGATTGACTGGGTCTGTCTAGACGGTTATCCCGTATTTCAGGTTTATTATGCTGAATACAGTATTCCTATCTGAGGCAGTGATTGTGTATGTACTTTATTTATTTAGTGCTGTTGGTTCTTCCTCATATTCTTCCTGCACTGACAACTGCAATTATCATAGTATCTCAGCTTCCCCTTTGGTAGAGAGAAGCTCTTTAAATCCCCTCCAGTATCATTCAGCAGATAAATACTACTGTCTTTATCACAGATTGCATAATTCACAATAATTCCATGACACACTGAGGAAACTTTCTTACTGTATTATCCCTTTGGTTACACAGGCTGCTGTAGAGAGTAGATCATAGGCAGAAATTCTTATGCTCCCACTAGTGCAGGGCTTTCAGTTGTTTCTTACTCTTTTGTGGGAGGCATAAGGAGGTGAAAGCTATGTGTACCCATGTTGGAACAGGCACAAGCACAACCTTCTATGTATTTTCCTTTTGTCTCATTTTGAAGTGTAATTTAATCATAGTCACCATAGTGTTTGAGCATCTTAACAACGTTCACGGCTCTCCTATGAGGTATGTAGGGACGTCTCTATGTACATATCTCCATTTATTCAAGTGAGGAAACAGAGGTACAGAGAGGGTAAGTGACAAAATTCACATAGGAAGTCTGTGGCAGACTTTTGTGGCAGACTTTTGGAATAGAACCCAAAAGACATGACTCCTTGTCCTGAGCCTTAATAATATGATAATTATTCCCCTCTCTAGCATTAACTAATTGGTTCTGACATCCCTACTGGTTGTGGCAACTGTCTCAAATGGTCAAAGTTGAGGCAAACAGCTTCTACATTACAGTTTAGTGAGAAGTCAATAGAATTCCTTCCTCTCCTTTTTTTATAGGATATTTTATAGTCATGCTCAGCTACCTTTTCTTCTAGGAGTCAGTCTAGCATCTAGAATCCTCCTGCCTCAGCTAATATTAGAACAAATTGTTTTCCTGCTGCCGCTCAGTCATGAATTTTTCTCTTCTCCTCTGAATGGCTAAAGTGGCCACAGATATATTTTATACTTCCTATTCTCTGGTTAGCATGCAGTAAGTTAATGACCAATTTTAAGCACTGTCAAACCATAGCATGAAGTATTTACCTTACAATTCCTTATATTTGCTCATGTTCTACAATGCCAGCATTGTACTACATGAGAAAAGAAACACACCAAATTGCTATTGCTATGACTCCCGTTCATTGCAATCTGAGGTCTTTTAAACAGCTTTTAATACAAAGTAATGAGAGTATCATGTTATAATGTGTTTTAGATGTAGTAAAGACAAGATTCTTAGTTTCAATGTGTAAGATTTTCTCAGGGTTCCCAATGACTGCCAGCTGTTTAACCCAGGTCCACTCTCAGTAGGGAAGAGAATACAATTGTCTTTGGCTTTTTAAAATGACAGTGATTCTTGAAACCACATCTTTACAAAGCAATCGAATGCTTGTTGTGGAGAAGAATGTCCACATGGCTGCCTAAATCATACATCTGTTTAAAGGTTTGTTCAAAACACGGGCTTAAAGCATCAGTCCGTTTAAGAGCTGTGAAATGCCATGAATAGGGTAATTTTTAGAGTCTCTCTTTTCAAGCTATTGTCAGTTGCCTTTTCACAAAGAAAGAAAGAATCCAGTACATTTTAGTACAGTTTGTGTGTTTCTCTGATTATGTTACTTCTAAAGGAATAGATAAACTTCATAGGCAATGACGGGCAAATTCCCAAAGGATTGCCTTTCGGGTTCAGTTTGGACGAGTATGTGAAGTTTATCCAAACAATCTGATCTTTGTGAGTTGGAATAACTGAGCTGGAAGTTTTCACAAGATGAGTGTTCATGCAGAATTTTTGGAACTTCCTGTTTCTGGTTGTGACAAAGAATGCCACAAAGATCAGTATATTTTGCTGTATTTTCTCATTTCCAGATTAAAACTGGACTGAACCCAGCACAGTGCAAAATTAAAATCCGTTCCAAGAATCTCCCATAAAAATGGGAGGCAGGGGTCATGCTGACTTTGGGTTAAATTCCAGCCCCATTATAAGTGCAGTTGTTCCTCCTGGCAGTTGGGGACTGCTGTGATGCTGTGCACCAGAACTGAGAGCAGGGAGAATATCTGACCTGTATTTTCAATGCCCCAATGCTAGTGCCTTGGATAGGCATGGAGGACAAAGCGGAAACAATCTGACTCAACTGTAGATGAGTGCGGAGCAGAGTTGGGGGAGGGGGGTGAGGCAGGATGAATAAATGAGGAGAATAGAGACAGAAAAGTACATGCCAGGGTTCTGAAGGAGGAAGTCATGCTGGGGGAAGATGGGGGTCAGTGAGACTCTGAACACTAGAAAACATGCTCTTCTGCAAACTGGAAATGAAGTGTAGGAATCCTGGGTTCAGCAGTCCCCTACTGTCATCAAATAATTGTGAAGCCCTCTGGCAAAATGTGTGATTCATTCCTCTGTAGTGGCTGATCCACAGGAGATAACAGCCTACTAGTCATTAGGTAGAGAGCTTCTGATTACACTTAACCATGTAGTTGTCAACATAGTCTCACATGATGGAATTTCTGTTTGTTTTCAGTTTATAGTAAACTAGGAAATTACATTTTTTAAAAAATAGCTAATTATAAAGAATGTCAATGCTGAAAAGTCAAGCATTTAAATTATAAAATGCCTATCTGTGCTCATGTGTATTATGATTGTCTTTAGTTACATGATCATATACTGTGAACATCTATTCTGTGCACTCATTGAGGCAGGGTCTTCTGGAAAAAATAGTATGTGATCATGTAATTAAGGACTATATCAATGGATATTTAGAAGAGGGCTAAACTGAGGTTGCATGGGCAACCTTAAAATCAGCATTTCTTAACGTTTGAATGAATGATTTTTACACTTGGTAACCTTAAATATTCCTTTAAGGTATGTGTTTGTTTTTTAATGTAACTCTCTTTCACTATGGGCTAAATTGTCAGTCTTTATATGGCTACACAGGAATAAGGGGTAATAAAATCCCACTTACAGTCCTGCTAAGATTTTGAGGGAGGGAATAGGGCCCTCTTAGCCAATATTCTCTACTATGAGCAAATGAGTGTGGAAGAGGCAAATAGTGTTAATGAGCAGGAGGAGCCTCCTTACTCACTGGCCAGAGTAGCTGGCTGGGTGAACAGTAGGGAATAATCTGCTGCACAAAAAGGGGATCAAGCAATGTGCGCTTTCCTCAGAGCAAGTGGTAAGCAAGGGAAGAATCATGACTGAATCACAATTCATTCTCTGGCTTGCTCCTGTAGCGGTACAGCCATGTGCTGCCTGTTATTCAGGGAATATTGTAACGTTGCAGTATAGTCTTCAGTCTTGTTATGACCTTGAACTATACTACTAGTGACTAGTAGTGTATTTCAGTGATTGATTCCAGGAATCAGGACGGTGAACTGGCTTTGTGCTGTGTAGAATAATGTGGAACATTATGCACTCAACGCTATAAGCTCTTTCTTTCTTTTGCCTTTAATTAAATCATAAGTGCTGAAACATATAACCTTACAAACAGTACAAACTACTACAATTTTAATCCAGCAATGGAAAAGACTTGTCACTCATCTGCCACCAGTATGGTATATAATTTTAAGATCTCTTTCTGACACAGAATTATTTCAGCCTCTACACAGTATGTTTAAAAACACGTATTTATCCCTTTTATTTTTTTATACTGATAAATCTGAAATAAAGGTAAACCTGTCCTAGTTATCCTACTTAATTCTTTCACTAAATCATCCTCAACCTGAATATAGTATCTTTAAAGAGACAAATATATAGTAAACCTGAAAAGATGTTTTATTTAGATTAAATTACTTTTTTTTACCTCTCATCTAATTTGCCTTACAACTCTCATTAAATGCTCATTTTCTGCTTTAATACTTCTAAATGGTAATTGTAGGTTACATAGCCTTATTCACAATCCTCTATAGAAGTCAGAAACTAGTCATGTTGCATGTTAGGAAGCAAGCAAAATAGTTCTCAAATCTTGTATTTTTCTTAAACATAACTTTGTTCTTACTGCTAAAATAAATTGCTTTGATTTACAGAAGACTGTTTTATCACTCTATACCACTGGTCACAGACTCCCAAAGAGAAGACTGCATGTGCCCAAACTCAATCGGACCTGATGAGTATATAGGGTAGATACCTGGGTCCTGCAGGCCAGGGCCATATCTAAGAATGGAAGACTTGCAAAACTCCAACATGGGATAGGTAAAGACATGTGGCCTGACACCAGATGAGGTGCACTCAGAGAGACTATAAAGGCAAACAGTGTAGCTAGCCCTGTGACCATGACCGGCATAAACAATTGGGCTAGTCAAAACATTTGTCAACATTTTTTAGATTTGTGGAAATTGTCATGCTTAATTGTATGAAATTTTCTAGTTCTTGACTAACAGTTCAGAAAAACATGTTTGTTTGAATCAAAACAGAAATATTCCTGTTTGGGGTTTATTTTTTCCTCTTTGAAATGCCCCGTCCCTCCCCCCCCCAAAAAAGGAGAAGGGGTGTGGGGGGGGAATGTTAATTTCACTTCCATTCAATTCAAAATAACTCTTTTTAGGAATATATTCATTTCATTCAGAATATTTTGTGGAAATTGCATTTTTGACCAACTCATTAATTAAGCTGATTTTTGTATAGCAGAATCACACAAACTCATATCGCAACTCTAACTGAAAATACTTTTCCAACTTTTATTACCCGTCCTTATCCTTTATTACAAAAAGAGGAAGTAAAGTGGAAGAATAGGTCCCTTTTTCCAACCATTCTCCAGCTTAAAAAAAAACAGTATCCTTTCTATTATTCCAGAATGATTGGTGGTCTCCGAGTTGCACCTGAAATAACAGAGCACTAGCTCTTGCTAAGACAGAAGCTTATATTTGTTTGCACATATATACAGGTAGAGGCACTCACCAAATTAAAAAGTTTTATAAAGCTTTGATTTCCGTATGATTAGTATCAGAGGGGTAGCCGTGTTAGTCTGGATCTGTAAAAGCAGCAAAGAGCCCTGTGGCACCTTATAGACTAACAGATGTATTGGAGCATGAGCTTTCATGGGTGAATACCCACTTTGTCGGATCCGATGAAGTGGGTATTGACCCACGAAAGCTCATGCTCCAATACGTCTGTTAGTCTATAAGGTGCCACAGGACTCTTTGCTGCTTTTACATATGATTAGTGTGAGGTACAACTAGTAATTGTTTGTGATGGGGTTTACAGACCCCACACTAAGGATAATGGAGTGGTGGAACACTACTGGGTCAAGAATATCCTGCTTCTCAGTAGCTGCAGAGCATGCTCACTATAGAGGACCTGCTTAAAAGGGAGCCCTTGCAGCTGTGGGGGAGGGGAGAGAGAGAAAGTCTGGCTGCAGCTGCTGAAGAAGGACCAGGACTGTGAGCAAGACCTGACTATGGGGAACAACTGAACTCTGAGTGTGAGCTGGGAAGCCCCCTGCTCAGGGTCTGAAGTATTGAGTGTGCAAGCAGAAGACTGTGGCCAGGCCCTATACAGAAGGGAAAATAGGGAAGGTAAGAAATAGCCTAGAGCAGGCTGATCTGGAGTAGAGACAAAAGAGACTGAGTCACTCCTTGCCTCTCTCCCCTTGGGCCCTGGACTGAGACCCAGTGGAGAAGGAGGGTTTTGGTCCCCCGTACCCTTCTTTCATCCTCCAGCTGCCTGCAAGATTCTGGAGGACTCTTTGGGGTAGGGGGGGCGACAAACTGTGACTTGGCCATTGGCCCCCTGGACTGCTTGGAAGAGCCGTTTCAATGAGAGTTTTGTGCCTAAATACTTTTGAGGATCTGGGCCAGATAGCTTAAGGGACCACCCCAGGGTTATTCCGTGAGTCAATGATAAAGCTGGATACAGGAATGTGGGGAACGATCATGCTTTTGTTGAAGTCCAATGGCAAAACTGCTACTTCAATGGTGTAGAATTGTGGAATAGCAGGCCCCACCAGTAATCATTATACCAATGCCAGCCCCCACATTGAATGGAATAGTTAGAGAAAACATCATTAGCCCTCCATAGGAAATAAGCAGATGCAAGATTATTAGCTAAACTATTTCCTTCTTCCTTATTTAAGAAACGAATGTCAGTTTGTGAAAGAAAAAGTGAGAAGCCAAACCACCATGCGTGTTTATCCTGGCTAGTGTTTCCTTAAGAAGTCTTTTAAGAGACGTAAAAAAAATAAAAATAAATGTATTGGGTTGCCAGCTGCACTCCGCTAAGTCTCTGTTATTTTCTTTGAACTCATTAACTTATTCAGAGTTTGCAGGTTTCCTCTAAATTAATATGTGATGGGCTTTAGATGATCAATTAATACTCTCTGCTGCAATGTATCATCATCATAATCCCTAGCTCATTTTCATCCATAGATTTCAGAGCTCTTTACAATGGAGGGCAGTTTCATTATCCCCATTTTGCAGATGGGGATACTGAGGCACCAAGTGGTGAAGTGATTTGCCCAAATTTGCCTTGGTAGGCCTGTGTTAGAGCTGAGAATAGATTTCAGTTCTGAGTGCTAATCCAGTGCTTTAGCCACTAAGCCATACTGCCTCACTTATTTCATATGTATACCAGTGCTCTGTACTGGAATATGTTTACTTGGGTATTGATCAGTTGCAATATCCTCTAGTGGACCTAAAACTAAACTAATAAGCTCTGCTGCCAGTTTGTGATAAAAGAAGACTGAAGATTTCCCTTTAGATCAAATGTTGACTTCCACATAGGGCTGGTTAACAATTTTCTTTTGAAACAATTTTTTGATGGAAAATTGGGTTTTTAGCTAAACAAATTTTTTTGCACTAAGTGTCTGTGTTATGTGAAAAATGGTGACATTTCATCATAAAACTGAGCACTCAAAACCAGGAAATCTTTCAGTCAAAACATTTTGACCAATATCAGAAAACTGTCAATTAGGAAATGTTGCTATAGTGTCTCACGGGAGTTGCAGTTTGTATATCTCATGCAGGTTCACTTGCTGGACTCAATTTCCCATCATACACCTCAGTGGCTTAGCAAGAGTTGCAGAGCCTTAGTTCAGCCAGGAAACCCTTCCCATCGAGGCAAATGGGGAACAAGGCACCCAAACTTGACTGTCTAATAACAATGGTATATGTATGTGGCCACTGATTATTACACAACTATTTTTCAGTATGGTCTCCTTGTCACAGTACAAAGCAAATACATACAGAGAATGAAAATAAAAAGGGTGTGTATGGCTTTATATTATATGGTGTTCAAGTGGAATATGTCCTCACTTAAAATCAACTACTTATTGCCATTGGCTTCATTTGTCACTAATGTATCAATGCCTGTGCTACTACTGATTTGTTTTCTCCTTGGGAGCCCTCACCCTGAATACCCCTTTCATTCATGCAACTTCTCTGTTGTTTTCTCATAAGCAAAGTAATCATCTTAGAGCTACATAGATCTAGTTTTCTTATGCCCTAATGGGTTTGGAAGTAAAGAATGGGGAATCATATACTCTTAAACTCTCAAGTATAACTCCTTTGTTCCTAATCTCAAAAATAATGGATTCTCCAAGTGGCATTCAGAGTGATATGTGCTCAGCAATACCGTGACTATACTCATTACTCTAATTAAGGCTACGGCTACACTATGGATCTTACAGTGGCACAACTGTAGTAGGACAGCTGTGCCTCTGTAAAGTCTACTGTGTAGCTGTTCTTTGCCAGCAGAAGAGAGCTCTCCTGTTGGCATAATTAAAGCACCCCAATAAGTGATGTTAGCTATGTCATCAGGAGCGCCTCTGTCCATTTTTGTCAGTGTTTTTTTCACACCCCTGGCCAACAAAAGTTTTACCAATAAAAATGTTAGCGTAGACAAAGCCTAAGAAATAAGAGGTAGGTGTATTGAGTAAATGTACTACAGGTATATAGATGTAATTTTTGTTGAATATTGGCATTTTTCACACCATTAGCTAAAAGATGTCTTCTGATTTAGACATTATCTCTGACTCCTGTGTTTCAGCCTGTATGCAGCTCTTTAAATAAAAAGTTTATCAGAATTAAGTATATTTCACTCAACACTCTAGGCATATCCATTCACTTTTTTCCAGACAATTTTGACACTGCGTGTTATTGGATTTGTGAAGGTCATCCACATTGTAATGAAGTTGAATGAAATCTGAGGGATGGCTAAGAAAGATTCTACCATAACTGTCCACCATGTATTGAAATATATCAGTAACCACAAATTGTATCATCATGAAATTTTCACACATGGTAGAACTTCATTTGTTAACTGTAGCAAAGGGTGATGTTTGACATTTAAACTCTACCCTAGTATTGAACTCATTATCTTTTGGACTGATATAGATTTGTCCTGGATAAAAAACTGTTCCGGGGTATTAGTAAACAAATGTAATTTTTTATTAAAAACAATTTAATTTGGATATTTGCTTTTTTTAAAATTGTTCTTTTGTCAGACTCTCACATATGTAAAAGCCAAGATTTTTAAAAATGGATGCCAAAGTCCATATTTAGTCCTTTAGTGGCCTGACTTTCAAAAGTGCTGAGCAATCCACAGCTCCCATAGAAGTTAATGGGTGCTTAGGATTTTTTGTGTGTGTTTAGGAATCTATTTTTCAGCATCCATTTTTTAAAATCTTGGTCCTAGTATTTGTGTCCTTATGTATGTACCTATAGTTTTATTTAAATTTTTATAAGGCCCCCATTACCATAGTATGTGAGCCTCTATAATATGTGCACACACAAAAAATAGATCAAGCATACCATCTATAGTCTCATTGGATGGTCACATAAGTAAAATACATCATTTACTTTGTGTTGATTTGATAAATTATTTCAAATATTCCTTTTTTGCCTTCAAACCATGTCCTAAATTCCTACTTCTATAAGAATTCCTAATTCAGTATTGAAACATGTGACCACTGTGGAAAAACCTATAAAACTACTCCAAAACTCAGGTATCTTACTATTCTTAAGACACTCTCATACAACAGTCACTTCAGAATGGCAAAATGTTTTATTAATGGTGCCCATTATCCTACTACTGTACCTAACAGTAATTTGAAGTTTCCCAGTTCTCCCTTTTAAACTGGTATTGTAATGTAACTGCATCTAGGTTTAGTGAATTAAGATACAGTGAAAATACAAGAAAGAAAAAGGGTTAGTAATCAATAACCAACTGAACAAATTGTATTCCCTTTGCAAATCTTTCAGTTTTGTTTCACTTCAAGCTGTGAAACTCCCATGTAATTCAGCTTTATAAAATGGCTTCTGTGCACCTCTAATTATAAAGGCATGTAAAATCACAAAAAAAGCCTTTAACTTCATTTATTAGAATGCCTTCAAACTGTTTCTCAGGATTTTTCTTGATCAATTAGAAAGCTAATTGGAAGAACACCTTTTTTTCAACCTCCATTGATCACCTTAAGCTATCCCTCCAGTTAACTGATAACAACACTCCTCAGCTAACCCCCTAATAAGTTATTTAAACTTAGGAACCTCCTAATGTCATAAGGCTGCAGCATGAAAACACGGTTTTGTCTGTAGGTTTTGTAACTGATCTCAAGGCTGGTGGTTCCCTAATAGTTCAGTCTAACAAGTTTTTTTGTTTGTTACCTTCCATCATTTGGGATGTTTAAAACTCTTTTATACCCCTCAATATTGGGTAACAGTTTTCCCCAGAACTCAGAAGACTGAAAACTGACTAGTCTAACTTTCCTGGTAGACTTCACTTGATTGGAGAGAGGATTCTGCTTGAACACTCCATCAGGCAATTGCACTGCTACATTTCAGTAAAACTAGCATTTTCACTGAGATATACATGTTCCAAACAGCTGAGCAGTTTACCCTCTTTATGCAGTCTTATGCAGATGCTGGTGGGCAATCTTTATCTGGAAGTATGGCCTAGTCCAGAGATGGATTTTAATTAAAGCAATGTATAGTAAGAATTAATGTTGTAAAGTAAAATAAATAGTCATAGGGAATCCAAGGTGAAGAGAAGCCAGAGTTGAAGGATGAAAGAGAAAAGTGCCTACAATAGCAAAATTGTTAATGCCATGTTACATAACTACGAGAGAGAAACACAAATAAAATATCTTTGAACCAGTATGAAGCACTTCTAATAGCAGTTCATGGTCATTTAGCCCTGTTTCCCACAGCAAAACAATTCTGTTCCAGAAGTCTCTGCTACAACAGAATGGTGTGAGCAAGAGTTTAGCAAAAATTCATTTTACAAGTACTGTTACATGTGTAAGAGGTTCTTAACCAAATTTTTGACACAATAGATGGAATTGTTCCAGTAGATACAATGATGAACAAATATTGAGTGGCATATAGTCAATACATCATGATTCTTCAGTACAGAGAAACACTGAGAGGCATATAATGAATACAGTAGAATGAAGTACAGAATAAATCCTGAAAGGGATATTAGCAAAATAACTGAAATGCTACACACACACACAAATGTGAGTTGGAAGGTATTTGATGGAAGCAAAAGGCCCACTCCATTACTCATTTAATTCAATGCTAATATTTCCAATGATTTCAATAAAAATTGAATCACTTCCTAACTGGATGGAAGAGAGGCCTGGGCAGCATGAAAGAAAGTAGGGCATTTAGAGACGGCAGATAAGACAAGAAATTGGCAAAAAGGGAAACTGGGATAGAATGAAGTGAGCCTGGTGGCAGAATTATTAAAGGCTTGAAGCAGCTTGAACTTTTTCCAAAAAAAGAGGAAACCAGTGCAGAGCTTAAAGAACATGGTGTTCAGGACAGAAAAGTGGAAAGGAAGGTTATCTTCACAACTGCATGTTACTTCAAGTGGACAAAGGAGAGGGGACAGGGCAGAGAGGATGAAGGTGCAGTAATCAAGTCAGGGATATACAGGAGAATATATTAAGAACTTGGCAGAAGGAATGGAAAAGAAGGGATGAATGGTTCTTAAACAGTTGTGTTAAATACTATAAATCTCTTACTGAACATTATGCAGGATGTTTCCCTAAGGACAGAGTCAGCCCCAGAGATTGTATTTTGTTGTTCAGTAACTAATTGTTAAGAGAGTGAGGGAACCCTTCCTCCTTGGATGGCAATTGTTCCTGCTAATTATATTTTGTCTCCTTTAGAATTCCAAATGTCAATCACTTGCTCCTAAAGTGTCTATTATGCAGAACTGTTTATTTTATAGTTATACCAGGTGAAGATAAATGTTTGAGAAGACTTTTCTAACACTGCCACCCTTTGGTTGAGATGTTAAACTTAGTCCCTCCTTTTCATCTCCAGTGGCTGTCCCAGTGGAAGCTGGAGGTCTCATGGCACATTTTGAAAGTAGAGGATACCCCAGCATCTTAGTAAACCTTCCGTCCCTTAAGTAAAAAATGATCCGATGCCTCAGGTGATATTTTCCATTGATATTTAGTGGAATAGAAAATTCAATGGAAGTAGATATTTTGGGGCAAGTTTTTAATGAAAGTCTAAAGAAGGAGGAATATCTGAATTGCACCATCTGTATAATAAATTGCCGATATGATTTTACACTGTTTCTTTCTTTAGCATTTTAACTTGTCGTTGTAAGCAACAGGGAAGCAAAACATACCATTATCTCCTTGTTCCTTCTCCGGTACAAAAACTTGAAAAAATTACAATGAAAATCCCTCATAGTTTGACTGTGGAATAAGAAATAATCATGCAACAAGATTGAGCTATCACTGTATTTGTTTTAATAGTAGTAAGGGCTTAGAGAGTATGGCTCCATATACCTTCTTGGTCAAAGTGGAGCTTTATAATGAGCTATCTAAACATACTCATAAAATATAACCTCAGGACTTTCTTTTATGTCCTGGATCACATGGGGGGAAAGGGAAAAAGCAAAATAGCTCTTCACCTCCAGCCAGTGTATTAATGCCTGCCACTGGATTAGTACTGAGAAAACTAATTCAGGCAATAAGAAACCAGCTGTCAGGCAGTATTATTCTCTTTGGAGGTGGCAAATACACATCCTATTGCCAAGGAAAACAACCTCTAACATTAGCTCTGCCCTGCACAGGGATGAATTCTTGCCTCATCCAAATAATAATTTCAGATTTCAGAGGTCAGAGTTCAGAAATTGAAATTCATGGCCAGCAGAGTTAGAGGATCAATGCAGCAACATAATTCTGTATACACTATTCAAATAAAGAATACCAAGGTTTTATCCATTGTCCGAGTTCATGCCTGATTCAAAAGCAGCTCCTGTTTGTTTAAAGGATATGCATGGATGGTATTTGGATTTAAAATATGTAGAACTCTATTTGTTTTGAATCACATTTTTTAAAAATGTATGTTCTTGTCATACAAGCAATGATGTATCTTTTTCACTTAAATAAGCTTTTGTCATGTTTGGAAGCCTGCTCTCTGAAACAGTCTTTGAAACTGTAAATGCAAACAAATATAACAGCTAAGACCTTGTGTGAGTTTAAGTACAGAGAAAGATCTGGACATGTTTATAAATAAAAATAATTACTCCGGAAGCTTCAGGGTTTTATCACTTTATGCATTCCCACTCCAGTTCTGATTCAGCAGAGTGGCTGACAATGTGTTGAGAAGAAAGTACTCTCCTCCCCCACCCCCTTTTTTTTTTTTTAGACAGGGAAACTATTTGGGGTTGATAACTGCTAACTGGAAGTCTTTAAATCATGATTTGAGGACTTCAGTAATTCAGCCAGAGGTTAGGGGTCTATTATAGGAGTGGTTGGGTGAGGTTCTGTGGCCTGCAATGTGCAGGAGGTCAGACTAGTTGATCATGATGGTCCCTTAAGTCTATGAGACTTAAGAACAAGACTTGCTATGAGTGAGAAACAGAAGTACAGAATAAAGCACAGAGGCCCAGATCTGCAAAGGGATTTAGACACCTAGAAAATCACATGACCCACAATGGGGTCCACAAAGCCTGAGTTAGGTGCCTAGACTCCCTACTCAATGAAAGGGGAGAGTTAAGAGCTGAAAAATACAATCCACAAAGCCAGCATGCTAGGTGTGGAAATCACCTAAACAAGCAAAGGTGAGAAGTGTGCCTCTCACAGAGATAGGCGCCTAAATCTGGGCTACAGGGAGGCACGTAGCTCGGCTAGCGACCACAGCTGGAAAGCCTCTCCTGGAATAAGGTGGCCTTAGTGCCTAAATCATTTCACATAAGAATGAATTAGTGACCTTCCTCACTTCATGCAAAATCTCCAGCAGAGGAGGAGGTGCCCACCTTATAACTTAAAGCACTCACCTGGGATGTGGAAGACCAATGTTCAATTCCCTTCCCTAGCTGCATCATGAAAGGGAGAAAGGATTTTAATAGGGGTCTCCCACCTCTCAGGAAAAAGTCTATCTACTGAGCTAAGAGAAAGTCTGGTGCAGGGCTCCCTCAATCTCTCTGCTTGAAGCTTTTCTAGCTGAGCTAAGTGATTAACTAGGCATTAGAGCAGTAGAACTGGATCCTGACTTCCCAGCTCCTAGATGGGTGCCCTAAACACCAAGCTAGAGTGCCATGCTTTCACTTTATGGACTAATAACGCTTTACATATTTATCCAAGATGGAATAGTTTCAAGAAGAGAGATTGAGGGAGCCCCACACCAGACTATCCCATAGCTCAGAACTTAGAGCACTCTTCTGAGAGGCATGAGAGACCCTTATTCAACTCCCTCCTCCTGCTCAGGCAGAGAGGGAATTGAACCCAGGTCTCCCATAGACCAAGCAAGTGCTCAAGCCACTGACCTAAAAGTTATAAGGCGACATTAGTAACCACGTGCTTTCCCTTCCTCTCCCTGATTTTGAATGGGATCGGATTTGGGAGATGGCCTCTGAGGCTGCCTGCTGGATCAGGCCCCACCCACAAGTTAGATGCACTTCCACCTATCTTCTCCTGCTGCCTGGATTGCTCTGTTTCTTAGGGATCTGGTTTCCTAGAGTGGGCCAGCAGTGTGCATGTTCAAAGACCGAAACTTAGGCACTGAATGAGTTTAGGCGCTTACAGGGTTAGTCAGCTTCTGAGTGGGAGTTTTGTTCACCACAGTGGAGCATAAAACTGGGCACCTGAGTACCATTATGAGTTTGCACCTGAATTTCCTCAGCTCTCATTTTAATTCCATGAGAACAGCTGACCCCAGAAATACAAATACATTGACATGAGTGGGAGTAGACGATGATCAGCATCTCACAAGACTGGGGCCCTTCGTTCCTGACTCAGTAAACTTTTACACTAGTTCAGTTCAGTGGAAATGTTTACATTTGCTTCACAGTAGTCTTGCACTGTTGTCTCGCACTACAGTAGAACCTCAGAGTTAGGAACACCGGAGTTACAAACTGACCAGTCAACCATACCCGTCATTTGGAACCAGAAGTACGCAATCAGGCAACACAGACCAAAACAAAGTACTGTACTATGTTAACGTAAACTACTAAAAAAAGAAGGGAAAGTTTAAAAAAAAATTGACAAGGTAAGGAAAGTGTTTCTGTGCTTGTTTCATTTAAATTAAGATGGTTAAATGCAGCATTTTTCTTCTGCATAGTAAACTTGCAAAGCTATAATAAATCAATGTTCAGTTGTAAACTTTTGAAAGAACAACCATAATGTTTTGTTCAGAGTTACGAACAACCTCCATTCCTGACGTACTCATAACTCTGAAGTTCTACTGTATAAATTATTTTGTTCTCCATTCCTCTATTCCCCTTCTCAATAAGCTATTTAGAAGTGCAGCATTAAAAAATGAGCACTAATACATCTCTCAGAGCCACATAAATAGGGTGCTACTCCTCAGGACATTTGAATGCATCTGTTTAGAGCTAATCACAATATAATGTATGTACAATAGGTAAGGTGAAATACAAGGGGAAACTGTTTAACATCAAATAAATCAGAACCCATTGGGAGTTCTAGTACTACTTGTAATAATTGTCTGAGATGCTTAATATTGCAGTAGCTATTTACTTTCAGAATTAGTATCCATTATCTTGCAAAATATTTTTAAAACATTTATTTGAATCTCCAAGAGTTGGCAGGGCATGTTAAGGGTTGTTATTTAAAGATGCAATAGTCTTGTGAGAGCTAATTTAATCTCTATATCAAAAACTGTTGCTTGTAACAAATTCCCCCCATCTCCTCCGGAAAGCATCTTTCTGCATCTGTGTTAACGTGTTTATGTGCAGCTGGGAAATCATCCCTCAGTTATATGTTTCACCAGAAACTAACTGTGCTTTCATGTAAGCAGGCTTAATTTGTCTCTCACTGCAGTTGAGCTGAGCTGGGGGAAAAAGCCATTAAAAAAATAACCTACCTTTAAATTTTTCAGATCAAAGAATGCAGCTTAAAAATAAACACAGAAGCTGAAGGAAAATATTTTGAAAATTCCTGCTGCAATAGAGCATTTAAGAAGACACACATTTGGGGGTCGGTGGGTAGGGTCTAGGAGGTTCCAGATCCTAATTCTGACAATCCCTAAATTACTAGGTGCCCTCGAACATGTTGATTTGCCTTTCTGACTGTTTCCCTATCAATATATTTATTGATCTGTCACATAGGGATGTTGTGGGAAATAACTGGTTAATGATTCTACAGTGTTTTCAACATATTAGAACCAGTCCAGTTTTCAGTGCAGTCAATGGATTTCCTTATGGAATCAGGAGCGGACCTATAAAGTGTTAAACAGATACACAGCAGTATTTGTTGTTAGTGTACAGTACATATGAGTGTAGAATTACAAAAATTACAGTCTTAGGTTAAACGTAGTTGAAATCTGATGAGCAGATGCTCACTTTTTGCAGTTATTGTGTATATGGTAATTCAAACAAATAAAACAGTAATTAAAACAAACTCATGGCCTATAACAAAATGTAGCTATCTCAGGAAATGTACTTAAAACAACTTTTCCATGAAACATCTGCATGTTTTAAAAAAATCCTGTAGGATAACTTGGCAAGAATTTAGTTCATTTTATTCAGCTTCTTGAAAGTTGTCATGTAACTATATTATGATAGCGAAGCACAGTCTGTGGTGGCAATGCTTTTATTTTATTTTCTTTCAGGATGGTTATGGGTATTCTGGGTTTTACTGCCCTTGTTTCTCATCCTCATAATTAAAATTAAGCACAAAGCATATCTTATTAAACAAATGAGATAGAAACATACATAGTTGTCATAAATAGATAGTTAAGGGTTAATGTCTCTTTTACCTGTAAAGGGTTAAGAAGCTCAGTAAATCTGGCTGACACCTGACCAGAGGACCAATAAGGGGACAAGATACTTTCAAATCTTGGTGGAGGGAAGTCTTTTGTTTGTGCTGTTTGTTTTGGGGGTTGTTCGCTCTTGGGACTAAGAGGGACCAGACATCAATCCAGGCTCTCCAAATCTTTCTGAATCAGTCTCTCATGTTTCAAACTTGTAAGTAATAGCCAGGCAAGGCATGTTAGTCTTATTTTTGTTTTCTCAACTTCTAAATGTTCCTTTTTGCTGAGAGGAGTTTACCTCTGTTTGCTGTAACTTTGAACCTAAGACTAGAGGGGGTTCCTCTGGGCTATATAAATTTGATTATCCTGTAAAGTATTTTCCATCCTGATTTTACAGAGATAATTTTTACCTTTCCTTCTTTAATTAAAAGCTTTCTTTTTAAGAACCTGATTGATTTTTTCCTTGTGTTAAGATCCAAGGGGATTGGATCTGGACTCACCAGGAATTGGTGGGGGAAGGGAGAGGGGATGGTTAAATTCTCCTTGTGTTAAGATCCAAGGGGTTGGATCGGTGTTCATCAGGAACTTGGCGAAAAAGCCTCTCAAGGCTGCCCAGAGAGGGGAAGGTTTTGGGGGGACAGAAAGTGATCCAGACACTGAAATTTCTGGATGGTGGCAGTGTTACCAGATCTAAGCTAGTAATTAAGCTTAGAAATGTCCATGCAGGTCCCCACATCTGTACCCTAAAGTTCAGAGTGGGGGAGGAACCTTGACAATAGTGCAAGCAGGAAGAGATGCAGTGATTAAAGTGACACAATGGGGACTATAGGACCAACTTCAATTAAAAATACACTCCGGCATAGCCAGTGTACACTCCGGCATAGCCACTCAGGCCTTCATTAAACCCAGTCTGAGGATCAGGCTGTTTGCTGGGTATTTTTGTGGGAAAAGGCAGCAGTGGGCAGGGGGGATGGGAGGGACGGAGTGACAGAGTGTTAACCATCCCTTCATGCTATGTAGCTGCTGTGCTGCCACCCCACAGGTACTCATTCAGCACAGTGACTGAAGCACCCTTTCATGCTTTCAATATATCCATGCTGTGGCATAGGGGGTAGAGCAGTAAAGTTTCTGTCTCTAACATTTCCTATGCTTATCCCTACCCCTAAACACACTGACACTCAGGAAGTCCCCACAACTCTGAGCTCTGTGCCAGACAGAAGGCATGCATGCAGTGTTGCCCCATAAATCCAACTTCCACCAGTGGATCTGCAGGGACACTTAGGGACCATGTGGGTGAGACACTCAGGGCATGCAATGCTAGAGAATAGCATGGAACTATAAAGACAAGATAATACAACATTCTCTGTTTTATATTATTGGGATAAAAATATAAAACAAGATAGGCCCATACCAAAAAGAAATCACAGAGAGGCAATTTGAGAGTGTCAAAAGTTGAGCTGCCCAAAAGAATACCAAATTTATTTACTATATTTAACAGATATTTAGTAATGAGTTCAGCTGCTTACATTTTAGATACAGTGAACACTAATTCCTCCAGTATGAAAGCGAAGTTTGCCTAATAACATGTAGGAAAGACCATAACAGGGCCCTCCAATGCATAAACCATTTCATACCCTACCCAATAAGGTGAATGAAAGGGTCTAGTCATTGTTATATGCACAGCTACTGGAGACAGGTTGCCTGATTTGTGATTACAAGGGCCTCTGAGTCATGAGGGAGCAGGACAGGCAAAGAGTTTGATTTTATTTTGATAGTCACTATTTTAAGACATTATACGTGGCCCCAATCTAATGGTTTTGCAGATGCCCCAAGATTTGTTTATTTTGAGCTTGGACAAATGAGATAGATCTTAAATAGTCTGCCAGAGTGAACAAGACTAAATAACATACCCCAGAGGTCACAGGTCAGAGCTGTCAAGCTGTCCTCCAGTGGTTCAAGAAGAGGAGGGAAGGAATTTGGTTAAGCAAAGCATTTATAGGCCAAACTAATCTTTTTGTAGCATTTCACTTCCCGGTGACTAAGCAAAAACTCACCTCCCCCAAAACAAGCATAAAGGGGCACTTTTCTGATATACAAATACTAATTTTTGAAACACAACCCTCTCACATTCATTTGCAGGATCGGGGGCTTAAATTGTCATTTCCTTCCATAGCACTGAGCTGCTGTTTATGGTCCTTTCTGCCACTTTGAACTCCTTGTCTAATGTAAAAGGTAAACGGTAATTGACATTTAATTTTCATAAGAGAAAGTGAGTTAAAATTGGTTGTTGGGTGTCAAATTGCTGGGATTTGGAGTATGGGAGAAAGAGATTCACATAGCCCAGAAAGCAAAAGAGGGTTAGGGTAAAACTTAAAAAAAAAAAAGTATTCATAATAGCACAGAGAATGTATTTGTATCATTTTCCCTATTTTCTCACTGTTAGTAGGAACTACTTTTCATAATGGAAGGATACTTTGCATAAATACCATACAACTATTTAAAAAAAGTGCAAAGTAAAATTAATGCACTATATTCTAATGGTAATAATCGAAGGTATACATTGTGCCCTGATACTTGCATGTGTGTAACTTTAAGCATGCATGCTATCCAGTGATTTCAGTGTACTACACACATACCTAAATGCTTTAAGGGGGCTGTGGTGCATTTTTTGCAAGACTGAAGCCAGCTGGCTGACACCCAAGAGATGCAGCAATAGTCTATTTTGCACATCCTGTCACCTGGTACAATGGGTGACACTCAAATGGTTAGGCGTTTTAATTCTGTTTCCATAAACACTTAAACGTTTAGCTGAATCACCAAAGTTTGCATAAAATATAATTTTCTGAAGATGAAATTCTCTGTGATAAATAAATTCTTTCCAAGCACTCAAATAGCACAGTGATGCAAGCAGTGTAATTCAAAGAAAATGTTCTAAACATTTACTAGAACTATTATTCCCTGTTGCTGATGGAACAAATTCAGAGATCAGTCATACAGGATACTGACAATAACTAAAGCAAGGTGAAGAATCAACAGCTTCACACCATAACTGTCCCATATACCCTCTTTGCACCTGTCCTTTCCCCCTCCCTTCCCTTTTCTTTCAGCTTAGCTTATCCCCGCCTAAGTAAACTCACCCAAAATAAACAAAACAAAATTGTGGAATTAGGATGTTTGCTGCCTTAACATTGACATCTATACAGTGAGGCTTCTGCACAGGGCAGAGAAATGGGCACAAGAGCATATTAACTGACCTGAGCACTGGTTAGGAAGGTAAGAGGGTGGCAAGAAATAGGCATGATGGGGGAGCAGACAAGCGATGGTCAGTGGTGTAAGTATGATCCAGTATGTGCAAGTGATATTCTTAGTTTTGGTGACCATATTTCCCAAAGAGAAAATGGGACACCAGGTGAGGCTAACCTGAACCCTCTCCCCTTCCCCGTGGGGCTGGTTCATGCTGCTCACCCAAGTCCCCGCCAGGCTGGACCAAACTGTTCTCCAAACCCTGCCCCCCTTCCCCAGGCAGGGCCGGTGTCGCTGCTCACCTGAACCCTGCCTGCCCCCCACCCAAGCCCTGCCTCCCCCACTGCACGGGACTGGCACCACTGCTCATGCTCTCCCCACTTATGGGGGGAAAGAGCATTTGTCAGTTTATCAGTTGGCAAGAGAAAATGGGACAAGTTCCCACTTTTGCCAAAAAAGTCTGGATGGCCAGGACAGAGCTTAAAAAAGGGACTGTCCCAGCCAAAACAGCATTGCTTTACTTAAATATACAGAAGAGTTGACTTTAGGAGAAAAATTAGAACAGAGGTTGTCATGAGGGTTAGCAAGCAACAGACTTAGCAATGCTTCTGAGACTTCCCATGATGCAACATGTCTTGCATCCAATGGCTCATTGATATACACGAGGGTACAGAGTTGTTGCTGGCCCACCTACCTGCAGTACCCACACCTCTCAGGATCATCAGGAGCACGGTGCTGTGTTCAGCAGTCCTACCATGAGCTCAGCACTGCTTTCTCTTACCCTTCATTGGCAGTCCTGCAAAGAACAAACCCTTGGTCTATGTATAAATGGGCGCAGCTTTATTGATTTCAGATGATTTGCAGCTGCTTACACTGGGTCTGAGACTGATCCATTCTGCCAAATTATGTTGAAAATATTTGACTACATAAGACTTGATTTTAAGCTGATGAATCTATTATAAAAAAATATGCAATGGGCTAGGTTCTCTGCTTCTACTGAGTGCAGCAAAGGAAAGGGGGCTGGGCCTCTCAGAGTTTATTGTGGTCTCTTGATTTGCTGCTTTGACCTTGACTCAGGTTACAGCAGAAAGGGGGCTCTCTGCCCACTATCTGCCTCCTGCACTGGGGGGCTGTATGGAGGGAGGTACAGGAGCCAGCTACACCAACACCACACCCACTGGGGATTCCCCTAATTCAGTTGTGTCCCACAGCAGGGAAGTTATTGACAGTTGCTGCTCCTTTTGCACTATCTGAATGGCAGAAAAGGAGGGGAGCTGGGTAGAGAATATGGTGTGTGTGTTCTTTTCTGTCTCACTTCATCCTCAACACTGAAACACACCAACCTATTGATCAGACTCAGTATGTGCTATCAAGGATAAGAAGTCATTAAAATAATAACAGTAAATCTCATTTCTACTCAAACAGCTATAAATATTTGTATCAAAATTCCCTTGGTGTATTTTTTTTAATATCCCCTCTGGAGAAGCATGATCTGTGTTAGATGTGTTCTGTTTTTGCAGATTTTACTTTTTGTTTCTACATATAGAGCTAACTCTGAATGTTAAGAACCTACTCATGTGTGAAAGTTCTACTCAGTGGGAAAAGGGCTACAACTGGACTGATGATTAGAATATTGTTGACCTCGATATATAGAACTAAACCCTCCTTTCAGTGGTATTATGTCTGCTCAGAGCTTGCCTGAATTTAGCCTTCATTATGGGTGCGATTTCTAAAACTGTTTTCTTCAATAGATTGATGAAGAGAATGAGGATAAAGGAAAAATCCACAAACGATTGCGTGTGTGTTTCTGTATTGCATTGTATAGCAACAATTTGGCTACCGGCAATGCACTGTGCTTTCATTTTACGTGGTCATAGGTATCAGAGCACAGTTGTTGTTAAGCAGCCTGTCTTCTGCTTAATTACAGAGCCATCCCATCTTCCTCTAGAATTGGACAAAAGAATAGTATTTTTTTCTGTATAAAAATTAAATTTCAGTCATTTCCTCCTTTTTGATAATCTAGTAGCAACAGGAAATGAATTGATTGAAATTATTTTCTCTGTCTTCTGCAAAGAGTGCTTTGCTGTGGTTTCCCCCCCACCCCACCTTAGTAATAGTAGTAAATGATCTATTATGCAACTGGCAATGCCTTTCCCATTTCAGCTTCATTGAAACTGATGAATGGTGTAAAAGGGTAGACAGGGATTAATCCACAACTGGATAGTCTGATATCCTAACAAAAAAAAAAGTCTGCATGGCCATAATTTTTGCATTTTAAAGAGATACTGAATTAATAATGTTTTGCCATCTTGTCAGCCTTTGAACCCCTGTGACTGAGATAACATCATTTGGCCCACTTAAACAGAATGTCACACTGCAAAACTTCCATTTTTAACAGATCATCGCCACTGAAGACTCAGTAATGTACACTGTCCATTTTCAGTAGCTGCCGCAGTCACAGAACCCTATGTTTAAAAAATCTTCACACACCCCCACACCGCAAGTGGTACAGTTATTAAAACAGTGCCATATGTCATTATTATTTGAAATAAAAAGTCATTCACTGCATAATGTTTAAACATAAGGCTATAAAATCTTGTTGGGGTAGTGAGCAAGGCTGCTGGCAAGGCTATCTGACCCATCTGGAGTCTGCAGGCTCACACAGGACAGATTCCAAGCTTTCCATGTAAAATATAAGGGGGGGGGGAAACAAGTGATTTATGTGTGATTTTCATCTCCAAAGACCCAGGCAGCAAATGCATCACACAAATATTTACAAAGTGTAACATAGCTGTGTAACAAGAGCAAGAATAGCTTTTCTAACTAATAACTCATATATATTATGTTTTTAAATGAACACATTGACTTGAAAGTTCTCTTCTGATATCACAGGGTTTAAATATTTTTTGCCCTCTGTTAAACTGATTCTCCTTTACATTCTAGTGTTATTAACCTCCTTCCGCTGCTTTCTAGAAGTCTGCCATATTTAAAGGGGGAAAAACATTTGGAGTGCTGGTTCATTTTATAAGGCAAAAAAATCTGGCTCCCAAGTGTGTTAAACTTCTTCAGACTCTGAGTTATCACACTTCAGAGGAGAATAGACAAGCTAGGATCAAGCAGACTACTCAGCTGATTACTCCCTCCCCAAAACAGGTGCATAGGGTGTGGGTGGGAATGGGCAGAGTCTTGGCTCCACCTCCCCCTATTCATTGCTCAGCACAGCTGAGCTGGCACGAAGGAAGTAGTAATTTTCTGCTGTTATACAGAGAGCTCAACTTTACTGCATTATGTGGTATATACCAAATAGGAACTCACTCTGCTTCCCTGTCCAGCTGTACCATGTCCTGAGATATGTTCTAGGGCAGGGCAGGGCAGGTTTGGAGAAGGAGGGAGAGGTCTCCTTGGGCAGTTCTAGCCCTCCTCCCCGGTGGCTCCTGTTCTCCATAAAGCAAAGAGGTCTGTGAAGGGACAGACTGCCCAAGAGATATGAAAATACTGACACCCAGACAGATTACTCTCTCCTCCCCCTGCCGTATTCAGATATTGGCAGCTGTGCTCCTTCTTACACAGGGTTCTGCTCCATGGAAAGGGAGGGAGGAGCAGGGAGCCCAGAACTGCCTATGGGTAAGGAGTTGCTGAGTGCCTCTTGGGAGTGGTGGGCAGCAGGCAGGAAGAAACACTTGCAAATAGAGACAGAAAGGCTTCCATTAATTGAGTCGGAAGGTAGCAGGGTCTCTGTTCATTGTAACACAGAGCAGGGAAGAGCATTAGTTGAATTTGCTGGGGCTTGCGTTATTTGAATCAGGACAACGTGGGCAGGAATCACCCTTCCCTCCCAAAATCTGCCTCCCAATAGTACCGTACAAGAGGCCAGGCCAGCGTCCCTTCCCCCAAACCCTGACTCCCAAGAAGACTGCGCAAAAATCCTACAAACTGATCACAAAAGACGTATAATTATTCAGAAAGTCAGAAACATTTTAAAAAAAACATGTTTTGTACTTTAAATATTAAAGCTTGTTCTTTATAGTGCGACATGCAACAAAACCCGGACATTCCATTTTTTGTCTGTTTGTCGAACGCTGGCAGTGTTGTAGATTGAGAGGTGTGTTGGTATAGGCCAGCAGTTAAGTACTATTCACGGGACCAAGGAGGAAGCAGGAGAGGAAACTGGGACTTGGAGGTGTGTCTCAGGGTAGGTCTATGTTGCACACTCACGTATGGCAGCTTATAGAGTACATACACTGCCGGACCCCGTACCGGTATAACTAGCAGTGTAGACAGTGAGGCACTGCTTAGAAGAATAGAATAAAGTCACACCAGAACCTGAAGGTACATGGCTGAGCTATGCCTTCCCCATCTATAGCGCTATTTTTACCAGTGTAGTGTCTCACTGCCTTCTCACTGCTGTAGCCTTTCCTTGGGGGGAGAGGGGGCACGAGGGGCATGTGACCTCCTTCCGTTACCCTCCACGTGACTTCTCCCTGGCCCAGCCCAGGGCTTCCATGCTCTCTCCATCTCCTTCCCATAATCCACTCCCCCGTACCTGGGGAAGAGGGGGGGGGCTCTGTCCTCCTCCCACTGCACCACAGCAGTGAAAGGAGCAGAACATGGGGCTGCCTACGCTCGCAGCTCCTCCGGCACAGCTGTACCGCCCCCAGCCCCACCCCCAGGTAGGGTGACCAGATAACAAGTGTGAAAAATTGGGACGGGAGTGGGGGGGTAATAGGAGCCCATTTTAAAAAAAAGCCCCAAATACTGGGATTGTCCCTATAAAATCCTCCCCGCAAAGCAGCACTGTCTCTGTTTTCATGGTCAAATGTAAAAGTAGTAACTCCCTTCCCTCAGTACAACTGTGAATGCAGAATTCATCCGTTTGCTTATGCAGTGAGTGACTCTGTGTGTGGGTTAGCTCAGCCACTGGGCATTCATGCTACAGCTGAAACTAACAGAAGGTACTGGCAAGAGAAATGACAGGAGAAAGGAATGAGACAAGGTAGGTGAAGTAATATTGTTTTATTGGACCAACTTCTGTTGGTGAAAGGTCTGAGCTCTTGAGATACAGAGAGCTCTCCTTCAAGTCTAGAGAAGGAAGTGTCTGAGTTAAATGTCAGCTTCCTGCACCACAGCTGAAGAAGCGTTTTTGTACTTTCTACCAACAGAAACTGGTTCAGTAAAAGACTTTACCTCATTTACCTTGTCTCCTCCATGACCTGGGACCAGCACAACTACAACAACACAGGAGAATGGAGTGTGAAATTATCTCTGCTTATAAATATGTCTAAACTAGCCATGGAAATAAGGAATGGTGTTATCTAGGGTGAAAGAGGGAAAATATTTGATAATTGAGAAAGAGAACATTTAATGTAGTCCTTTGATTAATTCAACTTCAAGTGATATTTGAAAGTTAAAATAGTTTTTAGTTTTTGTTTTTGTTTAAATGGGAAGAAATTGTGAAGCTGTCATTACTGATGGGGGATCCTTCTGTGATGGGGTGTCTACCTCACACTTGCCCTGAAAGGGTTAATGAAGGCCAGGTGGACCAATTACGCTATAGGCTGTGAGAATGAAGGCTGAGAGGAAAGCCCTAATTAGGAGAAGCTCACCTGTGTGGGAACAGGTGGGACTTCTATAAAGATAGGGAGCTGATGGTAGAAAGGTGCATGTAGGGGGGTAGTCTGCAGTTACTCCCAGACTGAAGGGAGGTGTGTTTGGGGCTACAGGGGCAAGTAACCTGTCATTATTCCCTGGGAGGAGGGAATTGTGAGGCTGGCCAAACCCAGAGAGGGAGTTCAGAGCCAGAAGATAAGGAAAGGGCTCAGGGAAAGACGGTAGGATCTTGGAGGGAACAGACCTAGTTGCTGGCTAGAGGATTACTGAGTTGGAACCAGGAGCAGAGGGTGGGCTCAGGTTCCCCTACTAGCCACTGAGAAAGTGGCACCAGCTGGGCAGTGAACAGGAAGACACCCTAAGCCCATTTATTGGGAGAGACTCTAGTATTCTGGAAGAGGGAAACATGGATAATGACCTGGTAGGAGAGCTGAGTCATGAAAAGGAGGTTGCAATTCCTCCAATCAGAGGGGGACCACCGGGAGAGAAAGAGGCAGAGTGATGAAGTGCGACTGCTGGAAGGAGTGTCAACCTGGCAGAGTGGACTTCATGACACCTCCAAAGAGGAGAAGTCGGGTCCAGACTATGTTCTTAAACGTCTGCTGTTGCTTGGCTAAATGCACTATAGCAGAACTACTGTCGTCTAGCAGCCGAGCTGGATACCTTACATATATACAGGTTTGTTTTTGAAATCTATGGTACATTCTAGTTCCAGTCAGGCATTCTCAGTATTGTTGATTCTGCTTCAGGATGAAATCAGGATATTTTGCAATATACAAAAATACAAGACGTGTACCTCCCAAAAGTTTTCACTTAAGCTTTAAGGAAAGGCTTGGGCTGAGTCCTAGCTTTTCTAAACCTCTCCATCATTCATCTGTCTTTATTCTGTAGAATTTCCATTTTTCTGAGAAGTAATCTCACAGTAGCTCTGTGTTTGGATTGGTGCAAGCCTCCACCTCAAAAATAATTATCTATATCTATATCTTGGGTCTATGGAAAAAATTAAATATATTCCAACAGAAGACAATTGCATTACAGAAACATAAAACAGGGTCACTTACATTCTCTGCAACCTTTGCAGCTACCTGAGTATCTTGTCATGTGTCAGGATGGGCAGTCCAGGCCAGATAAAACAAGAAGCCTCTTGAAACTTTACCCCAACTGTTCTCCATCCTCCTTTGCTGTTTTTCATTTTCATGCAAATCTTTATCTCCTGGTTCTCAATATGACCAGACGTTAAAATGATGAAATACCATAACACTGGCAATTCTTGCTATCAAGGTCATAGAGCAGAAACTATGTAATATTTCTATCAACTCTATCTATCAGAAATCTCATAGAACAGTCTGTTCTCATGAGACTGCCAGAATTTTTTTGAGCTTGAATTTTGTGGTTTGCCTGCTTGAGAGAAGTATCCAGATACTTGGATGCTGCTTACCCAAAATGACTTGCCAGATCTTTTGATAATCCTCCATTTCTACTACAGCCTCCTGGTATTGTTCTTCAAACAAGATGATGTAGCAAATTGAATCCTAACACTTGGAAAGGGTTAAGAAAGGGTCAGCCTTGTCCAGAAGTTTTTATTTCTTTCAAATAACTAATTTCCTCCTCAGCATTTCAAGACACATTGAAGCCTTCACCACACTAGTTCAAAAGATTACATGTTATAGAACATCTCTGGTTGTAACTTATTTCCACAACAAATATATGCTATATTACTGTACCCTCTTTTAGCAGGTAGAGCCGGCACCTCTGTGGTTCCAGCATTGGGGTTAATTCAAAAATTAAGTGTAGGATTTCAGTTCCTGAGATAACAAGTATTTTTGTTCCTGTCAGATGCTTGGACTTTCAGTCCTGTTTTGCTTTTTATTTTAAAAAAAATCATTTTTTTTAATCTTTGACCTGCTACATAAAAGGATTGATGTAGATAATAAACATGACCTAGTTCTACTCTTAAAACTGCAAGTGTCAGTAACTTGTTAGGGAGTTTGATCTCCACCGAGCTAATCAAGGCTTAAGAGGCAACCCCAATAGGAAGTATATGGGATCATAAAAATTCCTCAATATGTAACTTTATGAATTGGAATGAAAAGGCACAAGAAGGATGTCAGCAAAAATGTTTTCTGAGATTGTAGAGCTGAGGAAATTGATACGTTTCTGGCCTTTCTGTGACATAAAATAACACACACTGGAAATACATCAGAGGCACAGGTATCTTTCTGCCTGATAGTGGAAAATAAAAATAATTAGTAGCTTCAAATTATCAAATATCTAGAGGAGACTGCATATGAATTTGTCTTCCTGACAGAAAGAAGATGCCTCTTAAAGCATACTCAGTGGCCAAAAGCTCACATCAAGAAAGAAAATGATTTAATTGGCAAGTTTCAATGCATGACATGCATCACTTCTAAAAACAGGAAGGACTGCTGCAGTGCAAGTGCTGCTTTCATTTATTTCTATAATGGGTTCACCTGTTACAATATACTGATCAGCAACCTAAGAGGCTAGCTGTGTTGACTGTTTTAGTATGATTAAAAGTAATAGTGAAGAATAAATCGCCAGTGATAAGAAGCAGCACATAATCTTTATACTAGTGTTTGAGAAACTCATCAGTAGTTTAATACTATATATATACCGTCCATGACTCCCTAACAGTTCTACTTGAAGTAATGACTTTATAGGTGAATGAAATAAATAAATGTATGTCTCGTCCGACCAGGAAAATAAAAATATCTGTTAACTAAAGAACTCTGAAGATAGGCATGGATTTCAGCTATCTCTCTAGTATTTGTATTAAATAAACAATGAGATATTATTTTACAGTAGTGTCCAGAGCTCCAGTCAGGATTCAGGCTAAGCCCTTCACAAACATAGGCCATGATCCTGCAAATACATATACACATACATAACTTTAAGCTCCGGAGCAGGTCCATTGAACACAATGAGACTACTAATGTAAAGTCAAGCAGGGGTGTAAGCATTTGCAGGATCGGGCCCATAGAGGTTGATTTTGTCACTGCCCTGAAGCACAAATTATATGTTTTTCAATTAGGCTAGTTAGTCTGGATCTTAATCGTAAAGGGCTAGCTTGTGGTTTAGTCTGATACAGACACACAAGAGGAGCAGGGAAAAGCAAGCCCCCATCCCTATGCGTGGCTCCATAAGACCAAATGCAGAAGATACGCTCTGATGCGTCTTGCACACATGCCAAAGTGTCAAAGTGGGAAAGGAGGAGAGGAGCTATGGTTCTGTTTCTCTCGCCCCCTCCCCCACCCATACGATACATTGACCAGTGAGACTGGCTGGAAGTGAGGGGGATGGAATATTCTGTGTAGAGTAATGATCTGGAGCAGATAACTTCCTTGGCACAAGAGGGAAACACCAGAGGAACTGAGACTCAGAGGGGTCTCTCTGAAGTTTAGACTGCCCAGGCTGCCACTGACAGGGAACGGTTTACACACCAGCCTTTGCTCATGGCTGTGACTAAAACCAAAATCTTTCCCAAAATGTTGTTCAAGAAATTTGAAATATTTTAAAAATGTCCACATTGGAAAAGTATTTGTCTCTGTAACTTTCTTTCCCAGTCTCCATACAGCATGGAGCACTAAGACGTAGTTTAATATAAATGCCACAAACCACTAAAAAATAAACACAAAATAACACAAGTCTTGGAATGAAGACTTTCATTAGCATCTGAATATTTCCATTGTCAAGACTTGTGTGACTTAGGCTCCATGAAATATGTACTGCATAAGAGCTATACAGAGTCTGTTCATAATCTATAGCATTTATTTATACAATATAGCACCCAAAGCAATCTTTAATTATCACTCTATAGGATATCAAGTTATCTTTAATTATCACTGCAGAATGGTTGTGCAATCAAATACTGTTGGCAATCAACATTCATTATACAATAGTGTAACTGCATCTGTTCATATTAACAGATAAGCAGGAAAAATCAAAACAGCATCTGATTTATCCACTAAACTGTCTGAGCAAAATATTGTATCTAACTCTCTTAATATCTCTGCAACTTTGATCTGATTAAAGTCCAAAGAAACATAACCACAGATGCAAATATTCTAGTGCCTCAGAAATTAAATTCAGCTATATTTCAACAGACTGAATAGCTGGAGCCATACTCCAGCTGAAGTGATTATAGGCACAGCATAAACTTGTGATAGAGGGCTGTCTAAATCTCTGAGGCCGCAGGTGCAGGATTATAGTCCTGTATGAAACATACAGCATTATGTCTAAATACACCAGTACAAAATTAATTAGGCAGTTGATCACATAATAAATGTATGATGGATAATCTAATGGAAACTAGCAGCTCAGAGTCAATAACAAACTTGATTCTTTTATTAAATGCAGCTGATTTTTAATTCTGCTATTTACAGGATTTTCTGCCTAATAGAAGATATTGAAAAAAATCTATTCTGAAAATGAGAACTCAGTTACAGTATTTATCTCTGTTGGAAACTATACCGTGTAAGCAATGTAGAATGTGTAGATAGACCTATCTGAAAGTAATTCTCTAAGATACTTGGCTGAAAAGCACATCAAAGCACACTGAAATAATGAGACAGGCTCCAGCTGTTGGATTCCAACAGCTTTTTGATTTGTGCTCTAGTAGAAGCTCAAAGTTTTGATCCTGTGTTGATTATTTCCATGGTATTGAAGTTGATTTGTGCATTATTTAAAAACAGGCAGTAGACAGCAAACAAGGTGAATTTGCAAACTGCCTCTTACAGAATAGTTTGTTTCTGTCGTGTAGATTATTGCTTCCTATTCCCGTGCTCTGTCTATGCACAGTTGCCCTGGTAAAAAAGGGCCTATTCGGGGGGAAAATGTATTTTAAAGAATCAAATTAAGGTAATAGGAAAGGCCACTGGAAAATGGCATGAATGATAAAATTTGTGGATCTCACAATTTTCATGTGGTTTTGCTATTTTCTAGATAGGGAGGCAATTGTGGAAATGTGCTTTTAGAGCTGTTGCCAGGATGTCTTTCCTCCCTAGAGGCTGAATCATTGCCTAGGAAACCCCACCATTACAGAGAATAGGAACCTTTAAAAGCCTTATGTAAAAAATGTTAATTTAGAAACAATTATATTTATATTATTGTAATTATTACTTATATGGTACTATAAATACGTATGGCACTTTACAGACAGATCAAACTCCTGAAAAATGTATAGTACTAAGGGCCAGATTCTGGATTTCTAACTCCCATTGATTTCTTGTAAATTGCGGAGCAGTAAATCAGCAGACATCAGTAGCAGCTGTAAGTGCTTAGGCCTTATCCAGATAGGGACTATCTCAGTGGTTCTCAAACTATTGTACTGGTGACCCCTTTCACATAGCAAGCCTCTGAGTGCGACCCACCTTTATAAATAAAAAACACTTGTTTATATATTTAACACCATTATAAATGCTGGAGGCAAAGCGGGGTTTGGGGTGGAGACTGACAGCTCGCAACCCCTTGTGTAATAACCTCACGACCCCCGAGGGGTCCCATCCCCCAGTTTGAGAACCCCTGGACTATTTCTATTTCCTTTCTTCCTGGATTAGAGTTAGTTGAATATTACATGGCAAATACGTGAAGTTTATTGTCATTCATCAAATAGAGATATTTCAGTATTTAACCACTTCTGCAAGTGAATGTTTGTGTGAGAATAGAATTTTGATTTTTAAAAGTTCACCTCCTTGATCTATTGATTGTCTCCACCTGGTCATAATTAATGGCAATCAGACTAGTTAATCTTGGATATTCACTTTAAAAAAATCCATATATTTGGAGGCCTCTCTGAAGTTTACCAAAGCCTGAAAATTTGGGTTATGCAACCAGGCTTTTTCTTAATATTTAATATAATTCTTGATATTTTTTTTTGAGAGGCAGGGGCAGGCTGAATTTATCCCAAGAGTTACTTTATTCTCAGTGAACAGCTTTTCACATGGATTTTTTTTAACTTACTTCTCTAGTGCCCAAATGAGATCAAGACATGTGGGGTTGTATGAATATGAAATAACAATGCTGCAGGACATGGCACTGTTTAATAGGGACAACTCAAGTGCATGGGAGAGCACTCATTTGGTAGCAGAAGAGGATGGTCCTACTCCATGTACCCACGCATGACAGACAACTATGTATCAGTTTAAAAAATGAAGGCTGACTCAGATTTTCTTATGAATTATCACCAAAGGCTAAATTCAGGGTCAGTGCTAGTTTGGGGCCGATGTTCTGGTCAGTTCAAATATTTTACTAATCCTTTATCAGAAATAGGAGATTAGGACTATCACAGATATTTCAATAGCAACTACATGTGACTTTAAAATAATAGATAATCCTAACTGGAGAATGAGTAATGAAACTAGTTAATTCAGGAAATAGGGTTTATGGTGGGAGTGGGGCCCCCAGTTCTGATGGAAGGCCTAGCGGGAGAAACAGGAATGGAAACACCCCCAACAGCTTTCTTCTTGCCCTTGCCTTTTCCCTGAGAGGAAGAGGAAAAGGAGGAGGAGCCCAAGCCTTTGCCTTTAAAGTGTGTAGCTAGAAAAGGTGCCCTATTGAGCGGAGTACCCAGAGGCAGGGCAACAACAGTGGCCAGGGAATCCACTGCCCCCTTCTCTCCTTCCCCCTGAGGCCTCTAAGGGAGAAATCTTGCCAAAGGGGGATTGAGGACCTGCCATGGCGGTGACTCAAATAAAATGGGAGGGAGAGGTTGGTGGTGATAGTGGAACACCATGCACCCCTTCCCCTCCTGGTTAGGAAGGGGAACTAATCCAAAAAGGGATTAAAAGGAAACAAAAACATAAGCAAGGGGAAATCATTAGGAGTCTGCCCCTCTGGGCACACTTTAGTGAAGGGAGGAGGGGGAGGATCAAACTAAACAAACAATGCAGGGGGCAAGGAAGGAAGAATTTTGGGGAATACAGTTAGGGAAGGAGGGAATCTAAAACGGTGAAGGGGAAAAGGGAGTGGGGGTGCAGGAGGAAAAACATCCACCAAAGAGGGATGGGGACTCCCTGAGCAGAACTGACAAAACAAATAGCAGCCAGCTGGAAACTCCAGCCAGGAAAGAAGTGATCGGGATGGTGGTGTTCTGGGGATAAATGCAGATTTATACACTAAATGAGACGTGTCTGTAGCACCCTATGACAGAATGCTGTGAGTTGAGAGGTGAACCAGCACTGTGAATCACTTAAGGCACCAATCAGTTTCCCCAGAGATGGCTGATGGGAAGATGCAAGCTAATTAGCTGATGGGGCTGGGAGGGCTGATGTAGCAATAAGCCCATCAGCAGAGGGATATAAGAAAGACACAGGAAAGCAGTGAAGTGGGAAAGGACCAGACTTGGTTTTGCTGAGCTCAGGGTGCGCAGGGGTCCCAAGGAAGGGCGACTGCCATTCTTCTTTTTCCCTGTGGGAAAGGGCTAAAAGTAGAGAAGTAATGTAAACAATTTGTGGCATGAGACTACATTGGGGATGGGAATATAAATACAGTAGACCCTCAATTGCCAACACCAGAGTTATGAGCTGACCGTCAACCACAAAAACACTTCATTTGGACTGGAAGCATGCAATCAGGCAGCAGCAGAGACCAAACAACAACAACAAAAAACACTAATACAGTACAGTACTGTGTTCAATATAAACTAGTAGTAAAATAAAGGGAACGTTTAACCAAAAAAGATTGACAAGGCAAGGAAGTGGTTTCTGTGCTTGTTTCATTTAAATTAAGATAGTTAAAAGCAGCATTCTTCTTCTGCATAGTAAAGTTTCAGAGCTGTATTAAGTCAATGTTCAATTGTAAACTTTTGAAAGAACAACCATAAAGTTTTATTCAGAGTTACAAATAATCTCCATTCCCAAGGTGTTCATAACTCTGAGGCTCTACTACACATCACAGGAAGTTGCCATTTACTGGATGGAGTCCAAGGGGTGTCTGGGGCATCAGAGGATGGGGACAGAGCATGTCCCAATACAGTCTCCTGCTTCGTTTGTTGCAGAGGTTGGAAGACCAGTAGTGAATGAAAGAGAGGACTGCTGAAAGACACCATGGTCTTGTGGTTAAGGCAGTTGAATGGCACCCTGAACAAGTTGATTATATCCCTGACTCTGCTACAGAGTACATTTGTAATGCAAGGCGAGTCACTTAAAAACCATACTTTTTATTGAGGGTTACTCGTGTGTTCCTCAGTTTCTGGGTGCTTGCTTTGAGATGCTGGGGTGTGATTTCCAGATGTGGTGAGCACTCAGAGCTGCAACTGAAGTTTATGGGAGCTGCACTTTGAACATAAATGCTATATAAGCTAAGGAAACTGAAAAATCAGGTTCTAGTCATCTCAAATTGGGCTCCCAAAAGTAATGGGTACTTTTTACCTTAATCTCTCTGTGCTTCAGTTCCCCATTTGTAAATTGGGGATAATACCTCTTTGTCTCATATTTAATGTTTTTAAGCATTCAGATACTATAATGATGAAAGCTATAGAAAAGCCAGTGAGGAAACTAATATTACTGTCTTCAGAGCAGAGTATGAATAACATGCAGGAGATAAGGCACTGGCCCATATATTGGACTACCAAGATAAAGCCAAATATGGAATAACTGTTCATTAATTGAACACAGTGCATCATGTGCACTGAATGAAGATGGGGTCCTGTGCATGCACTCATGTAATTAGACTGTATCATAATGCATATCCACAAAGGGATTGAATTAAAGTTGCCCAGGCAACCTTAATTCTGGCATTTCCAAACTTCTGAATCCTTGACTTTGCAATCTTACTAGTGTTCTTTTAAAGTATGTTTTTGTATGTAATAAATTCCTATCTCTACCAGCACATTTCATGTTAAGTATCTCAATGCAGGATTTGAATATCCTATAAGGGGACCCATGTTTGAAAATGGGGCTTCTGTGTTTTTCACATTTTCCTTTTCCACTCTTTTGTCTAGGCAGCATTCCCCTCCTCTTTTGAAAACTCAGATGCGGTGAGAATGAGAGGCAGGGAGGGCATTTCATTTCAATGGTGGGCTATTTTCCAGTGGAACATACATTTTTGGTTCCTAAGAACTGAAATTGTGTTTGTTCATACAGAAGATCCAGGTTACTTTTCATGTATGCTGTTGTGTTGCTCTGGTCCCCTTATCCTGACTTCCAAGCTCTTCTGTCTCTGACATCAATCGTAGAGAGTCTGCATAAGGATCAAAGAGCAAAGCTGAAAGCAGAATTTATACTTGCTAACTGTGTAAATGGAACAATTGCACAGTGGCTAGGTTTACCATGTGTCACATTTAAAGATAACAATATTAAATAAAATATTGGATGAAATGGAAGCATGTCTGCAATTGTCAAACATTTTTCTGCAGGTTTTCTATCTTTTCTAGCAATTTTCTTCAGTTTTCTCCCACACAAAATATGACAATATTCTGTAATTTGTCAACCATTTGGGGCCAAATTTGCTTTCATTTTCTGGCTGTTGAGAGATTTAGTGTTTTGTATTTCTAGACCTTTCAACCCCACATAAACCTATTCACTTCCATCTTGGTTGTGGTTCCTTTTTAAAAGTATGCAAAATGAACACTAAAGAGGATCTCAAAGTGGGGGTGAATAACTCCTCTTACAAATGCAATGATATGGAGAGGGAGGGGGGAAATCTCTCATTTCACTATATTGTTCTCTGAGATGTTTTTTAGATTTCATGCTGCATTTGAAATCTACAGTTATTACCTGTACAATGTTTAGGGATAAGATTTCATGTGAATTTTCATTTCACAATAGTGTTCCTCTAATGAATCATCTATTCAGTCTTCAATAAGAGTCCATAAAGCTTTGTAACCAAAAGTGAAAAAAATACACTTTTCATTGTGTATGTGGGAAAAGTGGTTTCCTGACATTTTAAAAAATTTGACAAGGTGGTTAAAAGTACATTCTTGTGACAGCGTGCTCCACCAGAACAGGGTCCAGACTAGGAATTAGGAGATCTGGGTAGTGTTCCCAGCAGGACCAGCTCTAGGCACCAGCAAACCAAGCACGTGCTTGGGGCGGCGCAATTCCAGGGGCGGCATTTTTTTTATTTATTATTTTTTGCTTTGGCAGTTGCGCTTTTGGGGGGTGTTATTTTGGGAGGGGGGTGGAAAAAACCCCAGCTCTACTATTGACTTGCTGTGAGACCTTGCATAAGTCATGGAAAGGAGATCATATGAACTCCGGAGGTACTCTGCAGGAGATCAGAACCCTCACCATAGATATAAGAATGGTGCCACTGGAGTGATTCCAACCACTCCTGCTAGTCTATCTGTTACTCAATTAAACCTTGTGCCAGAACTTGCTGACAGGACTAATAGAAACCGCACAGACACTTTAGTTTTTACCTATTATTATGACATCATCAAGGTTATTGGAGCAGAGTTTTGCCCATACCCATGCCTATACTGTAACTGTCAGACGTCCAGGAATCTGAAATCTCAAGACACTGCTATAGTGTCCCCTCCACAAGCTTCTTAAAGGATTTTCTTTTAAATTGATTGGGTATGCTTGTTGGCTATGCTAATTCTGATTTAAAATATGACCTTTTGAAGATGCTATATAAAATAAAATTTTAATGAGTGGTAATAAATGGTGAAACGTCCATAGCAGGAAATACAATACTAGCCTCGAGCCCTTGCTATATGCCATCCCCTTCAGTACCATATTATGGAGCTTCTCTTTCATTATTTTCAAGCATAGTGAAGATGATGATAATGCAACACTTTGAAGAACTGAAAACAGTTTTAATACTGCACTTAAATGCTATCTTCTTAGCTGAATAATTATGTGGACTATGCTCAGTTGCTTTCATGATGCTGCTTCTGAGAAGTGCTGTTCTGTTAAATACAAAAGGACAGGGTGCCATTTTAAGTTTGTTTGTTCCATTTTCCTTTGGTTACATTGATTATTTGAATAAGAATTTCTTGTAAACAGTATCAGAGTGTAAGGTTATTGTTCTATAAGAGAGAATTTTGCTGCAATTTTGCAGTGCAGAGAGCAAAAGTCTAATGTTGGTGACCCCTCGAGGATAAAAAGAGATTTCACGAGAGTCATACAGAGAACAAGAGGGGAAGTAAGGAGTGAGGAGGGGAAAGGAATATTAACTTGCATTATTAAACTGGTAAATGATATTAGAATATCAGCCTCCTCACTATCAGCAATGACTGGAATGAATCCAGGAATTCTGAATGGGTCTGTAAATGTATCCCCAACCATAGCTTTTGGCATAGTCTTGTATTCTCAGTCCCTAGGGTGCTGAGTTTCATTTCCCCATTTGCTAAATGAGAACAATTTATCTTAAATCAACGATAATCAGAGTAAACACTATTATTAATTTATTTGTTTCCAGTATAGAAAACAGTAGGATGAAGCTTTCTTCTTTTTATCAGTGCTTTTTCTACCCTCTTTTGCCCTGAGGATCCTATTAGTAGAGAGCCGAGCAACTCTATTTCATCAGAAATAAATTATTCCTCACTTTTTTAATGTAAGTACTGAAGGGCTATAAAGATTAGAAATATGTTTGAACCCACTATCACTTGATGTTATTTTCATTGATGTACCAAGCATCTTTGAGGGAAGTGAGACAACATGTCCTTTTGAAAGCAAAGAGCAAAGTTACTTTAAAAGAACTCCAGCAAGGATTTTGGTGCTGTACAAAATAATTCAAAATCTATTCAGAAATATTTAATATACTGTCTATGTGATGAAGACCCATCAAAATTTCTGGTGTATGTAAGAGACAGAATATTTGCAGGACAAGGAGGTGGCAGAACTAGTCACCTTCATTTTAAAAATGATTAGAAAGCTGCAATTCCCAAGAAACAGTAGGCTAATTCTCACTTTCTTCACAAAGGGGCTAGGGATGAAAAAACACCTTTAATTAATAAGCAGTGTTGGCACTACTTTGGTTACAAGCTGCTATAAATGAAACTCTAATTGCTACAGAACAGAGTATTGTATACAAATGCATTTTACTCTTAAGTGCTATTCTTCATTGTAGCTATTCCACCTTCATGTATATAATGGAAGTAGAAGTAGCATTGCTGTTTTTTTTTCTTCAAATATTTCCTGTCATCTGTCTATCTAAGGTGGCTAAAAAGCCCTCACGATAAGTTAAATAGATAAAATGTGGTGGTATTGTAGGAGCATCTCAATGCAAATTAGTTTAAGCCTTGTAAGGAGCTTTTACTAAACAACTTATGCATGTAATTGTATAATTAAAACAATAACAAAGAGAAAAGGGGAAATATTAAACAGCATCTTATGGAGGGAATATATAGAGCTGGAATTACAATATTAGAACATTGGATTTGACATTTATATGTATTCTGTTTTATTGCATTTTTTTTAAATAATATAATTTTATTTTGTATTACTTTATAAGGTGACTTTAACAACATTTACCTAGCTCATAGGTATGCTCTGAGGTTTAATTAGTTGAATCTTGTAATGCACTTTGAATCAGATTATAATAATTGGTTTTAAACTCTTTTGGGGGGGCAGGAACTGTATCTTCCAATATGTGTGAGGGAAGCATCTTACACATTGTGGGTGCTATTGGGATATTAATTTGTGTATGTAAAATAATAATAATAGTCCTGATCTCATTGTCTTTAAAACCCTAACACTCTCACTTCAGTTGTCAGGAACTGGGAGATACCAGAATTGCAAGGTGGTATAACTATTAAAATCAGAGGCTAAAGTCATACAGATAAGTGTTTTATTAGTAAAAGGCTGAGGAAAATAGAGTACTGGATGCTCTCCTATAGAGGCCTGTCCAAATCCATCACAATATATTTAATTATGGGAAAGTATGTGATAAATGTTAGATCACTTTATAGCTATCTTCAATAACTTGTTGCTGCATCTTCATAAGAATACAGCTCAGAATTCTTAACTTTAGACTGTTTGCAACTATACAATGCCTAACAAAATCACTGACACCAAGCATAAGCAGTTCTCACTTTCCCTTTTCTTTAGAATTGCCGAGTGAATGAATAATCACAGATCTCAAAAGGGCAGAAAGAAAGGCAGGTAAGTACTAAGATATTTATTTTTGACATGTGGAATGTGTAATATGTTGTGCAGGAGAACTCTTACACTATTTGGTTAATCTCGGTAGCTAATTCATATGGTATGATAAATGGAGTCTTTCAGCCAAGAAAAAAGAAAATGCTTTATTTTTGCAGCATAATATCTTGTGCACACGTAAGCATAAGTGTGTTTCTGTTTTTGTTTATTTTATGGTTTGTTTTATGTGCATGGTGATAGCACATATTGAATTTAATATTAGAATGCAGCCCTTATAAAACCTTATAGAAAAGAGGCACTTAGACATGGCTAGTGAGAACAAATCCTTGCCACTGCAATTTACAACAGAAATGTGTGTTACGGATTTTAAAATCCACTGGCTGCAGCTTTATTAAAACACTAAGTTCAAGGGACCCTACATCTTTAGTTCCTTCCGTGGAGATGTGTGCCTCCATGAAGGCCTTCCTCATGATAGAAGCCCAGAGGTGCAGCAGCCCCTGCATGAAAACTTCCACTAGTGGGGTCCCAGATGCTAAATTGAATCCTGTACCCATTTCTCCTTCCCTCGTGTATTTAGCCCCAGTTGCTGTCAGATAAATGCACACGTTTTTTAGAAAATAAGTAAGATGACACATATTCCATTGCAAAAACTCATGCCTAGTGGGTTGTAACCATATCCAGATATTAATAACTCATGGTTTACCAGATATCTGATGCCCTTTCTTTGGGCCCAAGAGATGCAGGATATGAAAAAGAAGGGTGATAACTGGCCAACCTCCTGTTCCCACTGGGGTCATCTTGTAGAGCACAGCATGCAGGATCACTGTGTATTTTATTTCATGCTTAGGCTTTCCTTTTGAAGATTACATTTGCCCTGCTGACTTTGATTACCATTACTAGAATTTCACATGGACAGCATGGTCTGTCAGACGCTACCCTCTCCATGCAAACAGAAGACCAATTTAAAAAATAAAAACACAATAATTAAAGGTATATGGCCCTGAATGTCCTGGGCCTTTCTAAGACTGATTCAAAACTTGGTGATATCAGTGGAAATCTTTCAATTGAAATAAGCTTTGGATCAGGCCCAAATGTTACTTCCCATGATAACCTCTTGACTCGTGTCTTTAGTGGTTCAGCTCTCCTATAAGAATGACAGTAGGTGTGGGTTTTGTTCAGTAAAGTATTCATCTGTAACAATACCCCTTTAGTACATGGAGCCTGTTTAAAAGGTGAATTTCCTGTGAAGGAAGAGTATTGAACTAATGTTGCATATTTGGCTCCTTGCAGTTTCAGAAATGAGAAAAAGCATGGTGTTGTTCAGGTGGTTTGAGGTATGCATGAATCCCCATATTCAGATTTCAGCTGGAGAAATCAGAGTTCAGGTTTTAGATTAAAATTTAAAAAAGCCCTACACTTTTGGAATCCAAGTGTCTGATATTTATGTTTACATCCCTCTTGAATATCAAGAAAGACAGGATATTCAGTGCTATTATTATTGATATTTGATAAATTATGCTGCATTTGTACCTCAGAAGTGCTCTTTGTTAAAGAAATACTAGAGCAGAAAGGAGAGGAGCATATTTAAAAAAAAATGATGATGATTATAAACCAAAAAGACAGTGTTTATATCATGGTGCCCAGGAGGCAAAAGTTTGCAATCCCGAAAACACACTTAACCTTTTATATTATCCAAGGTCGTCACAGCAAAGATCAGCAAACAAATTTCAGAGATGTCTTTAAGATTATTAGAGCTGTTGGAAAACTAAGCACTGACATTATCTATGTAAGTTTGGAATACATGGTTAAACATGAGCATAGACAGGTTCATGACAGGTGGTTATTTTTTAAGGCAGATAAAAAGAGAAGAAGAAAGATTCCATTGAATCAGGAATTGAAGGGGAAACCCTGAGATATAAAATAAACTGGATTACTACAAAATATTAACAAGATCATATCCTAACTGTCTCTTAAAAAGGAATCAGGTTCTAAAAGACAAACAGGTTTTGAAGCAGTTTTGCATATAAATGATTGATGGCAAAAGGGTTAACGTTGCATCTTACTGAAAATTAAAGAAACAAATAATAAAAAAACCACCCACTTCTCATTTTCAGAGAAAAAGGAAATCTATGTGCCAAGCATGCAGTTCACCAGAGGCCCATCTTGCTTTCTTTGCAATCAGTCCCCAAATTCCCATTAGCTTGAAGGGGAAGCAGGCTAGGATATGGTGTAATAATCATTAACTGATAGGATTTATAAAGACTGTTATGAAAACAATCACCAGATTTACAAAAACTGTTATGAAAACCATCAAGGTCTTTTAAAATGAAGACAGAAGAGAAATTCAAATACAAATACTATCTCCATGGTTATTCCCATCCAGCAATCATTTGGCATTGCAATGCAAAACAATCAAGCACCAATAAAACACTAGTGATGTTGTTTTTTAAATAGAGAGGGAAAAAATGAAAGGGAAAAAAAAATCTCTCTCAAGTTCAAGAACATCCTCTGCCTACACTAAACAAAATGATACAGATAATTCCAACATCACAAATACTATTTGTGATTAATTTAAATGGTAGCTGTTTCATCATGCTATATTATGCATCACATTTTTTATTACTGTATCTAAAACATCCCTTTTAAAGAGTTACAGCTGATTTTGCTAATAACAAAGAACATATCTTGAAAAGAGATTATTATTATTATTAATAATAATAATAATAATAAAAATCTTCACTGCAATTCTAAATCAAAATAATAGTTACCATTAAAAAATTAAGAGAACATTGTCTGGAAATGACATATTGTACAGGAATGTCTTTCCCACTCAATTTCCAAGAAGATGATTTCCATTAGTTACAGCAGAGTTACAGAACATTAAATATCCAGCAGATAAGATACTCCCTTCTGATGCTGAAAGACTTACATAAGAAGAAAGTTAGAGCTTTGGAATGAGGAACTGATTTACAATTTTATGGGGGAGATCCAGGTGCAGCGCATAGGTCTGCATGAGGTGCAGTAATTTGGATCTCTGTGAACTTAGGTCAGATATGTCACTCTTGCTTAGCTCAAGTCAGGCAGCTGTTGGAAGGTGAATGAAAATGCAGATGGAAGAAAAATCAATATGTACCAAATACAATGGGGGGGGAAAATTACATTGGTAAGGAGAGAATGAATATATATGAAAATTTTTAAGTCTGGCCCTGCAACTCTTACCCAAGTAATTACTCCTGTGAAAATCAATAGAACTGCCTGTGTGGTTAAGGACTGCTCATGTGAGTAAGGAGAGTATCAGAACACCAGTATGAAATGTGCTACTTGCATCCAGTAAATGCCACTAGAGTTGCATAACAAGAAGCGTATTTTGTATCCAATATGGACACTAGCCCTCTGACAGCGTCTCAGGTTTTTATGTGCCTGTACTGCAAGTAGAGTGAAAAGCCTGTTCAAAAGCAAAGTTGTAATTGACCATGTATTGGAAGTCACAATTAGATGCTATAATATACAGCTTATAAATTATAATTTTAGCTTCATAGGAACCATATAATAATCAAACAATGATAGGCAGCCATAGCTGTTTATTGTCAAAGTGCTACATTTTGACATTATAATTTTAGAACTTTTAGATAATGTTTCTGATGCACTGAAATTTAGGTGTATTGGTGCTGACCTCAAAAACTGAATACTGAATGTCCAGTAGGATTAAAAGCTTCAGATAAGTAAAGATCAATAAGACAGAAGTACCAAGAAAATCTAAAAACATAAAGGGTTTTCAAGATGCTAAAATTCTAACTATAAATAAATAGCAACTTTCTTTCTTAAAACCATGAATAAAATCTGCCATCGGGAGAAAATATTTAGTGTGAAATAACAAAAAGTCATCTGTTATATTCTTATTTGCAGTTCTTGGCTGTACACTCATATTAGGTAACTGAATAGGTTTATCAGAATTTCATTCAGAAATCAGTTGCACAGGATTCTGATAAAGAATTCAATGAGAAATATAATTCTTCATGGGAAGAGGAAAAAAGCATGTGAAATAAAATAACTCATGTGACATACAGCTTTTCCTTCAGCTTTTGCATGAAATGGTCCATTGTTTAACCCAAAATGGTCCTATCAACTTGTCAAGGAAGTATGAGAAATGCCTCATGAGAATCACCTCATTGGCAAAGATGGTGGAGACAGTAAATGGAGCAATTGCTCTTCAATACATACTGTACTCCACACACTCCCCTCTGCAGGATTCTACCGGCACAGCCTTAGATCCCATGCACACATGTAGCCCCCTGCTCCTTTTGCTGACCCTGATCCCCTCCATCCCACATACACAACTCTAGCTTCAATGACCTGTTCCACAGCCAGCTCCCTAACCCAGCTGTGCCATGTAATAACGGTAAAAAAATTGCTTTCTTTTAGCATTGATTGAGGAAATTTATAAGAATAAGTATTACCCCTAAAGCTACGCTGTCTGTCTTTCACTCTGCTTCTCTGCAGAGTTTCTGCCAAGAAACCTCTCTAGTCCCTGGTCTTTGACTTCCTGGTACAGACTGAAAGAAACCTGGTCCCACTTCCCCTATAGTTTCTGCCCCACCCATACCTGCTCCTGCTCCTGCTCCTCAGCTATTAACTACCCTCGCACTGTCTTTGCCTCTTCCTGTGTCCTTAGAAGCTGGTGGCACTCAACAGGGTAGCCCATACCATTTCTTACTCCCATACAAGATTAGAGGAAGCTGATAGAGGGAAACTAACATTGTAAGGGTCTCTGCAGGCTAGCAAGGAGACCGAAGCATTAGTAGCAGCATTTCTCAGCCAGATCCTACTGCCTCTGGCAGCCTCTTCAGTTCCATTACTGGTCCTGCAGTGACCATAGCCATACAGTTTGCCAGGCCCTTGGACTGGCTCTGAACATAACTCTTGTTGTTTATTAATTGAAATGTTTCTTTGACACTGTGTGTTTGTTGGAATACTTCAGACTCCTCACCCTCATATCTTATGTAATCATATGGACTAAATCAACGAAAGCATGGCATTTCTTATGTTAAGAACTCCCTGCATTTTGTTGCCAGTGTTTTAAATGAAGTAAATAGCATATGCAGTTTTAGTATGTTTCTAGGCAATTCTTGGATCATAATCATAGAAACGTAGGCCTGGACGGGACCTTGAGAAGTCATCAAATCCAGCCCCCTGAGCTGTGGCAGGACCAAGTATACCTAGACCATCCCTGACATGTGTTTGTCCAACTTGTTTTTAAAAACTTCCAATTATGGGAACTCCACAGCCTCTCTTGGAAGTCTATTCCAGAGCTAAACTACCCATATTGTTAAAAAGTTTTCCCTAATATCTAGCCTCAATCTTTCTTGCTGCAAATTAAGGCCATTACTTCTTGTCCTTCCTTCAGTGGACATGGAAAACAATCAATCATCGTCCTCTTTATAACAACCCATAACATATTAGAAGACTGTTATCAGGTCCCCTCTCAGTCTTCTTTTCTCAAGACTAAACATGATCAGGTTTTTTTTAACATTTCCTCATAGGTCAGGTTTTCTAAACCTTTTATCATGTTTTTGCTCTCCTCTGGACTCCAATTTGTCTACATCTTTCCTAAATTGTGGTACCCACAATTGGACACAGTACTCCAGCTGGGTCCTCACCAGTGACAAGTAGAGTGGGACAATTGCCTCCTGTGCCTTAAATACAACACTCCTGTTAATACACCCCAGAATCATATTAGCTTTTTTTGCAGCTGCATCACATTGACAACTCACAGTTTGCAGTCCACTATAAGCCCAAGTCCTTTTCAGCAGTACTATCACCTAGACAGATACTCCCGATTTCGTAGTTGTACATTTGATTTTTCCTTCTTAAGAGAAGTACTTTGCACTTGTCTTTAAAATGCTTTGCAATGTCAGTTTGTGAACTGGACTTGCATCTTGAAGTGCTATCCAGTACAGCTTATTCAAGAGACTTATTAGTGGAAGTGGATATTTGCTGGCAAGATATACAATCAAGTTAAGACTCAGGGTACACTACAGCCTATGTCAGCAAAACTTATGTTGATCGACAATGAGACTATTCCACCCCCCTGAGCGACATAAGTTACACCGACATAAGCATTTGTGTGCAATGTTGGTAGGAAAGTTTCACAGCGGTGTGTGGTTTTTTTAATGCTGACGGGAGAGGTTCACCAGATGTGGTGCAGCTGTCATACAGACATACTCTCAGAGTTTGTTGGGCATAAAGGAGATTTGCCTGAAGATAAAATCCTACACACTGTTTTCTTCCAAGGCAATATACCATAAGTGGAGGAACCCAGAAACCCAGAGCTTCCTCTTCCTATATTTTAATAAATGAATCTTTTGCATCCTGGTTGCTCATATTTTGTGATCCTTTCATAATCTTAACAGTACTACTGATTTCCTTTAGTCAGACCAGCTGCTATAGTAATTTCACAGAACCCCAAGTTCTATTTAATATTTATCCTGCCAACCTACAGAGAAGAAGACTTTTGTACTCTTTGCCTCTCATTCCTCCCTTCTAAATTTAATTAACCCTAATATGGATTCATTCATACAGCCACAGTGCAGTACCACCCTCAGACAGTCTGATTTAAACACTCTTTTGGTTGTGAATGTTTTTTCTAACATGGCAGCAGTTCTTTCCTCTCTGCACAGCGTGTTACTGTTCCTTGGTATCTATAAAGACATTGTAACCATAGATACCATGCACAATTCAAACATGAATCTTCCAGGCAATACAATTTCACCTGTAAATATTTTGATGAGGAGAATGATAATGCTTCAGATCAAGGTCTCAACAGAGAAAATGCATATATATATTAACTGAAAACACTGATTAGGGGAATTAAAGCAGCATTCTCGGCAATGCTGCTTCTTAGGGATAGAGGATAGAGTTGAATGTAAGCCTCAGAACTTCCACATGGCAGTGCAACGTGCTACTGCTGGGCCAGTATTGCTGTTTTTATTTTTGCATTAGTAATGACTAAGAGCCTGATACAAAGCCCATCACAAACAGTGAGTGTCTTTCCATTGACTTCCAGGGGTTTTGGATCAGGCTGTCTTGGCTTTACTGCTAGCTTTAAAGTGGTGCTGCAAGGAATTTGTAAAGTGCTCTGTTCCAAATGTAGGGAGCGTTGGCTCATCTCTTCATCCCCAAGGTTAATATATTGCAGTAGATTGTAGAGCTAGTTAAAAACATGAAATATTTGGGGCAAAAATGAATGTATAGAGTTTATCAATGGAAGAAATATTTTTGGTGAAAATTTTCTCAGTGAGTTTTGCAAATTGACTTTTCATAAAGCTTAGTGCATGGATTTTCCAATGAAGACTTTAAAACCGAAGTTCCCTCTGCTCTATGTGCACATTAAAAAGGCCATCATGCATTTTTAAGAGTAACTAAACTAGGAGATGAGAAATGCATAATAGAGCACTCTATCCTTCAGGACCTATACCACACAACAGATGGAAAACAAACAGGGTACAGTGTTACGAATATCTCCACTGACTCTACCAGAGCTACAATATGTCATTGTAGCAGCTCTATTAACCCTGCTGCTCCTGTTGGGGCTGCCTTGTTGTTTGCCCAGTTTCTGGCTGTTGTCAGTGAATGGACTAGATCAGAGGATTTCAAATGTCCTGTTTATTGACATTTCACTTTGTCCTTGGATCATGCAAGATGATGATGCGGATATTACTATGTACATTGTTGCAAATAGGTATATCTAGGTTCGTGACTGCTGCCATTCCTGTAAATTATGTTGTTGCATTTAGAACCCTTATAGGTCAAACTTTAGGAGCATAGCTGGTGGTAAAGATGGTAATCTTCCCCCCACTTTTTACCTGGTTGATATTTCCCCTGTTCTCTCTTTGTTCTGTATTATGATTTTGATATATTAACCTCTTCCCATTTCCTTACCATGTATTGCAGCCGGGGCAGCTCTAGGTATTTTGCCGCTCCAAGCACGGCAGGCAGGCTGCCTTTGGCAGCTTGCCTGCGGGAGGTCCCCGGTCCCGCAGATTCGTTGGCATGCCTGCGAGAGGTCTGCCGAAGTCGTGAGACCAGCAGACCCTCCGCAAGCATGCCGCCGAAGGCAACCTGCCTGCCGCCCTCGCGGCAACCGGCAGAGCCCCCCGCCCCGTGGCTTGCCGCCCCAGGCACACGCTTGGCGTGCTGGTGCCTGGAGCCGCCCCTGATTGCAGCATACAGCCTCTTTCTCCACCCCCCCACCCCCCTGGTGACACCAGAAAAAGATATTTTGCAAAAATAAAAAGGTTAATTTTAAAAAGTACTAAATGTGATTATTTTCACATTTAGATTTTGTTTATTTCCTAAGTCATAAAAAAAAAGAGAAAAATCTATCACTCTTTTTCTTGGTGGAAGCACTAGTGCAGGGGAAGGAAAGAAATGTGGTGACTGTAAGAGCGGCCTGCCCATTTAAGGATCAGGAGACCTGGGCTGGCCAACCCTCTAATAAGCCTTGTCCTGCCGCACTTGTTCTGGGTATGGGAGTTAAAAAGGGAGCAAGCCCAGCAGTTTGAGGCTGGCACTAGAGGAGCAAAGTTGAGCTGGGTTGTGATTAGATTGCTGAGTTTACTGTTGTGGTGGGCCCTAGCAACAAGAGGCCAGGCTCTGTGAAAGTCCTGGGCCAGTGTTTCACGATGAACTGGGAGCTGACAAGAAGCTGAAGGGAGATGAGAAGCTCCAACCTAGAGAGGAGCAAAAGATGCTTTGTTAGTGTTTTGTGTGGTAGTTCTGAGTTCTGTTGAGGTGTCCTGGGGAGAATCCCTGTGACCTATTATTCTGTAAAGAAGAGTGCAATGCTGATGAGTTCTGTTGTGATTTATAAGGACTTTGCTGGCCTGGGGAGAGCGGGGTGAAGGGACTTTGAAGAGGCCAGCTGGGAAAAGCCCTCTTGGGGCCTGACCAGTTACCGGTGGACTTGGATAACCCAGAAGAGGATTGAACTTTTAAGTGACCAGGCTGGAGAACTAGGTCACAGAAGATCCAGACAGAGGTGATCAACAGGAGGATTCTACCAAGAGGAAGGCCCAGCAACCCCACACCCAGGCACAAGGGGGTCCCAGACAGTGAGTTGTTTCTGTGCATGTGATGCTCACTCTGAGGCAGGACCCTCAATAACAGTGACTATCTGAGTTATATATGCAGTTGCACAGAGTTTGAGCTTAACATACACATCTGTCTTTTGACATCCAGAGGCAGATAAGAACCCCATGTTTCTTACATCACCTTAGGCATTGAAAACCTAGGGTCAGACCCAGCAACCATTTTAAATTTGATTTATTAGAAATGTGGAGGTCTCCTATGCCCCCAGGATGTTTGAAGATGCAACTTGAGTCATTTCTTGATTTTTTTTTTATGACAGTTCAGTATATTAACACTAGAAAGGAAGCAGAGCTGTAGGGCTCCCTCAAAGTAAGAAGCCTATTTCAAAGGCAGGAATAGAAACAACCTAACACTGGCTTTGTGCCTCTACAACCGCCTTTCCACTCCAGGCTCTTCCTGTTGTGAGTGTGAGTGCTGCTGATCACGCAAGTACAATTCACATCAGCAATCCTTGCCACAGCAAGCTGAATAACCTTCTTACCTTCAGTCCTATTGTGATGCAGAGATTTCATTTTCTCTAAGCAGAAAGCAGCTTTCACTATGGGGAAAATAAGCCCTGCTTTTCATTTTTGAGAAAGTGCAAGACAGTGCATCAGGAAACAGGTTGAATGCAGTAGCAGTTCTGTTCCTCTTCCTAAAATTTGGCAAAGGTAAATGTTATGCATTTGTTTGATTTGTGTGGGTATACATACCCCCACATCTTTAATCGCACAATTATTATAAAAATGACTGTCTAGCTGAGTTTCCTGTCAGAAATGATTGAGTTAAATTTAAGAAATGAATGAGTTAATAGAATTATTTCTTGTAAACTAATAACATTTTAGCTTATCAAAAATATGTACTATCTTACCTAGAACATATACTTATTTATAATATGAACTGCATGGGGTTAACTGACATCAGGCAACATCAAGTCATAGCTTAAATGTGAGACCTTATTGCAAATCCTAGTAAACATTCGTTTTCAAAATTCAAAAAACAGCCACCAGAGTCTTCAGCAATGAGTGCTAGAATCCTAGGAATAATGACGTAAGATGGTACATTTCCTCCAGCCCATGATCAGAGACCATGCTACCATCCTAACAGATAGCTTTTACCCTGAAGGTAGCCAGTCTGGTGCTCTGTCTGACATGGAGCAGTATGAATTGCATATGGAGTGCCCATTGGTGAATACATCCTAAGAGTTTGAACCTAGGTTCTGTTGGCCTTAGTGTCCCCATGCAATGAAGTTGCTGTGGAGGTGCATGATGAGATACAGTCTTTCATGGTGCCAGGCTGTTTGTTTTTCCCACCAAAGCATAGGGTAAAGATCATTATTCTAGACTTGATAGTGTGGTGGGAAATCCTGCAGTATGTTTCTGAGAGAAAAGTTCCTTCATTACAAACCTAGAAATGTGACAACAATGAACCTAGAATTAGTTGGTATCTAATTTGGCTTAATGCCTTCTCTGTTCAGTGCATAGTATCAGGTGAAAAACAGGTTTGTTTCTGCCCTATAGGTTCAGGGTGTGCAAACTACAGACTTCTGCATTCATGGGGGCAGTTGTCCTGGAAAAGGGACTCCTCTCAGGTAGATGGGAAGCACAGGAGAGGTGCCACCATCTGCCAGGGAGGAATAGCTTTACATTTCAGCTCAGCCAAGGGAGGCTTCCTGTGTGATACACTGAATCAGTACATACCAGGTGCCCTCGTCCTTCCCACTTTGTGGCTTATGCCAGCCATCTTCAAGTCCCTTGGTGGAGGGGGACTTTCATGTGGTTTCAATAGTGGCTTCTCTTACTGAAGCCAAACTCCACATAGATTTTCTGCCATCAGAAGCTAGCAGCCTAGCTTTCTCAGTAAAGGAATCACTAGATGCCATGCAGCACAAGAGGGAACCCTATGTGATTAGATTGATATTCATAGTCTACATATCTAATGACAAAATGAGAGAGAAATGTAAGGGATTAGTCAGTACCTCAAAATGAAATTGCTTTACTGTCTCTAATGTAGAGGAAGTATTTGTTCAGCTCTGACTGTCTAAGGAGATGGGCCCCACACTGGGGAAGCAGGACACTTCTAAGCTCAAACCTGGGGAAGGTGGCCAGAGGAGAGTTCTCCCCTTTAAGGGAGTCTAAAGACTGAATACAAGAAACTGTCCTAGCAGCAGAACAAACACCTCACTATATTACTAACGAGTTGATCCTATTATGTAAAAAGTTTTGTTTAGAAAACAATTAAATTGTTATTTTTAAAAAGGAAATTAAGCTTTAAAATAACTTAGAGACAGAGATTTCTAATATAACTTGAGTTCTAGTCATAATCTGCCTTGTGAGACTTGGCCTCCTGCTGGGAAATATAAAGCTATATGAATAATATAGTAGCTACCGCTGAGAGCATCATTCACTGAATGGAGCAGTTGAAAGAGTGTCAGGGGACTCTAAGTTCTGCTCACAGTTGCATCATTCTAAATCAAGAGTAATAGCTGATTCAGTGAAAATGATATGGAAGGATTTTGAAGAGTATTTACAAATACATCACTCAAATTCTGCTTTATTACTCTGTATTTACATGTATATTACTGAGAACAGAACTTGACCCATGCATTTCTATATGCAGCTGGGCAGGAAATGGTTTTCCTGACCTGTGAACATTTTGAGATTTTGAAAAATTTTCATATCTCAAATCAGGATGAAAAATCAAAATATCAAAAAAATTTGTGAACCAAAAAATGGAAAAAAGTTGGTTCTGTTCAAAACATTTTGTTTCAATAATTTCATAGCATTAGTTTTTACATTGAGCAATTTATTTTTACTATAATTAACTTTAATTTCTAAACAAACAGTTATTTTGTACTGGACACCCAGTGTTTTTTTTGTGCACTTTTGGTTATAGGGTAGATATAGCATAGCTATTCATTTAACTTGTAATTACAAAACATTTACTATCGAGTATCCTTGCTACTACCTGGTACATTGGGCCCATTCAGGATCCCAAACACAGGAGTTAGAGGACCCCTCTGCATGGATCACCCATGTCCCATGCAAAGGGTCAACCATCACTGAAGTACTGCTCTCCTGGTGCAAATCCTGTGAAGCCTCCTGCATGGGATCAGGAATCTCTTGATGGCCAGGGAGCACATCAGATTTGTTCCACGGGGGATACATATTAACCACATCTATTCCACAGGGGAAAATTGATGTGGTCTTAGGCTGTCAGAGACCCAAAGGAGTGGTCTGGTGCTACAGAGCTTCTTCATGGATTCCACAGACAGAATCTTGTTCTGGACAGGTTTAGGGGAAAGCAAATGTGAGATCATTGTGTGGGGCAGAAAGAGGAATTTTAAGATGTTGAGCGCCAAATACTTTTATCACAAAAACTACTACAAATTTATAGTATGGAAAAGCAAGAAATGGTAGGCCAAATCTTAATTGTTTCTCTGAGTGCTGATTCAAGGATATGACCCCCACTGTTTAGTCACTTGGAGTTCTTGCCATGCCTTAAGGGGCACTGTAATTAAAGACAAGGTAAATAATCACCGTTAGTCACTATGACTGTTTTATTATTAAAGGTAAAGGGGGGGGAACAAAATAGAAGACATTCAATAACCAACAGTTACTTTAAATACAATCTCTTCCATATGCCTCTCAGTGAAGAGCTTTCAGTAGAGATTACACCTTAGCAAAGGGTCCACCTCCGAAGTATATTATGCCCCAAATTGGGAGTCTTTTGTATCATATATAGCTAAAACAGTTTATAAATGGGCATATTAATTTAATTTAAGGGTGACTGAATCCTTTGTGGTTTGTCATGGATAACATAAATAGTTTAAATGAGCAGAGGTAAGTAATTTTGACTAAGTCCTGTGAAACGGAAGAAAGGATTTAAGTCAGTTACCTAAAAGAAGCCATTCAAGGAGTGGTATTAAAACAGACAGATTAATAATTAAGAATCTTAAACTCAAATCCCAATATTACTCTATATTTACCAAGGTAAATTTAAGTCTCCTTTCTAAGAATATAGTCTAAACAATCTGCTGTTTAACATGAGAAGCTGTTAGTATCTTAAATTTCAATTGCTTCTCAATTTCCCATTATATTTATTACAACAAGATCTTAAATCTAATCCTTTGGCAGTATTTTTGCAAACTCCATCACACCAATGATGTCTCAGTGATGTCATCATATTGCAGAAGCAGTGCTAGACTAGAAGGCTGGTTTGTCTTGATGCTGTGTGGTGGCTTCTGTAATCTTGGCTTGCTTGTAGAGGTATTAGCTTGAAGGTATGATGAGATGAGGTGAACAAGCTGGAGTAAGAGAGTATAAAAATGTAAACATAAGAGCGTATAAGGGTTTAGAAAAAATGTAATAGTGTTGCAAGAACAAGGATAAGAGTGCATGTGTCAGGTCAGAGGAATTTCCGTAATCTGAAGATGGAAGTCATACCTTTTCCAGGGACTTGGCTGTATTCAAATTTCAGTCCCTGTCACCTATCTTTGGCTCAACACCTTAATGAGATGATCTTGGTAACATATTAGATCATGAATACGTTATCCACTAATGCCATATGCAGTAGAGTTGTAGTTCTTCAACTTTATGATTAGTTTGCTTTAGTTTTTGTGGCTGAAAATTATCAGGATATCTTTAAACACAGAGTTTTAACTCTCTTTTATTCAGTTAATTTATTAAGATAGCCCTTTATTTCCATCAGAGTTCAATAGGATTTGAAAATATCTTTCAAATGAGTCCAACCACTTCTGTTTCTTATATAAAAGTCTTGCAGCTCTCAGAATATATTTTTTTTAATTAAATGATTGTTTAAAGAAAATCTTTACAATTAAATGGCCATCAAGGGAAGGTATTGTCTTTTCTTAAAGATCCTTGGAGATAATATTCTTGTCTTTTTGAGTTTGGTAAGGAGTTGCTTAAGTATTGGCAGATATTCCCCAATTAAGGATGATATTTTATGCTCAAATGTTTTCTTATACCAAAAACCAGTTATAGTATCAAACGACCTTGCTTTGTTTGTACACCAAACAACTTATTATTCACATAATAATGGTATCAGGCAGTTGTTATATGAAGGGCTTGCATTTAGATACAAACAGTTTCAAATAAACATCTCAACGGAAATTTATACCATCTAAATCATTTGAGGGACAACAAACATTTTCATCATTGAAAGGAAACGTGAGTTACAAGCAACTGATATCTTCTGTAAACCATTTATCAGGCATAAATGTTCTCAAAATTTAAAGGAAGACTTTAGCATACAATAATGGTATTTGTGTATATATACATCAGTTTCAAGAATGATTTTTCAAGAATTCTTTGAGTTTAAAACTAAAGAATTTCTCCTTGCAAATAATTGGGGTGAGGAAGCCCATTTTATGACTTAGGGCTTGTCTACACTTAAAAGACTACAGTGGTTCTCCCGTCAGCTAAAAGGTGGTACTAGGCCAATGGAAGAATTCTTCCATTGACCTAGTGCTGTCTACACAGATATTTAGGTTAGCTTAACAATGCCACTCAGGGATATGGATTTTTCACACCCCTGATTGATGTAATTAAACCTACCTAATTTTCTAATGTAGACCAGGCCTTAGTTTATAGCTCTGATAACACAGCCTAAGCATCATTTCTCTTTGTGAGGATAATTCTTTATTCAGGATATACCATCCTTTTAAACACCAAATCTTTTTCTAAAACATAAATCTCTTACAAGTTTGTTTTCTTAAGATAAAGACAATGTCTGTGTCAAACTGGTGTGCTGTATGTAGAGGAGGTGTCCTGTTCTTTCAGAAGACATTCTTATTAACTGGTAACCTTTAACCAAATAGATTCTAGATTTACAACCTACTATTTGTAATGCATTTAAAATTTGCAGTTGAACACTCCTATTGTACATTCTGTACAAGGTATAAATTACAATACCCAATACTGATATACATTTTCAAAACCTAGTATAAAATAAAATATTGGCAGATATTCCCCAATTAAGGACAGTTAATATAGAAAGTTAAAGCAAAATAGAAATTATAAAGCTGCATCCCAGAATTTGTGTAAACACTGATGGGGGTAATAAATATGACTAAATAGAGTCCACCTTTTTGACACTTTTGGTACCTGTCACTGTTTTAATAGAAAGCAGAGATTTCCTAGGAATTTCCTTAATTAGCTTAAACATTTCATTTAATTCAACAGGTAAGCAAAATCATGAGCATACAAGATATCATATCCAAGCATCATGTGAATGAAAATGATTATATATCTTAAAATTCAGAAAGGGTGAAGGCATGCTTGTAATAACAAAATTATAATAATAATAAATACTTTTGTTAACCATTTTTGCATCTATGTTGAGGTCTATCTCTATTTACACTGGGAACATTCTGCAAGGGTATTTCAGAGTTCTCTTCCCCAAGAGCCCATGGACACAAAGCTCATGCAAAAAAACTCCCAGCACTTTTTTGTGCCTTCCAAGCATTTGTAGGCCTCACCGGATTTCAGAGACTGTACTATATTGGGAGAAGAACTTTCCCCCAGTTATTGAGTTATCCATTGCATTTCATGTTCCCATCAAGGGAAAGATAATTATTTGCACAGCAAATATGATTATCCAAGACTTATCAACATCAAGTAACATCAGAGGAGAGCCTTTAGATTTCCCTTTCTTAAATTGCCCCTTGTGAGCCATGCTCACCAGCAGCTACATATCCCTCTAAAACATTTTTTCCCTCTATGTTCCTGGGTTGCCCTTGCTGATCTCCTGTACTAGAAATTCCATACAGAAGGTAATTTTGGGAAATGTCTTCTCAAAACAGGAGGTTAAACCTTGGTATTATATGTTTTTGCCCTTTCTATTTGCACTTACATGCCAAAAAAAGCACTTGTATGCTCTATCAAAAACAGCTTCTAATTAGGCTATAATAGTTACTATAGAAGTATTGTGCAAATGATTTTGTTTCTACTCTTTCTGACAGCATTCCCCTTACAATGTATACTGTATATTTGTCCATGAAACTTCTATTGCAGTTACTGCTGGAATCTACCTTTGTGCAACATTTGTGGAAACAAATGGTCCCAGACAATTGCCAGTAGCTTGAGTCTGAGTCATAGAAATCTTTTTATATTTAAAGGACCCCAGTTTTCAGTCTTACATTTATTGTAATCTCCCATCACAGCAGAGATGAAATAGTCCTTTCCTAGGTATCTAGTAATAGATATTCCAAGTAGGAATGAAGGAAGGAAAAGGTCATTATTCAGAACAATTTACCCTCATATGAATGGATCAAAAGAAGCACCGTTGAACCATCATTCATCTCAAGGCTGTGAGAGGCAGTATTTTGAGCACAAGACAATGGGGAAACCTGAACTGATACTTGAGCTCTGCCAGTGCTACTGTTATGTGTTTTTACGTACATACTTTACTTATAGTGATCCTGGAAGATGAAATAGGGCTACTGAATGAGGGTAGGCGTGTGTAAGAAGAACATTTATCACCACTTTGTCTGTAATGGGAAAGGACATAACTAAAAGTATATAACATATTCCTTATTCTTCTCTACTTGAGAGTTTGCAATAAAATGTGTGTGCCCATATATTCATTTCATCTATAGATTTATTTTATTCACTCTCAGGACATATTGATTATATATAGCCTTTTAGTTATACAACACACCTGTGCAATATACCCTCCCTATGCTGTGTTTAGACAAAGATTTAATAAGGTAAAATGGCTAGAAGTTGAAGTTAGAAAAATTCAGCCCGGAAATAAGGTACATTTTTTAATAGGAGGGTAACTAACCTTTGAAACAACTTTCCAAGGTTGTAATGGAATCTCTATCATTGGATTTTTTTAAAATCAAGACTGGATCTTTCTCTAATAGATATGTTTCAGTTGACACAGGCATTAATTCAGGGAAGTTCTGTGGGCTGTGTTATACAGGATGTCAGAATATATGGTCACAATGGTCCCTTCTGACTCTAAAATCTATTAATTGTATTTCAAAAAAATAAAATTAGTAGTGGAAAAGAGTCTTGTGGATAAGGAAATAAAATTCTGCTCCAAAGAGGAATTAATCAAATAAGAGATTTTAATGATCAGATGTTCACTGAAACTAAGTGGGTATCTGAAGTGACTCAGAGAAAATCGGGTGAAATAAAGATCACATAATATAACAATATAATAACCTCCAAAGAAAGTGGCAATAATAGCCACAGCGTATTGTGTATCAGGTATAAGTGAAAAGTGACAGAGGCGTAGGAACTAAGAATCTTCTGTACAAAGCTGTGAACTCATGCAACATCACATTGGACAATGATTATAAAAAGGCACCTATAAGATAGTTATAAACATGAGTAAAGCCAAAGACAAACTTGACACCACATAATGTGGATACGTGTGGCTACTTCATTTCTTGCCACTTCATTCACGATATGGAATCCACATTAAAAACAGAACAGGAGGAAAGAACAGATAGTCTCATAGGTGGTGGCAAACAAGGTCTTAGATCCAAGAGAGAAAGAATTGTCCTGTGTCTAGGGCACTAGTTTAGGCCTTGAGAAACTTATATTTAATTCCTTTTCTACCATAGATATCCTCAGTGTTCAAATCACTTAGACTCTCTGTGCCTCAGTTTTCCATCTATAAAATGGTGATAATAGTACTTCCCTAATCTTACAGGGGTATGGTGAGGATAAAAAACATTAAAGATTGTGAGGCACTCAGATACTATGGTGATGGGTGCTATATAAGTATTCAAAGAGAATTTTGTCCTTGACTTAAAGAGGATCAGGATTAGATCCTACTAAACAAATATACCATTACTATAGTTATTAACCTAATTTTTATAAACTCACAGAAACAAGCAATATATTATAGATTCTGCATTATATCATTATTTTAATCGTATGTTCGAGGGACAAGTTTACAGAAGACTCAGTTTTGCATTTTTTATTCAGACAGTACTGCATTGTGACTGCAGGTTCAGACCTAGAATAATGCAGACAAAAATCTGAGTATAGGGCCCAGTCCATTCTCTTCCACCCCACCACAATTAAAAGCTTTCAGCAGAGGAAGTCATAATCTTAATCAAGCTGAAAAATTAGACCAGAAAAATATGCTCACTAGGCAACAGCACCCACTTCTTTGATGTTGATGTTGGCTCAATTATCTATACTTTGTGATCTCATGATTTTATTATTGCAATACTGTCTATGTGGAACTATTCTTGAAGCACTAGCAGTAGAGACCAAATGATAACCTGATCTTCAAAAGTTCCACTGGCTCCCTCTGTACTTCAATTTGAATCTATCTCTATAAAACTCTAGATGGCATGGATCTTTACTACCAGGCAAACTCCCTGTCTCCCCTAGGAACTGCAATAAAATAGCTATTTGATATCTTTATCAACTGTCTGGAAGAAAATATCAAATCATTGCTTGTAAAATGTGCAGATAACACAAAAATTGGTGGAGTGGCAAATAATGATGAAGACCTGTTATACAGATTGATCTGGATTGCGTGGTAAAGTGGCCTCATTTGAACAATATCAATTTAAGATAGCCAACTGCAAGGCTGGGCTTCTAGGGAAATGATAGGCATCTACAGTTACAAGCTAGGGGACTATATCCTGGAATTCAGTGACACTGAAAAAGACTTTGGGGTAACGGCAGATAACCAACTGAACATGAGCTCTCAATGCAACTCTGTAATTAAGAGGACAAATGTGATCTTTGAATACATGGAGAGGTAGATATCAAATTGGAATAAGGAGGCTGTATTACTTCTGTACATGGCATAAGCGAAACCATTACTGAAATGGTTGTGTCCAGTTTTGGTGTCTACACTTAAAAAAGGATGATGATAAATTGGAAAGGGTTCAGAAAAGAGCTACACAATAAAAATTGTAGTCTTCAGCTAAACATTTTATTTTTGGTTCCATTTTCTGATGAAAAATCAGTACTTTCTGTGGAAAACAATTATTCAATTGAAAACCCAATTTTCTATTGACTAACAGTTGTGATGGAAATTTTTCAACCAGCCGAAACTGGGTGTCTTTCTAAAATATATGCTATAACTTAGCTGGAAGTTATCGGCAGAAATTACTGAGTGAGGTCCTATGGCCTGGGTTATGCAGTAGGTCAGACTAGATTAACATAATGGTCCCTTAAAATCTATGAATCTATTAAGTGATTCTCTGTGGACAGCCACAACAATTTAGCTGTTGATTTTTATTTATTTATTTACTAGCACTCCTTGACCTGTAAAATTGAGAACAGAAGGCAGAGGTTTATCACGGAAGAATCTTCTGCTTTGAAATTTTTCTTCCCTTTAGTTCTGTCAGACCTGCTTTCAAAAAATCACCTCTTCAAAGTTTTAAGCCTGCTGGCAAGGAGAGGGTAATTGTAGATGTGGAGGGAATCTATCTTACTTTGTTGTCATTTATTTGTAGTAGCTCCTAGAAGCCCCTAAAGAAGATTGGGACCCCATTGTACTATGCATAGTACGAGGCAGTCCCTACCTGGAAGAATTTCATTTTAAATAAGCAAGACAAAGGGTGGGAGAAGCAACACAGGCACAGAGAGGAGAAATGACTTGCCCAAGGTCACACAGCAGGATTAGAACCCAGGTTCACTGGCTCTCAATCCAATTCCCTGTCTACTGGATCACACTGGCTCTCTGAAATAGACTATCAGAACAGAATTCATTTTTGCTTGATATTGTCAATAAGGGTTATGTATTTTTATTTTTGCACAGGACCTAAGATATTGCTGGATGGAACTGTTCTAAGGGCCAAATCCTTGGGGGGAGTTGCAACAGCCTGTCTGTTCTTAATGAATAGTAAGGCCAGCACTGAAGGACTCTTCAGGAGTACTTTCTGGATTAAAGGGAGCACGGCTAAATCAGATAAGCTGCCCACCCCTACTTGGCCCTCTATGGATCCCACTTTTCTTCCTCTTCTGCATAGAAACTGCAGAGTTAGCTGCAAAACTGTGACTGAAGTGAGCCCTACAGAGGTGTGCAGCCCTGAGAGAGAGAGAGAGAGGTCTCGAAGCTGAATTAGGCTTTCTGGGTGTGGGACCCCATATTGTGTGGGCCTGTACTGTATTTCAGACCTACTGGGTGAGCTGGATCTGTAGGATTGCAGTGCCAACTGATCCCTTGATCTAACCCCCCAGGTGTGACTGAACTGAGAAGAGTATGACTCCCCTCTCTCTCCCAAAGACAACAGACAGTCACATTCCTCCCATCTGTCTCCCAATATATGGAAGCAGGCAGCCTGAATAGACACAGAGCCTTTCTCCAGTGTCACTTTCTTGTAGTTTCCCCACTGAGGTTTTGATGAATGGTCCACAGGTCTGGAGCAGGCCAGGCTGTAGAAATCTGACCAACGGGCTCAGGATTTGTCCTGGCTCAGAATTTGGCCCTTACATTGAAAATTAAATACTTCTTCATGGAAAGGTCGTTTAGCTGTTCACTGGGGAGTGTGACCTTTTGCTGGAATTTCTAAGCCAATCTATAGATTTCTACAGCAAGGATATAATTCTCTATTTAATTCTTTAGCATGGTAAACATTCTAAAGAAAGGATAGTATTCTCTTTTACATTCTCTATACCCTTACTGTCAGATGTACTGAACATCCATATCTCCCATCAAGGCCATTGGGAACTGAGTGCTCGGCAACTCAGAAAATCAAGCCATATACATTTTAAGAGTAATTTCTATAGATCCCTACTGAATTTTCTATAGAACTATACTGTATTGCGTATTCAGTTTATATGTATTTTCCATAAAGTATCTACCAGCTGGAATAGATTTCTAATCAGTTTAGTGCAAGAATTGTCCTTTTGTTCTGTTTGTGAAACACCTACCACCTGAGTCTTTAGTCTATTATGGGGGATCCTAGGTATCCACTAATAATAATTCAAAATAAAGTATGAAAAATTCTGGGCAACACACCATTATGTGTATCTGTGTACAGTTCGGTAGGGGGAGGGAGGAGGATTGATGTACAAGACCACAACAGTTCACCCTAAAGCAGTATGTAGAAGCAAGTACATATTCTTGCCCAAATGCAGTTGGAGGTGCAGCTATACTTACAGGACACAGCTAATGATGGCTATGGTTTTTCACGACACTACTTTGGCATGCTTCAGCATGACCTTGTCAAAGTTAAAAGCTCATAAAATTCCTATTTACTTTTTATGGCATTACGATTCTGCATAACAGTGCTTAAAACAAAAACACAGTATAATTATTCTGTCGATCAAGCGGCTAAGAAAGGCATTTTCCACCAGCTTTGCATCTAGCAAGCTGTAAATAATTTATAAAACTAGAAGTCATGACTAAGTGGAGGTATTTGGGGGCTAGTTAAGCACTTGTCATAGCTCTGTGGTTTAAGCAACTCCACTCACAAAGCACTGGTTATTTACTTTTATCCTGGGAGCGTAAAAATGGTCGTTTGTTCTTGTCGTATTGCTCTGAATGCACTTAATAAAAATATCAAGCTGTCAATAGAACTATGAACAGGTGTACAGTGTATGTAGTAATGATGTTTAATTCATTTGAATTTCCAGCCCATTTAGCTCCATCCAACAAACAACGAAAATATTTTCTTCATTACCTCCAATTAATGTAAATGTCAACTGTGTTGAATATATTATCATACAGATAATACAGCATATTGATTAATTTGTGGAATATTTTGCATTAAAGTGACTTTTTGTTTTAAAGTATAATCAAGACCAGTCACAGCTCTATTATGCAGATCAGACTTTTTCTGATTACATCAATTTCTAACTCTGGTAAACAAGTTTCCTTAAAGTTTCTAAGTTTACCCCTTTTTATGTCTAGGCTATTAACAATCTTAATAATAGATATATTATTAATTTTTAAACACAAAGATTGATCAGCTCTATACAATCTGTTCATTATATATACATCAAGTAACAATTCAGGCACCTTGATGTTTTCTTAACCTCTTTTAAAAGAGTTGCTCATATGTCAGAGGATTGTAACATCCTGTGACGCTCCTGAAGGGTGACAGGGTTATGAGAAACCTCACCACTACCTTTCCTTAGCGTGAAATAGTCTTGTCTGTGCCTGCTGTGAACCAGCTCTCTGAAATCACCAGCCTCTGCCAGCAGAAGCACTGACTTCCAGGCCTCCACAGACCTTGCTCAATGACTCAGGACTCAGAGGTTGGTATGTCCCTTGGAGCATTCCATAAAGGCCTGTTGTAATACAGTAGCTTGTATAATTCATCTCACGACCATCACATTGCTTAACACCACAGCCATACATGTACAAATACATATATTTGTAGTGAAAACAAGATTATCAAATAATCAAGATTCAAGCAATAGTGAGTAAGTAAATGAGGCTCAGCACACTACAGCAACACAGATTACTGTAACTCAGTGTTAATATGCTCCTTCAAGGCATACCTCAGCCGAATAGCCCCATTTGGGCTCCTCTTATAGCCTGGTGTTCATAATGCACAGCACAATACTGAACAGCAGTGGGGGATCCATGCTTTCTGAGAGAGATGGTTGGGTTGCAGGTTACCAGGGCAGAAAAGCACCTGACAATCTGGTAGGATTCCCTTGGAATGGTGGGATTTGAGAAACCTTCATCATGTGACACTGTACCTGCTCTATAAGGCATTTCACCCCTTCTCAAAGCACCCTGTGGCCAGTTGCACAGCGGGATAGCTACCCACAGTGCACTGCTCTCTGTATCGATGCAAGAGCTGCTATTGTGGTGGCTGTATGTCAGCATAACTTGTGTCAATAAAACTCTGTAGTGTAGACAAGGTCTAAGTGTCCGTTATCTGCTTGCACTCCAGGTAAAGCAAGTGTGGTCAGTGTCCAGTGTAGCTATACTGAGTGGTGGAGGCAGTAGTTAATTCTGCTTGGTAGAGGTGTGTTTATGAGATCAGTCTATTACTTTGAGGTGTGTGACAGAGCTGTGATTGTGATATGAGGAGATATATGTTTTCCACCCCTCTCATCTGTGAGGAAAGGGAAGAGCTGCATGTGTACTTAGGCTTCAGGATGCAGTATGCAACATTTCTGTAAAGTGTTGTGTAGGATATGCCAGTAGCAGGGTATGGGCTTGTATTACCAAGGATATTGTCAGCAGTGAGGTGGAATATGAGTGGATTCTAATGCTTTAAGAGAAAGTGTAGGTTGGGATGAGTTAGTGTAAGCAAGTTGAAAAGGCCGTGAAGTGGTTCTTAAATTGTACATGTGGTATTCTGTATAAAGAGTTGGCTAAGTGTCTGAGTGTATTCCAAGATCTGGAACCTCCCAAATCTTATAGCACCAAGGGCATACTGAGACATTGCTCAAAGAGCAACCTTTATTAAAGGACAAAAAAAAATGTTAGAAGGAATCCTGTGCATGAGAGTGAATGGGTTTGTAAGAAGAGGTAAAGGGTTTACATCCTTCAGCAATTGTAGGATTAACAGAGTAAAGATGTGTGTGTTAGCGGCAGGGGCGGCTCCAGGCCCCAGCACACCAAGCACGTGCTTGGGGCAGCAAGCCGCAGGGGGGGCGCTCTGCCGGCGCCGCGAGGGCGGCAGGCAGGTTGCCTTCGGCGGCTTGCCTGCAGAGGGTCCGCTGGTCCCTCAGCTTCGGCGGACCTCCCGCAGGAAGCCGCGGGACCAGCAGACCCTCTGCAGGCAAGCCGCCGAAGGCAGCCTGCCTGCCATGCTTGGGGCGGCAAAATGCCTAGAGCTGCCCCTGGTTAGCAGGGCACATTGGGGCATTGATGGAGGAGGACAGAGTTGAGGTTGGAACTTTAACTGTGCACTTTCTGGTTTTTAGAAGTCTGAGTTTTGCACAACTCAACATTTTTCAATGGGATGACATACTGCCAAGCAATTTTAACTCTGCTTTAACATAGTTTTTGCCATTGAATAAACATACACTGAAAATATACAAAATAATTAAGCAAGTGCATGTCAGTTAGTAACTAGGCAAGAAGACTGATTAAAAAGATTCCAGGACTCTGTTTCTAACTCTTCCCTTAGCTCATTTGTGATCTACAGTAAGTCTATTAACCCCCTCTGCCTGAATCTGAATAAAATGGGTGTAAATAATTCTTACCTATTTCACAAGGGCCTTAATTCACTGGAGTTAGTAAAAACATTTTGACATTCGCCAAAATAAAGCACTTTAAGAGCTCAGTTCCACACCCATGGAAATCAATTGAAGTTTTCTTATTGATTTGAACTGTAAGCAGGATCAAGTTCATAATCTGCTCAAATTTTTCATACCTGGATACTTAAAGTTAGACTTTTTATTCCCATATTCAAGCACCTAAACAGAAGTGGATTGATTTTTTTTTTTACATATGTCACTAATTGTCACTCCTAATGAAAGCAGTGAATTAAACTGCACACACCTGGTTTGCCTTCTGGTACCCTGCAGTGCTACTGCAGTACCTTTTCTCAACGTGTAACAACCTGAGGCTCTGAACTCCAAATTCTGCCTTTCCACCTAATATGTATTCTTCATTGCAAAAGTGATTGTGCCTCTTAGGTTCAAAATTAACATTGGACAAGAAAATGAGCAAACTCTCCCAGAACTGAGCTAGCAACAAACCTCATTGACTCCAACCAAGCATAAGAGCCAAAGATATAGTAACTTGAAGGGCAAGATTTCTCCATCACTGTGATTTCAGATTAAATGTAAATAAAGTTGGCTTGTGCTAGGCTAGGCTGCTATATGTCACTGAGAAGACACCAGGACAGCATGGTTTGAAAAACAAAGCACTAATACCAGCACTATCAAGAAGATGATTCAATGGTACATGCTGAGTACTTTCAAAAATTTGGTGCCAAACTTAGGTGCCTATGTATGTATTTAGGAGCCATTTTAAATATCTTGGGCACAGATTTTTCCTTGCCAGATTTAGACACAACCTGAGAGGTTAGGAATTATAGTACTGAATATGCACAGACAGTAGCTTCAGACATGCAAATCTTTCTCATCATAAACAGCAGACATTGGGGGGAAAATGTGAACAATATCATCATCATCATCATCACATGTCTCTATATTATTACAGCATTCATCATTGGCTGGCAATGTCACACATAGTCTTCCAAGGCTGCTTTGTTTGATTTTTGTTTTGTTCTTTAAGTGTGTGAACAAATCTTCAGTTTTGTGAAGACGTAATGTGCTGCTGCTATTGTTGTTATGCAAGGTTCTGCATACAGGCACTGGGCCTTGGAGAGGGTGCTGTGTGAGTAGCACGAGAATTTGCTCTCTGCCTTGGTCTATGAATAGAGTTCATTCTTGAGACAGAATTGCTCTTTGGGAACTGGGCATTAGTGTTAGGTAGAAGTTCCTGGCAGAAGAGATCATCTCTATTCTAAGACTGGTTTATACATGTAAGTAAAACAAATTACACTTAGAATATACCCAGATTCCATGTCACACATTTTTCCTTCACTAAGAAGCTGATCTGCAAGGCCCTGCATATCTTCTACTGCTCTGCATAGCGCAGACACTGCTGTCAAAACAGGGCACTGATTTTGGAAGAAAGGTCATCTGTATTTTGTGTGTCATGTCTTGTATGCCCATGCAAATACTGAGATTCTGTACCTCTGAGAATTGGGAAACCTGCAGAGCTGTGAGTAGGGGAGGCATCTCAGTAGTTCTGAGCCACTAGTATTTTAAGCTGCTGATACTTGGCTGCTGATGTTCTGTCTCATCCTGGTGATCCTCACCACGGCCCTCCTCCCCAGCATTCTTGGGTTGCGGGCTCTGTGCTGAGATCTGGTGTCCCACCGCTACCCATTGTTGCAGACCAGAGTTTTGCATGTTGGTTTTTTTTCACATTACATATTTTGGAATGCTCCCACCTCTATGAGAGAAGATTAAAGAGAAGCGAGAATGGAATTCTGGAAGCATTCCAAATTCTGGAGTGCAACAGGTACGGCAAGAGACTCTGGGCTGCAAGTGGCCCCACCCCATAGCAGATTAGAGAGCATATGATTGGTGCAGAGAGCAGAAGACCTGAAATTAGCTGGAAGGTCACAGTAGCAATCCTGAACCCCGATTCAGGAAATGGGATTTAGTGAAGTGAGGAGGAGGGTTTTAATGAGGATGGCCAACCTTGTACAGCTGATTTACAATAGGTGGGAGCTTCTGATGTACATATAGAAGAAACGGTACTAAGATACTTGCCCTACTTGTGGCTATCCTCATGCTTGACATTATCATAGTAGCTGAAAGGGTATCTGTAGCATGACTGCTTAGAATGTCACAGGCAACATGGGAGGATAATGCTGCCCATCTTCTGAACTATCCCATGTCTAGGCTTCTGACCTTTTAAATCTGTTCTTGTCAAACCGACATAAGCTCAAAACAAATTTAAAATAAATAAAATGGTTGGGGCTGAGTTGATTCATCCAATTATCTTTGCTGCATCACAAACACTCAAGGAACTGAATGATGATCCAGCAAGACATTGACTAGCAGGCAAGACTAACAGCGAGAGCAACAAGGGAGGATTTTGGAAAAGGAATTACAAATGGAAAAATCTGTTAATAAAAAGAGCATGCTTAAAGTTATTCTGTTTTTCCTAGCTGAGGTCAGAGAGAGCTGTTTCATATAGCAAAGCTTTAATGCTTCATGAACACACAGAAAAGTTAATCCCAGGCTGGCTAAAAATGCCAGGTTCATACCATTGAAGAGGGAAATATTATACGGTTTATGGATTTGCAAAATAAAATACAAGAAGAAAATATAAATATGCTCTTGTCATTCAGGCTAACAGATCTTTGGCAGAAGTTTGTAGAAAAATGCTGATAATGGCTGAAACTTACTGTGTTGGAATTTGCAAATACAGGAAAGAAAGGAGCAGGTTGAAGGTGTGGCAAGATTAAGCAGGGTATCTATCGTGTATAATTTCTGAATCCTTACCAAATTATAGAGAATAATATATTAGGACAGGGCCTCATTATCTGTGTAATACACAGGCAAGGTAATTGTTCTCTAGTTATAATTAAGGTATAGAAATTTAAAAATAAAGGGCAAGATTCAGAGATGGTGTTAATTGATGTCAATAGATCTGCATCAGTTTACATAAGCAGAGAATCTAGTTCAGTGTATTTTAAGCTGCAATAAGGTAAATAAAATATTACTTTGTGGTTTGCACTTATAGTTTTTGGCAAGATAAAGCCAAGAAGGAAGGAGGAGAAAAATCTTTGTCCTTGACGCCTCGGTGTCGTATTTTTCACTGGTGTTTCACTTGAGTAGTTTCATTTTGTTCCTGCTCAGGTCTAGACTTCTAACATGTATAACTTTAAAACCTTTACTGTATCGGGCACAGCCATTCCAGTCATAGTGAATGCCATCGCTGCTCAGGAGGCGAGGGTGTGAATGCATGTAATCCCACTGCCCTGCAACCCTTTCCTGTCACCAAATCTCGAGGTGCTTCGCTAGAATGCATGTTGTTTTATGACAGGAAAGCAAAAATGCTTCCATTTCATGGTTGTTTTGAGTCAGTTTTTTTAATGTTCTATCCCTTTTATCCACACTGTTCTGTGTCATTCTCTTGGCAGCTGTTCTGCTTTGGGTCTTGCAAGCATCACAAGAGAGTAGTACTCGCTCATGCCCATAAGAGGGAAAAAAATAACTTTTTAATATTAAATAAAACTCTTATTTTCTCTGTATGTTTTGTGCTATGGTCTAAGTCTGTATACTTTTTTTATACACATTAGCAAAGCCAACAATACTTAGGTTTGCCTGGTTTTAGTGCTTTTGGAAAGCCTATAAGTGAAGAGTTAATTGAACAACAAAATACGTATCAAGACAGTCCCCAGAACCCCCTTCTTTAGTAATTGTTTCTTCTGTTAAGAGAACATTATCTCACTCACAGATGGTAAGAGTGATGTATTGTGGGAAATCAACTACACTTGGCTTTTTTCCTGGTCTCTCTGTTTAGTAACTGCAGCATTTAATCCCAGAAGTATTATTTAACTTTGCTCCAGATACCCTTTCAATCAACAGCAATAGACTTCCCAGTTAGAAAGCTCCCTTTAAGGTCTCCAAGCACAATTTTATTTTATTTTATTTATTTATTTTGCTTAATATTTTGGACATTGATAAACAATGTCTGCCAGAAGTTGTTTCCATGCTTTCAAAAGACTTGAGAAATGAATTCTGAAAAACAACACACAGCAGGATATAAATATCTGCAGAATTCCTCCAGTGAGGTAAATGGTGGAGAAGGGAATAATATGAGAGATGTCCCCATATCTAGAGAGGAAGGTTTAGTCCTATTGCTAAGGTGCTAGCCTATGGTTTGGCTGTCACAGACTTTTGTGATCAACAAGTTGCATAGTCTCTCTGTGTGCCTCAGTTCCCATCTGCATGACAATATTTCCCTACCTCATAATGATGATGTTAAAGATAAACACTTTACAGGTTGTGAGGTACTCACATAAAATGGTAATGGAGGCTCAGAGATACCTTATATATCAAGAAAATATCTAGCATATCTGCATTGGATGGGTGAACTTTGTGTATGTCTTAATCTTCTGGTGACTTTTTCATCCACTTTTAGGCAGAGTCCTTCTGTTTCATCAGAAACATCACAATGGCTGTTGGAAAGGAGGAAAAGATACCAGTGTCACCGTCACAGTAAATTGTGAGACAGGCAGGATAAATGTGGCCTTGAATTCTAGCCCGTATTTTTCACTCACACTTTAACATTTGTAAATGCTTCACTACTACAGAGCAAATGTCTAGGTTGTACAACTAGCATTGTTACCTCATTTTTAAAATTTGTGCCTCATTTCAGGAACCTATATATGCAGTATTTTCCATTTACTGTAACCTGTTTTCTTATCTTCCCTTAGAAATTAAAATGGCATAACTATGGAGTACCTTTGTGGTAAAGTATTATGGAGAACAGGGGCGGGCAAACGTTTTGGCCTGAGCGCTGCATCGGGTTTCGTAAATTGTATGGAGGGCCGGTTAGGGGAGGGGGTCGTGGCCTGGCCACCACCTCCTATCTGCCCGCCCTAGGAATCCTGTTCCCTGATGGCCCCCCCGGGACCCCTGCCCCATCCACCCACCCCCTGCTCCCTGTCCCCTGGCCGCCCCCAGACCTCCACCGCCCCATCCAATGCCTCCTCTCATTCCTGACGGCCCCCTGGGACTCCTGCCCCATCCAACCACCCCTTCTCCCTGTCCCCTGACTGCCGCCAGCACACCTGCCCTTGACTGCCCCCTGCCTCCCCATCCAAACCCCCCTCCTTCCTGACTGCCCCCATTCAACCCCCTGTTCCCCCCTGACCACCACCCCAAACTCCCCTGCCCTCTATCCACACACACACACCCTCTCCCTGCCCCCTTACTGTGCTGCCTGGAGCACCGGTGGCTGGTGGCGCTACAGCCGCGCCGCCCGGCCACCACCACACAGCACAGAGACTGGGTCAGGCCGGGCTCTGCAGCTGCGCTGCCCCAGGAGCTCACAGCCCCGCCACTCAGAGCATTGTGCCGGTGGCAGAATGAGCAAGCTGAGGCTGCGGCGGAGGGGGAACAGCGGGGAAGGGGCTGAGGGCTATCCTCCCGGGCCAGGAGCTTGGGGGCTGGGCAGGATGGTCCTGCAGACCGGATGTGGCCCGCGGGCTGTAGTTTGCCCACCTCTGATGTAGAAAGACGTAGTGTTGAATAGGGAGTGTAACATAGGTGATATTTTTTTTCCTCTTTAGATCCTTCATAGTCTTAGTTTCTGCTGCTGTCTCCACACCTGCAGAAACCATTATTAGCCTGAGACAGTCCTTACTTTGATTTAGTTTTACAGTTTATTAATTTAGCTATCAATATTTCACGCAGAACACTGTTGCATTCATGATTTATCTCTTGATCTTCATTTTTTTCCCCTCACTGCCTTTGTTCCATTTAACCAACTGCTGTTCTGAAACATGGTTTGCTTTCTACTAAATCTATTTCTTGCTGAAGCAAATTAAATAGTGGACTCTGGTATGCCAGTCTATTAACCTGGGAGATATACAGATACCACAGAGATGTGTGCTGGTACAAACACTTAAGATAGATAGTTGATTTGGTGTACAATCCAAAGCAGACATTCATCTCTTGAGTTGCAGAGCCAGAGCTGGACAAATAGTGTAAAAAACCAAAATTCCATACATGGTCACATGAATTTCAGAATAAATTCCTTTTGGCTGCACTTGCTGCCCTGTGAAGTATACCTTTTTTGAACATTCTAGTGACTGAGTTTTGCTCAGACCTGGGAGAAAATGTATAAGCAAATCATTTATTCATCATGAAATGCAGCTTTGTGTCAGGTTAAACTGCTCAGGAAATCAGGTAGAATTTGGTGAATAGTTTTGACTGAAAAACAATGGGGGAAAATTCTGAAAAAGTTGAAATGATTTGTTTTGATATTTTAGAAATGAAACGTTTTGACTTTTTAGTTTGTTCTGACATATAGTTTCAAAATTTTAACTAGATTTAACCTCCCCCTCTCCCCGTGCAAAAATGTGGGGAAGTACGCACACCAAAAAAACCCCACATCTTTCCTTCAACCCCAAATCATTTTTTTTTATTATTTTCACAAGAAAAACTGAAAATTGTTCAGGTCAACTAAAAATGGCTTTTCTTCTGTTTGACCACCAAATAGAAAATCAATTAATTGCCTAGCTCTACATCTGCACATAATTGCTTACGTGAAAGTGATGGGACAAAAGAAAACTTTAACTTAGCATGTTGACAAAAAGCCATATTGATTTTTTTTTCTTGGAACAATGCCTAGGTCAAGGCCTGTATTGCCCAAAATGTTATAAATTTTCCCAAATTCTCAAATCCATCATGTCTTCTCTCCCCAAAAATATCAAAGCCTATGTCACAGATTTCCCTATTAAAAAAAGCCGTGCTCATCCAACCAGGGAACCAGAACAATATCATGCGACTTGCGTGACTAATTGTATTTAACCCATATAGTCAAGGTGCATTTTTCAAATATACTGACCTATTCTAACGCATCTTCTACACCTAGCTTTTCCAGAAATTCTGATTTGTCATCAGTGTCTTATCTGCCTCAGTTTCCATGATGTATATGAAAGGAAATGTATTTGCTATTATTAACAAGTACCTTTGCAATATGGAACTGTGCAAAATGGGCAATCCATTTATCAGTGAAGTTAAAGTTTTGTGAAAGAATTATGGGAAAAATTGGCTCTGTTGCTCTTTAGAAAGAACTTCTGTGCATTTACAATCTCCTTGTTTTATTCTCTCCCCCACCCCCGCTCTGTGCCTTAAAGGCAGTTTGTTTTTTCTCTCACTGTTCCTGTGGAGATGGTTCTCTTCCTTTCTGTTCCTAGGCAATCTGGGCCTCCAGGCTGCAGGGTGCTTTATTTTTGGCCTCTAGCCCAGTGTTTCAGCAAAGACTCCTCTTAATGGAGTTGACTCGTCCCTGCACTACCTGCTTTTCTCTTTGCCTTCTCTCTTTTAGCCCAGGCATCGTTTTTGTTTTTCCTTTTGTGGGAGGAGGGTAAGAAGACAAACCCTTTACTTTCATTGTGGAGGAATTTCAGTTTCTTCTTAGTCATTTGGGCTAGAGAGAGTGAAAGCATAAACATGAGAGAGAGTGTGGTGGTAAGAGCACTTGCCTGAGAGGTGGGTGATGAGGATCCAGTCCCCCACCTCCAATAACTTCAACAGGAGTGTCTCAGGGAGCATCACATCAGAGTATTCCATAGCCCAGTGGTTAGAGCACTCACCTGAAAATGGCAGATCCCTGTTCAGATCCCTTCCCCTCCTTGGGCAGAGGCAGACTTAAGCCAGTGGTCTCCCACATTGCAGGTGAGTACCCTAACCACTGAGCTAAAAGTTAAGAGGGAAGTCATCATTGTCGTCGTCTCCTTCTTTTCCCCACACCCTTCTTGCTTGTTCCAAAAGCAGCATAGATGCCTAACTCTGAGAGGTTTCTCAGCTGACAATCACAAGCAGACTTAAGCGCTTTACCGCAGCCTGAACTTAGGTGCCTATCGCCATGAGAAGGATGAGGCTTAGCACGCGCCCCTCTCATTGGCATCTACCATTGCCTAGCTTGGGCAGCTCCCTGCCTAGCACACTGGCTTTTGTGAATCTCAGTTTAGGGCACCTATCTCTCCCTGTGTATCATATAGAAGTTTAGGCACTTTACTCAGGCTTTGTGAATCACAGTGATTTTCTAGGTGCCTAAAAGTTAGGTGTTGTGACATTCAGCTTCACAACACCTAACTATTTTTGTTCATCTAGCCCTTTGGGACCAGGCCCCTCAAGTTGGGTAATGGGAGTCACACAGGAGAAAGGCAGCTCTATACATATTTCCCTCCTCCCTCCACCTCAGAGTAAAGGCACTATATGTAAAGGGACAGTTGTCCCCTTACTAACATTCAGTGGGGGTGTTTTGGTTGGCTAGCTCCCAGTACTAAAAGAATGGGGGGAGGCCAATGCTCCAGGTCAGCCTGATTGACAGGGTGGGCAGGCTAATCAGGGAATCAGGAGGCCAGGGTGGGTCCCATCCTCCGTGTGAGCTGGAATTGCCTGGGTCAGACCGAGTGGGGCCAAGCTAAGGAGAGAGCTGGGGCCCAAGTTGAACTGGGGAGCAGAGCCAAAAGCAGCCCAGGAAGCAGGTCAGAGTTGGGAGCAGAAGCACAGAAGCAGCCTACAGAGCAGATCCTGTGCTGGGAGCAGAACTGCAGCCACAGAGCCAGAGATGCAGCCCAGGGAGAGCAGATTCTTTTCTGGGAGCAGAGCAGCAGCCACAGAGCCCGGTGTGTTGAGCAACTGTGGCCAGCCAAGGGGGGATTCTGGGCAAAGGGCCCAGCGCAGAAAGACACCCCCAGCCAAGGGTCCTTGCAGGCCAGACTGGGAGGGGGATCTTAACCTGACGGGGGGGCTGACGCTGGGAAGAAGGGTCCCACCACCCAAAGCCCGGAGGTGTGTGGCCACCATCAGAGCAAGTGTCCAACTCTCAGCATCCCTGCAGCACAGCCAGGGCCTGAGAAGAAGGCCTGAGACCTACAAGAAACAGATTGTGAACTGCCCTGACATTCCAGAGACACTGTTTGTAATGTTCCCTGCCACAGAGCGGGGTGATGTGTTTTCCTTTAACCCTTCCCATTTTTCCTTATTCTTTTTTTTAATTAATTAATTAATTGTTGATTAAACAACTTGTAGTTGCTTTAAATTGTATGTAATGATCAGTGGGTCAGGGAAGTGCCCAGTGCAAAGAGACCCCGGAGTGGGGACACCCTAGCCCCTGTCCTGGGTGACCACAGCAGGGTTGGGGGTTGAGCTCCCCGGGAATCCTGGGCTCAGCCTTGTTGGGGTTATGAGGACTCTGCCAGACAGGAGAGTGGAAGGGGAGTCCTCAAGGGCAGGGAAGATCTGGGTAAAGGAAGTGGGAGTGAGGACTCAGATCCTTTCCCTAGCCCACTTCACCAGGGTAGTGCAGAAGCCAGGAAAGTTCCCCACAACAGCGGGACCATTCCCCCGCTTACATATATGAAATGGTTTCACCACAGTAATTTGGACCATTGCCTATGGATGATTTCAGATCCAGTTTGTCTATATCCTCTTATGGCTTTATTGTGCAGGATACATTCATATTTGCCAAACAAGTAATTTAATACGTATAACATTACATATATAGAAATTTGCTTGTCAGTTTGATACATTGCTTACTTTCAAACCAATGACAGCAGCTCTCTTTTATACGGAAACCATTATTTTCACTGAACAACTTCACTAGAAGTGGGGGTTCCACCATGACTGTGGTTTGTTTGCACACTGCAGAGCATAAAAAATGATTGCAGGTTGCTCCACTAGTTTGTCTATCTTTGAACATTGCTACCTGCTACACTGCAGAGGACCCCAAGAGCAGGACTGCTGTAGTTCCACATAAAGGTGGAAGTTTCTTAAATAACACACGTGGGAGCTATCTGAAATAACTCATCCTGGTGAGGTTCTCCTTCCTATTGTAAGCCATATCATTTGGTATAGGACTGCTGTGAGCCCCTCACCCCACTAATCTGGTTCTAGCTCTGTTGCTGAGTCCCCATCACACTTCTCTCATCTTAGGGTTGTGGGGGTTGTGTCCTTGTTGTACCAGTCAGGAGCCCCAGCGCCATTCCCCACCTTCTTTAGGAGATGCATTCTCCTTTATCTGTTTCCAATTCTTGTTTATCAGAGAGATGGACCCTTTATCCCTGTCTCTGATTTTCACTTTTTTCCTTACTAGCTGACCCTGGGAACATGCAGCCAGATCCTGGCCCTTTTTAACCTCTTTGTGAGTTTCCCAGTTTGTTCATTGCTTAGAACTAATCCACAGATGTTTCACGCAAACAAATTTCTATGGATTGCTTGCAGTTTTGTCTAGATGTATGCTTTATACTTATTGTTACTACTGTGTGAATGGCCACTTCAGTTACAGGGTATTGTGTTTCTGTTCCCTGACCAGGTTAATATCATTTTAATTACAGAAGGGAAGTATCATCAGGTCACTCAAGGAGAGAATGTGAGCATTCGGTGAAGTTAATAGGAACTAGGTGGAGAGAATTAAAGAGCTTTTAAAACTTTTTTTAACCTTCATTTTCAAGATCTCTTCAGTCAGAAAAGTTACGTTAATGTAATATGATTTTCCAGGTCAGATTTTAAATACATTTTCTTTTGTCACATTCACACAAAATAAAAGTTTGTGTGTGTAGCAACATTGTCCCCTTGCCTGTTTATTTGGGTTTATATCAAACCACTGACTGGAGTTTTCATACTGACTATCCTCACTGGTTGCTACTTCATTAGTGCCCTCAGTTCTGGAAGTTTGGTAAAATAATCCCTCTTTGTGGTCGCTATGTTGCCATCTCATACATAGTAATTGTTGTATATCTACCAAGAGCATTGATTGAATTTACTGGTGAGGTGCTGTGTGGTCATTAAAGCACCCCAAATAGTAAAGCATATAGCATTGAATAAAGCAATTCATATGTGATTGTTTCACAATTCATATGTGATTGTGTATATCAATGGTAATTTTCTGTCCATATTCATTCACCATGGTTAATAGCACATTGTCATGGTAGCACGTGTGTAGAGTTCAGCCAGTTTGGTAGAGTTCAGTCAAAGCACGGGTTGCCAACTCAAAACTGTGCCCTCTCAGACGAGGTTATAAGCCTTTCACAAGTGTGGCTGATAGTCATTGTGATACAAGGATAATACTGTTGGTCTAAGATGAGTGAAGAATACAGGTTACTGGAGAGAAAAAGGGTGCCACAAGGTGTAGGGATGAAGCAGGTAGTTTACCAACGCACACAATAAAGATGTCTTATTTCCTATCAGCCTCATTGGACAATGGCAACCTGTGGCAAACAATGTGTTCATGTATAGTTAGGTTACAGGGAATCTTGTACTCAGATTCCTGTAGTCTGAAAGGTGAAAAAATTAGACAGTCTAGTATGAATTTCTTTAAAAGATGCAATCTTCTTTTAAGGTTATGGAGTTGACTAGTAGCACAAAGTCTCATACTGAGGGGGTCAAATAATTGGTTTGTGGTAACAGATGTAACCAGTTTTAACTAAAGAGATCATAGGGAAAGAGTAATTCTTCAGAATAGTTACCAGAGGTAGAGGAGAATCCAGTGGGAACCATTCAAAATGATTAAACTGCTCTGGCTACTGAATGTTTCATGAGAGATGACAGGAACTAGACATAAAAAGTGTCTGTCTGTCTATAGCTGTATCTCCATATTGCTGATATAGAGATAGATACATATACTGCATATCTATATTCATATTCACCAAAACACTGTTATAATGGAAGTTTTGTTTGCCTTCTGAAAAGAATGTATTAAATAATACATCAAGCTTTGGTTCTTGGGGGGACAGCAATTCCATATCTATCTACCTATCTATCTTATCTATCTTGTGTACAACTGCACACTAAAAACCTGCTGCTTTTAGGAATAAAATAAAACAAGAAGAAACAACAGCAGGAGAAGCCAAACTGCACTAGTAATATATAAATGTTGCCCTGTTCAGCAGGATTCCCATCCCAGTTTAGATGGAAACCTTGCTGTGCTGCAAAATCTACAGTTTATCTAAAAGCATTGAAGGCTAAGGGCCAACTCTTCAGCTGATGTAATTTGGCCTAGTTCTGTTTAAGTCAGTGGAGTTACTCCAGTTTACTCCAGCTGAGGATCTGGCCCTAGATGGGTAAAGAATGAAACTATTAATGTTAGCATAGTAGTCTCAGTGTGATGATCCATGGATGAACTGTGGTGCATGAGTCATTTGCTGGTGGTCTGGGGAGAGCTGGTTGGTCACGTGGTGCTCACTCTCCTCCCTTCTTTTCTGCTTCTCTGTCACATTAAAAGGAACTAGAAATACATTGAAGGCTGGATATTCAGTGTTCACTCAGCACAGCTCAGAAGAGTGTGGGTGGGGGAAAAGGTGGCTCTAAGCTGCCTTTATACTCACCCAGTCCTGGGTTGGCCAAGGATTTAACTGATCCTTTGCATAACTTAGAGCAGTCGAAGACCTACCCTAAGTTAGGTTTACTGCAGCAGACCCATAGGGACCTGAGGATCGGGTGGAATGCATGATGCTCTATCCTATCCCACTGGCATGCCCCCTTCTTGACTCCCAATATACTCCCTATGTGGTCAGAACTAGGATTGAAGATCTGGCCCTAACTACTTTCCAATAATAATACTTTTCCATATAAGCAATTGCTGTAGATGCCACTTGGATGTTATTCAGCCACCAAAGGGAGGGAAGGTAGTCCGTGCAATCCTGAATGGGGGAGAAGTGATTTGGAGTGTGAGGCGAAGTGTTGTTTGAGATAGTCTCTCCATTGTGGTGATGTCCACTCTAGGAGTCAAATCCAGGCCCAGTTGAGATCAGTGATAAAACTCCCTTTCATTTCAGTGGGGCCAGAATTTTATCCTAAATTTTGAGAAGCACTATCATAACAGATCAAAACTTGTCCAGCTATGACCTTAATGCTACATCCCAATTATGTCAGCAGCATGTACAAGTCATCCAGCACTAGTATCGCTACTTGGTAATATTATGAGACTGTAACTAGACAATGCTACAGGGCTTTTAATAATGAGATCCTCTCTTTGCCAGATACTGCCACAGCTGTTTCAAAGATCAGATTCTTTCCTTTCTTTGTTTCCGTCCTGTCCTCCCACTGGTCTTTAAGTAATATGTGCTCCTCTGTCACAACTTCAAATTAAAGCCAGTAAAACAAAGCACACTAGCTCCTGCTCCTGCTGCACTGACTGAACGTGCTGCATTCTGAGGTGTAGAGCAAAAGTGACAATGCTAACTGACTTGGCAGGTTTATCTCAGGCAGGCGTGGTTACATGTGGATTTAAGTTTTCTTTACTTTGAATCAGGGTGTATCTGGCCTGGAGGTAGGAGAAGCCAAGTCATGCAGAAATTTCCAGCCACTTGGTCTATTTGATATATTTATAGAGAGTATTAAAATAAAATACATTTTGAAAGAAACAATTATTAGACTGTTGTGAGCTTCAGCTGCCTTTCTGGATATATGGAAAAGCATGACTCTCCAGTGGCAAGGCCACACATCTTCCCTGTTTGTTAATCCAAACAGGGTTAGCTTGTTTGACAATCATGCTTCTTCATTGCCTTGTTTCCAGAATATAAGATATTTTGAGTTAACGTTTTTAAAGAAACTAACGAGATGCATGCATAATAGTAAGCATATCTTAGTATGATTGGTCACTGTTACTCTGAATGGTATTGTATTGTACAAGTGGTGTCTTTGTAGTTTGCTGCTTAAGAGATGGCGATTTCTTTTTTCCTTCTTTCTGATTTGTATAGCATAGAAAGATTAAGAACCCAGCACAAATAAAGGGGAGATGACATGGCTTAGAACTCAATGAATGTATTAAAGAGTTCCTGAATCAAACTTTTTTTTTTAAATAGTGATATACATTTTAGATACTTAAGAGGATAAGTACCTACTGAGAGTCTAGTATAAGGTTGATTGAGGAAGTAAATCTACTTTTTGAATGCCTACAAAGAAAAATCAAATGAGAAATTCAGTATCAAAAACATCAAAGACAATAATGCAGTTGCTTTCATCTCCCACGCATTCCAGCACTTCAAAGAAAAGCAAAATGCCTGCCCTTCCTCCACTGTCCCTGAAGGAGGATGATCCTATAGCTGAAGATAAGTCTCCATTTCTTCAAGAGAGCAGGCAAAATATAAATAAATAACAAAAATGTATAGAAAAAAGTAACGATACAATATTTTTCTTTTGCTAACATAATATCAGTATCATTGGACATTGCCTGCACTGAAGAATCTTATTTGCTTAATAAGATGTGGCAGGTTAGTACGCGTGCCTTGAAATATGCTACCCATCCAGAAAGTTCTATTTCACCTGTTAAAATAGTTTAGAACTTCTTAGAACAGAGACTTTTCCAACTAAAGTAACATTTTCCACATGGGCTGCCACTTTCAGGAGAAGAGGGCTGGTTATATCCACCCCTTATAGAGAAATGGATGTGCACACACCTTAGACTTTCTCTACCATTAACACTATTTATTTTGTGAAAGATGACATTAGGTTTCATGATGTGCTGAAGGGTGACCTTTTTTTATAAGTATTGCAAGTGACCTGTGGGTTTGAGGGACCTGCTCAGCAACTCTCAGACCAGACCAGTCTCGCATTCTGGCAATGTGAATGGAGTGGGAGGCAATTCAATGCCCTTCATAAGCAGTTTGTGACCCTGGGAGCCCAGCACATTTTAAGGCTGGCCGAGCTATAGAGAATCGTAAGTGTGCTGATTCCAAGAGTTAAAGCAATTCTGTGTAGTCATTGGGAGTCTGGCCTTAAAACAACCTCCAAAAATAAACAGAAATAAATATCAGGGCATTTCCATCATACACTCGCGTTAGCAAACTTGCATTTTCAGGCAAAAACTTTTGCTAAAGACCTCCAGTAGCCGCACATATGAAAATATCATAATTTTTTTTCTCTGAGAAGTTTTAAAACGGTGGTTGAAATGAGAATAAATCCAGATTTGGCTTTCCCTCCATGCTGCTTGAGCTCAGTTTCAAAGCTATCATTGATCAGGAAGCTTCACAGCTACAGTGTTTGCAAATCCTCACCAATGAGCAGTAACAAGATTTAAAAGTGAAGCTTTTCAGCAGAGAGCCAGTGCACTCACTCTGCTGCTTTATCTAGTTGGGTTATTTAGCCATCTGTAAACTAGTTCCTTTTCATTTTCACATTTCAGTGCCATAACATACATGGGAAAAGGGACAGGGAGTAGTCTGATAGTTGAAGTCACTATAATTTGAAATAATTGACTATACTCTCACATCATACTTCTTGGAATATCAACCAGATGGAAAGACATTCATAACATTAAACAAATTAAGCACATCACTGCTAAAATGAGATCTTGCCCAAAGGAGCATTGCTGTTTGGAAGTAGCTGTGAAAGAGAAATGTTGCCTCTACTGCAGTGTGGCTCCAAGTTTTGCACTGTACTGAACATAGGGGAAACATAATTGCTAGAGAAACTTTTATTACAATGGACTCAAGATAAAAATTGAACCCTATATGGGGGGTTTAGTTTGGTTGTTTGAACAGTGCATCCAAAAATGGGGAATTTTCAAGACCGAATGGTAGTACTAATCATGAATTTAAAAATAATAGATTTTTCTGTGTTATGTTTGTCTCTGATATATTTTTGTATTTTGACAATGAAAAGTGTACATTAAGTACTGTCATTGAGAGAGACTCTGAATTTAGGATCCAGGAAACTCCTGACACTTGCAAACATGGAAGTATATACCTGCCTGTGGTATCATCTCACAAAAATACAGAGCAGTTTACAGAACAGTATTTTCCCAGACCATTATATTATGTTGACAATGATTTTGTTACACTCAAGAACTATAGCAGGGTTTCTCAAACGGGGTGCCGCTTGTGTAGGGAAAGCCCCTGGTGGGCCGGGCCGGTGTGTTTATCTGTGCCGTCCGCAGGTCCGACCGATCGCGGCTCCCACTGGCCACAGAACGCTGCTCCGGGCCAATGGGAGCTGCTGGAAGCGGCACGGGCCGAGGGACTTACTGGCCGCTGCTTTCCGCCACCCCCATTGGCCCAGAGCAGTGATCCGCGGCCAGTGGGAGCTGCGATTGGCTGGACATGGGGATGGGGCAGGTAAACACACCGGCCTGGCCCTCCAGGGGCTTTCCCTACACAAGCGGCGACCCCTGTTTGGTCATTCTCTCTTCAAATGTAAGCATACGACACAAAACTATGATAATTACTTTGACCCAGATTGTCCCCTGTGAATATACATGAGTGTTTGAATACACTCCCATCCCCACCTCTGCCAGAAAAGGGGACTCTACCATGAGGAGAGGCTAAGGGAACTGGGATTATTTAGTCTGCAGAAGAGAAGAATGAGGAGGGATCTGATGGCTGCTTTCAACTACCTGAAAGGGGGTTCCAAGGAGGTTGGATCTGGACTGTTCTCAGTGGTAGCAGATGACAGAACAAGAAGTAATGGTCTCAAGTTGCAGTGGGGGAGGTTTAGGTTGGATATTAGGAAAAACTTTTTCACTAGGAGGATGGTGAAGCATTGGAATGGGGTACCTAGGGAAGTGGTGGAATCTCCTTCCTTAGAGGTTTTTAAGGTCAGGCTTTGACAAAGCCCTGGCTAGGATGATTTAGTTGGGGATTGGTCCTGCTTTAAGCAGGGGGTTGGACTAGATGACCTCCTGAGGTCCCTTCTAACCCTGATATTCTATCATTCTAAGATTCTGTGTGCCCCTCAGAGAATCTACCGGAGGACAATGATTGAAACTGGGCAGGTGGACAAAGACAGATTTGGTAGGACGGAATGGGAATCCCTTAACCCTCTAGAGATTCCTCTCTACTCACCTCCCCGCCCCAAAAAATTATACAACCTAAGGCAATACTATCATTTCCATGGGACTTCTTCTCTGCCATAGCCCCTGAGATTAAATCCTGGAGGCACCTTAGTAATGAGGACCAAGGGAGCTGGGACAACAGTTGCTTTGTGTGGATGGCCCTGGCATTCCAAGAACACCTGGGAACCTGCAAGATTTGAGGGCAAGCAAATGTTTGGCACTTGGTGTTCAATCAGCATGTGTGCAGAGAAGTATCTGCACAAGACAGGCAAATGTGCATAGTCCTCAGCAATGTTACTAAATCTGTGCTCCCTTACTGAACCGAGAACTGGTGTGATGAATGGAAAGAGAAGAGCTAAGGCATTGACAGGACATAGATGCTTGATTGCTGTTTTGTGAAAGCAAATCCTGTGCAGAGAAGGTATTTTTGGATATAGATTAATGTTACCCATAATGCCAAACATGAGCAGTGGTTCATTTGAGTATTTTCAGAAGCTGCACTTACACAAAATTGACAGCAGTCATGAGGATGTGAGATTTTTCTTTTCCCATTGTTTTTGAAATACTATTTGCAAATATAATCTGATGATATTTTGTATCTTATCATATGGTATATGAAATAAAACTACTGAACTCTCTGTATACAAATTCTTTGATTTTAACTCATTTATGTTCTGACCTTTATGGATAGATAAACTAGTAATGTCATAGGCTTTACTTACAGCATGCCTTCTATTGAGCTTTCTGCTGCTTTGTTTATTGCAATGCACACAGGGACATACAATATATGCCTCTAAGCTACCAGCACAACTCCCAGTGATATGAATGGAAGTTGTATGCATGAAATGAGTAGATAAGTTCACATAATGCTCAAGATACATTTGTGTGGTGCAGAATTTTTCAGCCTTAACTTTGAATTTCATTCTTCTGAGTTTGTCACAACTACTGCGTTATTTAAACATCATTTTATGTCTGTGAATATTAAGTTGAGTTGCTTTGGCCATTTAGTAATGCAAAATAGATGAAACCCTTTAAGGATTTGCTAGCTGGCACAAAAGCTCTTATTGTAAAAAGTTAATCTCTTGAAAATGTTATACTATTGACAATGTTGCTTGCAATAATTAAGAAATTTAAATGAGTCATTCATAAAGCTGTATCAACTGGGTATTATGGTTTCATATGAAATAACAATTTCAAATATTAAATGTTCATATTGTAGGATGAAGAAGTGCTTTGTGTCTTAAAGGAAGCTTATCTTCTAGTGGAATTAGCTCAGAACAACAGACACGGAATCCTATGTTTGGTTCCTTATTGTATGCTGAGGATTGGGATTTCCTCTCCCTCATTGAAGGGTACAGGGTATATACTAAACTCTTCTGTTTCTCTAGGATCCTTCTGCATAGGCAGCTCATAGTCAGGAATCTCTTTAGCTGTGGAGTGACTGAAATTACAACATTAGCGACTCCAACAGCATTAGTGATTTTTGTTTGAAATGCTGTGCACTGTAGGCCAAACCTGGATCTAAATGAAGTAAATAGCAAAACCCTATTGATTTCAATTTGTCCATAGCATCAGTGGGAGTTTTGCCAGTGACTTCAATGAGACCAGCATTTGGCCCTTAATGATTTTTATCCTTTGCTTTTGCTAAAAATTCTACATTTATATTATTTGATTTAGTTTTACAGATCCATAAGTGCTTCTGATTAGGGTAGAAGGACAAGGGCAGTTGAGATAAAGGTTACAATCGTTTACAAATGTGGGGATTACCATTTTACCATGAAAATCCTCCTTTGATTTTTTTTAATCAATGTAATATTAAAATCCAATTTTAAAACTCAAAATCTGAGATGATATATAAAATAAAAAGCTAATCAAATGACTGTACCTTGTTGTAATCTATTTCTTCCCCTTATCCCAGCTGTTTCATCCATCTAATTTCTTCCATCCCAAGCTTAGTGCAAATGTAGGTCCCAATCCTGCAAACACTTAATACCAGCCATAGTGCTTGTTATCATAAATTGTCCCATTGAATATAATGGTATTACTTAGCTAGATAAAGGTACTCATGTGTATGTGCTTTGCAGGATCAAGACCTTAGATCATGACTGAATTCCTCTGGACAGGGACCATGGGCCAAAATCCTCACTGGTTTTAGCAAATACCATTCCAATGGCTCCATCGTATCCCATCTGCAGACACCAAAGTTTAATTTGACCCCCTGCCTTCTGTCTATAAATTGCCACACTGAGTTATGAAGCACTGTAACCAATTGCATGGTAAATTTTTCAGCAAGAGGTCAAATCAGATCATCCAGGTCAGGGAGGGGCTTTCATCAACTAACTTTAACAAAATCTATTTTCAAGCTGGTATTAGTGATGCCATAAGATGCCTTTTCCTCTCCATAGCCAGACCTCGTACATCAGAAGTCTGATTAAGCTAATTCATTAGGAAAGAGGTCTGTATGTTGATATTCAGACCTTTAGTTAAATGAGCATGTACATTAACTCAATGTTTCTCACAGGACACCTATGTATATACTGTATTTTTGTTCTGTGTGCTCTTAACACAATCCGGCTCTTGTCTGTGACTGGAGCTTCTAGGTGCTATGGTAATACAAATAATAAAAATAATGGGATACACATTCAGTGAGGGTGAGCATGGCCAAACTTCGGGTGTAGAGAAACTCTCTGGAGAGAATTTTTTAATGGAGACTCAATAGAACAAATCAAGCCTGAGTCGTAGAGATGACAGTTATCATTCCCTTTTTGTTGGTATCTGTAGGGAGCACGTCTCTCCTACAGTTCACTCTAAGACCCGGTCTTATAGGTTTATAAACAGTGTCTCAGGCTATGTCTGTGTAACGCACACACCTCCTGGGTGTGCTGTTCTGTCCCATCTAGTGGCACCGAGACCACTTAGAGAGAGAGATTAATGAGTTTGCTCTAGCCTTAGCTAACAGCTAGACTTTTAGCTCATGCAGTAGAGGCTCATGCACTAAGCTCCAGAGATCCCCAGTTCAATCCTGCCCTCTGACGACTGGGGTCTGTCAGCATTATATCTGCACTGTAATGAAAAACCTGGCCTTTGCCAGTTGCAGGTTTTTAATTGCAGTATATTATAGACATACCCTCAGTGATAAACAGCCTGATGAACTGAGATGCTTTAAGGACAGATTCTGTTGAAGCATCTGCTGTTTGATCAAAACAGTTTTATCCAGGTCTAGTTTAGGTCCAGTCTCAGCCAGCAGAAAACTCCTGATCTGACAATATTTGAATATATCCAAATTAGGGCTTTCACAATTCTTTTGTAGTTCTTGGAGTATGTGCAGTCTGTTAATTAGGTAGAAATCTGCAAGTACTTACAATGTCCAGGCTGCACATATGTTTGTTAAATCATATTTGGATGACTTTTCTTTAGTTAACATAATTAATGTCAAGTCAGAGTTTTCTTTAACTCAGAATTTAATTGCTCTGTTCTATTTTATTCTGTCTTAATTATGCTATAACTTAAAAAAACCACAAACCTTTTTGAAGTTCACACTTCTTTAATCTTTATTATTAGTTGGAATACTATAAAACAATATATTGTGATATATTAAATAATCAAACTTGGCACAGCAGCATATTAGAAAATGGCTGGAGTGTCACATGGACAGAAAAGGTTAGCAATAATGACTAGAAAAATCTGGAAACAGTTTCTTTAATGTTGGCATAACAGGATCAGGTGTTAAGACCGTCAATTTTACTGTATTCCCACATAACTAAGAAGGTTAGGCACTTGGTCATTTTTCCACAGAAAGATTAAGAATTACGTAGTTAGATGTAAAAGTAAAATATTTTTAAACTCATCAGCTATAGACCTAGAGGCCTAGATAAACAAATTTAATGGAGAGTTAATTGAAGTGAGTATATTATATTTGTATTAAGAAAATCTTCTGCAAATAATGCATTTTTGACTATACAGTAAATTTTTTCACTCCAATTTTAGAGCCCAATCCTACAAACTCTTGTTTGTGTGTAGTACAGGGATCGGCAACCTTTGGCAGCTCCCACTGGCTACGGTTAGCCCTTCCAGGCCAATGGGGGCTGCGGGAAGTGGCGTGGGCCAAGGGATGTGTTGGCTGCTGCTTCCCGCAGCCCCCATTGGCCTGGAACACTGAACTGCGGCCAGTGGGCGCTGTGATTGGCTGAACCTGCAGCCGCTGCAGGTAAACAAACCATCCCGGCCTGTCAGTGGAGTTCCCTGATGGGCCACGTGCCAAAGGTTGCCGATCCCTTGTGTAGCCTTTACTCAGTCAAGATGTCTCTTACAGGACTCAGCCCATAATTTTTCAATCAAACCTATAGTATAGTTTCCCTAGCAATATATAGCACAATTTCTTCTCAATGAATTGATCATGTTAGTCAAACCAAATATTATCCACAGTGTTTTATGGTTTTTTCCATAGCTGAATATTAAAGCTAATCTTTGTTTGTTTTAAAAGTGACATGCTTCCCATTTAAAATAATGGGCTTCATCCTCTCCCCCTGAATGAATGGTCGTGAGAGGATATTTAAATATGTATTTAGTTATTACATCTAAAAAATTACATTATTGCCAAGCGTTAAGCAATTATTGTGTCTGGGGAATTGAGGTCTACAAACACATTTCTCCATTCATTTGTGATTTCACTTGATATTATAGGCATTGAAGCATGAATTAAAATAGGTGACAAATATTCTCAACATTAGTATAGTTTGTTAATGGACAGAAGCAAATGGACTGATCACTTGATATTTTTAATTATCTGTTTAATTTTAATGAATGAATGTGGTGCTCATGAAAGTAAAAGACTAATAGCACTAGCTTGAGTCAGATGTAGGACTATATTCTGCTCTTGCATCTGCAGTGCGGCTCTCTTGCCTATACTTCACTCAACGCCAACAGCCATGTGTGCAAGATAATAGGTATTCTGTGGGTAGACTAGGCAATAGAGATATGCACTATGGATGAGAGAAGTACAGCATGGATCTGAGAGGAGACTTTTTCCCCATAGTGTGGGCAGGGACAGTGCAAGTTTTCCCATACTGTTTTGACAATACGTCTCCTTCCTGACTTGCAGCACTCTTGTTATTCTGGTCTTGGCCTTCTATAGAACAAAGACTTCTTACTAAACCAAATAATTTGTGATGTGGCTAAATAAGGATTTATGGATCATCAAATTCATTTATATTTGCAAATTCAATTATTATCTGGAATTTACTGATTTCTTATTAGAAGATAGCGCAGGATTGGTTACAGCACATGTACTAGAAGCAGGAGATCTGGGTTCCATTCCCAGTTGGGACATAGATTTCCTTTATGGCCTGGGTCTTCAGGTGTTGGTCAAAACTTAGAAAATAGCCCTGGTGTCTCATTTTCAAAAAATACTCAACCACTATTTAGGCAGTTTAGTAGGGGACAGATTTTTCACAAATGCTCAGTAACCAGCAGCTCCCATTGTGAGATTTATGGTAGGATTTTCCTGAACTGCTCAATGCCCTATATGACCATTCATTTTGGTGTCTGAATTGATTCTGAGTTCTCTTGAAAATCTGAGCCTTAACTTCTTTGTGCATCAATTTCCCTATATGTAAAACAGGGATAATATTTATCTCATCGGCTTATTATTTTTATTATATAATTTTGTATTGCAGTAGCACTGCTAGAACACAGGGTTTTGGATCCATGTGCAGTCCGGTGTTAAAGCAGGGACCACATTACCATGGATTCCAATGAAGGTAATTACATTTGGGATCCATGCGTGGTCCCACGCTATAACCAATTTTGCGCTATAAAGGTGGGCATTCTAGCGAGGGTCTGCTGTATTATGCTAATCACTATGCAAACATAAAGTAATAATACTTAGCTCTCCCACAGAGCTTTTCATTCATAGATCTCAAAGTGCTTTACAAAAGAGGGGTCAGTATCATTATTCCCATTATACAGATGGGGAAATAAGGTACAGGGAAGAGCCAAAGAGCTTAATTAGTTCTTTATAAAATGCTTATAGATCATTTGATGAAGGTGTTATAGAAGAGCAAATAATTGTTAGTAACTGTACAGCACTTATTTATAAAAATGCAATATTTGACTTTTATCGTTCATTGCCTGTGGTTATCTTATTTTGAAATATTACATGATTCTTCAGCTAATAAAAGTCATACCATCTAAAGCGATCATTCATGTTTGATGCATAGTCATTCTTCACAGAGACATTTGAAGGCAACTCATACAAGAAAACTGCTAAGCACAAAAGGCCTCTATTTCTGGTATCCATAGATACTTTTGAGTTTTCCTTGGATGAGGTTTTAATTTAGCATTAATAAAGGAATTTGTGATGTTTTATATGCTCTAATCTAATATTCCGCCTGTGACTTGATTCAGAGTTACTGTATATTTTAAAATCTCAGTTTGGAAGCCAGATACCACAGGAGGATAGCACTAGAAAAGTCTAAATTATCAGTTATGAGTGGATCTAAAACTTCTAGTATTAAACTATCCCTTGAAATATGCATTAGAGAATCTTAAAAGGGATCATATAAAATTAATCAAAACCCACATTTCCGAAGCAGCCACTTGTTCATCAGGGTTTTGGATGTCACTTTTTAGTTCTGTATTTTGCAGGCATTTACACACAAACAGATTGTTGCATATAAACACAGAGAGGGACTGTATGAGCTCATTTCCTATCAAGCAGCACATTTTAAAAGATAATGTAGTTATGACACTCCTGAACAGTGGGAAACTGACACACTGTGGGCCTGATCTAGAAGAAATTAGTCTCTGAGGCTCATGGACTATGCAGGAAATAATCTCTTCCTTAGTCACTAAATGCTTTAAGATACTGGGCAAATACTGCAAAAATTTTCTGCAAATATCCACTCACATTTTCACTTACAAAATGAAAATAAAAATATATATAAATTGACTGTTTATTTTCATTTTGTAAGTCTGTAACTAATTCCATTGCTTGACCACTTTAGAAACTTAGCAAGCCTGCCTCTTTAAATCAAGGCCCTGATATTGCAGCACATGAGTAAATTTATATGTGTGAGCAGTCCCCTACAGCTCAATGGGACTACTAACATGTGGAGTTACTCACAGAAGTGAGTGTGACAAGACTGATGTTTTAATTTGTTTTTTGCAAGGTCTGGCATGTAAGTCCATATTCCCTTCAAGGCGCCAGACAGAGTTAGACATACCTACATTCCAAGGGCATGTGTACGAATGATCCCATGCTTCTGATTTTCTTTAACCATGTCAGAAGGAGGTGCTTAAATCACTTTCTAGATTTGGCATGTCCTGTTTGCTGAGGTTGAGCGGTCAGTGCGTGTAACAGTAACAGCATTACACCTATAGTTTTTTTCCCCTTTTATGATTTCTGGATATGCATTTGTCAAATGATGATGATAATTATACTCAGACCTTTGACTAACTTATGGCCCCTTTATTTCTTTTCAATTAATACAAAAATAAAAAGGGGTGCACACAGACTTGTCAAGTGTCATACATCTTGTGTGATGCTACGTTTTCAGCCTGCCCCTCACATGTTGTTGCAGCCCAGGCTGAATGTCATGCATTCAGCTGGGCTTTGGGAAAGCAATTGGGTTTGGGTGGTGTTTTGTGTTGGCTGCTGGCAGGGACTACTGTGGTGCTTGCTGAGCTGGCAGCTTCTCTGCCTCCCCTTCTGCATGGTCATATCCCACACCTGTTGGTTTCCAGCCCATGTGGAGCATCCAAGAGGAAATAAGGCTTTGGCAGCAGTCATGGGAGCTGCCAGGATAATGGGGGACACGGAGGTTAAATGGGGCAGCAAGAGCTATTCTGAAAGATGCAGAGACTAGTGAGGGAAGCTAAGGAGGAAACTAGGGGGAGGATCAGGAACTGCTAAGTGAGCTAAGGTGGATCAGGAACTGTTGGGGAACAGAAGCTAAGGAAGAAGCATGAGCTATTGGGAGGGGAATTGGCTAATGGGGCAATTTAATGAAGAGGAGCAGCTCATGGGGACAGCATGGGAAGAGGGAATAGGAATAATACCAACTTGCAGCACTCCCTCACCTGTCCTGAGTTTTGCTCCAATAACTCCTCAGGCTACATCCTTCCTACCAGATTCCCACAGTTGCTCCTGGCTCCCTGCCTTCTGATACGTGCAAAGAATAAATTCCTGCCCCCCTATACCTGCTCCCACTGCTTACAGGAAACTCTGTGAGGGAAACATGGTATCAAATGAACAACTTTCACAGTTATTTGTAAATCCAGGTTTCAAACAATATGCAAATGATGTACAATATGTAAAGTGGTTAATTTGCGTTAAGTGTCACATGTGGAGCTGTTCACTTCTTGACACTTATGCACTCATCCAAGCCTCAAGTGTCCTGATATGTATTACAAAACCAAATAAAATGAAGCAGCCATTAGAACATGCAACGCCACTCCTCTTCCCCACACAAATCTGATTACTTTCAAATATCCACCTCTGCAGCAGCCCGAGCAAACAGATTGACCTTGCATCATGACTTGAAGGTGAACTGAACCAGGATATTTTGAACCATAAATATTTTACATAACTGTAGCAAACTAACTTTACATAGGTGTATAAGTGTTCAGAAGTATCTAGATCCCTCTTCTTCCCTGAGGATTTTCAATAATAACCACTTAATAGTGAATATATCTAGTATAGCAAATCACTTCCTACATATAGATTTGAAATGCCTTTGTGTCATGTACAGATGATATATTTGGAGTACATTTTCCTTGTTTAATTTAGACTGTAAGCTTGATGGGGCAGGAATTATGTCTTCTTACAATCATAGAAGTGTAGAGTTGGAAGGGACCTCGATATATCATCCAGCCCTCTGGGCTGAGGTAGAACCAAGTGAATTCCTCATTGTGCATTTGATTTTTCCTTCCTAAGTGAAGTACTCTGCACTTGTATTTACTGAATTTCATCCTGTTAAATTCAGACCAATTCTCTAATTTGTCAAGATTGTTTTGAATTTTAATCCTATCCTCTGAAGTGCAAGCAACCCCTCTCATCGTGGTGTCGTCTGCAAATTTGATAAGCATACTCTCCACTCCATTATGCAAGTCATTAATGAAAATATTGACTAGTATCAGACCCAGGACTAACACGTGTGGGACTGCACTAGATACATCCTCCTAGTTTGACAGCAAACCATTAATAACTACTTTTTGAGTATGGTTTTCAGCCAGTTATGCACACACCTTATTAATTTCATCTAGATAACATTGCCCATGTTTGCTGATGAGAATGTAAAAAGCCTTACTAAAATCAAGATATATTCCATCTACCACTTCCTCCCTATCCGCTAGGCCAGTAAACTGTCAAAGAAGAAAATTAGATTAATTTGTTCTTGACAGATCCATGCTATTCCTTTAATGCTGTTATCCTGTAAGTGCTTACAAACTGATTGTTTAACAATTTGTTCCAGTATCTTTCCAGGTAGTAAAGTTAGGCTGACTGATCTATAATTCCCCCAGTCCTCTTTGTTCCCCTTTTTAAAGATAGGTACTATGTTTGTCCTTTTCCATCCCTCTGGGGTCTCACCCATCCTCCATGAATTCTCAAAGATAATTGTTAACTCTTCTGAGATTGTGACAGTTAGTTCCTTAAGTACCCTAGAATTAATTTCACCAGGATCTGCCTATGTGAATGCATCTAAATATTCTTTATCTTGTTTTTTTTCCCTATTTTGTCTTGTGTTCCTTCTTCCTTGTAAATATTAATTATGTTGAGTATCTGGTCACAATTATCTTTTTTAGTGAAGACTGAAGCAAAATAACCATTAAATACCTCAGCCTTCTTCATGTCATCACTTATTAGCTTTCCTTACCTGATAAGTAGAAGACCTGTGCTTTCCTTTGTCTTTCTCTTGCTTTTCTCTTGATGTATTTTAGCTACCTCTCTTTTTTGCCTTTTATCTCTCTCAATAGGTGGAATTCATTTTGTGCCTTAGCCTTTCTGATTTTGTTCCTACATGCTTGGAATGTATTCTTTTTATATTCTTTGTGATACTGGTAGATTAGATGCCTGCTCTTTCCAAGTCTGTAGCCGTCAGCTGAACACTGACAAATTCATAGCTGGAAACCGGACCAGATCACTTGTATGTTAGTATTGTTCGAGATAGGTGTTAGACTTGCAAGGATGCATTTAGTGTTTAGAGTCTCATTTATTTTTTCTATTTAATAAATCCTTAGTTTATTATAGAATTAGCTGTCAATATTGTCCTTAGTGTGAGATCTTGGGTACAAATTGTTCTGGAGTAAGTGACTGGCCTCAAGGGACTGGGAGCAACCTAAATATTTTGTGATTTTTGGTTTAAGTGACCATTTATCACTAAGTTCAGTCCCCCATTATTACAATGTTTTGTTTTTTGGGGGGTATGTCTGTTCTAGAAAGGCCTCATTCACCTCCTCTTCTTGATATGGTGGTCTAAACTAGACCCTTACCATCACACATCACCTCTATTTTTTCACTCCTCCTGGACCTTGGAACAAGTGTATATATTCTTAATGTATAATGCAACATCTCCTCTCTCTTTATGCCAGCTGTCTTTCCTGAACAAGCTATATCCAGCTATACCAATATTACAGTCAACTGACTTATCCCACCAAGGGCTGTGATGCCAGTTATGTACTAATAATTCCAATTCTTCCTATTTATTCCCTTTACTCCTTGCATTTTTGTATAGACATCTAAGATGTTGATCAGATTCCCCAAACAATTTTCCTCTTGTTGCATCTATGATCCTATTGTAATTTTTCATGTTTGCCCCCTCCCACCCCCCGTAACTAGCTCTCTATTAAGGTCACCTTTTTAAATGTTTACCTGCAGGGTTTTGTCACCTGCACCCTTTGAACCTGGTTTTGTGTGTCTTATATATATCAAGCATGCTGCTGGTACTCAGGAGGTAATAGATTATAATATTTTAGGAAGATGCATACATAGCCATCAATCTGGATTTGAAGAAATCTCTGTGGATCCAGTTATACTCCACTTACTCCTCATGTGTAGCCAGATCTAGTGAGTGGGGCTTTGCACTTTGTTTTGGTATAATTATAGTATATTTCAGTACAATAGATTTTTTTTGTGCTTAGATTCTGAAATAGTAAGGTCCAGTGAAGGGTTGATTGCCACCTTGCTGAACCTACCTTAGCAAGAGAAGGAGATTTTTTAAGTATTAGTAGCACTCTGAAGTACCATAATATATTTCATTTATAACCCCTCTTATTCCATAGCAATATTTGGTCAGAGTCAAGAGATTAAGCTAATGATTTTTACTTCTGGGATTTGCCAACCATTTCATGTGTGGAGTGCCAGATTCCTTCTGAGCTGTCACTGGATAAATGTATTCCAACTGCATCCACCTGTTAATCCTCTGACTGCCAGTAGAGTTGTCAGTGTGGTATCTTTTGCCAGTATTAAATCCACTTTTTTTTTGTGGGGTAGGGGAAAAGATGGTAGAAATAAATTAAACATTCGTAACCTCAGAATTGTGAGTTATGAATTTTCATGAACAGCAGAACTGACACATGCTCTACAATGACTCCGTTGCATATATTTCCCGCTCAGTGGTTTAGGGGACATGTCTATACCTACATATACATATTTTGTGTGGTGCCTTTTAACTGTAAAAGCAGAATATCACAGCTCAACATATTTAGTGTAACATTAACTGGCTAAAACTGTTTATTCTGCGAACATAATGGTTTTCTGTGTCTCTAGTTAATCCTAATATATTTCCGTGTGTAGCTCACTGCAAAAACCCTCTTTCACATGCAAAGGGATTTTTGTTTTTGTTATGTTTTGTTTTCCCAGAGAACAGCTTTAACAGGAAGAAGAATAAAACAAAAGTAATGTTGATCAAGAGTTCTTGGGGCTGCCACACTTTGCATTAATGAATTGATTTGATGTGAGCACACTGCTTTCCTTGATACATTGTGATGGAATAACCCTGGCTAAAAATAAAACTAAAACTTGATCTAAGATATATGAGACTGCCACCATTTCCATTAGAAAGAGAAGGTGGGTTAGTTTTTTTTTCTGGATCAGCTTATGTTGGGGTGAGAGACAGGCTTTCGCACTTATACAGGGCTCTTCATTTTTTCCCAGATTTGAAGAAGAGCTGTGTGTAAGCTCGAACGCTTGTCTCTCACCAAAAGAAGGATGTCCAATAAAAGATATTACCTCACCCACCTTGTCTCTCCAATATCCTGGGAGCACTGTGGCTACAACACTGTGCTGCATATGCCATTTACATTAGCATTTTAATTTGATGTGAACTGTGTTGTGTCTTAGCCTTTTTGTAGGGGGTTTTCCTTACAAAAAACCCTTCTATGCCCCTCAAGATTTTTCTTGGTTAGTTGTTCATTGCCTCAGCTACCCCATTTCAGGAGGAAACAGTTTATCTGAAGAATTCTTTGCAATAGGAAGTAAAAACTGTGTGTGACAAATAGTAGGACTTCATACTGGGTAATTTATGTGGTTATAAAGAAAATTCATTTCTAGGACAGTACATTTCTATGAGCACCTTCACCACAAGATGAAGTTATGTGGCAAAGAGTGGAACGGTCTCTTTCTGGCTTTAAATTATCAATGGGATAATAATAAAAAAAATCCCAAGGGGAATTACTCACTTGTTCATCATTACACAGTAATTCTGGCAATAGTTGGAAGTCATCTCATCAGTTCTGCAATACTGGGTCCAAAATCCAGCATAAGGTCTTGGAATGGACATCTGCTTCACTCACGTGGGAATGAAACTGAAAAAATCTTTCAAACCTCACTGAGCAACCTCCGTAACTTTTCCTTCCCAGGGGGCATCCTCTAACACAGATTTGCAGTATGTGTTATATGTAAAGGTTATATTAACAGAACTATGGGTTTTGAGACCCAATGGACTAGATTTTGCAATAGGATACTGTGTTCTGAGATTTGCAATTTACATTAGTAATATCTTAGTCATCTTATCCTTGACCTATTACCTTAGAATTCTAAGTGGTTCTAGTGATAGTAAGATTTGCAAACTTATGAAAAACAGGCCCTTTGTGAATAATATTTTACTATTGTCAGCCTATTTGCCAGATTTCTATAACTACAGTATGTAGTATCTATAGATATTATTCAAAAAAGCAGACTTTAACTAACTCTAAGAACTAGTAGCTAAGGTCCCATGGGAAGAAAATCTAAGGTAAAAAGGAGTTCAGGAGGGCGGGCAATTGTTTAGAGATAATATTTAAGGCACAACATCAAACTATCCCAATGTGAAGGAAAGATTGGAAAAAATAGTAAGAGTCCAATATCGCTACATCAGAAGCTTTTTAATTACCTAAAAGTCAAAAAGGAATCCTATAACAAGTGGAAACACGGACAAATTACTAAGGAGGAGTACAAATGAATAACAGATGCTTGTAGGCACAAAATCAGAAAGACTAAGGCACAAAATGAGTTACTTCTAGTAGGGGACATAAAAGGCAATGAGAGCTAATAATGGATGACATGCCTATTTCTGCTATCTCACATGTGATATTAAAGTTGCACGAGACATTTGAAAGTTGTTTGCAGTGTTGTAGCCATTTTGGTCCCATATGGGTACGTCACCCACCTTGTGCAACTTTGTAATTTGTGGAATTTCTCTCAATTGTAAAATGTATCATATGAAAGCCATTTGGTAATTTAACATATTACCAATTAAACAGTATGTAATATTCAGTTTATAATTTTTTTAAAAAATTGTATTGCAGTAGTGCCTAGAAGTCTCAGTCAAGATTGGGGCCCTATTATGTTAGGTGCTATATGTACCCATAGTAAGAAACAATCCCTGCCTTGAAGAGATTGCAATCCAGATAGACAAGATAAAGTGTGGGAGGGAGCAGAGGCACAGAGTGATGAAGTGACTTGTCCAAGTCAGTGGACAGTACCCTGGAGGTCAGTGGCAGAGCCAAGAATAGAAGCCAAGTCCCCTGATTTCAAGTCTAGTTCCCTAGCTACTAAACTGCACTGCCTTCCCATAGCCCAGTTTACTATAGGATGACTTTTTATAGATTCAGAAATGCTATAACAAAGGCATGTGTTACAAAAATTTGGGCAAGTCCATTTCAGCAGAATAATTCTGTGGCTCTATTTATAGCTAGAAAGTGTCTTCTTCTGATTCTTCTTTTCTTTCACTCTCTAAGCTCTGTATTTGTTGTTTGTTTTCACAGAACAAAGCTTACATGTTTTAGGAGGTAACGTGTGCCTCCTGCTATGGCTCTGTCAACTCACCAGTGCTCTTCTCTACACTTTTTTATATTACGGCGTGACCATATTTAAGGCGGAAGATATCATATAATTATAAACACAATTTTCAACACACACAGCAACTTCCTCAATAACAAAAGGAAAAAATTCCCCTGTATTAACGTTTGAAAATTTTCTTAACTTTCCAAATTTATTTGCATATGTTATGGAGGAAAGGATCCTTGCAGTGTTCTGGGGAGTTGGGGGAGGAATGACAATGTGATACAAGAGCGAGCTTGAGGTGAGGTGTGTATGCTCCACAGTAAGATAAGTAAGGAGAAAGTTAACTAGTCATTCCTTGGTGCAAAAACACCAAGGACAAATACACACTGGGAATTATCAAGATAATTTAAACCCACCAAAAGAGGATCATAGAATATCAGGGTTGGAAGGGATCTCAGGAGGTCATCTAGTCCAACCCCCTGATCAAAGCAGGACCAAGCCCCAACTAAATCATACCAGCCAGGGCTTTGTCAAGCCTGACCTTAAAAACCTCTAAGGAAGGAGATTCCCCCACCTCCCCTAGGTAACCCATTCCAGTGCTTCACCACCCTCTTAGTGAAAAAGTTTTTCCTAATAGCCAACCTAAACCTCCCCCACTGCAACTTGAGACCATTACTCCTTGTTCTGTTATCTGGTACCACTGAGAACAGTCTAGATCAATCCTCTTTGGAACTCCCTTTCAGGTAGTTGAAAGCAGCTATCATATCCCCTCTCATTCTTCTCTTCTGCAGACTAAACAATCCCAGTTCCTGCAGCCTCTCCTCATAAATCATGTGCTCCAGCCTCCTAATCATTTTTGTTGCCCTCCGCTGGAGTCTTTCCAATTTTTCCACATCCTTCTTGTAGTGTGGGGCCCAAAACTGGACACAGTACTCCAGATGAAGCCTCACCAATGTCAAATAGAGGAGAATGATCACATCCCTCAATCTGCTGGCAATGCCCCTACTTATACAGCCCAAAATACCGTTAGCCTTCTTGGCAACAAGGGCAAACTGTCGACTCATATCCAGCTTCTCTTTTCTGCAGAAGTCCCACCTAGCCACTCGGTCCATAGTCTGTAGCAGTGCATGGGATTCTTCCATCCTAAGTGCAGGACTCTGCACTTGTCCTTGTTGCAGTGGAAAGGTCAATATGGGGAAGAGAAAATTCTCTTTATTTTTCTTCTCCTTCCCACCACACTTCTCTACTACTTCCCTAGATTATTCTTCCATCCAGCAGAAAACAAAGGACCAGGAAAGAGCGGTGAGGCCACGCTGAGGGAATCAATAGAGGGAAATAATTCATGTTACATGTCTGCAACATGGACTCTACAAAAACCATGTTATTTGCTTCCTGTGATGGGGCGTACCTACCTTGCACCATGGTTTAAAGCAGTGATCCCCAAACTGTGGGTGGTGCCCCCCCAGGGCTGCATGGAGGAATGTTCACGGGGTGCAGCAGGGTCCAAGCAAGCCTCCACAGGGGGCAGGAAGGGAGTACCACCCAGACCCACTCTGCTCCCAGCCATGTCTCCACTCCCAGCCCCAGACCCTCCCCCAGCTGTAGCCCCAGCCTCCTTACCCCAGTCTGCACCCTCCCCCCAACCATGAGGCCACAGCCCCACTCCCAGCCCCTGAAGGAGGGTATGGACTGGGTTAAGGGGAGGGGTGATGTGAAAAGTTTGGGGGTGGGGATCACTTATTTAAAGAAACCTGCTTCCTTACGGGGTGCCCTGTAACCATGCAGGACTCACCCCTGCAGCACCTCCTGCTGATGGTTAGGAATTAGCTCTTTTCCAGCCTCTGGAGTGCCCTCTGCAGGGCTAGTGTCCCACTTGTAGTGGGCCCCATTTCTCTCCTGGACCCCGGTGCCTCTTTACCCTGGGGCTGCCCCCAGCAATACCCCCCACAAGTCTCTATGGGTCTCTCCTCTCTGGGGAGCCCCCAACCCTCTAATCCCCACCTTGCCTCAGTCTGAGCTACTGCCAGTCATCACCAAGCCCCCGCTCCCTGGGGAAGACCACACTGTAAAAGTACCTCTATGGGCCTTGGACCAGACGCTGAAGTCTGGGGAGTTGCCAGCCTGGAGCTCCCGTGCTCCTCTGGGTCTCCCCAGCCCTGCTTCACTTCTAGTACCCTCTCTGCAGGTAGCCAGGCCCTGCTCTCTCCCAGCCTGGAGAGAGACTTCTCTTGGGCCTCTGGCTCACAACCTTTTTATAAGGGCCAGCTGGGCCCGCTTTAAGCTAGTCACAGCTGTGGCTGCTTTCCAATCAGCCCAGCCTCTCCCAGTGCCATTTTAAGCCCTTCAGGGCAGGAGCCGGGTAACCACCCTGCTACATGCCCATACTAATGTCTGGCGTCATTCCCTTTTTTTAAATTATTCTTTATATTCCTGTAGCCCTTAGTCATGGACCAGGGCCCCATTGTACTAGACACAGAACAAAAAGGTGGCACCTGCACCAAAGAGCTTGCAGTCTGAGTATAAGATGAGATCACAGATAGATACAGACACATGTGGGGGAGTACAAGGAAACAGTGAGACAGTATTGGTTGTCATGATGGGTAGTGGTGTCAGCACACCAGCAGCCTAACCATTGTTATTTGTGACTGAGCTTTGATTTATGCCTCAAGAGCTGCACTATCAATAGGCTCAGTAATATCTCCAGAGCTGAATAAAGTAATAGTGGAAAACCCCAAATAGAAATGACTCTCAGTAAGAATCCAGGATGCAATAAATAACGCAGCAATACCTTGCAGCATAAGTATGGTCTCTTCTGTATGCTGTCTATTCATGTAGTTGAAATGCACTGTGACAACACATTGATATCACTAAGGTTAATGACTGACTGATTAACAACAGAGAACACATTTGCCAGCAAATGAACTGTAGTAACTGTTATAGAAAAGCCTTTGAAAAGCATGGAGTAGATGGGCACAAAACTATTACCTGAGATGGTGTCTTCCCAATAGCTTGACAAGCAGCCCTAGCAAAGCATTACACCTTATGTGCACCTTGAAAATACATATAGATGAAGTTGTAGTATTTATCAGTGTGGGGAGGAAAGGAACGTATCAAGTATATGTTGCTGATGTGATTCAAAGCCGATTTGGCCACCATCATTGCAAGTGGGATGATCCCTAATATCAAATTCAGATCACCATGAGGAGTAACAAATGTATTATTTGAGTGTACCTGACATTGGAGGCATTTGATATCAATCCCAGATTTGGATGTGAATTTTGCAAATGGCCCCTGTGTTTATAAATACCTGAACCAAGACCTCAGATCCTAACACCCCTCAAGTTTAGGGATCTTCAAAATCCATATCTAAATTCTGCAACTTGAACCTCTCTCTGATCATTAATATGAGTTAACTGTTTCCATTAAGATTATTTCCTTTTTGGACAGTGTTGCAGTATTGTACCAAACTGTTCAATAGACAAAACCAGCCAGGGGAGCATGTCATTCTTCCACTTTGGAATCATATGCCACATACTTTAACACTTCCATTGTTTCTCTTTGTAACAGTCAATTTCGTTCTGATGCTTGCTACAAAGTAATAGTTGGTATCCAATCAGAAACTTCAGAGGCTATTTCAAAGTCATCTTCACTACCTTGCATACCTATCTTAATAATACATGAAAGCACAGACAGAACAGCACCGCTGTGAAGTCACATTTTATTATAATGGCTGTTTGTGCAATTCCATGCTGATGAAGTTGGAACTGCTGAATATTGTATCATGTTGAAAAGCACCAAGGGTAGCATTTGCTTCCCTGGATTTCAAGTAAAGAAATGAAATATTTTCCTGGGCCACTAAGTTTGCCATCTTCTGGGTTTTGATATTTGATTAGTGTCTGTTTGAAAAATGCAAACTTGAATGGAAATTTAGCCAGGTTTCTATTTAAAATTTTGCATGAGCCCCAAAATTTTGCCTATGCAATTAATATGTAAATCAGTGTACAGCTGATGACAAATAAAAAATATTATATCTGTAGTTCTTAGCTATTATGACATTATTTAATATTTTAAGGGGTTAGCTGTTTCCTGAACATGAACAAATTAAGCAAGATGAATGCTCTGAATTAAGGGGAATGGACACTAACTTATTAGACCTGGGTGGGAAACCATTAGAAAATTTTGCATGATAGTCAGAGATACTGAACAATTTTCCTGTCCTGAAATGGGACATATTTGAAGTTTTGAAAACTGAAAATCCAATAGATAAATAGATTTGGGACAATCTAAACATTTTGTTTTGATAATTTCAGAATGTTTTGTTCCAATTTTAACCAAAATTTTATTTTAATTCACTCAGATTTCTAAACAAAATGTCATTTTGAACCAGAAAGCTAGATTATTTCATTTTGAAAATGTCTAAATGAAACATTTAAATAAATTTGAAATTCCTCTACATATTTTCAAGTAAAAAAATTTCTTGAAACTGTCCCTTCTCCAGTGAAAAAATTCAGTTTTGACAAATTCACATTTTTTTGTCAAAAAAATCCTGACCGGCTCTATAGTTTATAACATTTTTAAATTTATTTAATAATTTTCAGTTCCTGCAACCAAACTTTAAAAAAATCACTACTTTTTTAAACATTGTATATTGTGGAGTAAACAGATATAGCGTAGCAGCTTAAACTCGGAAAGCTATATTCAATATAAGTATTAGTATTTCCTCATGTGAATAATCCCTCTGAAAGGCAATGGAACTACTTGTGTGAGTAAGGACTACTCACACAGGGGTTTATAGGACTGTGTCCTTAGTCTCTTTTTGATTCTTGTAGAAGAAACAAAGGAGTCAGACTGACTGCTGTACCCCATGTGAAGTATCTAAAATCTACAGGCTCAGGAGCAGTGATGTTCTGATTGATGCTACAGCAGAAACATAACATTAACTTTTTTCTTTCAAATTTCAAATTAGTTGCAGCAGCAAAATGTCCCACGCCCAAGGCTGTTCTTAGGGAATTAACGACCAGCTGAGGTTAATGGCTCCCTGCTTTGCCTTAAGCCATCAACTCTCCCAGCTGGTCATTAATCCTCAAGAAATGCCCCATGCTTTAATAATTATCATTGAATTATTAAAGACATTAGGGATCAGCAGAGAATGCAAAGTAAGCAAAGTGAAATCAGAAAAGCATATCTCAGATTTAATTAGGGTTATACCCCTCAAGAACAGGTGGAAAAATAAATCTAAACAAATGTTGTTACAATATTGAATTTACTTCACCTAGTATGAGATGCTGACATGGGTTCAGTTCTCCCATGTTATTATCAGAAATTCAGTTACTACTGAAGCCTAACATTGAATATAAACCCTGTAGTTCTTGATAAGGCCTATCTGCTGAGGACTAAAATGTGGAATATGACCTGCAAAAGAACTCTCCAAAAACAAAGATTCAAAGTGCATTATCCTTGTTTCTACCCAGATGGGAAATATTTTTCTTCCTCTTTCACCACAAGTATGACTGAGAAGTTAAGATGATTGCAACTCAATACATACAAATGATTTTATGTGAGCTATTTATAACCCAACAGATACTTGTCTCATTTTACAGTTGATACTTTGTAGGTGGTTGACATAATTAATAATAATAATAAATAAATAAATAATGTAAGTGTCCTTGCTGCTAAAAAGCTATATTTTGCATGCTGATTGAAGTTACTTGAATTACTCATGAAAACTATGTGAGCAAGATCTGGCCCACAAATACTATAGTCTCAATTTTGAAATGCAGGTACTTAAAGTTAGGCATGTCAATCCACATTGATGGAACTTAATGATATAATGTCCTGATTTCCAGAGGTGCTTTGCACCCAAAGATCCCATTGCCTTTAGTGCAATCAGTGGGTGCTCAGCATCTTCAAATATCAGGCCATATATGCCTAAATAGGTAGATAAGTATGATTTCTCTCTCTCTCTGGACAGGAGAAAGGTTGCTATGATCTTGTTATAGAGATTGCAACAGGGTAGTCGTTCACCTTAAAGGTAATGGTCCGAGGGATCACCACATCCCCTTATATGGCATGGCTCTTTAATATTTTTGGATGTCTGATGTATACTAGGAAATATAAGATATTGATAATGATTAGACATGTTTAGTAGTGATTGGACATTTAACATAGTGAACGCCAGTGAAAATGAGATGGGATCTGAGACTAAAATAGGGGGAAAAGCACATTAAAAATTACTCAGATAAGTTAGATATCTTCAAGTCACCAGAGTCTGATTAAATACATCCTAGAATACTCAAGGGGCTCAGTGAGATGGTATCCGAGTCATTAGTGATTATCTTCTAAAAGTTATGGAAGACGGGAGAGATTTCAGATGACTGGAAAATGGCAGATATAGTGCCCATCTATAAAAAGGGAAACAACCCAGCGAATTACAGACCTGTCAGCTTAACTTCAGTACCTGGAAAGATACTGGAGTAAATAATTAAGCAATCAATTTTCAAACACCTAGAAGATAATAAGGAGATAAATAACAGTCAGCAGGGATTAGTCAAGAATAAATAATGTCAAACCAATCTAATAGCTTTCTTTGACTGGGTAATAAGCCTTGTGGATAGTGGGAAGTGGTAGATGTGTATATCTTGACTTTAGTAAGGCTTTTGATACTGTCTTGCATAACCTTCTCATAAACAAACTAGGGAAATACAACCTACATGGACCTGCTATTAGGTAGGTGCATAACTTGTTGGAAAATCATTCCCAGAGAATAGTTATCAGTGGTTCACAGTCAGTTGAGTGCGGTCACGCAGGGATCAGTTCTGGATCTGATTCTGTTCAATATATTCATCAATTATTTAGATAATGGCATACAGAATACACTTATAAAGTTTGTGGATGATACCAAGTTGGGAGAGGTTGCAAGTGCTTTGAAGGATAGGATCAAAGTTCAAAATGATCTGGAGAAATGGTTTGAAATAAATAGGATGAAATTCAATAAAGACAAATGCAAAGTACTCCACTTAGGAATGAACAATCAGTTGGACACATACAAAATGGGAAATGACTGCCTAGAAAGGAGTAATGCAGAAAGATCTGGGGGTCATAGTGGATCACAAGCTAAATATGAGTCAACAGCATAACACTGTTGCAAAAAAAAGCATACATCATTCTGCAATGTATTACCAGGAGTGTTGTAAGCAAGACGCAAGAAGTAATTCTTCTGCTCTACCCTGCACTGATTAGACCTCAGCTGGAGTATTGTGTCCAGTTCTGTGTGCCACATTTTGGGAAAGATGTGGACAAATTGGAGAAAGTCCAGAGAAGAGCAACAAAAATGATTAAAGGTCTAGAAAACATGACCTATGAGAGAAGGTTGAAAAAAATCAGTTTGTTTAGTTTGGAGAAGAAAAGATTAAGGAGAGACATAACAGTTTTCAAGTACATAAAAGGTTGAGGGGGACAAAAATGTTGTCTAACCTCTGAGGGTAGGATAAGAAGCAATGGGTTTAAATTGCAGCAAGGGAATTTAGGTTTTGGTTGAACATTAGGAAAAACTTCATAACTGCCAGGGTGGTTAAGCACTGGAATAAATTGCCTACAGAGGTTAAGGAATCTCCATCACTGAGATTTTCAAGCACAGGTTAGAAAAACACCTGTCAGGGATGGTCTAGATAATACTTAGTCCTGCCTTGAGTGCAGGGGACTGAACTAGAAGACCTTTTGATATCCCTTCCAGTCCTATGATTCAGTGATAGAGAGGCAATGGTCCCAGCATATATGCTGCCTCCTCCATCACAGCAGAGCAGAATCCAACTGGTGAAGGATTACTGCTTAATCCTCTAAGCATGAGGACTAAGCGTGGAAAGAGGGAAGGAAAAGCTGGCGAAGGTAATAGAGTTGGCCTAAATTACAACCCCAGCTCCAAGCAGGAGACATGTGGGAGGGGAACTCCTGTCTTAAGGAGGTAAACCAGAACTGCTTGAAGTATAACAGATTGTGCAGGCAACATCAACTCCAGAAGGAGGGCTGCAGGGATTCCAATCCTAAGGGAGGCAGACAACTGGGGTGGGGAGAGACAGAGACTGGCTTCCTGAAATTCAACCCAACTGCACACAGAGAGGCTGAGAGTAGCACTGAGGAAGCTCTTCAGTAACCTGCTGGGAAGAAGCCTGACAAGGAGACAGAACTCAAGAGTGGGAGTAGTGGATTCTGTAGCCCGCAGAGATGTTGACAAACAGAGGAAAAAATAGGAACAGTCTGGGGAAGTGGCAAGAGATTATACAAAGCTGTCCTTAGCCACCTAAGACAAGGTCCCTGGGCTGAAACCAGAGGAGAGGGTGGGAGCTGAGTTCAGCCTGGAGCTCCCAGCCCCGCCCCCTGACCATGCGGGGGCGGCCCTGGTAACAGTCAAGGTCCAGACACCCCAAGGAGAGACCGAGGGCGGGGGTTGGGGCCGAACCCCCCATAATAAGCAAATTAATCAACTGGCTTTATGGTGTTACTGTGTATAAAAATGTCAAGTAAGGTCTCTTACAAAAGCTTGTAATGTCCTGAGCCCAATAGTTATTTGGTGTCAGGGCCGCCCAGAGGGGGGGGCAAAGGGGGCAATTTGCCCCGGGCCCCGGGCTCCGCAGGGGCCCCCAAGAGAACAGCGGAGGCTCCCGCCTCCGCCCCTCTCCTGGAGCCTCAGCGCATCAAGCGCCGAGTCTCCGCCGGGGCCTCTGAGCCCCGCCCCACTCAGAACCGCGTGGTTAGGGGGCGGGGCTGGGAGTTCCAGGCTGAGCTCAGCTCCCTCCTCTCAGCCTGGAGCTCCCAGCCCCGCCCCCTCACCACGCGGCTCTGAGCGGGACGGAGCTCAGGCCCCGCCGGGGACACACTGCGGCTGTTTCGGCGAGGCGCTGAGACTCCGGGCGAGGAGGGAGCCGGGGGTAAGAGGCTGGGGCCGGGGCGGGGGGGGGAAGCGGGACCCGCCGCTGAAGCGCAGCCCGGTCTTTGGCGGCGGGGGGCCCCTTCCGTTCTGGGACCCGCCGCCGAAGTGCCCCGAAGACCCGCGGCGGGGACCCCCCCTCCGCCGAATTACCGCCGAAGACCGGGCTGCACTTCAGCAGCGGGTCCCGCTTCGGCGGTAATTCGGCGGCGGGGGGGCCCCCGCCGTGGGTCTTGGGGCACTTCGGAACGGAAGGGCCCCCCGCCGCCGAAGACCCCGGGCCCCCGGAATCCTCTGGGCGGCCCTGTTTGGTGTACAGATAGTGGTTACGAATGCATGCATGGGTGTGTGTGAAAACCATAATTGTAATGATAGTGCAACTATAGCATTGCTTCACAGCAAGGTGTTGCTGCAATCAGGGAGGGAGGGTGCATCCCAAGCCAGGTGTTTACAGGAAACTAGCTCCAAGCGGCTAGCATTGTCCAGCTAAGAAGAGACAACTTGAAACTGAAAAGAAAATTCCAATTTGAGGAAACCCCCCTGCTCTGTGTATCCATGAATTACCATAGTCTGAGAAAAAGGGATGCGGAGGGTGCAACCAACATTTAAAAAGGCAGGGATATGAAGCAAAGGCTATCCAAAAACTGCCGGCCGGCACCTAAGTGGGGTACTGCCTGTGAAGGATTGCATCTGCTGTAAGACAGAGGGCATGCTGGGAAACTGTTCAAAGGCAATAAGTAACTTGTATTAGAACAGGGAATTTAGCTAATATAGAAGTGTAAAGCCTGAGATTGGGTTTTCATGTTTATTTACTGTGTAATTTATATGTTTGGTTTTCCTTACCATTTCATCTTTGAATCTATGATTTTTCTATTGAATAAACTGTATTTATTTTTATCTCAAGCAGCTCTGTGTTGTGAAAACTGTGTGGACTGTGTGCATCAAAGTGAACTGATAATCAAGGGCAGATTTCATGCCTTTGGGCATGAAAGCCAGAGGAGAACAGTCTTAGTGTCTGATGGTTAAGAACTTCAGGAGTGTCTGATAGTTAAGAACTCCAGGAGATGTTTTTGGGGGACTTGGGACCAGAAGGGATTGCTGACATCACCCTGCAAGAAGTACTTAGGTTGGTGGAAGCCAGTGTGGGACCAAAGGCTTGTAGCCTGGGTACTGGTGTAAGAGCACTGAACCATAGCATTAAGACCCCAAAACTTACAAGACAGGTGGTGACAGACCTCCTTAGTGGTCTGAATGATCCCCAAAAAGTTAGTTGTGTAGTCTTGACAGGTATTGTACCCCAACCTCAGCAAATGGAGGCTCACACTCCAAACACTTGCAATAACAGATCCTAATGGATTCAGATGTAAGGGAGCAAAGTACAAAGTTACAATCTATTTTCGTTTGTTTATTTTGGATTAAGGGAAATAGAACAAGAGAAGGAGAAAATGAATCTGGTAAAGTCCTTGCATACAATGGATAAAAAGCAGCTTGGGAGATTGATTATGCCTAGGCATGGACAAGGACTCCATTCTACTAGGTGCGGTACAAACACGGAAAAATAATGGTCGCTGCTCCAAAGAGAAGAGCAAAATTTGGCTCCTTTTACTAGTCAGACCACACCACATGCCTAAGCTACTAGCAGTAGGCTGGAGGATGAAGGATGGAAATCCTTCCCAGCACAAAGTTAGAGACAACAAATGGATCTTGGCCAAAACCACACAGCTTAGTTGCACCAATTCAATAAAGTTACTCAGTTCAAGATCTCCAGTAAAAAAGTTTACAAGCAGTGATGCAAGTGATGCCATTTTCAACCCCAAAATATTATTTGAATATTCATCAAAGAGAGAGAGTGATTTTAATCACTCTAGAAAAATGGGTAACTCATTTCTCCCACCAGGACATATGATCATTGAAAGGAAATGGAAAAGCATGGAAGTACCAGCTGTTTTTGAATTAATCAGAGTTGGCTTAGTAACATCTGAGATGAATCAAATATGGTTCTGTTTGGATGATAAAGGTTGAAGAATTGGAGCTGGTTTGTCCTCTAAGGATCTTCAGTGACTTTTATGTGTCTAGTTACAAATGTCTATGCTACTCATTTGATATGGATCAGTTATTTGGCTGTTTGTCCAGCTAGAAGCTAAAGGTTAGAGTTGTGTGAATAATCAGTTTTTCAGTTTGGTGGGGAAAACTGTTGAGGAGGGGAGGGAAATTGTTCTGCAGTGACTCAAGACATATATATGTGTGTGTGTGTGTGTGTGTGTTAGATTTTTGGAAAAACATAAACATTTTGGTCAACCCACATCTGCGTTTTTCAGTGGAGGGTGTTGCCTGATCTATTGATAGTGTATTAATTAGACTGATGACTTAACAATTCCCAATTAACACTGAAGTTTGTTAGGTTCTTTTACCAAGATCAGGCCCAGTATCATTAAAATTACTGTTCAGTTGGGAACCCCAATGTGCACAGTTGCAACATTCACACTTAGGAAAAACCTTATGTATTTGTAATACTTTTATCACAGTCAGCAAAGTTACAAACACTCTAACCCAGCAAGTTATATAGTGGTAACGCAGAATCCAGCGTCTGAGCATCCATAACCTCACACTGTCCCTTGCAGAAAAACCTAAAGTGCTAGTTGTCGTAATCACCACCAGTGGTCATCATCCTGGCATCTCCCAAAGCACTCAGGCCAGGATACAGCTTTTATAATTTGCTATACGGACTTGATTATGCCTAATGCATATTCAGTAGGGGTTTTATCCACTTTCCCTTATTTGAACTTCCACACCCCATGTCATGGTTCCTTCCCCACTCTGAACTCTAGGGTACAGATGTGGGGACCTGCATGAAAGCCCCCTAAGCTTATTTCTACCAGCTTAGGTTAAACCCTGGTACTCTGCCACCACCAAGTGCTTTAACAAGAAACAGGGAAAGGACCACTTGGAGTTCCTCTTCCCCCAAAATATTCCCCAAGCCCTTACACCCCTTTTCCTGGGTAGGCTTGAGAAATATCCTCCCAAGTCCCTACACCCCTTTCCCTGGGAAGGCCTGGTAATCCCCTCATCAATTAGTCCTGGTGAACACAGATCCAAACACTTGCATCTTAAAACACTGAAAAAATCAATCAGTTTCTTAAAAGAAGAATTTTATTAAAAGAAAAGGTAAACGTCATCTCTGTAAAATTAGGGTGGAAAATAACTTTATAGGGTAATCAGATTCAAAGAGCCCAGAGGAACTCCCTCTAGTCTTAGGTTCAAAGTTACAGCAAACAGAGGTAAACCCCCTAGCAAAAGGAACATTTACAAGTTCAGAAAACAAAGATAAAACTAACACGCCTTGCCTGGCTGTTACTTACAAGTTTGAAATATGAGAGACTTGTTCAGAAAGATTTGGAGAACATGGATTGATGTCCGGTCCCTCTTAGTCCCAAGAGCGAATACACCCAAAAACAAAGAGCACACAAACAAAAGCCTTCCCCCCACCCACAAGATTTGAAAGTATCTTGTCCCCTTATCGGTCCTTTGGGTCAGGTGTCAGCCAGGTTACCTGAGCTTCTTAACCCTTTATAGGTAAAAGGATTTTGGTGCCTCTGCTCAGGAGGGATTTTATAGTATTGTCTACAGGAGGGTTGTTACCCTTCCCTTTCTGGCTATGACACCCCACTATTGTTGGGGCACCCTTCTTCCACAGATTACTAAACCCTTTGTCTCAAGCTTATTAGCATATACATCCATTAGTTACCATGGTATTCTTGTGGTTGGGCATCTGCTGATATTCCTAACTTAAAATATCTCAGGCAGGTATAAACTAGCATCTTCTGGTTATCTGTCAGCAGTTTAGTCATTATAGCATTCTGTCCTGTAATACCTTAAGATCTAGGGTTATTCTTGGTTAGCTGCTTATGCTAAGGCTTTTCGGGGGCCTTATGCCTTGTTTACCGGCCTGAGGCTTGTAGGCTCATTGTTTTACTGCTTTACTTATTCTTGTGCCTTACCTAGCAAATACATGTATCTGCAGGCTATGGGGGGCAGAGGGAGAGTTGTTTGAAACATTTTGGGCTAGTCTACACTTACCGTCCGGGTCGACGCGGTGAGTTCGACTTCTCTGAGTTCGAACTATCGCGTCTGATCTAGACGCGATAGTTCGAACTCCGGAAGCGCCGCGGTCGACTCCGGTACTCCACCACTGCAAAAGGCGGTGGCGGAGTCGACCTTGGAGCCGCGGACTTCGATCCCGCGGCGTCTGGACGGGTAAGTAGTTCGAACTAGGGTACTTCGAGTTCAGCTATGCTATTCACGTAGCTGAACTTGCGTACCCTAGTTCGACCCCCGCCCTTAGTGTAGACCTGCCCTTTGTCCCAGCTCTGTTAAAGATCCCTTTTGCACCCCCATCCTGTGAGGTGCTGACTTCCCTTAACTGCTACAAATGTCAACGAGCCCAGTGAATTCCCTCCCTGCAAGATAAGATTGTAAAAGAGCAGGGGCCTAATCCTGGTAAAGATCTCTTCTCTCAGTACATGCAAGGCTATATGCAAACTTAATTGAGGACTTGTTTATACTATGAGGTAATGCACTCTACGAGATTATGGTTTCTAAAGCACACTAATGCCGTGCTCATTCACTGGTCTGTATAGACCCTTCTTGTGCTCTTTAACACAGTGCTATTTTAAAGCACACTAAGGAACTTTTAGTGTACACCAGCAGGGCCAAGGGTTTTTTTGTTATGAGAGAGTAATGCATGTGTGTCCTGAGAGGAGAGAGCCAGAGGAGAGTAATGGAAGGAATGAGAGTGGGCGTGAGGAAGATCAGGTGATGGCATGACATGGGGTCACTGGGGTAAGTGGAAGGGTTGGAGCAGGAAAGCAGATGAGGAGAAACTTCTATTACTGTAACAGGAAAGAAGAAGCAGAGAGCTGTGGGAGGGGAAGGGAAGGCAAGTAGAGGGGCAGAGGAGAAAGGTCATGTCTTATTTTGTTTCTCTTGGGAGGACTCTGCAACATCCTGTTCAGAGAAAGTAGAGGCAGCAGACGGGGAGGGTTTCAGGAGTGAGTCAAAGCTGATGAAAAGGCAGCTGAGATTGCAGACATGGGATTCAATGTTGAGAAGTGGAGTTGTTTAGCTAAGAAGATGACAGAACTAAAGGAGGAAAGAATGAATTTGTAGTGGAGGAAGTCAGCCTGGACACAAGATATCTGCTGAAGAAGTGGATGTGGGAGTGAGCCAAGAATATGCCTGCAAGAAAATGGCTACCCAGATATTGAACTGCATTTCACTGAATAGTGCAAACCTCGAGTCGAAGTTCATACCACTTTGCCAGATATTAAACAAACCCACCAGTTTCTGCAAGGATAACACTAGAACTCTTAACTTCCAGAAAGACACCAATGGTATACCTTGGGGATAGCCACATTGCCCATAAATTGTGAAGACTCTAGTGAGCTATATTGGTCAGCCCAATGAATGCCCAAAACCCCTTATACAAGCACTTACTATCATGTTAGGTAGGTAGGTAGGTATAGGACTTGATCAAAAGAACACTGCTGATAATGGAAAGACTCACATTGGCCTCAGAAAGGTTTGAATAAAGCCCTTATCATTCCTGATTGATGCAAAGCACCCCTTCAAAAATCTCATTGAATTTAATGGGATTTAAGCATGTGCTTACAACTGAGCGCACAGTCTGCTGAACAGGGATAGACTGAAGCACATTTTTCAATGCTTTATTGAAGCAAGGCCTTTGAGCTCATCCTGCAAGCCTTCCATATGCAGAACTTCCACTGAAGTCAGCTGAATGTCATGGTATGCCATAGAGGAGTAATAACTATATGTGCTGCTGTAATGAGCAGAAATCCAATAATATATTTTTAGTTTTAATAAAACATCACAGCAAAAATCATGGAAAAGCTTTTTTAAAAGACACCCTCAAGGTGGCTTAAAAATATTTCCTTTTACCGTTTTGCCCTTAAGTAAGGGGTGGCAGTATGAGCATTGAAATGGGGAACTCCACTACAGTCATAAATAATTTACCTAACAGTCAAAACTTTCAAAGAAGTGTTTTTCAGGGAATGTGCTGTCTGAGCACCGTTATCTGAAAGAAATAACTGTGCTTGGTTTGACTGTTGCATATTAAAGATGCATTCTATTAACTCCCTTCAAATGTTTGGCTGTTTCCTCGTTACCCTATTAGATAGGTTTACATTTTACTGGGTTTGTGTTTGCTTTCGTTTTATTTACTTGGAAGGAGTGTCCTCGTTCAAAGTCTCTGATATGATCTCTTTCAGAAAAGTATCTGTTTATTCTCAAAGGTAACCAGCCTTGGTCAGCTTCAAACTCTATTTAAGCCTATAAGATCTGATTGACTTTGAGTAATTTGAGTTAGTTTTTATGCAGTCAAATCCTGAGTAAGGCATGACTAAAAGCTGGGTGGAGACCCAGAATTTGACCCATAATGTTTACCTGCTTTAGGAAAAGAAAAGGCCCAGGCCTCTAATTCATTAATATATTCTTCCTATCTTTTTAATTTAGCATTTCTGGGCGACTCAGCATTTAATATTGTAGCTCATGTTTTTTAAACTATTTTCTAATTATGAAAGCTGCTAGCAACATATAATAAGCTTGCATATATCATTTAAGTCACTATTGCTAACGCAAAGAATGTTAGATTAGTCTTGGAACCAGGGCCTTATTCGTAAATATTAAACATTATATTGAGAAAGAAGAGAAGGCAACTATCTCAAGCGCAGAACTTTACATAGGGTGGCAGGGTTTTTAACATAGGATTTTTTTTCTCTCACTGCTCCATGTACACTAAAATGTGTGTGGCTTTAATTTCTTAAATAAGATTGTTGGAACAGTAGTGCTTTTGTGCTTATTGGTAATGATCTACATAACAGTCCTGCAAGACAGTGAAAAATTCTGTTGGCTTCCATTTGATGAACCAGACTGGGTACACATGGGAATCTGATCTGGCATCAGAAATGACTGCCTAGAAGGAGTACTGCAGAAAAGGACCTGGTGATTAGATTGGATCACAAACTAAATAGGAGCCAACAATGTAATACTGTTGCAAATAAAAGCAAATGTTATTCTGAGTTGTTTTAGGAGTATTGTAAGCAAGACACAAGAAGTAATTCTTCCACTCTACTCAGCAGTGATACGGCGTCATCTGGAGTATAAGGTTGCCAATTTTGGTTGGACATATTCCTGGAGGTTTCATCACATGACATAATCTTTCATTAAAGATTAATATTTAATTCCTGGAGACTCCCGGACAATCCTGGAGGGTTGGCAACCCTACTGGAGGTTGCTGATCCCTGACATAAAAGGTTGTTATAAAAAGGATAGATTGTTCTCCCCTAACTACTGAGGACAGGACAAGAAGTAATGGGCTTAAATTGCAGCGTGGAAGATTTAGGTTACACTTTAGGAAAAACTTCTTAACTGTTAGGGTAGTTAAACAGTGGAAGAAATTATCTATGGAGGTTGTGAATCTCAGTCACTGGAGATTTTAAAGAACAGGTTAGGCGAACATCAGGAATGGTTTAAATAATACTAAGTCTTGCCTCAGTGCAGGGGACTGGGCTAGATGAATTATCAAGGTCCACTCCTATATTTCTATGATTAATAAGAGGGCTGCTGCATGGACACCAAGTTATTCCTGCTGTAAATCAGGAATAAGATTGAAGAGTAAAGTACATTGTTTGCATGACAAGAATCATTTTTAAGCGCACGTCTTTACAGACGTGCCCATTATTTGCTCACATTCAGTAGCACAGCTACCTTGCACACCTGACATGTTTTAGGTTACAGATTGAAGTCCTGACTAACAAAATTGTAGGGATGAGCACAGTCTGTAACCTGAATGCAAAACCCATGCAACAGAAGCACAGCAAAATAAAAGCTTAAACGCTTTATTACCTATAGCCCTGATCCTACAAACATACGCGTGCTGACCTTTATTCATGCAATGGAAGTCAATGGGATTTCTTTTGTAATAAGTGGAGTTAAGCACGTGCATAAATGTGGGATAAGGGCCTATGTTCTCACTCCCAAGGGGCACAAGTATCTTAAAATCAGCATGTCTGCAGCAATTTGTGTGTGTGCACACAGCAGGGGAGAGTCTGCCATGGATGAGATCTGTTGTAGATCTCGGCAGTCCATTGCAGGAGTAGGGAATGTGGACAGGCCTGAGTCTTATCCATTGCTTTCATACATAGTGTAGATCCACTGCCCTATTGAGCATTAGAATTGTGTCTTCACTTTGCTCAGCATTAATCAGATTGTTGAGGAACTCCAGAGTTTGCTTTTTGCATGTGGAAGGTGATGGCATTGTCCTTCCAGTGCACCAGTTATCACCACAAGCAAAAGCCCTTTTACTTGAATTTGGCGTGCAAGCTGAGGAATGGGCCCTATTAAAAGCATTAGTAAGTAAATTATTTCCCTATCAAACTAGATTAAACAGGATGTCTGTTTCTATTGCAATGATTTTAAAAATCATTCTGATATCCCAGTTATTCTCCATATCCCTTTCTTATGCTAATTAAAAGTGGCTACGAGCTTTCTATGATTTTCTTATGAAAAATCAATGTCTGTTTTCCTCCTGTTCCTGCTATTCAGATAGATAAATTATTCGTTTAAGTCATCTTTACTGCAGTAATACAAAACATTCTAGAAGTGAATCACATTATTTTGAATACGATAAAATATAAAACAAGAAACTCCAACAGCATAAAAGCATGCAGCTGATCAGAGTTTTTTTTTGTTGGTTTAAATGTTGAAAGCAATTTCTTTTAACACTGATAGTTGCCTTTTTTTACATTATCATAACTGGGAAAATAAGGATACTGGTTAAGTTCTGATTTTGACATGCTACTTGACAAATTTTTATTAATGCAAAGATGCAAAATTCTGTATCACAATATAGAAAACGTCCATGTAATTGCTAGTTTCAAGCAGCATTTATTGGAGTGAAAGCCCTAGAGAAATCTCAGTTTTACTTTGACTTAAAATAGCTGAAATATTTTGTTAAACAGTCTTGGCTGATTTATATACTCTCAACTGATAATAAATGGCACTGGTAGCATAAAACCCCATAGTAAGATTGCTTACTGCACAGCTCTGCTGGATACTGTTCCAGTTTTGTCACCTTCACAACACTAATAGCAGTAAGTAAATAAATAAAACAATTTCTCAAGCATCTGTCTAATCATGTTAGATTTTGTGTCCAGGAACACTAAGATATAATAGAACTGAACTGAGGAACTGAAACTGATACCACAAAGACACCAGTTTTGTTAGTATTGATTCCAAACTTCTTTATAGTGGATTATTCTAGAGGGATAGAAAGTGAGTGAGTAAATCTGGACTAGAACTGCTTCGTGCTTTGTATGTATTTGAATGGTAAGCCACTCTTTACGTAATTATTGTTGTTCACTTCAAGTGACATCATTGCCCTTGAAGCTCAAGTGTTTCAATATTATTTTCTTCATGCACACAGTGGGCTGAATCCTCTGCTGGTGTAAATGGTGAGGTCAGTGGAGCTGTGCTCATTTATACCCGCAGAGTATTTGGCTCAGTATCTTAAAGTAAGAAATTCCCAGGTAAATTTTAATTCTCTAGGAGACTTAATAGAGATCTGGTTATACATCTGTTTTCCCGGCCCCCCTATTTTTTTATTCCTCTCTGTCTCCCATCATTCTGATTTTGGCAATAAAGTTTTAATTCTACTTGAATTCGTTTACATACTCCCTGTTAGCTAAAAATCAGTGGGAATGACGCACCTCAGTGTCATTCATGACTTCAAAATTCTCTCTCTAGAAGTAGAAAATCATTAGCATCAAATGCCTAGGAAGAAAATCTGGGATCCCAACGCCTGCACATTGCATCACAAACAATGTTGATCGGAAATTTAGAGAACTTTTAAATGTGTACTTCTGAAAATGGGGTTTATAATGTCATTAACAATTTTTGCATGACAACCACAACTCTGAGTTAAATTTTAGATCTTGCCAAACACACCTACCAATGAATACCTGGATCCAGCAGGTATTCTGCAAAAGGTGAACTCTACTGGCAAGCATGCTTTTAAGCCACACAGCACTTTCCTTTTCAAGCATATGATTAATCGGCTACTTGTAACAGTGGAACTAGTTAGTTTTGTCATTTTTTAAAAATTCCTCACATTGCTGTTTCCTCACAGTATATCTGTAAAATAAATATTCCACACACAGATTTGTTGGTGTTTTTTAAATAAATACTAGGGATATTTTCTTATAACCATAGTCATCTTGCATTGCATATTTCACTTAAGCATGAGAACCAACATACATAGTTATAATCATATTCTTTGTCTGATTCTGCACCGAAAAGATGATGTTCATTAAAGAGCACACTCAAGATAAACAAGCAGAAAATTTGACTCTAACACATGCACCATTCAACTGAATGTATTGTTTTAAACGTTGCCACCCCAAAACAAGGAATTTTAAAGCACTGAATCCCAGCTCCTCACGATTGCAGATGTGCCTACCACACTGTTTTTAAGTGCTCTTGGCTCCTTTCATGAGAGTCAACAGGGGGGTGAACATGACAAAAATTCTGCTCTCTGAGCACTATGTAGAGCAGGCAGATTGTTGGTTTTAATTTCTTGCTGACGCATAAAAATGGCCCGAGTTGTCTGTTGTCATATATTTAGACTGTTCGATCTTTGGGACCATCTATTTATTATGCGTGGACAGTGTTTGGGGGCTTCAAGGCACTACATAATACAAATAATAATCAGTCGTAGTCTTTTACTTCTAACCGGGGCTCAAAATAAAATAAATAAAAAGGGTGGTATTCCACTCATAAGTCAATCTCCACCAACAAACCAAGCAGGCAGGCTTCATTGAGTCATTAACATGTTTCGCTATCTCTCCTGCCCTTAATCACAACAGCTAAAACATTCTTGTTTTAAACAAAAGTGAAATCTGAGCTTCTGGAAAATTAGTTGGTTGGCTCAGATAGTGCCAGGTAACTTGCCCAGTGCAACATGCCAAGTTTGAGCTATGCCTCATAGCTTCATGACTACTTGATTTTCTTTGGGTGTTTTTCTCTAAAACATGTATAGAATGTCCAAATAGCTAATTATATAGAATCATAGAAATGTTGGGCTGGAAAGGACCTCAAGAAGTCACTAAGCCCAGCCCTCTGTGCTGTGGCAGGACCAAGTAAACCTAGACCATCCCTGACAGTTGTTTATCCAACTTCCCCTGGAAGCCTATTCCAGAGCTTAACTACCCCTACAGTTAGAAAATTCCTCCCCCCTGCCCCAATATCTAACCCAAATCTCCCTTTTTGCATATTAAGCCCATTACTACTTCTCCATGTCCACTGATGGCAGAACAACAGTTGATGACAGTCCTCTTTATAACAACTCTTAACATAGCTGATGACAGTTACTGGTTCCCCACTTCTTTTCTCAAGACTGAACATACCTAGTTTTTTTTTTTAAACCTTTTCTCATAAGTCAGTGTTTCTAAGCCAATGATCATTTGTACTGCTGTCCTCTGGACTCTCTCCAGTCTCTCCCCATCTTTCCTACATTGTGGTACTGAGAATTGGACACAGGACTCCAGCGGAGGCCTCACCAGTGCCAAGTACAATGGGACAATTACCTTCTGTGTCTTACATAAAATATTCCTGTTAATATACCCCACAATGATATTAACTGTTTTTGCAACTGCATTCCATTGTTGATTCATATTTAATTTGTGATCTACTATAACTCCGAGATCCTTTTCAGCAGTACTGCCACCTAGCCAGTGATTCACCATTTTGCAGTTGTACATTTGATTGTTCCTTCCTAAGTGAAGTACTTTGCACTTGTCTTTATTGAATTCAAAACAATTCTCTAATTTGTCAAGGTCCTTTTGAATTCTCATGCTGACCTCCAAATCACTTGCAACACCTCTCAGTTGTCTGCCATCCACAAATTTCATAAGCATACTCTCCACTCCATTATTTCAGGCATTAATTATAATATTGACTAGTACCAGATCCTGAACTAAACAATGCAGGACCCCATTAGATACATCCTCCCAGTTTGACAGTGAACCATTGATTACTATTCTGAGTAGTTTTTCAACCAGTAGAGCACTCACTGTCACATTCTGGAGCTCAGTCCAGACCAGTGAGGGATGGTGACATCACTTGCCCTATAACCCTTAAAATGCTCTGCTTTTATAGTTCCCTTGTCTGGACACACTCAGCCAGCAGATAAGCTTGCACTGAGTGTCTGTGTGATAAGTTTCCCTGCACCAGCAGCTCTGACTCCAGTAACCTGCTAGTTACACCACAGCCACAGTCTGGCCTCTGCCAGCCTTGGTTACGCCTGGCAAGATTATCTCAACAACCCTGTGTCCCGCATTTTCCTAAAACCATGTACTCTGTGATGTCCATCCATTTCCTGGACCATCCAGCGGAACAATAAGGTTTGTTTTCTCTTAAACAGAAAAAATACATATACAAATTTGTATACAAATACAAAGAGAATTTGACTCAGTCATACAGCTGTGATGAGTACATAAATTCCATTTCACAAAGAATTCTGAGATTTTAAAAATTGTTTCTGTTCCAATTTGGAACACAGAGTGAAATTTTCAAAATTCTCAGAAAATTCAACCTCACATTTGTTTAATCTCAGTCAAAATATTTCAAAAGTGAAATCTCTCATTTTGATTTCAGTATTTTTGTGTTTATAATATGACATTTTAAAAACCAAAATCGAATGTCATTTTGAAGGGAAAATTCAAAACTTTTCATTCCAAAAATGTCAAAAGGACCATTAGGAAAGGGATAGATCAGGGATCGGCAACCTTTGGCACGTGGCTCGCTGGGGTAAGCACCCTGGCAGGCCGGGCCACTTTGTTTACCTGCCGCATCCACAGGTTCAGCTGATCGCAGCTCCCCCTGGCCATGGTTCCATGCTCCAGGCCAATGGGGCTGCAGGAAGCAGCGTGGGCCAAAGGATGTGCTGGCCGCAGGTGGCCATGGCTTCCCGCTGCCCCCATTGGCTTGGAGTAGCAAACCGCACCAGTGGGAGCCACGATCGGCCAAACCTGCAGAGGCGGCAGGTAAACGAACTGGCACAGCCCACTAGGGTACTTACCCTGGCGAGCCACGTGCCAAAGGTTGCCGATCCCTGGGTAGATAATAAGACAAAAGATACCATAATGCTGCTATGTAAATCTGTAGTGCACCTACACCTTGAATACTGCCTGCAGTTCTGGTCACCCCATCTCAAAAAAAATATTAGAACTGGAAAAGGTACAGAGAAAGGCAACAAAAATGACTAAGGGAGCTTCCAAATGAGGAGACTTTAAAAAGACTGGGACTTTTCAGCTTGGAAAAGAGAGGCTGATGTAGGGATATGACAGAGATCTATAAAATCATGAATGGCATGGAGAGATTGAATAAGGAAATGTTATTTACTCCTTCACATAACACAAAACCAGGGGTCACCCAAAGAAATTAATAGGCAGCAGATATAAAACAAACAAAAGGAAGTACTTCTTCACACACCACACAGTCAACCAGTGGAACTTATTGCCAGGGAATGTTGTGAAGGCCAAAACTAAACAGGGTTCAAAAAGAATTAGATAAGTTAATGGAGGATAGCCAATATGGTCAAGGATAAAACCCCATGGTCTGAGAGTTCCTACCCTCTGACTGCCAGAAGAAGAGAGTGGACAACAGGGGATGGATCACTTGATGATTGCCTGTTCTGTTCATTTCCTCTGAAGTACCTGCTCTTGGCCACTCAGAAGACAGGATACTGGGCTAGATGGACCATTGGTCTGACCCTGTGTGACTGTTCTTATGTAAAATGGAATATTTTGTCATGGGAATTTTTTTCCCCTTCTCCCTCATCCCCCAAACAAAATTTCGGCAAAACTGACAGTAAATAGTTTTGCTAACAACATGATGGGGAATACAAAATCCTTCACAAAAAGAAAAGAAAAGAGGATTTAAAGAGCAGCTTAGGCCTCAATCAGCCTCACCCTGCCATACCTGCAAGGCATGCCAATCTTGGAGGAGGAGCCTTGAAAGGTAGAAGCCCAGTTCAGAATGGTCCAGCCCTAGGAGGTGGACAGACCTCTTTCCACTAGCTGCCAGGATGGAGACACCAGTAAGAGGGGGCTAGTTTGCTAAGACTTTTGAACCTGGGGACTAATTGGAGAAAAGGAGCCAGTTAAAAGAGCAGTGAACTGAGGTCCTACAATTGGCTCAAGTTACAAGTCCAGCTCAACAGAGGAGAGGAGAGACTGAGGGACTGCCTAAACCATAACCCCAGCTCCAGGAGGCAGGACCGGCTCTAGGCACCAGCAAAGCAAGCACGTACTTGGGGTGGCACAATTCCAGGGGTGGCATTCTGGCCATTCTTTTTTTTTTTTCCTTGGGCAGTTGCGCTCTCTGAGCTTTTTGTTTTTGTTTGTTTGTTTTTGTGCTTGGGGGCAGTTGTGCTCTTGGAGCTTGGGGCAGCAATTTTTTTGCTTGGGGTTGCCAGGAGGAGTGATGGAGGAGACCAGAGGGACTGTTTGAAATACAGCCCAACTAGCACTGGAGAGACTGAGAGTGACTTTGCAGGAGCTTTTCAGTATCTTGCAGGGAAGAAGCTGTGAGGAGCCACAAATCCACATTGGGAATAGCAGAGTTCACAAATCTGAGGAAGACACTTACAAGCAGGGAAAGGTAGGAGCAGCCCAGGGAAAAGACATAGGTTTGAAGGAACAATCTTTAGTAGCCCAAAACAGTGTCCCTCGGCTGGAACCCAGAGTAGACCGTGGGTCTGGGTTTCCCTATCTCTCTCCCAGACTAAGGGGAGAAGAGCACACTTCTGGGTTGAGAGAAGTCAAGAACAACAAGCCCCAGATGGGGGCTGAGAGCTTGGTATAGAGACTGCTAGATGCTGGATTTTTCCTGTCGTTATAGACCAACTCTATTCGGTAGCCTAATTTAAAAAATGTTGTACATACAGAGATAATCAAATATTATACTTCAGGATGGCTGTAAGTTAATTAATACAGAGGTCAGGAAGGAGTATTTTATTCATGTATGGGATTGCTCCAGAAGATAGCCTACATCATGCATTGCCAACTGTCTAAAAAAGGATAGAGCTTGATGGACGAATAGTCCAATATACTATCTTGTGCAAAAAGCTCCTGCTGCTAATGATTCATGAGAGAGAGAGAGAAAAAGGAAATGGGAAATATAATATGAGGGATGAATTACAAAGGACTTGTCTTTTCTCAGATTCTCAAATCCATCCCAGTTTAATTTGTGAAATCCTGTGTGAACAAGGAAAGTGGACTGTTGAAAGAAGACTGCAATGGGAGCTGCTTACACCTGTTTTTGGCAACAATTTTTTGTATTGACATGTCACTGGTAAATACCCACATTTCATAGCTACAGTAAATAAAATGTCACTTTCTGAATAAATTAGGCATTTTACGCTATCCTCTGAATTGCTAATGACATCCTGTGTAATATAATGTTTATTCCTCTCCAGAGGCAGTATTTTCTAATCTGCTTGCACCTGTGGCTTTCTGCAGTTGCAAAGAAGGCCTTCCAAAGACTGGAACACAGCTGATATTCAATGTGGCTTAAAGAATATTACTTTCTAAATACACCTCCAGGTCTTGCCGTTTTGAATTTGCATGGACTTTTTGACATGCAGTTGTCAAATTCCAAAGACAGCAGCCTTTGTCTTGTAGTTCTCCCTCTTCACCTTGCATACCAAATGAAACAACTAGAACAGGGTTAATTCTGTGTGTTTGGTTTGTTTAACTAACACCTCTATTTCTCAGAGCAGGCTGGCAGCACATTTATCTGTTGCCCCTGGCATTAGAATGACATGAGTCTGATATCCCACTGTAATCAACAGAAGCAGAAACTTTCTAATGAATTCTTTGGTAATAGTAATGGGCAAGCTTTAAAATGATTGAATATCCATTTTGAATCTGATAAGTCCTTTCTCCGCAAATCTTATGTGTTTTTTCCAAAGCTTGTGCAAAACGGTCCAGATGGCTGACATTTTCTTCCCTCCCTCCCTCCCCAAAAAAATGTTTTTCACATAAAAGCCAAGAAATTAGTAATGAATGTGTAATGCAAAATTATGAACCACAATGAGTGCTTTTCACATCACTGAGACACACACACAACCTTTCCCAGGCTGCATAATGCAACAGGAGACCAAAGGCCACACCTCATCTCCACAATCCTCCTGACACATTTCAAGAGTGAGCAAGAACTGAGCACTCCTTGCCCATGGGGCTGCTATTGTGATTATCTATTGCACAAGGTAGGCAGGGGGCTATAGGTTCTTTAACTGAGTCTCACCTAGCCCTCCAACAACACCAGTGTGCATTAACACAAGGCACTTTATGGACCTATAGTTATAGACAAAACCAACTATTTTTTTTAACTCGCAACCCTTGAAGACTATAAAAATCCATTTGCCATTGTTCATCATTTCTTTGCCTTTGATTTCTGAGTGTGTGAATGCATTTATTTCCAGACAGCAGCTGATTATAAGCTAACATTTGGCTTTATAAATAAAGATTTTTCTGAGACTGAAAACTGTGCAAAGCTTAACCATGCTTCCATGCGTGCATGCACACAAAATAAATAAACATTTTTAAAAAGCCTGTGGGATGGAATCACTTGCTTTTTATTGCTGCCGTCTTATAAGCATGGTGTGAGATATTCATAGGGGAATCAGCTAAAAGTTCATTCAGCAAAACATGGCTTCCCATTTTGATTAATATAAAAGCAGGATTTTCAAGATGATACAGAATTTTTTCCCCACCTACTGCAACACTTCCCTCCCTGACATAATTGCTAGAGAATTTCTGCAATTCTTGGAGAAGACACAACCACAGGGGTTGGGGTCCAGGGTGGGTGAGGGTGGGTCAATTGGCAGTCTGCCGGGGGGACTCAAGGGTGAGAGAAGCATTCCGCTGCAAGGAGGCACTCAAGAGGTGTGTCTCTTTACAAATCCATTGAAAGTCAATAGGTGCCTAACTCTCCATTTGTGTCTTAGAGTATATATAGACTGTCAGATCTGAAATACTCTGATGGTAATGTAAAAACATTTGATTTACACAAGTGACTGTACTAAGTAATTAGCCTTCAAGGTTCAGATTGAATCTTAACTTTCCCTTCACTAACATGTACTCCTGTTTGAAAAACCGGGATGGCGGGGGCGGGGGGGGAGGTGAAAAATCCACTTTTTTACAAGGTGTGTTTAAATAATTTATTTCCTTTAAAGAATCACGTTTCTGCTCTCACTGGGTTACAGAATGTGCTAAACTGTAACAATGTAATCATGCTAGGGACCACAATATCACACTTCATCGAAAGAATTTAAAACACAAGGTTCTCTGAAGAAAAACAGTTAAAACATCACTCTCAATAACTGTTTTGGCCTTTTAAAAGTATAGCAGCTGGAAGCCATAGTATTCCTCTTCTCCTGAAGGAAGAAGGTATGGTACACATTTTTTCCAACAAGAATTCAGCCTGTTGGGCAGGTGTGACATACCCAGAGTACAATCTAGACTAGGAAGTAGCTGTGCCATCCTTCCCACTGATGTTGGGGTGCCCTTTACACTGCTTTGCTGCTGTAGCCTCTAGTCAGGACTGCTCACAAACAGTCTCCAGCCATATGAGTCACGCCCAGCTCAGTCTGTGTAGACCAGGGATCAGCAAGCTTTGGCATGAGAACTCACCAGAGAAATCCACTGGCGGGCCAGGGTGGTTTGTTTACCTGCAGCGTCCACAGTTTCAGGCAATCGCAGCTCCCACTGGCCGTGGTTCACTGTTCCAGGCCAATGGGAGCTTCAGGAAGCAGCAGCCAGCACATCCCTCGGCCCGCGCCGCTTCTCGCAGCCCCCATTGGCCAGGAATGGCGAACCGCAGCCAGTGGGAGCTCCGATTGGCTGAACCTGTGGATGCTGACGGGCCACATGCCAAACGTTGCTAATCCCGGGTGTAGACCTACAGCCTGCCAGTCACACCTAGGCTCTTGCCAGCCTGAATTATACTGCAGAGTGACCCCAGCACTCTGCAGGCCGGCAGGAGCAGCGAAGGGGGAACAAAAATAAAAACAACAACAATAACAAAACCTATGGAGCGGCAAGAGCACGGGTGCAGGGGGACTCCCGGCCCTGCAGACATGCCCTGGGCAGCAGAGTGCGCACCCCGGCTAGCGGGGGGGAGAGAGAGAAGGGGGGCAGCCAGGGCTTCCTTCAGCTGGGCGCTCGCCATGCCACCTGCCAGGAGGGCTCCATGCCACTCCGGTCGGCGGGCAGGGAAGGACGTGGGCTGCCCTGCCGGGCTTGCTACAGACCTGGCACCACTCCCAGCAGGGCGCTCCCTTCCTCTGTGCTGCCGCCCCCTACAGGGCGGCCGGAGCAGCAAACCAAAAAGAAAAAAACCTGCGGGGGCGGCAGAAGCGGCGAAGTAAAAAAAAAAAAAAAAGGATTGAAGGGAATGCCTCCCCTTGGAGGCCATGTCTTTTCTGGTCATAATGCCGTGGTGGGTTCCGAGTTGTAAATTACTTTAATATACAATGCACTCAGTGTAAATCTGGCTGCTGTTGTAGCTGCTACACCCATTGTCTTTCCTTTTCTTGTTTTACTGCATAATTTTATAAAACACTAATTGTAGCCTGAGGAGAGTGCAGAAATACTAAAGCAATTGCCAGTGCTTTAGATACAGGCAGCTGTAACTTGCAATCTTCTTCCACAAGTGTTGTTCTCAGTGTTATTTAAAATAGATATCATGTGGGGAATCTTCACCCTACTGAAGTTAATGGGTGTTTTGCCATTGACTTCAGTGGGGCCAGGATTTTATTCTACAACTGATAATATGGCACCGACTTCAGTAGTTCTCTGTGATCATATGCAAAGCCTCTTTTGGGGAAGGTACCACTCAATCAAATTGTAATCCTGAATCATCAGACATTAGAAGTACTGTATGGAAGTGGCCAAATGTATCTAGCACTGGTCTGTGACTTGTAAAATCTTGGTTCAATTCCCAGCTCTGCAAATGGTTTGCTGGGGGATCTGGGTCAAGTTGTTTTCCTGGTTAGTAAAATGGAGATAATGGTACTGATCATCTTTATAAAGTGTTTGGAGATCTATGCTGAAAAGTGCTATGTAAAAGCTAGATATTATTGTTCAAATGTCAATGAATCAATCATAGTTGCATTAATAATTAGTTTCATATTAAAGGAAATCAGTCTAATGAATTTTCTGTATATGCAAGAAGACAATCAGGCAGCCAGGGATTTTGATAGAGTGCAGCAATTATCTGCCCAGACCTCATTTGTCTCAGCCCCACCCTCAAAACACCTGATATGCCAGGGCTAAGAAGGGTGGCAAAGAACTAATCTAAAATATCCCATATCGGAGTTTCACTTTAAATAAACCTCAAAGGTTCCAGAAGAGGCTAGAGGACATCAGTTTAAATTTCAAAAACAATGACAATTTCTGAATTGTCACCTCCTCCTTAAAAAAGAATTTGAATTAGTTGTGCTCTGAATACTCAAATGGCCAGAAAGGCATTTGGTTAGCTGTTAAACCAATTGAAAAGTCATTTTTCATTACTAATGACCAGCTCAGGAACTCACAAAGTATCAGTTCTGTCCATCCAAGTGTAGATCATTGAACAAGTCAGCTCAGAATTAGCCCATATTACCTCCCTCACTGTTTTTCCATTTATTTTTGCTCTAAACTGAAGAGTCCATTGTCCCCTACTTTCCTACTTACTAAACTCAGTTTCTACAAAGATTAACAATAGAGTGAAGTCTGATAAGAATAACAAGGGTTATTTCCCAGCTACACTTTTGCTTTCTTAGCTTTTTCTTCTAATTCTCAAATGATCTATTTATCTTATGCTGTTTTCTATCTCAGAAAATCCAAATGACCCTTTGAGAGTTTTGACTGAGAATGCTGAGCCATGTGCTCTCATTTTTCTTGTGTTGTGCTTTTATTCTAATATATATGAAACAGTCAAATATTCCCTTTTTCCCCTCCCAATTCTCTTTCTGCCTCTAAGTCTTATAGTGGAGGCCCAGTTATATTTCTGATGGACCTGCTTACAATCTGTCTCAAGAGGACATAGAGAGATTCCCATGTTTCCTTTTTCCTGTGATTTTCTCAGCACAGGCTTCCTAAGAATTTTAAAGCACACAAGCATCATGTAAAAGGACGATTCTATTTGATTGTATCATTAGGCTGGTCTTTCAATAACAGGGTAGAACTTTCTTATGACTATTAATAATCAAAACCCTGGTTTCTACATCACAAGATTTATGGCTGAAATTTGAGAGATACCGAAGCTACTTAGTAATATATAAAAAGCTACTTAGAAATATATTTTAAAAGTTTATAATTTCAATATGAGAAAAATAAAGCAAAAAAACTGACACCTCTAAGGAGTGTAGGGATTTGGGGTGGAGTTTGTTTATTTGGGTTTAATTTTTAATACCCTATTTAGTTCAAATTTTCACCTTAAAATCAAATGAAACTATTCATTATTTCATAATTTAGGTCACAATTCAGTGAAGCACTTAAACATGTGCTTAACTTTAAGCATGTGAGTAAGTCCTACTGAAGTCATAGCTTGTTGAATCAGGGCCTTGACATGCATTTGGAAATAAATATTCTCAGGACATCGAAGATTGGTAAATTAGGGCTATCCCACTGCACACTCTACAGCAATACCTTCCTAGCCACATGATACTTTGGAAATTCCATTACCTTAAACTTATGGTAAAAGTGAAATCAGGATTATGAAATCCTGGCCCCATTGAAGTCAATGGAGCACTTTGCTATTGACTTTAGCGGTGCCAGAATTTCACCCCCTGAGTTTTCCTAGTTGTCCTCCCACAGGTTTTTCTAGGGGAGATTGTGACCTGGCACAAACCTATATTTTTATTATTGTTTGAATTGCAGAGTAAAGCTATGGGCTAGTGAGCTAGATTTGTTCTGCCTCATCACAAAATTTATCAGTTAAGTTCTGATTGAAAAATCATCATCAATATTGCCAATGTTAGAGGCAAAAAATAATTCCTATTCCTGGTGTTTGTAGTTCCTGTAGGTGAATACAAAAATAATCACTTTTGACTTTAAGCTAAGCACCTTTGCCCTGGGAAACCCTGAGAGAATAAATATGAAAAACCACAATGTTTTTTCTACTCTCACTTTTCTAACTGTAGGGGAAAACATTATTATACGTAACCTTAAAATAGTCTGTGTGGCAGAAATAAATCCTGTTCTATCTTCCACTAAATATGTTTTTCTGGAGGCTGTTACATAAGGGAAAAAATCAATACAAATTAATTGTTAGAAAAACATATTGTTTGTACAATTAGAATGTAATTCATTTTGCATCTTCTGATTTCTCTGAGTTATTAAATAATCTTTCACGAGCCCCTAATTAATCAGTAATGCCCAGTCTGCATATTTTGTTTTTGTTTCTTTCATTTCAAGCAGTAAAACCCTGAGGATTTTTTATTTTAAGATGTTCTGACTACAACTTATGAGCTTAATAGCCATCACACTGAATTTATGATCCTATATTGCACTTTAGAGAAAGCTTCTGTAGCTTGCTTGCTGGCTTTGTTTGCAGTAGTCAAAGCCCTGGAGACATCAGCATTTAACTGTGGTTTGAAATTGCTGAAGTGTGTCATTCCACCAGATTGGGTGGCCTACACAGCACCTCTAATAAGTAACAAATGGCTTTTGGGGGTTGGTTGGTTGTTTGCTTTTTGGAGAGGGGACAGACGAGGTTGGGGAACCACACACATACTGTGTTCAGGACAGGTTGTCATGTTGTTCAGTAATTCCTGAAGAAAGTGACTTGCTGTTGTCTCTGTGTTGAGCTGGAACATGAATGTAACTTGGAATGAACCTATGTCTTATGTTTTTATTCATTGTTAGCTGACCCATTGGTCAGCGCTATGTCACTGTGATTAATCATTCAGACTCCAGTTGTCCAAAGAGACATTTCTAAAGCCTCTTCTGAACAAAAACAAAAAACAAAAAAAGGAGGGGGAATAAAGCAAAGTACTAGCAAAACAAAATGGGTTAATCCTTGACATGATAATTTATACCAAGAATAGCAGATGAACAGAAGTGCTGTTGTATGTGAATGATTAATAGCTGCTACGATTGCATCTGTGACAAGTGATTAATAAAGTTTGTGATTAAGAAAAATACTTTCCCTTCTTTTCCTAAGTGTGCAAATCTTGCAGCTCCACCTTAGCCTGCACAATTGTTCAATTACAATGCAGAACTATTTGTAATTCAGATGTCACTAAACATTACTGATTCAAACATCTTCAAAATAAAGTTGCACTTGATCTGTTAAATACTAAAGAGATGAGGAAACCCAGCATGTCCCTTGTAAAGGCTCTTTAACCTGGTGAAGGATTGTTTTTTACATGCAGTTGTCTCTGCTCAATAGCATCTAAATTACCAATTGGAAAATGTGGTATATTAACATAGAGCTGTTTGTACATTTGGGGATTGTACGAGCTAGTGATCAGAGGAGAACTCAAGCTGCAGAGTCCAGATCATTTTTTCATAACTAGAGCTGCGTGAAATATTTGCTCTGAGCCTTGAACCCATCCAGAAATAGCTTGGTGTGTTTCAGAACCTCAGACCATATTACTGAGAAGCTGTCAAAGTTGGGTGGAAGTTGTTTGCAGACCTACACTCTGATTTCCAGCCAGCCTCCTGGCCTACTTCTAACACCCCACCAAGCTCATTCTCCATCCTATGTGATCTTTCCTATACTTGGAGGTTCAGGTCCATGCAACGCTGTAGAGGTTGATTTATTTCAGACCCTGCAGATTGAACATTCTAGGCTCAGTTGGCAAATCCATTACAAATCAAATCTTAAAATAACTCAATAAGTATCATGAACCAGGACCATTTTACTTAAATGACAGTACAATGTGATAATATAAGCAATCTGATAGTACACAAACAATGGTTCAGTGCTTGTAGGAGAACAGGGCCTCCTGTACGGTGTCAAAACCTGGGTCACATACAGTAGACACCTCAAACTTCATGAATGATATCATCAGTGCCTCCACAAGATCTTCTGGTGGTGCCTCCACAAGATCTTCTGAATCAAGTGGGATGATTGATGCACCAGCATCAGCATTCTGTCCCAAGCCGAAACCTCCAGCATTGAAGCTATGATTATCTGCCACCAACTCCATTGGGTTGACCGTGTTCTTCAAATGCCAGATAATCGACTCCCAAAGCACGTAATGTTCTCACAACTGAGCCAAGGCCAATGGATGAGGAGAGGGGGGGGAAAAGTGTTTCAAAGACACCCTCAAAGCCAACATGGCAAAGTGAATATTGACATAAACTCATGGGAAACCCAAGCCCTCAACTGATTGAAGTAGAGAAGGACCTTGTGGCAAGGATTCCAGCATTTCAAGACTCAAAAAAGACAACAGGAAGCAGAGAAACAGGAAAGAAAGGAGGAAAGAACACTGCAGCTCAACTCAACAATCCAAAACCACTCCTTCAGCTGAAAAATGTCTACCCCAATTGTGACAAGATCTGTAGATCACAGATTTGTCTCATTAGCCACCTGTGAATCCACCACTGATAACCAGCTATCATTTCATGGAAGACAGTCATCCTCTAACTCCAAGGGATCGCCGATAGATAGATAGAATATAGGAGGCCCCTCTTTCTCTCTTTCCTCTCTCTGATATGATATACTCTGCCCCCGCGGTGGGGGGAGAAGGAACCTCAGACTCCTCCCATTATCTCCTGTGTAAATATATAGGCCATGTAGTGTTCTAGACAGTCAATACATTTTGGGTCTGCTGGACCAGAATGGGGAGTGAATCAAGGTCCCTTGCTGAAAATTCCTTAAGTTTATGTCCCAATGTTGGAAGCTCTATCACCTCAGCCAATGTCAAGTGTACAATCTAAGATGAAGTGAAAGTTTGTCTTTTAAGTACCTTTTAGGAGCCAAACCATATAGAGTGTTATCAAAATCAACACTGTCTTGAATATTATGTAGAAGTTAATTCATTATTTACTTGCTTTATATACATTAGTCACCTATTTCCAAAATAAGAAATAATCTGTATTCATTTTCCTTCTCATGTCTGGTAACATAGTTCCCTAGCATTATATTACATCAATGCTGACCTTTCTACCATACTACATAATCACTGCTGTGGCCTGGTAAAAATTTTTTCATAAGGTGCAAAATCTTACTTGCCCGTTGAGTTTTAATCACACATGCAACTTCTTCACTAAATAAGTCTACTGTGGTGTTATTGACTGATAGAAAAGTCACTTGCCATTTGTAACAGTCACAAGTTAAACCTGAATGATCTGAAATTGTATGTGCCCATTCAGCTGAAAGAATTGCTGGCATGCTAAAAAGATTAGCTGATGTACTCTTTATTTTCCCACTCCAGATTATTTCCTGGAGCAAACACGCTCTCATAAGTGAAACCTCATGTATTCTGCAAAATAAAATAGAATCCTGTAACTGTCTTGACCTTTTTAAATATTGTTTGATCGATCTTGCTTGTTATAATCCCACTAAGCTTTGGAGAAGAGATGGAATAGCTAGCCAATCAAAATTCAGAATCAAGAAGGGTTTTGGCTTACATGTGCAAAACTATACAAACACTAATACCATCACTTCTGAGGGGTCCCTTCTGCCCCCGTCCTCTGCTGTAAACAGTCTCTAAGTTTTATTATTCTTTCACTGAGGCATCTTTTTTAAACAAACTACAAACTGTTGCTAAACCAATATGTTCTGTAAATCTCAGGACTCTAAGTGGGTAACCAAAGACAGCACTCTCTGAGGAAGCACAATGGCAGGGCAGGCTCCCTTAGTTTTCTGTTTGTTGTAGTATTAATTCTGTATACTACATTAATTCCATTTTTCAAACAATCTTAACCTTTGGGGGCAAGCATTGCAAAATGGTTGTCCAACCCTATAAAACCATTTCCACCCTCTAGCAAACAACTGCTAGACATCAGTAATTCGTTCTGAATGAATGTCATTCCTCTTGCAGAGACCACGCTATTTACATTTAGCTGTTAATATTTTAATTAACAATGTAAGTGCATTGTTTGCCTTGTGAGTTCAATGGGTAAAAACTCTACAAATAAACAGCAGTTCCCTCTTGGACAATCACTTTGTAAATTAGCTTGCTTTGTCAATAAAGCGCATGCCTATCAGTGCTTCAAAGCAGCAGGGGCAAGGATGTTCATTTACTTAAGCAGTAGGTTATACCATTAGTGTGCATGATTGGTGTTAATTAGAAATGTGTGTGGATGTCTCTGTGTCACACAAACCATTTTATAAAAAATCTCTTAACAATCAGACTATTAATTCACGAAGCATGAATGCTTGTGTTTGTTTGGGGTTTTATTTTTTTAATTATTTCTTCTTATTATCTATTACTTATATTAGAGTAGCAGTGAAAATGTACTAGGTGCTCTACAGACATAAAGAAAGACACAGTCCCTGCCTTGAAGAGCGTACAATCAAAGGGGCTGAAACTGCAGATGCTGGCACATGTGGGTCTCAGTTTAGCCTAAGTATGAGGTCTGCTTAACTTTAAGCACATGGATGATCCCATCCTAATTCCATAAACCATTTAAGCATGTGTTAAGGCCCTGTTGATTTCCACATAACTTAAGCATGTGCTTAAGCTACTGAATTAGTCAGAAATGGGCACACTTGAGTCACAGGACACTCCTTGGGCACAAGGTTATGCAAGTGTGCATGTGTTTGCAGAATCAGACCCTGCATGTATGTCAATTGCTAATGTATATTTTTAAAGCATATTTCTGATATGTCTTCAATGGAGTTTTTAGGGTTATATTGTGCACTGCTTCATGAAGAACTTTCCTTTCATTTCAGTAGAGGGGTCTTTTGAGACACTGACACAATGAGAATGTCATTTAGCAAACTGCATTAGTAACTTGAGCTAAAATAGCTGTGAACAGACACAGCAGCTTGGCTTTTAGCTTGGGCTACGAGCTCACGTTCAATGCAAGGCTCCCATATAGGCTTTATTCAATTTGCAAAACAGAGTTAGAACCTGAGTTGCCATGTGTTTGTTGCTATTTTAACTAAAGGTAGCTAATCCAAGTTAAGTACATGCTTTCTTTTGCAGGGTAGATATGCCTGTAGACATGTTATTAAATGCATTTTGTTCAAATAAAAAAAAAGATCAGTTAAAAGAAAATGCTGAATTATAAAGGTAAACAACACAGCTTGCTTAAGGGAAATTTTTTCAGTACTGAAGTTGTTGTTATTTTTTAAAAAAATGACAGAAAACAACCTGTTCCCACTTCCTTTATTGCTAGGACTGTACCTTTAAGGGAGGTAGTGTTCAGCATCTGGGTTAGCCAGTCCCCCATGCAAGGGGGAAAGGAAGAGAGACAATACAGTTGGTATTTGGACTAAGTGGGGAGAGAGGATGACTGAGACATTTTCTCCTGTTACACCTAGGGCCCTTTTATGAGGTGACCATAGAGCCAATCCAGAAATGAGCCTCCACACATGAAGGTGTCTATCCCACCGAGGACTGAGTGGTGCTAGGGTGGTTGGGTAGACCAATTCCACAGGCTGCACCTAGAGCAGGAGCCAGGGAGCAGAACATTAATTAGGAATGTGTGGGGCCTATAAAACTAGGTAGCAGCCACAGAGAGGAGGATTGAGAAGGAAGGGCAGTTATTTTCTGGGAAGAGAGAGAGAGAGGGGATTGTTTGGGGGTTGCAGGGAGATAGTCTGCAGTTACTCCCTGTGAGGAGGATTCTTGGAGCTCGTACAGCTAGAAAGAGAGAAGGGGAACTAGAGTGTAGGAAGCAGCCCAGGGAAGGGGCAGTGAGGGAAGGGAAAGGAAGTATAAAGTTGCTGAGCTGAAGGTCCCTGGACTGGAACCTTGAGAAGAGGGCAGACCTGGGATCCTCTATGAGTCACTGAAGGAGTGGCACTAGGGCAGTGAATGGGAAGATTGCCTAGGACTGTGGATGGCCTGTACCCTGGAAGGGGGAACACTGGGTGAGCTAGCCAGAGGGCTAAGTCATGAAAGAGATGCTGGGGGTCCTGGAGTGAGAGCAGAGCTGTTGACCAGAAGGAGAGAGAGAATAGTGGTGTGCAAATTGCAGAAGGGGGTGTCTACCTAAAGAGCTAATCCTCAGAGTGACCAGGGAGGAGCACTAGACCAGTGGTGAGTGGAGCACCCCATCATATGGTGCTCTAACCAAACCAGTGGTCCCCCAAATTTTTCCATTGTACCCCATTTACCTGTAATGGAACTTGTTTGTGTATGCCCTGCCCCACTCCTGGATGGTGGGGCCAGGAGCTGTGGTTGGGAACCAGGGATTGTGGGTGGGGCCAGAGCAGAGCTGAGGGAAGAGTGGGGTTGTGTGGCTCTTTCCCTGCCAGGCCACTCTCACATCTCCCCAAATGTTCTTCTGTGCCCCCCACAGTTTGGGGATCACTGACCCAAATGGATCTCCTTGAATAATCAAGATCTTAGTGTTAACAAACAGTTTTCTTTAGTTGCATTACTCCAAAACTGTTCTCTTGCATCATTGAGATGGAATCTAACTAAATAGAACTCCATCTCAGACATCATCACATATTCAGGCTTCTTTGAACTTCAGAAAGTAGCAAAAATATGCTGATAACTTAAAAAGTTAATGATGGCTTATAGAAAGCTTAAGGGAAAATATATACATCAAATGTGCAATACAACCAAAATAGTTTCAAGATGCATTTGTATGTGAGGATGTGAATATGTAATACAAATTCTAGTTCTCCAAGAATATTAAGATCTCATTCTCACTGATTTTCTTCCTTAGTTTTCACCAGAAATCACTAACCTTTGTTTATTACATCATACTTATTTCCACAATAACCCTTTGTCATATCACAGACGATTATGATGTTTGGCAGAGGAGGAAACAGCTGGACATCCTTAGTAGTAATGAATGTGAGAAAAAAGATGCAGAAGATACATAGGCACAAGATTGTTTCTAGTGTTTTCCATCAGGTGCCAAAGTTATTCTTCATTAATGGGAGGGTCTTAGAAATATTTCACTATTAAAAATCAGTTTATTTTGCCTTGATATATTCTCATGTCTGTGCACTACAGCCTGCCCTCCTTTTGCAGGCCACTGAGCTCAGTATATGAAAGTATATTAAAGACTAAGGATAAAATCTTGGTCCCCATTGAAATCAATAGCTGGGGCTAGAATTCCACCCTAAAGGCATAATCCTGCTCCCACTACAGTCAATGGTGAATAATGCCATTCACTTCACTGGGAGCAGTGTAAGGCCTTCAGTGAGCTTTGGATCAGCCCTGAAGTCAGTGGGAGTATTTCTGTTGACTTCAGTAAGCTCAGGATCAGGCATTGAGGACTCCAGGATTTGACCCTATGCTTGTAGATGCGTTAAAATATAGAACCAAATTGTGTTCTTGGTTACAGTTGTGACCACAAGCTAACCCCACTAAAGGTCTAGCAGAGTAAAATGTGGCTCACCATCTTGCTAAGTCACTTTAAATGATAGTAGAATTTCACCTTATCCACAGTCCTTTGTTTATATGAATATCATGACCCCCTTCAGTACTTAAGCAACTTTTGACGTGAATTTGCTCATTCGCATCCCAAATGCACTGATGTATATGTTTGCTTTTCTTTTGTGTTCCATAGTGATCTAACAGACTAAGCCTCTGTGTGAAATGATTGGAAACATTGATTTAGTATGGCAAATCCTAACCATTAGTCCATCAAATTTTGTTTCTTCTGCAATGGTCCAGCCTCTGCTGCTTCAAAAAAATGTGAAACATCCATGATGCTCACATAGGCCCCAGTTCCGCAAAGTACTTAAGCAAGTGCCTAACTTTAAGCATGTGATTAGGTCCTCTGAAATCAATGGGATTTGGAAATACCTTGCTAAATCAGGGCCATACCCAATTGTGCGTTGCTGTATATTGGTAATTCCTTTTTTGAAACCTGAAGTGATCAATTTATGCCTTGAAATGTGAGTTTTTATTAACAGAATTTTAGCTTCTACACTTAATTTTGTAGCCAATAATATATTTATCTTGGCCTTTAAAAAGTAAGTAAATAAATAATCCAGCTATACTTCCCTATATACCACAAACGAGAATTTATGTATGTTACTACTCTATTCTACTCTACTCTTTGAGTTAGTCCAAAATAGAAAAACAAATTGTTTATATCTAATATCAGAAGCATCCATTGCCTTATGAAGGAATTGTACATCGTAACTTATACTGATGGCTCCCAGTTTTAATGTGTTCCCCAGCATATATAGAGTTGGTTTCTGAGCTTAAATAGAATTTACTGGCAGTAGGTCAACCTGTGACAGGGAATAACAAGTATTAATGCTGTACTCATTTTGACTTCTGTCAAGGAAAACTGGGTATGGACTGTTAAACTTGTGACCTCAAAATCTCACACAGACCAACGCTTGTAGAGGAAAATCTTCATAATTTTGCTGTTATATTTATCTGACAATGAATAAACAATGATGATCTGTGTAGGTGAATGTCAGGAAATTCTACCATTCATGTTGGATATATTATTTGGCCAGAACTTCAGTTTGTGTAAATAGCATATTTCCACTTGTGCCAATGAAGCTATTCCAATATACACTAAATGAATATCTGGACCATCATTTTCAGTAGGTTACTGTAAAGTAGAGATATTTGATGCTTTACAGAATGCCCCTATGCCAAAGCCAAGAGTCCTAATTCTAATAATCAGGAGTCCTATTCCCGGCCTGCTGGGTATCTTTGGGTGAACTACTTCACTGTCTTTTACCTCCACTTCCCATGTGTAAAATGGAATAATTATACTGACTTCCTTTGTAAAGTGCTTGGAGATCTAGGGATGAAAAATGCTAGATAAGAGTTGGGTATTATTATTATTTTACCATGATGGACCAATTTTTTTTAAGAAGCTAGCTGGACTAATGCTATGATATGTCTAAGGTGTATTTCTGTATAAGTGCTCTGCAGATTGCTGTTGGCCTGAGGCTGGAAAAGATACCACATTGATTTGGTTTTAAAGGATTTTGTAAGCAAATGTATACAAAGTACTTAAGGTCCCTGGGAGCATAGTGTTCAACAAAAATCCACAAAAGATCCTGCTGATGTTGCAAAGCGCAATCAGCATAAACTATACACAGTAAATGAAATATTACAATATAATATTGTGATTAATACTAACAAAAACATCAGGTCTTGCCTCCGTTAACCACATTGGGCATTAAAACGTAAACACTGATTATAAGCTACATCATTGCTTATTATGCTGGGAAGAGGTTCAAGTGATGATGAGTCAAGCCATTTCAAACTTCAGCCACTGATAGCCCGTGAGGTATCTGGGCATTTCACTCCTCTCTCTCACTCTCTCTCTGAACCAAGTCTGTGTGCTATATTGTGGGTTTAGGGCCTGATCCCATGACGTTCAGAGCTCCCTCACTTCCCATTGACTTAAATAAGAGCACTCTGTGCATTCACAGTTGGTGTTCAGCAAAATGTTCTCATTTCTGAGATACAGAGTCCTATCTGGCACCTATTGAATGGTATTTTTTTAACAGTAACTTCAGGGGACATTGTATCAAGCTCCTAATATGTTAAAGAACTAAAAATAAACTGGGTCTGAACAGCAGTGATTTGAGGATGCCATGTAATTTTAGGTATGCATACCCCTTTTGAAGACAGTAATCCATGAGCCATATAAAACAAAAACAAACAGGAAAAAGCTGCCCATGTCCTAATGCCCTGTATTTCTCCATATTTCTCTCTATATATCATAGGTTTTCGAATAGTGCCTGTTACTTTAGGATCTGATCTTCAACTCCAATCTTCTTGTCTTCTGTATTTCAGATAAAGCGGTAAGTGATTTTTTTGCCCAGTGACTGGTTTTGTTTTGTTTTTGTATGATGGATTTATACTATAAGAAGATATCTCTGGAAACATAAGGTGAAATCAGCCTTAATAAAGTAAATGGCAATACTCACATTTGTTCAATGGGTCCAGGATTTCAGTCATGATGCCTTGGAATTCATAGACTAGCACAATTTGGCAAATGAAGTAAATGAGTCACAACTAAGATTTTCAAAAATGACTAGTGACTTTTGGTTGCTCAACTGGAGGGGTGTTTAAAAAAACCCTGATTTTCAGAAAGTGGTGAGTACCCCTTCCCTGAAAATCAAACCTCTTCAAGGTGTCTGAAGTCAAGCACCTAAATACTGAGGCATCACAAGTCACTTTTGAAAACCTTTGCTTGTGCATCAAACTAGAATCAAACATTGTGGGCATCCATTTCTGAAATGCACAGAAACCCAGATATGGATTCATTTGTCACAGTCACTGGTGACAATTTAAGAAATGGATTAATCACTGAGTAAAACTTATTTCTATCTGACACTAGCTCCCTATTTTTTTACCTAATACCACTTGTGATAATCACAGGCAAATCCTAGCTTGGTGTGGGGGGTTTTTTTTGTTTTGTTTTTGTTTTGTTTTTTGTGCTTTGTAATAAACTCACTTTGCTCAAGTGTGATAAAATGAGTCATGCTAATAATTACAGTGGAATAACATCACACTTCTTTGTCTATTACTAATGCACCCTCTGGACCTAAAAACTTGAATTTCAGTCCCTTTAAAAGCATTGACCTTGGCATCACCAAATCAGAAAAAAAGGATTGAAAGCTGTAGAACATGTAATTCTGATTTGTTTTCCAAGAGATTTGTACTTAGAGGAGGGAGCAGGTACTTCAGAATTGTCAAGACCATCAGGATAGGGAGAAATTAATTCTTGGAAAAGGTTTCTTAAAAGCATGAGAGAGTGATTTGTAGAACAAGAGTTTTCAGGCCTGCTTTACTTCAGCTCAATTGAACCATCTGTGTATGACATTGTATTGTTTTTGACAGAGAAATGAGTGCTGATGGAAATGTAAATATCAAAGAGGAGTTGTAACAATTCATTTGACATACTGTGCCTTATTTGGTAGGGTGTGTTTAGTGGGTAGACAGGAAGCCAGGATGCAGAGGGAAAATTGCTAGAGGTGTTTTGGCGTCCAAGAGCCTCTTTTATTTTCAGCAAGTATTGTATATGGAAAAGAGTCTTTCAGACTTAACGTCAACCTGTGACATACATATGTCCTTCCATTGATACTGAGCTACTTGTCCAAGGCTCAATTGTCTCAGGTTGACGTACGTGTGTGTGTGTGTGTGTGTGTGTGTATATATATATATATATATAATAAAACTGTCTAAATATGGTTTTGAGTTCTAATATAATTATTTATGCTACATTGTATTGCACTCATGTTCCTGGTTTTTCTTTTTGTGATCTCATCCAATTGAAAACATTTGCAAGTTAAAAACTGGGAATTACTTATGTGAACATGGCTTGCTATTCCATCCTCTGCTAAGAAATCCTGCTTAGCTCATATGTGTACTTCCAAATGTACAAGGCAACAAAGTGTCATCTCACTTAACCCCAAGTGCTGTCCATACCCTTGTGTTGGGCTGCCAGTAGAGAAGAGACTAATTTTTACTCAGGAATATGATCCTGCCATTGAAGACAGTGCCACAGGAAACTTTTTCTGCATCTCTGAGCCAGACTCAGAATTACTTTTCAGGTGGTGTGGAAAATCATGATGGACAGGGATGAAATTCATGAGAAAGAGGTGGTGATGGTAGGGGTGACTATTACAGTAGGCATGAGCTCCTTCTCACTTGAGATTGATTTTATTTTTCTTATCGTGCAGTCTCTTCTACCTGGCCTGTAACATCAGTACAGAAAGTTCGCTCTTCTTCCACATTGATCATATCTGACATGCAGTTGGGCACCTTATCTGTACAAATCTGTCTGAAGTGTGCTACGTTGGTCTCACCCCATTGTTAAAAAGCTAGCATGGTGCCTTTGAATTGGGATCTAAAAATCTGTCAAGAATATACTCCCCTCTGATTCTTTAATGTACTTTGTGTGGATCCTGTTTCATGGTGGCTAATGAGCTGTCCCACCAATGCACTGCAACATTATCATCAGTCACTTCATAGTGCTTCTACATTCACATTTTTTCCTCCGAGAGACTGATAAGAGAGAATGTCTGTATGAGTCCAGTGTGAAAGCTGTTCCCTACTTGAGCAGTCTTCTTCAAAGCCCTGAAGAGGGTGCATAAGATTTCTATAAGACTACACTGAGCAGGTTTAAGTTACACAAAATGCGTCTCCCATGCTTGCTTTTCAATTATTAAAAAATCATAAATGGCTTTGTAATGATCAGAAAGTCATTTGAACACAGAGAGGGTAGAAAGCCATCTGTTTACTACATGTTCTGTCTAACTGTTTTACATCTACCTAGCATTTATGAAATGTGAAAGACAATAAAAGAATTTTTCATGTGGTCTCAGGCTGTGGCCCACAAATCTTTGCAATGTTGCGAACCGTCTAATATTGGCAATTGGAAAAACAAAAAAGTGAATCCTACAAGTTCTCCCCCTTGCAAAAGATTTCAGCCTGTTCCAGTGGAATGGACATGGGACCAAGTGCTAGGAACTCCTGAATTGCTGTTTGGGTTCTGCCACTGATTCCTTACATTGCTTTTGGCAGGAGATTTAACCTCCCCATTCCAGTTTCCCTCTGTCTAAAATGGGGATACCTCATGGTGAGGTTGTGTGCATTAATTAAATAGTTATTTTATTGTCTTTTCAAAGATGTAAAAAGAGGTAGAAGAAACTGTGTTAAGAGATTCTCTCTATTACTATCTCTGGATGAGGATTTACCAAAGATGTTAGCTCAAGCACCAGGTTGGGCCAGTGTTTCAAAAAATACTTAGTGCCCATATCTGTACGTGCGCGCGCGCGCACACACACACACAAACTTCCAGGTTCCACATGCAAACTGGTAGGTACATAACTTCCTAACTAGCAAATAGTGGTGTGCAAGTCTGGCAGGTGCAGTTAGGGAGACCAAGTGACAGGGCTGCCCAGAGGATTCAGAGGGCCTGGGGCAAAGCAATTTCAGGGGCCCCTTCCATAAAAAAAAAGTTGCAATTCTATAGAATACTATATTCTCGTGGGGGCCTATGCGGGGCCTGAGGCAAATTGCCCCACGTGCAGCCCTCCAACCCCCCTCCCCCTGGCAGCCCTGGGAAAAATAAACATTTAAAAACCTTCCGCATCTCGGCACAAACCCAGTTTTGAGAAAACTTCTTTTCAAGTCACCTTTACAAGGTATCACTGGTTCTCAGCATCAGCTAGTGCTAAAAGGCACTAAAGCTCATTAAAAGGGTTGGACAAATATTTTCCGTCAAAACTTTTTTTGGATCAAAAACTAGGGGTTTTTAAAAAGCAGAAAAAAAATCATGGACAATGTCTGCTTTCCTTCAAAATTTGTTGTGGTTTTTTTTTAATTGAAAAGCTGAGATTAGACTTCCAAAACCTGAACATGGTTTGGGGTTTCAGAAGTGTGTAGGCAAATATTTGCTGTTTCCTGTGTTTGTTTAAAGAAACAATAAAAAAAATTCTGCTTAAAAAAATCCAAAACTTTTGAACCACCTCAGCTTGTGACCAAATGCTTGAGCCCATCCAGTCAGAGATTTTTCCAGGTTTCTGATACTCTGCTGGCTTCCTTGACTCATATCTGTCTCCATAACTTTGGGTTCATTTAGCTTAGAACGTAAGGACATAAGAATGGCCATACTGGGTCAGACCAAAGGTCCATCCAGCCCAGTATCCTGTCTACCGACAATGGCCAATGCCAAGTGCCCCGGGAGTGAACCTAACAGGTAATGATCAAGTGATCTCTCTCCTGCCATCCATCTCCACCCTCTGACAAACAGAGGCTAGGGACACCAGTCCTTACCCATCCTGGCTAATAGCCATTAATGGACTTAACCTCCATGCATTTAGCTGTTTCCTAGAGACTGGCTCCATGGGGTGCCTCACACATTGGAGATGGTTACTGTGGGTTTGTCTTTAGTATAGCTTATGTACATACTCCACGAACTGAGCATTTGAGCTTGTTCCACAATCTGGGATGAGCCTATGTTGTGAAAACTGAAATGCTCAAAATAGCACATGCATGTGAATGGACACAGGGTGCTAAAATTAAATTAACCCAGAAGTTCTCAAACTGGGGGTCAGGACCCATCAGAGGGACACGAGGTTATTACTGAGGGTTGCGAGCTGTCAACCTCCACCTCAAACCCCGCTTTGCCTCCAGCATTTATAATAGTGTTAAATATATAAAAAAGTGTTTTTAATTTATGGGGGGAGGGGTCGCACTCAGAGGTTTGCTATGTGAAAGGGGTCACCAGTACAAAAATTTGAGAACCACTGAATTAACCCCTCTGGAGCCTCAAGGAATGCAGGGGAGGGGGATCTCTGTTGGTAGGGTTGGGAGGGAGGTAGGTGGTGTAGGATATTCTTCTTCTCATGTGATCCCTCCCCCATGGCTCTCTTGGCTCTATCACTATTAATCTAAAGTGGCTAATTTTAAATGAAGCTACCCGCCCCTGACATGAATCTCCCTATGGCACTGAAATTAAATGAAATTAAATGTATACAAATTAAATGTATAATTTGGCATTTGAGAAGTGAAAGGGATAGTAGCTAAGGGAAAAGATAACAGCTTGGCTCTTTGTGTTAAATAGCCTCAAACTGCCGAATGAACTTTAGGGTAGGGAAGGCTGTGCCTCCCCAAACAGCGTGGCCCTGCCCCCCTGACTGCCTCCCTCAGAATCCCTGACCCATCCTGCAACTTGTCCCTGCACCGCCCCCCAGAAACCCCCTCCCCAACCACCACCCCATGACCCCACCCTCCACAACCCCCATTCCCTGACTGCCCCAACCCCTATCCCCCTGCCCGAGTCCTGACAGACCCCCGGAACGCCCATGAACCAACCCCCCGTCCCCTGACCACACCCCAGAATCTCTGACCCCTCCCTGTGCCCTGACTGTCCCCTGGACTCCCTGCCCCTTATCCAACCCCCTGGCCCCCTGCCATGCTGCTTACCCCTGCCTCCCCTCTCTCCTGTAGCCTCAGCGCACTGCATCCAGGAGCGGCCCTGGACAGCGCTGCAGTGGCCTGGCTCCAGCGGGTCCAGAGCTCCCACCGGTCAGCCCAGAGCTCACAGCCCTACCCCATAACGACTCAGCTCAGAGCAGGGAGGAGCTCAGGCCCCGCTGGAGCCACGCCGCTTTAGCTCTGTCCAGGGCCGCTCCTGGGTTACCCCCGCCTCTCCCCTCTCTCGAAGCCTCAGTGCACCACATCCAGGAGCTGCCCTGGCCCCTGGACAGCGCTGCAGCAGCAGGGCTCCAGCGGGACCGGAGCTCTCAGCCCCGCCCCCTTACCATGCGGCTCTGAGTGGGAGGAGCTCAGGCCCTGCTTTAGCTCTGTCCAGGGCCACTCCTGGACGCGGCGCGCTGAGGCGCCAGGGGATGGGGGAAGGTGGAAGTGAAGGCAGGGCCAGGGCCAGAACATTCTCGTAGGGGCCCCTGGCAAATTGCCCCACTCACACACACACACCCCCTCGGGCGGCCCTGACAAGTGAAACGACTTTGAAAATGTGGACTTTTATGTAAGCAAATTTACTAGGCTAACTGCTGGTCCTCATACAAATTACCAGTCTTTGTCACTTAAAACAAAAGTGTCGGTCTTTCCTAAAGCAAAGTCCTGGACACTTACGTTTGTAAAACTTTTGCAATATAACAGTCCCTTGATGGAAATTTGAGAGCTGATGAATACTTGCAACTTTGGGTCTGCATGTTTCATGAACTCTTCAGAACTTCTTTACAAAGGAAAGTGCTGCAACTGCCCTTCAGGTTTGATCTATAGTGGGTTGGATGGCTTCTGAGGTATTTTATAACTGTTTTGGATATTTCAGTGGCATGTTGGATGGCATTGTCCCTATGTTGTATTCTGCCTATAACTTCTACCCTATTAAACAGATTTATCTCCTCCTATTATCCTTTGGTTGCAAAACTAATGTAACTAGAATAGTAATAGAGGGTCTGCTACTCACTGAGATGGCTGATCTTAAACTTAAATGACCCTGGCATGTATCCTTTCTCTCTTCTTCCAGCTGTTTTCCTAAAGCCCAACTAATATTCTACCACTCAGATATTTTTTCCTGTTCCATGACATAGTTGTTTTTCAAGTGGCTTCTTAGAACAGATGTTCCCATGTGTTTATCCTATTTTCTACTGATGCTTTCCTCCCAAAAAACCCAGCAGATTGCATTGCTGCTGCTGTTTTAATCAGGGTGGTGGTGGGGAATAATGCCTGTATCGTCAGATTTATTCTCAAGCTGCTCCACAATCTCATATGTCATGTTCAACCTCATGCAAGAGCAGACTCCTACTGGGAGAACACTTCCTGAGCCTCCGCTTTAAATAGTGAGGTACTATTAGCATGCTGTAGAAGCTCTGGATGGGTAAACAAAAAGAGGAATTTCCAGCCTCTTACCCTGTCATGCTAGCTGGAGTGACCCACAAACAAGTGCCAACCTCAGGGCACATAGGCACTGACTCCGTGGGTTCTCTGGGGCTGGAGCACACGTGGGGAAAAAAATAGTGAGCACTGAGCACCCACCAGCAGCCTTGCTGATCAGCTCTCCCCCCTCCTTCCCCTTCAGTGGTAGGCAGGAGGTACGGGGGTGGAGGAGTGAGGGCAGAAAGGGGTGGGGTGGGGCCTTGGAGAAAGGGGTAGAGTGGAGGTAGAGCACCCCCTGGGAAACCAGAAAGTCAGCACCTCAGGAAAGACTGTCAAAAGCAGTCTGCCGGATAGGCCACTCTATTGATAGCTTGTTAGGGAATTATCATGGTCTTTTTATTTTGACTATAGAGAGAGTAGCTCTTTTAAATGCCCTCTTCTCAGCTTTGTCTTCACAAGTTACCATTGTATATCAGTGGCCTGCTATTGATTGCCATCTGCTTGATGAATTGATAGCAGGAGTGGCGAAGGTTTTCCCCCAAACCCCATTTGAGGTTGGCTAAAAGGTTTGACCCCTTTTTTTGGACCTTTGCAGATCTCTCTTCAGTTAATCATGTCTTTCTCATATCAAATTTGGATAGCTGCAATGCACAGTGTTTAAAGATGTCTTAAGAAATTTCACATAGTGTATAATGTGGCTGGTGTCTGTTGTCTCATGGGGAGCACATTACAACTGTGCTTTGTGATATGTGATGGCTTCCAGTTTGTTTCTAGGTGTAATTCAGGGTGCTATCTTTGACCCATAAAGGCCTACATAGCTTAGGATTGGCCTTTTTTGAGACAGTGCTTCTCCTTGTGCAACCATGGAGATGGGTTAACCTGTGCAGGAAAGAATGCCCCAGCTAAAGGGTGCCACTCCAGAGGCATCAAACTGCTCTATGGTCTGTTATGTCCCTCACCCTGCATCCTGTCAGTGCAGTAGGGGAAAAGGGGACATCCCAAACTGGCCTCAGCTTAGATTTTTGGCTCCTTGTTTCTGTTGCTTCCTGATATGTTAAAGCTGTCTAGAGGTTGCTCTAACATAGCCCAAGGCAATTAATTGCCACATAGACAGAGGTAGCAGGATCAAGGGATGGCAAAGGTGATCTTTATGCTACTTCTGCACCTCTTCCTGACCTGTATTCTGTGCACATTTCAGAATCAAGCTTTGTTTTGGTTTGGTTTTTTGTGTGTTTCACTTAGAAACCAGCTATTAAGCCAGTGTCAAATAACATGCTCTGTCCCCTTGTCCACCTCACTGTTTTACAATTAATACACTGAATTTGTGTTGCTGCGTTCTACTTGCAGACCTAGTTTATAAATGTTGCATTCTGGTTGGTCAAGGGTACAGGATTGCCCTTAACTTGCTAAAATTAAAAGTTCCCTACCTTGAATTGCAGAAAGTGGATATTTGATTTTAACTTAAAAACAGTAGCACTTGAACTGAAGATAGTGAGACTAAATTTATAAAAGTGCTGTTTACATGCTGTTGCTGATTTTTTTTTTAAATGTAAATAGATCGGCCACTAGGGATGTGTTGAATATCTGTTCAAAGCCACACTTAATCTGGAATCCCACCTTAAATTTTAATATTTAGTACATACAACTTGATGGGAAAAAAAAGTCAGGTGGTTAGCCAAAGCTGCCATTGATTCCATTTGATTTCAGTGAACTTTGGATCAAGTCCGTTGTCCCTTAGGAGTGTTCTTATTCTCATTCCTTACTCTCGCAGACTGTATTTTTAAAACTATCATATCTTTTTGTCACTATGAACAAAGTTAGCTTGAAAAAGTGAGCAATGAATATCATCATGGAGACTGACTTTTATCTTAACCTTCTAGGTCAACAGAATTTAAAAGAAAAGAGCATAAGGTCTCTTCAGTCTTTCCAACATGTATGAATCTACTTTAAAAAAAAAAAAAAAAAAAGGCACACACAAACTTTACAAAGGAAAAAGTAATTATTTCCAGAATAGATTTAATTACCAAGATGTTGTTATGGAAAATTGTAATATCAGACTTTAATTATAATTATTAAAAGATGTTCTATCTGCACTGTAGGTTTTGTTTTGGTTCTCTCACCCCCCCCTCCCCATAATGTCATTATGACAAAACATTATGGAAAAAGTTATATCCTACTATGGCTTGTTTTGTAGGGTTATAATGTTGACAATTGGTATTGGTTCATATTACTAAAATGCAGCTGTAGTAAATGATCAAATATAATACACATGACTGCATCTTTTATTGCTTCCTTCTCCATTCTGCTTCAAATTCTGCTGTGGCTGAATGCCATTTCCAGTTAATTGGTATTCAGCCAGATAATACAATTAGCGATTTGGTGCACCCCTGTTATCCAGGTATATTATTTCCAGTTGGATTCCACCGTGCTGCAGAAAACTTGCAAAAACTGCAGAATGAGAGGCTTATCTGCTGAAATAAACTGTTACAGAGATGTAGTTTATTTCCAGTTCAGCTTAGTAAGGCCTTGAAGCTTGTGAAGAGAACTCTGTCCCAGCTGGAGCAATCTAATTCTGGTTTATGTTTAGTAATCAGTAGGATAAGACTAATGTACCAAGGTGAAATACACGTACTGCTAACATTTGATACTATGTCTCCAAATAATAGTGTATAACAGCAGTAGCGGTCTGAATATGTAAATATGCACTGTTAAGATATAATTGCATGTTTGTTTAGCCCTTTGGAGGGGGGGAAGTGCTCTGTCTATATATCTATGCCTTCATACTATGCTCATCGTCACCGAAATAGTCAAATACTTAGTGTTCAGCTGCCCCAGTGCTCAAGCTCCCATGTAAAACTCTGGAAGAGAGATCTCTGTATTTTTACCAAGGAGATTCAGAACACATACATCAAAAACAATTCTAATAATTTTGCTTTTTTTACTGACAAGTGGTGTATCGGTTCCATTCACTGTTCCTTATGTGACAGTGTCATTTGATTACAGTTCATTGTATTGAAGTTATCAGAATTAATTAGATGTCTGTGAAGCACTTTGTAGAAGTAAAGCACTATGCAAATAATTATTATTAGCAGTAGTAGTAAGGACTGAAGGATTAGTGTCAGGATAGCTGGGGGACTGGTGGAGACTGAGGAAGGAATGGGTGCAGGCTAGCACAGTCTATCAGAGCTACCAGGCACTTGACAACTCTCCTGGCCAGGTAGCAATGTTGAGCAGCCATGAGGGGCTGCTTCCACTAGAAGCCTTTATATTTCCCTTGGAGTTTCCAAGTTAGGCCCTCGCTTGTATTTTGTCAGGGTCCTGATTGATGGGCACGTGCTAATCATGGAATTCGCAGGGAGTTACTTCAGATGACTCACCAGTTCGGGATCAGGGATGACTCATCAAAATGTGTTGCCAAATGGCCCAGATTTCTCCAGAGCTGCTCCTGTGGCACTCAGCTTGTGAGAACACATTATTTAGTATCCAGCTTTTAGGTGAGAGGGAAACCACTAGTGGGTGGGTAGCAAAAGGAAAGACAAAATGCATAAAGTATGAAAAATACAGGAAGGGAGAAGAGTGATAAAACAGAATGCAGGCCAAAGAGGAGAGGGAAAAAAAGAAGTCAATATTAGTACAGTAATGTGGCACGAGATGTTATGGTGATGTTGACTGACAGTCTTAGTCTGTGATATGGGACCATGCCCACACACAATACACTTGAAGACTGGGATTCATTAGTCTACTACTTAGAGCAGAAAATTAGGAGCCAGGATTGTTTTAATCTCTGATGCATCTTGCGGTGTGACCTTGAATTTAGCATCAAAATCTCTCTCTCAGTTTATCTGGAAAATGTATATAAATACTAGTTATATTGTGCAGCTGAATTAAGTAAAAGTTGCTTGATAAGCATGCACATACATACACTTGTTTATCCTCTAATGCAGGGGTCGGCAACCTCTGGCACACGGCTCGCCAGGGTATACACCCTGGCGGGCCGGGCCAGTTTCTTTATCTGCCGCATCGGCAGGTTTGGCCAACCGCAGCTCCCACTGGCCGCGGTTCGCCGTCCCAGGCCAATGGGGGCGGTGGGAAGCCGCAGCCAGTATGTCCCTCAGCCCGCAGTGCTTCCCACCGCCCCCATTGGCCTGGGACAGCGAACCGTGGCCAGTGGGAGCTGCGGTCGGCCAAACCTGCCGATGCGGCAGATAAACAAACTGGCCCAGCCCGCCAGGGTGCTTACCCTGGTGAGCCGATGCCAGAGGTTGCCGACCCCTGCTTTAATGACTCCAAACCTTGAACAATAGACTTTAAAAAACAAATGAAAGTTTCACTAAGGTTACTGGGTGAGACACAAGGATGAGTGGCTCAGGTTGTGTCAAGGTCTTAGGAAACATTCTCTTCCTTTCCCTTGAAATAGTTGCCAGTGAAGTTTTGTCCAAGTAAGGATTTTGGCTCAATCTGTGGTGGGTTTCTAGAAATATAGAACTTGGGTCATTACTGTGTCATGAGGAATAGTCATTACACATGTACTTTAGATAGCAATTAATACAAATTGCTTTAGAAAAAAATGAATCCCTAAAAAGATCTGCCTATTTGACTTTCTGATTAATTGGATTGAGTGACTTGCACATTTTTGCCAACTTCATTTATACTTTTCTCCAGTGTGTAGGAGTGAATGATCCTCTAACCCAGGGGTTGGCAACCTTTCAGAAGGGTGTGCTGAGTCTTCATTTATTCACTCTAATTTAAGGTTTCACATGCCAGTAATACATTTTAACGTTTTTAGAAGGTCTCTTTCATAAGTCTATAATATATAACTAAACTATTGTTGTATGTAAAGTAAATAAGGTTTTTAAAAATGTTTAAGAAACTTAATTTAAAATTAAATTAAAATGCAGAGCCCCCTGGACTGGTGGCCAGGACCTGGGCAGTCTGAATGCCACTGAAAATCAGCTCGCATGCCGCCTTCGGCACACGTGCCATAGGTTGCCTACCCCTGCTCTAACCTATTTAATAACGAATATCCTCAGTTCACTCATAGGAGAAAACTACAAAGTAAAGGCAAGTTAAGAGAAACTTTATATATTAGTAAATGTCTTTATAAGTCAGTGTTGAGTTAGAGGTAAAATGACAACTTAGCTTCCAAGAATGTGTCCTTTGGTTTTGTTTTTAATTGCTAGCCTTAGAATAAAAACTTGAAGAAGGAAAAAAAAAGTTATGGTTCAAGGTGAACAAGTGATACTTCTGTCACATTACATTCTCCTGTCTTTAAGGAAGGTGAACCTTTTAAATTGTTTGGTTATGGAAAGAAACGTTTCTTTTATGTAACTCCTGGAACTTAAATATTAGGTTATGTTTACAATTATTGAGGATATGATTCAATTAAAAAATACTTTTTGGCTTCTGCACTGAGAAGATTAAAAAAAAAAAGTTATAGTTATGTGTCCACATGGTGCTTCATAAAAACCGGCACAGAGGACCGTTAATGAGATATGGAATCTTTCATTTGCAGGTTGCCAGTTCAAATTCCGCTCAGGTCAGTAGTGTCATAAAGTTATTATAATCTGATGGCTCTTCTGATGGCATACATGAAATGGATTTGTAGTCTCAATTCACTTCCTCATGGGCATTTGCGCATATAAAACAAAGTTCATATTAATTATCACCCTTGTCAGTTTCAGAAGGAAAAGGAATTCTATTCTCAACCCTCAAAGTGTCCAAGCAGGTCAGGGCTGAGGCACACCTGTGGGGTCAAGTTGAGATACCTGTATTGCTGTTGCTTGTTCTTTTACTGTTTATGCAAAGCTGTTAAACCAGCTACTTTGACGAGCACTCATATTGCATGTGGACTCATGCACACAATATTTTAAAAAATAACGTTTTCTGAGTTAGTGTATATTTCAACAGAGAAGTCTCTGAGAAAGCCTGTGAAACTATATTAAATGAAGTGAGGTTACATCTTTTTAAATTGCTTGCACTCATTATAATTCCACTAAAATGCTTGCTTCTCTCATCCTTAATTCCTTCTCTTTAGCTACGTGATATATTTTCACCTCACAAAACAGGAGAAAAGCCAAAAATTTTACCAGTGGAACCTTAGAGGGTTGGTTTGTTATGTAAAATGCTTGTAGAGTTCTGTTTCCCTCACTAGATACGCAGGAAAACCTAAAGGATACTCTATTATACAGGGAAAGGATTTTTTATAAGCAGGGGAGAAGAACAAAGAAATTATAGGATTTAACAAGATTAGGGGGTGAGGAAGGATCAAATTCTAATATCTCATGTGAGACAAAGTGCGATGCTGCATTTATGCGTGTAGGCTCTGGACTTTTTTCAAGTTATACAGTGATGAGCGTCTGAGATCAAAACCTGGCTGAGGGAGCTCCAGTCACTGAAAGGGAAGAGGCTTCTCTGGCAAGTTTCCCCTGCAGATCTGGGACAGAAAAGCAGGCATACACACAAATGAGGACTTTTCTCTGCCTATTCCTGCCCTTCATGGATGTTGTGTTCCAGAAAAAGCTGAGTGTGGAATGTAAAGGGCAAGGCTCTGCCAAAATGTAATGGAAAAGTAGGAGAGCAGAGAACAGATGCTAGTGCCACTGTTGGGGATACTTCTGAGGATCCTGCCTGCAGAGGGGAGGGATGTTGAGTGGATGTTGCATTGAGGGAGGTTGGGGAGGGTAGGAGATCAGGATACGGAGTAGGAGAAGGTTCTAAGGCTGTAGAGGAGGAGGTTGTGACTGATGTTGGAGGTGAGAGATTGGAGGTTGCAGCAAAAGAGTGATAATTGGGAGCCAGTGTGAAAGAGTCTGGGCTGGGAAGGGGAAGACCAGAAGTGTGTATGTGGAAAAGAGATTACAGGAGAGACTTAAGACCCTTAAACCATTGCTGGTACAGAAAGATGGGGGAGAAGTCTGCCATGTACAGCTGAATGTGTTCAACAAGACTAGGCCTAAAGCAACAAACACTCTGATTCTGGCAGGGAGTGTGTACCATCCGTTTTTATACTTTCACATTAGCCACTACTCAATGCTCTATAGTTGGCCATGTATGGCAGACGAGGAGAGCAGTAACCATGTCAGTGGAGAGGTATAATATGATAGCAGCTTTGGCAAACCATGCGTAAATTCACTGTAACTAGGTGGCATTGAAATACAGGACTCATCTATTGATTTGTTTTCTTGTTATATGCTTGAACCCTCCATAAAAATGCTATTTAATTACTGCTGTCACAGTGACAGGGACATCTTATCTCATACCTGCCAGGAACTCATCTACCTCTAGGCTCAGTCATCTAGCAACCCAATGAACTTGGCTGGACCCAACAGACCCTCCCTAAGTGACTGTGTTCCCTGATGGGTCAGAAGAGCCAACAAATCATCATTTAAGCCCTGTAGCAACAGCACCATAGTGGATGTCTAATGTATTACACATCTGCAGCTTTGGCATACCTACCTCCTGTCCAGCCCTTCTAACCCTTTTCTGCTCCACTCCAGCCCTAGTCCTTGACTACCTCTGAACTCCTGACTCCTGGATGTGACCACTGGCTTGTCTTCTGGCCACAACTCTGGCTCAGTTGTTGGGTTCTGTTCTGGTTTCTGATTCCTGGCACTGATAAGCTCGCCTCATGACCATACTGCCAGTTCTGCTCCAACCACTAGGCCAGACAACCTACATCTCAGTGTGTGACAATACCAAGATGTGAGAGGAGTTGGAGTGATGGGGAAACTCTAGGAACAGCCAAGCTTGCAGGGAAGCTTAGGAAGAGGTTTATATTCTGTTATTGCTATGTGAGCTGCAAGGAAAGCCAAAGTCTAGGAAAAGAGAAAATCTGACCTTTGTACTGTGCATGCATTCTGCGTGGAGTAGGATGGAATCCCCATTTGCATATATTCCCCTCAGTGGTTTCACTGTCATTTGTCATCCTTATATTGCATAGTGGTTTCCAGCAACTTGAGTTTTTATCTTGGGTTGAAGGACATATTACAAGCCTGCTATTGTTGGGGGGGAAGTTCTTGAAAAACTTAATTCTGTGGAAAAGTCAGAAAAGGACAAATCTTCTGCAAGATATTTTGGAATGTGGTACACTTTTTAATTTCCCAAATTTGAATCTGAAAAGACTTTCTGTCAAACTCTGCTTTGCTGCAAAAGCATCAGAAAATTGTTTCCAAGAAAAACTTGTCTCCTGGAGTTTTAAAACTTTTTTTTAAATAATTCCTGACATTCTGCTCATGCTAGAATGACTTGATCCAGCTGCTGTTTTATGTCATTTTGAATCACATCATTCTGGACTTTCATATTTCTCTTGTTAAATATACAATACAGGGTAGTTCTAAATGTATTCAGATCAGAAATTATTCTTGAAGCAAATAGCTATTTATTTCCATTCCCTAAAGAAGCTATACTACAAGAGGCAAAATATCAGAAAAGATATAACCAACATTTTTTTCTAACACCCTAAAAAGAGATCTTTTGTCAGAAGAAAACTTTAACACACTAAAGCTGGCTGAAGTCATATCACATTAATTCCTACACGCTGCTTTCATGTACTAACAATCAAATGTGACTGCTGCACTTTCCTTGCAGGCTTGTATATCACACAGGATAGAAGTTCAAAGGGTAAATGCTAGAGATGTGGGGTTTAGGGATTGGAGACTCAAATTCTTGTCACTTGGGGGGTTTCCTTTTGCAAAATCCAAACCAGGGTTTGTTCAGAAGAGAATTGCATCTTACCTGATCTTTCAGCAATTGTGTCAGGCTAAGAGGTGTGTGGTGGGGGGAGGTTTCTTGGATTAATGGTTCTAGCTAAAACTATTTCCTCGTATACTCTCTGAGAAATTTATTATGGATTGACATTTACATGGATTTGGGAACTCTGTAGAACAACTGGGGAGAAGTAACCTTCAACGTGGTAAGACAACAAAACACTGTGATATGGTTTAAATAGGCTGAAGCTCTATTGAATCAATTCTAATAAAAATGTCCAGCAAGAACTGAGACAGTATGTGTCCACTATCACCCTTTAATAAGTAGGACAGCCTGGGGAGATTAACTGGAGTTCCAACACCATGTCATATCTACAAACCTCTTCTTAACTTAACCCAAGGAAAGAGATAGGAGCAGCAATTGTGGGACACCAAGTTGCAGCATTGGTAAGGTAAGGGAATTATCTGCACTCCTCTAGATGCAGCAGAAGTAGCCAGTCCACTGTGACACTGGCAGGAAATCCACCCCATCTTATGCCTTCCCCCCGTTGTCCCTTCCAGTAGCTCCACAGAGGTTCAGGGTATGCTGGTAAGGGAACGTGAACGAAGGGTGAGAGTGAGGGCTAGCAAGTTGAAACCTCTGATGGGGCCCCAGGGTGTTTCTCTCTTCTCCCTCCTCGCTGAAATCTTCTCACTGCTCAGGCTATGAGAGGACTTGCTCTAGGAGACAACATGAACAAACACAAAAAGTATCCAATCAGTGGGCAAAATCACCTGAATTTGATTTATTTTCCTTTTGTTCACATTCTGGATTGAGTTTGACCAAAATAAAAACACTGAAGGGGAAAGAACGACATGTGAGAAACATTCTTACAACACAGTTGTGGAATACTGACAAAGAAAAAGTCGAAAAGGGCTTAATCAATTAAAACACAGATGCAGAATACAGGGAAAATGTAACCATCTAAGGTAGATCCAATCACCACATTGTTGGCTAGTGTTTTTTTGTTTGTTTTTCCCCCCCATAACAAAAGCATTTGCTTGGGTAGGGGCTAAATCATAGGCAGTGTAAGAAAAGCTACTGCAGGACCAATGTTTGGTTCAGCCTCAATAGCTTCTGTGACTTTACTGGAGTGTCTGCATCAGCAGTACCCACTTTCATGTCTGGGATATGACCCCAAGGCTCCCAATTAAATGAATCTGTACTAGGAATAGAGGAAGAGTTGGAGTTTAGTAAGCCAAAAATCAGTATCTTAAAAGAAATGGTGATGGGAGACTGAGCTGTGGTATTCCACTAGGGTGTATTGATTATTGCAGTGGCTGTACATCCATTTTGTATTCTTATTAGTTAATGTTGTTATACTAGGCACTAGGTTTGAGAGTTGGAGGCCCACTAACAAACTCTGATTTTCTAGTTACAGCTACCCCACGTGAACTGCACTTTGATTACCATCTTGTGAAAAAGGAGATTAATTATTCATAGTCACTTGTTATAATTCCACAGAACTGCTGTCCATTATCACAGCATAAATCAGGAGTTCTTCCACTAAAGCACTGAAGTTACTATAGATTTACTTTGATATAACCAAAATCTGATCTTGGTTCAGTTGGTCTGGACACCTTCTAGGGTCCAATTCTTTATTTACACCCATAAAAGCCTGTTTATTTCAACGAGTGTGTACAGCAGGATTTTAACCTATAAAGTCTAAGGGTATATCCACACTGCAATTAGAAACCTACAGCTGGTCCATGCCAGCTGACTTGGGATTGTGTGGCTCAGGCTAAGAGGCTGTTTAACTGTGGTATAAACATTTGGGTTTAGGCTGCATCCCAAGCTCTGGGACTCTCTGACCTCACAGGCTCCTAGAGCCGAGGCTCCAGACCAAACATCTACACTGCAATTAAATAGTCCCTTAGCCCAAGCCCCATGAACCTGGGTCAGCTGGCACAGGCCATCCATGGGTGTCTAATTACAGTGTAGACATACCCGAAGTGATAGCAAATTGTGCTCTAGGTATCTTCATCCACACCTCCACTGGTAATTGCATGCAAGTATGTAACAGGGGGCCTTCAACTGTGGATTGACCCTTAGATGCTGAATTCCTTGCAGGAGGGAGTATGTTTTCCCTTTGTTTAGTACACCACTGAACACAGTGACACCGATGAAAAAAGCACTAACAATTACATCAACAGCCTTATATTTTTCATCCCTGGTAGCCTTTTCCTTCTTGAAAGCAGCCACTAGGATCAAAATGCAAAAGGGCGGCATGCATAAGTTGTGGAGAAAATAAAATGACCTTAAATATTGTGAGTGGCTAGATAGATTGAATGGCTGAAGCACTTGTCATGTGGCATGAAGCTTTTTCAGTTCAAGGTCACAAGTATAAATTCTTCCCAAGTTAGTAGTGACCAAAAGCCCTTACCACCTGAAAGTGACATCGCCTAATAATAATAGAGATTGGAAATGGGAATGGAAAAAAACATGAAAAGCTTTTGAAAGTGCCCTTGCAGGCTAATATTGTTACTCCAATGAATAAGTCTCTTAAAGGCTGTGAGCTTATGGCCATTTATCTGGTAGACTTGCTATTCATCTCCTCCTGAGTGTAGTGTAAATGCACTGTATTAGGGTCATGATGAAGAGCAAACCTAAAAAGTAAAGATATTAGAAATCAGCCAGCCAGCCAGAGGGAAACTGTTGCAAAGGGAACTGTAGAAACAAAAGGTAACAGTTGGAGGGAAACAGCTGAAATGGGATATCTTAAATGCAAATTGGGGGTGGAGGGTGGCAGTTTGAGGGTGTGTGTAGCAATGCCACTGTCAGGAAGTAAGGAGGGAGGGCTGAGTGTGGTTTTTTAAAACTTGCATATCCTTTTGTTCCAAAAATATTTCCAAACTATTGGAAACAGCAAGGATATACTAAAGCTAAATCTTGTCTGAATTGATCAAAAACCCCAAACTCATGTATGCATTTCTAGACAAGAGGTAGCAATGATACAAAAGGAGGATGTATTGGAGCCCAAACCCACTCTTATATTTGAAGGGGGAATAGTGGAGTCAAGAAATGTTGTGTCCACTTCAGAAAGTTTAAACCTATTCATGCATACCGGGGGATTGACATGCAGTGATCAGTCCCCTGAAGGTTTGATTTTAGTGGGTCTAGTGAAGACACGCTAAATCAACCGCTGATCGCTTTCACATCGACTCCAATACTCCATCGGAACAAGAAGCATAAGGTAAGTCCAATAAGTCGATCTAAGGTGCGTCGACTCCAGCTATGATATTCATATAGCTGGAGTTGCATACCTTAGGTCGACTTAGCCCTGTAGTGTGGACCTGCCCTAAGAGTTGCAAAGCAGGGTGGACTAGCAAGCGCTGGATATCTTTCAGTGTGAGGCAAGATGAACTGATCTAATTGCTCTTGCCTTAATGGCCCATTTGGAAAAAGCAGAACAGGAAGTGAAGAATTTTCAGACAATAGTGATAATAAGCATAGATTGGCTCACATCACACCCACAAAACTGAACACTTCTGAAATTTTGGTTGTAGGGTTTACCCTGTGGACCCAAATCTAGATCCCAATTCTACATTTGGGACTTATTTCAAGTTGATGAAATTTACATGAAAGGGCAGCAACTGGAAATCATTAAAATATTCAACTCTGGAAAGCCAGCCTGGACCCACTGGACCCCTGAGCCAGCACAGGTCACTGCAGAAGTCACGGAGGTCATGGAAAGTCACAGAATCCATGACCTCTATGACAGACTCACAGCCTTAGTGATAGGGTGTTTTTGTCTTTTATCATTTTTCTCTGTCAGTTTCATTTGAGAGTGTAGAGCTGGTGGGGAGAAAATTGCTAGGGTCCATCTATGACTTAAGCAATTTGCTCAGAGTCACACACAGAGTATATGGCAGAGCTGGGAACAGAACCTAGATCTCCTGAATCCCAGTCCAGTGACTTAACCATAATAGGACTATTTTGTGTGACAGTCAGTGGATGGCTCTCAACACTTTCCTAGCCACCACACTTCTATTATAAGGACCAGATGATATTCACCCAAGAGTTCTGAAGGAACTCTGATGCGACATAGCAGAACTATTGCTTGTGGTATTTAATCTACCCCTTATAGCAGTTCTGTACCTGATGACTGGCGGATGGCTAATGTGACATTGATTTTCTTTTAAAGGCCCCAGAGACAATCCTGGCAATTACAGGCTATTAAGCTGAAACCAAGCAAGTTGGTTGAAACTATGGTAAAGAACAGAATTATTGAACAGACAGATGAACACAGTATGTTGATGAAGAGTCAACACATCTTTTGTAAAGGGAAATCATTCCTCATCAATCTATTAGAATTCTTTGTGGGTGTCAACAAACATGTAGACACAAGTGATCCGCTGAATATAGTGTACTTGGACTTTCAGAAAGCCTTTGACAAGGTTCCTTACCAAAAGCTCTTAAGCAAACTAGGCAGTCATAGGATAAGAGGGAACACAGGCGCCGACTTTCCAATGTGCCAAGGCGTGCCCGACCCCCAGCTTTTCCCCAGACCCTGCTCCACCCCCATCCCACTCCATTCTGCCCCCTCCCCTGAGTGTGCCACGTCCTCGCTCCTCCTCCCTCCCCCGAAGAGACTCCTCCATGCCGTGAAACAGCTGATCATGGGGAGGGGGAGGGAGATGCTGATGGGGGGCCGCTGGTAGGTGCTCAGCACCCACCATTTTTTCCCTTTGGGTGGTCCAGCCCCGGAACACCTATGGAGTTGGCACCTATGAGAGGTAAGGCCCTTTCATGGATCAGTAACTGGTTTAAAAGATAGGAAACAAAGGCAAGGAAAAATGGTCAGTTTTCACAGTGGAGAGAGGTAAATAATGGGGTCGAGCAAGGATATGTATTGGAACTATTACTTTTCAACATATTCATAAGTGATCTGGAAAAAAGGGAAAACAGAGCAGTGGCAAAATTTGTAGATGGCACAAAATTATTCAGGATACTGAAGTCTAAAGTTGACTGTGAAGAGTTACAAGGGAATCTCACAAAACTGGGTGTCTGGGCAACAAAAGACAGATGAAATTCAGTGCTGATAAATGCAAAGTTATGCACATTTGAAAACATAATCCAAACTGTGTATACAACATTATGGAGTCTAAATTAGTTGTTATCACTCAAGAAAGAGATCTTGGAGTCATCCTGGATAGTTCTCAGAAAACATCTGCTCAATATGCAGTGGTAGTCAAAAAAGCTAACAATCTTAGGAACGATTAGGGAAGAGAGAGATTATAAGACAGAAAATATCATAATGGCACTATATAAATACATTGTATGCCACCCATTGAATACTGCATGCTGTTATGGTTGTCCCAGCTCAACAAAAAATGAATTAGAATTGGAAAAAATTCAGAGAAGGGCAACAAAAATGATTAAGGGTATGGAACAGCTTCCATATGAGGAGAGATTTAAAAGACTGTGACTATTCAGAGTAGAAGAGAGATGATTAAGAGGGATATGATTGAAATCTATAAAATCACGAATGGTGTGGAAAAAGTGAATAGGGGAAATGTAATTTACCCCTTCACATAACACAAGAACTAGGGGTCACTCACTGAAACTAATAGGCAGTAAAACAAAGCTAAGGAAGTACTTAACATAATGCTCAGTCAACCTGTGGAACTCATTGCCAAAGGATGTTGTGAAGGCCAAAAATATAATTGGATTCAAAAATAATTAAACCAGGAAAGTCCATCAATGGCTGAAAGAAGAAAGTCCATCAATGGCTGTTAGCCAAGATGGTCAGGGACATAGGCACTTGCTCTAGTTATCCTTAAACCTTTTGTTGCCAGAAGCCTGGATTGGGACTGTATAAGACTGGTATTTAGGGCACTGGATGAGGTACACCATGTATTGTGATTAGGTATGTTTAGGACTCATGGATCTTGAAAGGGGCGTGGGGGGAGGGGTGTTGATCATCACAGCAGTGGAGATAGGTTTATAGATTTTGCATCTATTGTTCTGGAACAGTCTGGTGCCACTTTGAGTTGGTGCGTCCTGGTCTGTGGGGAACTTGTTTTTGATGATGAGCTTGGAAAGGTTGGGAGGTAGTTTGAAAGCCAGATGAGGGGTTTTCTTTCCCTCCCTTTCCCTGCTTTGGCTGGAGAGGCATTGACAGGCCACTTCATCTTGAATGGTCCCTTGAAATATGTGTTAACTACTTATTCTAAACAATCTGTTCCACCTTGTATTCAGCTGTGATCTATGAGTACCTTTCCCAGACCTGAAGTAGAGCTCTCTATAAGCTCAAAAGCTTGTCTCTCTCACCAAAAGAAGTTGGTCTAATAAAAATATTACCTCACCTTCCTTGTCTTTCAACTATACGCATACTGAGGCATTTTAAAAGAATACAAGATGCTGGTATTTAGAAAAATAGATGCATTCAATTGTGTGGCGTTAGAGATATCCAAATGAATTCATTTTAAATTCAGCATTTTCCTAGTGTTGCGCTGTCTCACGCTAAATGGTGTTTTTCTTAAAGTCCCAGCTCGTGGAGTCAGGTGATTACATGAGAATGTCAGCTTTAATTTTTTTAAGGGAATTTTTAAGGTTTGTAGTTGCAGGAAAAAAATGTGAATTGTAAAGGTTCAAAGGGAAATAGACTTCCAAATGTATTTATTTTAAAAATCTCATGGTGTTTAAGCCAATATCATGACTTTTAGGTGGCTGACTCCTGACTTTTGTACATGAGCCCTCATATAACAGGGCTTGTCACCCCTATACCTGGCAACCCGCAGCACCACTCCTCAGGGCTAGTCTACACTTACCTGCCGGGTCGACGCGGTGAGTTCGACTTCTCGGAGTTCGAACTATCGCATCTAATCTGGACGCGATAGTTCGAACTCCCCGCGCGCTCCGGTCGACTCCGGTACTCCACCACTGCAAACGGCAGTGGCGGAGTCGACCTTGGAGCCGCGGACTTCGATCCCACGGCGTCTGGACGGGTAAGTAGTTCGAACTAGGGTACTTCGAGTTCAGCTACGCTATTCACGTAGCTGAACTTGCGTACCCTAGTTCGACCCCCACCCTTAGTGTAGACCTGCCCTCAGAAGAACTCTGCTTTGTTTCACTTTACATTCACCTTGGTTTTATTAAACCACACTCACATAACCTTGCCCTAGCTGGGGAAGGAGAACTCATTATAATAATATCTTACTAATGAATGATCATCACCAAAGTCCTTTCTCCCTCCTCCCGTGCTACTTATAAATACTGTAAACACTTGTGTCTGTCTCAGGTTCCACTAATATTTTTGACACTTCTGAGGATCAGGCCAAATATACTCAGTGCTGGGAAAGCATGAATGGTGAGGGATCAGTGGAACGGTAACTACAGTAGAGAGAAAATGAGAACCATATTGATGAAACAGCATAGGATTTTTTTTTCTTTTTCCGCATTCAAAAAATTCTCTTTTGAGTTTAGTTAATTTTTGACTTGTCTTTCAACCCTATAAAGTCTCAAGTACATTCCTTACAGTGAGGTCTTCTTGCCTGGGCCAACTTATTTAAGCAAAATGAACTAACTGTAATTGACATGGATTTACTACATGCAATACTACAGTGGACAGCTTAATTTAAACCCACCTATAGGAGCAAGACATGTTCCTACCAACTGGAAAAGTATGTATAGTTCCCTTCCTACCTGTAGATTTCAATATCTCCCAAAAACTTTCAGAACAAGTTTTGGACTTTGTTATGATGAGTTCTTGGGTTATTTCTGTTTTGGAGATACATTCAACCATATTTGCCATTCTGTTTTCCATACAGCAGCTTGGCTAGGCTTTGAAAAGAGGATGTTAGCATTTTTAAAGCCCTCTTCTCTCTCTCTCCCCCTCCTTTATTATATGAATCAATGTTCTTGAGAGAGTCAAAGTTCAATCCTTCTGGTGCATTACAATGCCTTGCATTCTAATATTAGAGAACCAAGTCCCATTTTACTTTGTAATGTGAAGCTTTACTTTGGCATTAATTTCATTCAGAAAGCAGCTGCACGTATAAACAGATTCCTTTTAAGCAAAATGGGAAAATATACATTTATCAAATAACTTTCTTTCAGTAATGCTGCAGCAGTCTTTATTGCATCAAAGCTATCAGCAATCAGCCCATCTTTCTGAATAAAGATGTGCCAAATGGTAGTAGCTGAGTTAATACTGAATAAGCAATGAATGAGTTCTAGGATAGTGTCTGTCTGTCTACCTATCTGAGCTTTTATAATATCTATTTATTTCTGCCCACATCACATAGCTATGGCAAATAATTATTTATTTCCTAAACAAACATAGAAAATCATACCAAGATGAAAATCACATTATTTTTAAAGTTCATTGTCTGGAATTCTAATAATACCTCATTAAAACTGAGATTTTTTGAAAATCAAATTTACTTTCACTGAGTATCTTTTACCTTTGCTGATGTGTTTTTCTGTATAGCAAAATGAAAATAATCACTTCTACTTTCAGTGGATTGTAAGTTGCATGCTGGTTCAGCACAGGGCTATTCTGTTTTCATTTCCAACATAAGAAATTGTTTAAACTGCTCAAAACAATTTTCCATTTGTTATTGCTTTTGTTTTAGTTTAGTTTTTTTTATTCATTTCAAGAAAGTATTTGTTTATGTTGGACTAGATCCAGCAGTGTTGATCGAGGAATTCTAGCTGCGTGAATTCTGTGTATAAAATGAGGGTCAGAATATCCATGCTGCCAAAACTTATGGACAGGAACCTTAACCATTTGACTGCATGGAGGGAGAGAGTACTGCCTTTGTAATAACTTTCTACCTCCCTTGAGCCTCTTTGCTGGTCCTCCAAGGTTTTAGCATGGAACAGAGGATCAAGCACTCTGCAGCCTCTGGATTTCAGTGAAGAAATCAGGGAAGGAGATTAAATGCTTCTCAGCCCTCCTTGGCTGCTGCTTTCTATTGAACATCTTCAGAGAGACTGTATAGCCCAATCTATGGATTGTGTATTCATTATATTGATTACTTAAGAATTCTCAGTTATCACTCTGAGGGCTGACAGGTTCTTGGCCAAGATCAGTTGCAGTATCATTAAAATTACTGTTCAGTTGGGAATTCCAGTGTGCACAGTTGCAACACTCACACTTCAGGAACCCTTTCTATATTTATAATAGTTTATCAATACATTAGCAAAGTCACAAACACTCTAACCCTTCAAGTTTGATATAGATAATAGGAAAATATCCGTATACTCACACCACTCCTTGCAGAGCAACCTGAAATGCTAGCCATTATGTTCATCATCACCATCAGCTTCCTCATCATAACCAGCGGCCAACATCTTGGTACTTCCCAAGGGCTACATCTCTCTAGCCTTTGCACACAGACAAACTTTTATAATATGTTACTCTGATGCCACTCTGTCTAATGTATATTCAGTCTGGGTTTCTCCCCTCTGACTTATTTGTATTTCCTCACCCTACTAATGTTTGGGTGCTCTTCTAAAGGTTAGTATAATAATGATCTCAACTTATTATCATATACTTGAGTTTGTTGTCATGGCACTCTTGTGTTCAGACATCTGCAGATATTCTGTTCTTAAATATCCAAAAGCTGCTGTTAGCTCGTGTTCCTGTGGCTGACTGATGTCCTTATGGACATAATTTCTCTTTACACGCTCTATTTCCAGTTCCCCAAAACTTAGGGGTGACCATTAGGCCATTTATCTGTGCCAGCGTTCATAGGCCTCAAGCCTAATACTAACCACTGAAGCCAGTGTCTTATAGGTTACAGTCCTGTAGGTTCCTTACATTACTGCTGTATACAATAAATGCTAGATCTGTGGGCTACAGCTGTACCCATGTAACATAATTCTTGCTTGAGACATGCTGCAGCTGGAGATGGGGGACCACCAGAGAGACAAATAGCTTCCATGAAGAGATTTTCATGCCTTCTTTGCTTGGGGAATGAAGGGTTTTAATCCTGCCCACTCTACAGCTCCAAAGCCCTGCCCCGTAAAGGACCTAAGCTTACTGAACACAGGTATTTAAACCTCAAATGCTATCTTGTTTTCTCCAAGATAATGTTGCACATCATGCTCCCAAGATACATAAGTCTCTTCATATGACTATATAATTTTGCTAGCTGATATAAAAGTATACCCTAGAAGTAATGGTTATTAGGCATGTCTAACACAACACAATACATCCATAAGGAGTTTGGGGGATTTTTTCAAATCTTTTCCTTCCTTCCTGCATGACAACCAACTTACTTTCAATCAGGAAGAAGTGGATGGAAGTGGCAAGTTGTTCAGTGACACCACATAGCTGTCATGGCTGGGACATGGGTGGTGAGGCCAAGTGGTTGGGCCCAGAGCCAAAGTACACAGCCAAACTCAGAAACCAAAGCTGGGGTTAGAAGCCAGAATCAAAGGAAGGCAAAGAAGCAAGGTCTGTCATAGCCAGCTGAGGATCTATCTACTTCAACAGACAGCTTCCTGCTATCCCTTAAGTAGTTCAACTGGACCAATCACAGAGCCCAGGAGTCCCCTTTGTGCCAGTCATGCCCTTTGTGGCCAGCATCTTGTATGGTGCGTGGCCCCACAAGGCTTACAACCCATCAATCGCTGCTCTTTCAGAGCTGTTGGATGGTAGTGTGGATATGGCAATTGCTGTGGGACTAGTAGACACAGGTTCTAGCCCAACAGAGCCTTATATCAGGTTGCCAAGCACTTTGGTACCAGTATTTCAATCCTTCCACTTATGTTGACAACATCATGGTGATCAAGGAATATGTGGTATGGGACGGACTCACCACTGTATTACTCCAGTTTCAAACTGATGTAACACATCAAAACCAATGGAGTTACACCAGTTAAAAACTGTAGAAATAGTGGTGAATCAGATGCACCATTATCTGCAGCTGGAGAAATGAGAACTCATCTTTAAATCTGAGATTTTCATGTTGAGCCTTGGAACAAAACCTTTTGAAAGCATTGTATCAGCTTGATGTACGTTGAGAAGCCCTCAAATTTTGCATTAATGTTCCTGTACCATCTGTTTTCTAGAGTGTTGCGCATTGCGAGATGCAGGCATAAAACACTGTTGTACCTTTGATTTGTTGTTTCTTAGACTGGTCTGAGTAGAATTCTGAATTCCCTGCAATGGAAGGATTGTGCATTTCCAAAATATCTGACAAGTGGTAGCTGTAACCACCTCCACAATCAGTGCCTTAGTAAGCTTCCACTGTTAAAAAAAATCTGTGGCTGTAGTTGTAAGAGACTGGCTGATCTGATTGATCCCAGCCCCTCAGGGAAGCTGCTCTTCATTTAATTAAGAGCACAGCCACATGTTTGGTGTACTGGTGTCTAGCAATTCATTTGAACAGGTCCATCAGCAGATTAGGACAGTCTTTAACTGATGTGCAGTGCTGAAACACTACCACATTAAGCTATAAAGCTGATTTTTAATCTGTCATAATGCTAGTTGAATTACACTTGATTGGAATATTGAATTCTGGAATTCCGATTGGTTGGAAGCAAATCAAATCTGAGGGAAACCATGCTGCACTAATAGAATAATAAGACAAAGTGCTTGAGAGAAATTATTTACACATTGCTTCACAAAGGTCTAGATAATTCACTTAGTTTGTAGTATCCAGCAACAATCACCTCTAAGATGTTTAATCAAAACAGAATTTTAGCTATTTCATGTACATTGCAAACACCACTGGGGGAAAAAAGCCAGGATCCACTAATGAATTTACTGTTTACTGAAAAAATATTATTTACCTTCATATTGTATCAGCTGCATATTAACACAAGTGAGCATGGTTTACACATCACAAGACGATCAGTTAACAGTCTGGACTATGAAGCTACAGGAAAAGACTAAAGCCAAAGTAAAAGTAGCAGCAGTTTTCAATGTAGTTAAAGATGACTAATTCTGTAAAACAAAAGAACTAGATGGAAAATTTGGTTTGAAACCACAAGAAATATTCTAGTTAATGATGTTAGAGCAGAATGGAGAATTTACTTAATTTCCTCTTATAACTTTCTATCTCACTAGCTAAAAGAACATTAGTAAATAGGCTTAAGTCAAACATGCATTTTAATATTTAACTCTCGGATTATTTTGTTACTGCTGCTGTTTTTCTTACATATATGAAGACATGCCTGTACAGGTAACTACAGTATGTATTCTCTGAAGACCAATAAGTTCCCGGTATAAATAATGGTTATAAATATACAGCACACAAAGTTTAAAGGAGTCTTTAACATATGAAAGTTTGCATAAAATGTGAGAACAACATTGTCAGTAACACTTGTGTGTCCTAACAAACCTGTTCAGTCATTGTGCATTTGTTTTGCCTACCGTCAGATTACCCTTTTTTAGCAATAGGATGTCTTAGTCAATAATGTAAATTACCGTAGTTTTCCCATGGGTGGATGAATAACAGCTGACCCACACTTGATCCAGATAAGATGCAGATGATGCTGATGGCTAAGGGGAAACATTCTGGAGTACTTGCATATCCATAACTGGTATTCCTTTTACTAAATTGGCTGCCCATTCAGTATTGGATCATATTGATAGATTCCAAGGCCAGAAAGGACAATTGTGATTATCTAGTATATAACACAGGCCATAAAACTATCTAGAGCAGATCTGTTAGAAAAATCCAATCTTGCTTTATAAATTGCCAGTGATGGAGACTCTACCACAACCTTTGGTAAATTGTTCTGATAGTTAATTACTTTCACTGTTAAAAAGAAAATTACACCTTATTTTCAGTCTGAATTTGTCTAGTTTCAACTTCCAGCCATCGGATCATGTTATCTCTTTCTCTACTAGACTGAAGAACCCATTATTCAATATTCCCCACTTATAAACTGTAATCAAGTCATCCCTTAACCTTCTCTTCATTTTGCTAAATTGATTGAACTCCTTGAGTCCGTCACAGTGAGGCCTGTTTTCTAATCATTTAATCATTCCTTTGGCTCTTCTCTGAACCCTCTCCAATTTATCAACAACCTTCTTGAATTGTGGACACAACTGGCCACTGTATTCCAGCAGCACTCACACCAGTGCTTAATACAGAGGTACAATAATTTCTCTACTCCTACTCAAGTTTCCTGTGTTTATGCATCCATGGATCCCGCTCGCCCTTTTGGCCACAGTGTCGCACTGGGAGCTCATGTTCAGCTGATTATCCACCATGATCCCTAAATGTTTTTCAGGGTCGATACTTCTCAGGATAGAGTCCCCTATCCTGTAAGTATGGCCTATATTCTTTGTTCCTAGATGTATACGTTCACAGTTAGCCATATTAAAATGCTTATTGTTTGATTGCACCCAGCTTACCAAGTGATCTAGATCACTCTTCATTATTTCCCACTTCCCCAATTTTTGTGTTATTTGCAAATTTCCAGTGGTAATCTCTTTATTTTTTCCAGGTCATTAATAAAGATGTTAAATAGTGTAGAGGCAAAAACCAATCCCTGTGGGATCCCAAGGTTCTCGACTGTCTCTTCAAAGACCTTTAACGAGACAGTGCTTGATTATATGATGGTTTGTCTCACCCTTTGCCCTACTCCTAGTAACAAGTGGTGCAATATAAAGGTTCTACCCTTCTTGCCAAAATTTTGTCTGCCCTATTTAAACAAAGAAATGTAAGAACAAAAATGTTCTGTTTTTTAACAAACAACTTATAATGGCTTCGAGGCCATGTAGTCTCAGGGTTAAGGCACCATGTGGAGTCAGGAGTGTGTTCTTTTCCCAGCTGTGCAGCTGATGTATTGTGTAACTGTAGACAAATCACCGAGACCAACATTTTCAAAAGCGGCTGTTGATTCTGGGTGCTTCTATTTTTGGCTGTACAGTTTGCAGCACCTTGCCATCTTATCTTCAAAGGCACTGAGCACCAGCAGCAACTATCAACTTCAGCTGGAATTTTGGGTACTTGGCTCTCAGCAATTTTGAAAGTCAGACCACTTCTGAACATCGAGCCCAAAGAAAATCAGGGTCAAGTAAGATATCCAAAATCAGAGTCCCCTTTTGAAAATATAGACCTACCATGTATTTACCTCAGTTTCTCCATCAGTAAAATAGGAATGGTGATACATATCTACTTTGGTAAATCATTTAGAGGTCTATGGAAGAAAAGTGCATTTTATGTATTACTTATTTATTTTAAAAATTAATTTTGACATGCTATTATTCCAATAGGATATTGCAGACATTTCTGAAGTGTGGCAGGAAAAAATTAAGCCAGATAAACGAAATTATAGATGAAAAATAAATTATTGAGAATTTGCAATACATTTCTCCATCCTTTTCAAGTGGGTTTTATGATGTACCCCACAGACTGTACATTTATTAAAATGATAGTAAATAACAAACCTCTTCTGGAAATTCTTTTAATGTCCATTTGGTGGCTAGACCAAAATGATTCCTTGCCTTTTGGCCATATAAAGTGTTTTTTTTCCCTCTCACTCAGTTGTCTAAGATTTATCCATTGGATAGATTTAACTATAGACTATTTTTTCCCCAAAGAAAAAAAAAGATTAATTATGTATTTACCTGATGGATCAGAACAGTTTATTCAGCATGTAATACCCATCTCAAACTACATATTTCAATTTCTACTCAAAAGAACAGAATGACTTTGGCAATGTTCCCGAGTCTCAGGAAATTAATATGCATTTTAAAAAATATTCTATTTTGACATGAGAGAAGTGAGGGGAAGAAATTCTTCATAATTTTCCCTTTATATATTTTTAAACAAAGAAAAGAAGCTACATTTAAATTTTCCCCAGTGTTCCCAAAACCAATCAAAATAATGCGAATCAACCTTCTGCCTGACAAATTTCTCATTCTAGTCCCAATCCTGAAAATGTTATGTACATGAATTACACAGGACTTTCCATGTCACAACTTTAAGAATCCTCAGATGTTTTTGTGGGATACAGGTACTGTTTTGGTCCAGATATTCAGACGTGTCCAGCTAGGGTTAGGCACCTAAATCCAATGATGGACATATTAAGGGGGTGGAGGGAGAGAAGTGGTCTGACTTTCAAAATTGCTGAGAGCTGCAGCTCCTGTCAAAATAATAGGACTAGTGGGAACTCAGTATCAAAAATTAGATCCCAAAGGACCTGCTCCTGCAAAAGGATGTGTGTATAGACTCTTCCTTCCTCATGGAGTCTCAAAAATTATTGTGGGGCTCAGTGCAGGCAAAATCTGTGTGGAACTCCATTCAAGTGATTTCTGCACAGTCATTTGGTCCTTGTTCATGGCTCTTTTCTAGAACTGGAACCTAAATATGCATTTAAGTGTCCAATGTTATGGCCAACTTTTGCATACTTTTGGGGTGCTTGGGTGGTACAGGCTTTTGTGGATATCAACTATTTGCTCATGGGACTAGAAATACCACAACAATTTACTTAATACTATATTTTAAATACCAAGTAAATATTTACAAAACACAAACAAGTCTGCTGTCAACTAGTGGAGGAGGAAGGACACTGCCAGAGTCATACATATTGAACTAACAAGTGTGCCATACTGCAAAGAATTATGCTGTAGAGTAAAAGTGGTTTGTATATTTAAGAACAGTCTGCCTTGTGTCTGTGTTGTGGGATTTTTGTTGTTTGTTTGTTTTAAAATATCTTCTTAGCATTTCAAAGTTGGGTGTTGTCTGAGTTATTTATATATAAAAATAAATCTTGTAATATATTCTTCTGAGGAAGATTTCACTACCTTATTTCCAGGTTCTCTGATACTGATTCACATAGATTTGCAAAATATATGTATGGGATTTGGTAGTGCTAGTTACTTGAAAGAAATATTGTTTAGATCAAAGTAGTTTAATATATTAAACTCTTGGCCATTCACTTCCATGAGCAGATAGGCTCATGGGTTTTGTAGGGTCTGGGGAAAAAGAGTGGTGTCTCGTTCAGTCCACAAAGGATAAGTGTCTGTTTTACAAAACCAACACTTACATTTAACAGAGTACAGCAGAGTACTCCTTAAGCATGTATAACCAGGATGGAACTCAGAGACCAAATGATCTGGGGCTCAGAGAATGAGGTTGCTATTGATCAAGGCTGACGGTGACAAACTAGTAAAATAGTGTAGAAGTCTTCAGCATGCCTCTCTGCACAAAATATTTAAACAGAATAATTCAGTCTCTTGTAGTTGGTTGGATGGATAGATAGATCATACATACCCACCTATCCAATGAGATCATTAAAATACATGGATGTGATCTGACTTTCCTGGTACATGAACGAATGTAGGACCTCCTGTAATAATCCCCTCCCCCATTATGCTCAAGACATGAATATGTTAATTTCAGTTAGAGAACTCTGATTCTTACAAAAATCAAGTCTATTATGTGCCTTCTATATTTAACTATTTTTTACAGGGCTGGAGGTAGTCTGTATGCCTATCACATCAGCTCATAGTGTTTTGTTTTGTTTTTTCTTGTATTCTTTTAGGTCCAGCTTGCTTGCTTACTAGCTAGACACCACTGTCAAAGGGGTTTTGGCCTAAAATATGACCTGTCTGAGTGTTTAATGTAATCAATACAATTCTTCATATGAGATCAGGCCTGAATGCCTCAGAACTGTGCTTTGTTATTTTATTTTTAAATTATTTACTTTAAACTTAAATCATAAATGAGCAATGTCAATATTCTGACACTGAGGAGGAGCTCTACCATAACACATCCATAATCAACTGACTGAAAGAAAAAAACTATAAGGAAACAGACTTTGTCTTGAGGTTACATGTACAATATATTTTAAAATATAGACTTTATAAATTCTGCCTCTGAAGATACCAATTCAAATCTTCACTTATGTTATATGCTCAGATGTGTTAACTGGTTTCATTACATGTATGTGTAATCAAGGTGACCACACAAAGGAACTAGCCCAATGCTATTTTATCAGCAGAGCTCCAGCAACTCCAGCTTCACACTCTGAAACAGCTGGTGTGCTATTAACCAATCCTGTCAGCTGTGTTCCCATTCTCAGGACACTGCTATATGGTGGCTTCAAAGGAACACATCATTACACACATTATAAAGCTGCCATTCAGTCTGGTACAATTGGCAGTCTCTACTCAGCAGAGGCACAGAACTGGAAAAGAGGAGATGTAGATCAGGACTGAGGTGCATTAGCAGAGCTGTGTGAAAAGTTGGTACAACACCTGCCTTTGCTGCTTTTGGTTTATTAGTTCCTCCTTTTAATGAGCACAATATACGCTCACAATTTTTTTTTAAATGTTAGAGAAAAAATCAACAATGACTTTTTAAATACCTCTAGAGCTACTAATAAAATGAAACATCCCAGAGACGGGTACCTTTATAAATGCATAGAATAATACTATTATATATGTGTACAAAGTACTCCTTGGATTGAATACAGTATGGATTCAGAAATAGCATCGTTACATTGATCACTTGCTTTTGTGCTATACACTGTGACATGTTGGCAGTGCTGCTAGTTGTAATATGTGAGACCTGAAAGTTCAGAGTTAGCCATGTGTCTGTTTTCTCTTGCAAACCTGCATAATCTAATAGTCTCATGAACAGTTTTAGTAGTCAAAGAGATTATGGGACTGAGTTTTTTAAATCTCTCTCTTTTACCCCATTCAATCTAAGAACTACCTTCATTTCAATGGGATTTTTGTCTGCATTAGGATCAGTAGCATAACTGAAAAATCTCACCCAAACTTTCATGTGCTAGTTCATAATTTATGAATTTACACCATTTTCCAGTGCAGTCAATAAATGGATTCTTCTAGCAACAACATTGTAAGATCTAGTAAATCTGTAAATACTTGAAAACTATTGCCTTTGCATTTTTGTGCCTGTTTTAAATTGTGCGTGGAACTGATGGAACTTAACCTCCAAGTGCCTGATTAGCAGGTTGCTGGATGTATCTAAATGTTATTATTTGCTTTTGCAGTCACAGGAACAAAATTGTCCTTGACAAATAGAGACCCAACACAGCAAATCAAGTCCTCCTAGTGCAAGCAGATTGGTCTTCTGAAAAACAATAATCTGTTTGTTAAGCAATTATTCTGTAATACACAAGATCACCTGTGAAAGAAAATTTGGCTCCTCAGATTTAACTTGTATTTAACTCCTGCTCTACAAATTCTTAATATTTTTGAGACCGTAATTTTATGAAAAGGGGTCCAACTGGTATACAGCCAGAACAAAGGGTTGAAAGCTTAAGGTTTATCTACAACTACTATTTATTACATATTATCCACCTTATCTACAACATAAGTGCATATTACTCACCTTAACGAAGCTTCATGCGGTAAATTATTAGTCAGGTCCTCCAGTCATGCTGAAGGTCAAAGAACATGTAAATATATAGTACCTATTAGATAATGGCCAAAATCTGCACCGTGAAAGAGTTGAAGGGGTTGTGGATCAGGGCAGAATTTGGCCCAGACAGTAATTAACATAGAACAAAGATAGAGCCCATTCAGAGTCATACTGTGAATGCACAATCCACTATGGTATAGAAATTCATCTCCAGAATCACAGTTCTATGTAGCATTATGATAGAGGCTGGAACTGTACATCCAAAAATAAAGAACACTCATTCTTGCTTGGGGGCTTTCTAGAGTAAAAATTATTTGCATGGATGTAGTGCACTATTTTCCTGTGGGCCTTGGGGAAGTACTGCGGGAATCCCTTTTATGCACATGATTAGGCAAAAAGATCTCAACCTTCTAGGTTCAGTCAGATATTCATATGCTTAAATATAGTTAATTAGTCTCAGTACTCTTTTAAAAAAAATACACACCCACATCAGGTTTTTTTCTCTTTCCTTTCATATAGCGTTTCAGTGATATAAAGATTGGTTAGTATGTTGGTTGTATGATATTCTGCTCAGAACTCATCCAGAATAAATCACCAAGCACACACTTCTATCATAAGAACATAAGAATGGCTGTACTGAGTCATAATATTAGTGTTTTTCCACTGACCGGGTGTAGGAAACAAACTGGGAGACAAAGGATTCCCGCCATATGCAAGAACTATTTTAGGCAAGGGAGTGAGATCGTTGGGGTTCTCTCTTTCATGGACTTTCTGCCCAAGAAGACTGAACTGGGGGAGAAGGATTGAGCCCAGGCTAGAGGGTTATCTAGTCTGTGAAAGGAATATCTGGAGTTTTAAGCCACAAGTAAGTGCGGCTTGCCTTCAAGACTCTCTGCAAACTGCCTAGAACAACATTCTAGGGTGAGATTTTGCTGCTTATGTCCAATTTTTTTCATATATTAAGCTTAGATTGTGTTTTGTTTTATTTACTAGGTAATCTGCTTTGATCTGTTTGTTATCCCTTATAATCACTTAAAATCTATCTTTTGTAGTTAATAAACTTATTTTGTTTTGTCTAAAACTCAGTTTGTGCATATCCCTCTCCACATTGAGGGAGGAGGTGAATTTCATGAGTTTATGCTGTACAGTTCTCGGTGCAGTGCAAGACTGTATAATTTTGGATTTACCCTCCAAAACGGGTGTGGGCCTGTGAAGCTAGTTAGTGCCCTAGCTGAATAGTCTTCCCATGCAGGGGGTGGTCAGAAAGCTTGTCTGCATATTATTACAGCTGGGTGTGTCCCTACCTGTGTGTTGGTGACAGTGAGAGACCAGCATGTCTGCAACTTGTCACAGCATTACAGGATGAGTGAGAGCCCAGGCTGGAAGGTTGGGGGAGGGGTGGTGGTCAGTGATACCCCAGTTCCAGGTGGCACCCCGGGGGGGGGTGAACCCATCACTTCCATCTTTCCAAGATTCAAGGTCTCTGGTGTTTTGGTACTATGAAATGTTCTAGGAAACATTCATCAGGGGCCCAGGGCTCAGGTGGGCATGATATATGTAGCTCTGTCATGATTCCTGTGTGATCCTGGACAAGACAACTCAGGCCTAATTTTCACAAGTGCTGAGCACCTGAAATTTCCATAGAAGTCAATGGGAGCTGTGGGCGTACTTCTCCTCTGAAAATCAGACACTTAATTTGTATCTCCTGTAACCCTTCTGCCAGTCAGAGTTGGCAGCAACAAGGGCCAGGTCCAGTATCTAGGGGTTTCTTTTCAACAATACAACAAAAACCAGCTTGAACCCCTACCCAATGACCTGGGACAATTACACACCACCCCTTAGGCACTTCTTAGCGGCAATAGTTCCCTGCTTGCAAGCACAGAGTCTGACTGTAGCACAAAACTTTTAATAAAAGGAGGAAAATAATGTGGCATTAATTTGGGGAAACACCGCAAACAGGGTTTATAAACATAAACCATGAGTAAAAGACCTGCCACCAAATAATTTGGGCAGTGTCCTTTTACCCTCAGGTTCTTAAGTCCAACAACCCCAACCTGTCCGGAGGAGCCCTGGGCCAGCCGCAGCCGTCCTCCCACTGCGCTCCCCAGACCCAAGCCACCCATGTTTTTCATTATTATTTGGACTTCTATTATGTCAAAGAATTTACTTCAAAATTGTTGTACAGACAACCACTTTTACCAACAAGCAAAAGAAACAATAATACAAAAGATAAGAACATGCAAAGCACCTTCTTTGTGTTTCTATTCTGTTAGGTCCAATAAAGAATAGAGAAAACTGTGCTTGATTTTTATTATTGAGTCTGCAAAAAAAAAAACCAAACTCAAACCTTACATTGATTTGGATGTATATATGTGCACATTACTAAATTAAATTTAGGAAAAATAAATAATTTTAGGAAAAAGTGTCAGTGCGGCCACCAGTAAGAGTTGGCCACCAAAAAATTGGTTGCGAGAACCCCTGTAGGGAGACTACACTCAATAATATTTGTGAAGTGTGTTGAGATTTTTGCATGGGAGATGCTATGTAATAGCAAAATATATAAAGTTGCTTACTAGCTGAGTTGTATCTTTCAGCATGTGCATATGCAAATGAGAGCGAATTTCAGACAGGTTAAAAAAACTGACTCTACTGTCTGAGAGATTTTTTTTAAAATGCAATTTTAAAGATGTTTATAGCCAATCCACTATATAGTAATTCTTTGTCAAAGAGAGAGAAAGCATAGTAAAGAGAATGTAAAGTGAGGCTTTTTGTGTATGTTTGTTCAAGTGTTAGTATGTGTTGTAATGGTGAGATGTCAGAACTACAGTCCAAAGTATTTCCTCGAATCATCCTTACCCCCTCTTCCTTAGACACTGACTCTAGCATAGGTTAAAAAAACTACTGCTAGTTATGTTCTGGTCTGCTGCACCAGTTCAAAATGGCTTTCCGTCTCACTCCGGTGGTTTCATGGAGGTGGGATTGATCTGTGAATCTCTTGCATGTTATGTTTGAAATATTTATCTGAGGTTGAACTGTCAGGTGGTGTCCAACTCACTCATTACTAGGCAGCAGAGGGAGGCAAGCCTGTCAGGAAGTTATCATTTTCATAAGATACGGCTCTGTTTTGATTTTTATGGACAGCAGGTTCTTTGCTGCACTTTGCAGCAGAAAGAACTAGTTGCAAGGCACTTGATTTAAGCAATGGAAATGGTATACTGAAGTTAATGGTGAATTACATCCTAACACTGTTGAAAGCTTTGGGGTTAGTCTGAGTATTCTTAACCTTTTTATTTCTCTCTTTCACTCTTATTCTTCACAGTATTTTCTTCACTTTCCTTTTCCTCCTTCTCCTTGCCAGTAGCTTCTCCTCACGAAACATGTCAGGGAATGGTTTACAGCCCAGTTTAACTAGTGACTGATAAATGACCTATATTTTGTTTCTTTATCTGGATATGCTACTGATCTCCCTTTGGCTCAGAAAAGCATGCAGGGAGAGGTGGGGTGGTACAAGGTTTACCATGATCAAAGAGTTGAGGGAAATTCTCATGGTTCAACCATGCACCGATAGACACATCCCTTATCTCCATTACATTATAAATTCAGCTTTGCCACAGATTATTTAGTAAGAAATAAAGCATCAGGTGAAATAAGACATGTCAATTTAACTATTGTATTTTCTCTGTCTATGCCAACATTATGTTGACATATGATGCTATACTTTAAGGCTTCCACTGCAATTTTCACAGCGGGAGACCCCATGTGTGCGGGGCTGACACTGGGACCCCTGACCACCCTGGGGCTGAAAGTGGAACCCCACACTGTCAGCCCTGGGCAGCCACTGTGAGTCCTGTGCATAAAAGGACTCCCACTCTCAGCCATGGGTGGCAAACAGCAGAAAATCGTGGAAAAGTACTGTAATAATGGACTTTATTACTGCAAATAATAAATTTTTATTGTTACTTTTAGTCCATTATTACTTTTCTGCAATTTTCCATGGCTTGTCCTCAATTCACCTGCAATTTATTGACAATCATCCTGCAGTTCAAGTAGGACCTTAGACTATAGCTATTTGTCAAGAGCCTTGTATTATACATAACCAAGACCAACTGGTTTCATTATATTGTGGCTCCCTGGAACCTGAAGGACATTTTTACATTATACAAACTACCTAACAGTGTAGTTCTTAAATGTTTTCATTGTCTGAAAGGCACATTTTATAACTATGGGAATAGGAATGTTATCTGTAGGTCAAATTACTGTGTTCTGAAGCATGACCCAATTTTCAGTTTAATGCATGTCCTATTTGGGGAGTGTGAGGGGGGGAGAAAGAAAGAAAGAGAAAATATTCATTGTCTTTGAGATTTCAGTTTTATTAAAGAACTGCTGATTGCAAGTTATGGGATGCTATAAAATTGAAACAGCCTTATTTAAAAGCATTTTTACTCATCTAATGACACAGAAAAGGTAGTTTTGTAGCTGCAGGGGCCTTATGTGACATGATTTAGATTGTGTTATTCATTTAGAGATATTTTCTATGCTTGTTATAAAAAATAGTCTTGACACTTTTTACATTTTGATAATTAATCTTTAATTCTGTAGCATTAACTATGAACTATTAGAGAAACAATAAACCATGAATCATCAGCTATAAGTAGAGAGCTAGTTTAACAGTCAAGAGATGTAGCACTTTTTAATTTTATATATACTGCACATCAAAATGAGTAAATCCAAGGTTAAAAAGACAGGCTACCACATTCCCCACAGATTTTGAAAACAACTAATGAACTCTTTTCTATTATTTATCTGAGAATACATATAACAAAATAGGACACAAACCCTTACTCACGGGAGCAGAGCTTACTCCTGCTAGAGCTAAACATAAAGATGACATTGTTAATAGAAAGTATGTATACACTACACGTGAAAATGTGAAATTAGGATCTGGTTTACCCATGTGAAAAATCCTCGTGAACATAAATAGCACCCTTTTCAATAGGGCTGTTAGCTTCAGTAGGAATAGGATTTATTCCAAATCATTGAAACCGATGGATGAGTACTTATGTAATAAGGAAAAGATAACAACCAGATGAATCTGGCTGCTATTGTAGGTGCAGTATTAGAGTAATAGGCTGCAGATGCCCCACCTATGCTGGTCAAGTTTCATCCATTGTCACAAAGTCTGGTTCTACAGTTCGTACTGCATTTGATAGTCCCCTTAAATAGCATCCAGCTGATTCAGAAAGCAGCTGCCTGTCCCCGAGCAGGGTCAGTTTCTATTAACACATAACATCTGCTATTCATGTACTATATTGGCTGCCTATTCAGTTCCATATGCAATTCAAGGTGTTATTTCTACTCTTCATAAACCTCCAAACCTGGGATAGGCATGTATATGTTTGAGATGTTTATGTTTATCTCCTTATATACTCTCAAAAGTTGAGCTCTGACTGAACTCTCTTGTTGGGTCAATGTGACGCTTCCGGAGAGTACCTGGGGTTATGAGGTACCTTGCTACCACCTGCTCTTAGTGTGAAGAAGCCTTGTCTGTGCTGGGCTATGAGTCAGTTCCCCAGTTGCCACCAGGCTCTGGCAGCAAAAGGAATGCCTTCCCAGCCTGCACAGCCCCACTCTGTCTTTCCAGGTTAACGATAGGCACTTTCCAACCCCCAAGCACTCCAAACGTTCCAGCCCCTGTTCCCCAGGACACTCACAGAATTCACAAATCCACTACTCCTAGAGGAATATACACATCAGTTTACCAATTGCACTTCAGGATCACCACTCTGCTCAACACATTGCACATAGATATGTTTATTGTAAAAAATTTCACAATCCCTGCATTAGCATTTGGTTTAGACTGTATATGGACATCCATTGTGAACCACACAATTCTCAATTTACATGTAGCCAGACAGATAAACAAACAACTCTTGCCTGAGAGAAACCTTTCTCATCTTTTTGTGAACAGCGCCAACTCTCTGACCTTGAGAACAGGATTTTCAGTATAGATAGATAATATGTAAGAAATTATGTGAACATACATATAGGGACAGACATCTCAAAGAACCATCGTTACTGTACAAGGTGAATAACTTCCTTTTTGCAGTGATTAGGAGGACCAGTCTGACATACATGACACTCTTTGGCAAGCCTGTATGTAAATAACAGACTCACGGTATTCCCGTTAACCATTTACAGCCTGTGCCCTCTGTCAGTGAGCACCAAGAGGTCCCTGGGTCACAGTCAGTACCTGGAAATTAGCTTTTCCAAGATGTTTTTGGCTACGGGACTTTGACTTACTTCTCCTGATGTAAGATTTTAGTTTTTGTTTAATCAGGCATTGGTCTAATGTTTTTACACATTAAATTATCTATGCTAGGGAGTTCTGGTGTTAAATGGAACATTGGTCAAGTAATGTGTTTGTTTATAACTTATTGTACAGTTCCAGGTTACCAGTGTTATGTGAAATAGAACTATAAATAAATAAATATACATTTCAGGAAGTGTACCATTGCTGCAGAATGTGTCACATGCCAAGTTGCTCTGCTTACAATGGGTTTAGAGCAGGGGTTCTCGCAACAAATTTTTTGGTGGCCTCAGAGTGCAGACACAAACTCTTGCTGGTGGCCGCACTGACACTTTTTCCTAAAAATATTTATTTTTCCTAAAGTTAATTAAGTAATATGCACATATATACATCCAAATCAATGTAATTTATTTATGTAAGGTTTGGGTTTTTTTTTCAGACTCAATAATAAAAATCATGCACAGTTATCTCTATTCTTTACTGGACCTAACAGAATAGAAACACAAATAAGGTGCTTTGCACATTATTATCTTTTTTATTGTTTCTTTTGCTTTTTTGGTAAAAGTTGTTGTCTCTACAACAATTTTATTATGTCAAAGAATTTTTAAATTTACTTCAGAAGTCCAAATAATAATGAAAAACATAGCTGGGTGGCTCAGGTCTGGGGAGTGGAGTGGAGTGGAGGGCAGGGGAGAGACGTTTGAGGCTTGCCCGGTGCTCCTCCAGGCAGGTGGAGGGGCTCAGGGCTTCGACCGGCCCAGGGCTCCTCTGGATGGGGTGGGGCCTTCAGGCTTCAGCCAGCCTGGGGCTGCTCTGGGCAAGTGTGAGGGGGGCAGGTCTTGGGACTTTGGCCAGCCCAGGGCTCCTCTGGCCAAGGGGCGGGGGCACTTGGGGCTTCTCCGGGTGGGGGGCTTGTGGCTCCAGGAGCAGGGAGTTTGGGGGCTCCAGCTGCCTGGGGGAGTGCCGGCAGAAGGGGTGGAAGTGGGGGCAAGCCTCCTCAAAGGGGGGCTCCACCCGCTGCCCATGCACCTGCCACCCATGCACCCGCCGCTTGCCTCCTCACCCCCTGCCTGCCACTCACCTCCTGTATCCCACCTCACTCCTCTGCTCGCCTCCTGTGTCTCTCCTCACTCCCCTGCCACAGACACCCCCACTGCCTGCTGCGAGAACTCCCGCTCGCTGGTGGCTCACTTCTCACCTCCTCACTCCCGCACTCACAGCCAGACCCTCTTGCCTGCCTTGTCAACCTGCTGCTGGCTCGTTGCTCATCTCCTTACCCCTCCACCAGGGGTCCCCCCTGCCACTCGCTTCACTGCTTGCCTCCTCACCTCCCCTCCCAGCTACCTTCTCACCACCTCACCTTGCTCCTAAAGCACTGTGTGTCCCACCTGTGTCTCCAGAGAGGCATCGCATGCAGGAGCAACAGGGAGGAAGGGGAGGGGCTGATGCTTCCCCACCCCCCACTGCACAGGAAATTGCCATGGCCACAGGGAAACCCGTTGATGGCTGCATGTGGCCACAGTGGCCACATTTGAGAAACGGTGGTTTAGAGGATGCATCATGAAAATCTTTCCACTTTTCCTCTACTGTTTGCTCTCCTATACTTAGGAAACAGAATGACAATGCTCCTGAGACAGTGCAATAGTTAGCATATATTGAATAACAACTGTCTTTTGAAGAAACAACACAGTTGAATCGGTAGCAGGCTTGATTTCTCTGATTAGGTGAAGTTTTTTAAATAAACAGAATAATTTGTGCTTAGGATAGACTTGGGCAAGGATCGGCAAACTTTGGCACGCAGCCCGTCAGGAAAATGCTCTTGCAGGCTAGGATGTTTTTTTTATCTGCAGCATCTGCAGGTTCGGCCAATCACAGCTTCCACTGGCTGTGGTTCACTGTTCCAGGCCAATGGGGGCTGCGGGAAGCAGTGCGGGCCGAGGGGTGTGCTGGCCACTGCTTCCTACAGCCCCCATTGGCCTGGATCAGCTGAACCTGTGGACGCTGCAGGTAAACAAATCGTCCCGGCCTGCTAGCACATTTCCCTGATGGGCCATGTTCCAAAGGTTGCAAATCCCTGGACTAGGGATTCTGAATGAATACATTTGTGTATCATGAGTGGCTCTCACAAGTGAGGAATTTTGCATTGCTTCTACGAACAGCTAAGACAGAACTAATGGTGTGTTTTTAAAAATGTATTACTGTTCTCTTTTTTTCCTTGAATCTTAGCTTTTACCTTTGAATTTAATTAGACTTTCCTCAAGTCTTAAGTCAGAAGGGTAGTTGTGGGGGTGGGGGGAAAGAAGGGGCTGTATGTGTTTAATCCATCCAACTACACAATTATTAACACCAGGAGGTTAAATAGCTGAGGTGGTGTGTATTTAATTATCCTGTTTAGAGTTATGGGATTTGGGGTTACCGGGGAAAAGGACTTGTGGATCTGACAGGATTTATGTGCTGCTGTTTAATGATGCAATTTTCTGGACTTTTTCTTTTTCTTTTTCTTTTTTTTCTTTCCCTGGATTTAGGGAGTGACAGTTTGACAGCCCTCTTTTAATGGATTTTATAGATTTTTTTTAACAAGATTTGTAATCTTCTCCAACGCCTCATATCACCACAACACACCTTCCACACTTTCTTCTTGACAGCAGAGTTCCATTATTTAACAGACATGTTAGTGGCAGAAAATTCCACAGCCAACCAGGATCTGGCAAATCTTTCTTTTCCTCCAGGCTGGATTACTCAATCAACCACCTCTGGGAAGGAATATATGGACCTTGAAGATCTTCAAATAGTTCAAAATGTAGCAGACCAACTCCTGAGCAATAATGGCTACTGAGAGTACTGCATCTCAGAGATCTGCTCACTATGAGTTCAAACATGAAAGATGCTGCGCACTCTGGCTCTGATCCAGCAAAGCCCTTAAACTCATGCTTTGCTTTAAGTGCACAAGTAGTCCTATAGAAGTCAGACCACCCATATGCAGAAGTGTTTAAAAAAAACCTGACAAAACACTATTCAATTGAAAAATGCTGTTTTGTTGAAACCAGATTTTTTTTTTGAGGGAACGTATAGGTTTCAATGAAAACTTCATCCAAAAGGAATTTGTGGTCAAGAGTGCAAGAGACTGAGGGGTGAGACTATCTTGATAGCCCTGTGGCTAGCGTTCTCTCTTGGGACGTAGGAGAACCAGGTTCTTTGAATCAGGCAGCGTGCCCTAGCCACAAGACTATCGGGTGTCTGGGGTCAGTCTCTCTCTCCAATTTTCATGAAATATTTTGAAAGGTCTCATTTTTGTTCCATAAGGGAATTAAATTACATCTCAAAACCTAAACAACTTTTGTGAAACAGAATTTTTATTTTCTGGCCAACCCTACTCATGTGCTCAAAGTTAATCATGTGTATGCTCGCAGTGGTCCATAATGACTTCCCATGGGACATCGGGTTAATTCCATGATACAGTGCTCCTTATCCTGAAAGCTTTTCATGGTACAGGATGATGTTATATAGAACACAGGTCAGCCAACTGAAAATGGACTGAAATGGTATGTGAAAATGTAGGAAAATGTTTGCAAAAAACTCCCAATTTTGTCCTGGGCCATTCATGGTAAGAAATGTTTGCCAGATTTTCCTGAAATGACCAGTACTACACTGAAAAATGCTAAAATTTGAGTTTGTGCATCTTTTGATGAAAAAGTTAGTTGTTGAATAGAGCTGGTTGAGAATTTTCCAATAAAGTATTTTTTCATCAGGAAAATGCCAAGTCGTTGAATCCAAAACTGTTTGCAGGAGAGGATCACTTTTGATTAATCTCCCAGTTCAAACTTTTGTTAACATAGTTCTGAAATTGTTAAAATCCAACATTTTGACATTTTTTTAATTTATGTATGCTAAAAAATGCAAAATCAAAATTAAACATATAAAAACTACTGGAACACAACATTTGACTCAATCTGATTTTTTTTCAGATTATTAGTTCACAAAAATAGTTGAGATTTTGACTTTTTGTCCTGATATAGGCTGTGGGGAAAAAAAGTAAAATCTCAAACTCTCATGTCTTGGGAAACGTCTTTCCTACCCAGTTGTCTTGTTAATCCCAATTTTGAAACACTGTTTTTCACTAAAACAACGGCGTGTCCGGTACCACCTTAAAGACTAACAGATTTATTTGGGCATAAGCTTTTGTGGGTGAAAAACCCACTTCTTCAGATGCATAGAGTGAAATTTTTTGTTTTTCATTATTACTCAAGAATGGTTCTGCATTCTAGCAAAAAAGGATATTCTCATGGGTATTTTCAAGAAAAATCAGACCATTTTTGCAAATATCTTATAAACACAAGCCCTCGAATTTCCAGGTATTTTTATTTTGGTAGCAAATATTTTACACACTCTAGTGCTTATGCACCTAGGACTATCCCTACTTTTCATCATGAATGTTACCTGATAACCCCATTTTGTCTTTTCATAGAATCAGATAGTATTAGGGTTGAAAGAGACCTCGGGAGGTCATCTTGTCCAACACCGTGCTCAAAGCAGGAGCAACCCCAACTAAATCATCCCAGCCAGGGCTTTATCAAGCCGGGCCTTAAAAACCTCTAAGGATGGAGATTCCACCACTTCCCTAGGAAACCCATTCCAGTGCTTCACCACCCTCCTAGTGAAACAGTTTTTCCTAATATCCAACCTAGACCTCCCCCACTGAAATTTGAGACCATTGCTCCTTGTTCTGTCATCTGCCACCACTAAGAACAGCCTAGATCCATCCTCTTTGGAACCCCCCTTCAGATAGTTGAAGACTGCTATCAAATCCCCCCTCACTCTTCTCTTCTGCAGACTAAATAAGCCCAGTTCTCTTAGCCTCTCCTCATAAGTCATGTGCCCCAGCCCCCTAATCATTTTTGTTACCTTCTGCTGGACTCTCTCCAGTTTGTCCACATCCTTTTGTAGTGGGGCGGGGTGCCAAAACTGGATGTAATACTCCAGACGTGGCCTTGCTAGTGCAGAATAGAGGGGAATAATTACTTCCCTCAATCTGCTGGCAATGTTCCTACTAATGCAGCCCACTATGCCGTTGGTCTTCATGGCAACAAGGGCACACTGTTGACTCATATCCAGCTTCTCATCCACTGTAATCCCCAGGTCTTTTTACTGCTTAGCCAGTCAGTCCCCAGCCTGTAGCGGTGCATGGTATTCTTCCATCCTAAGTGCAGAACTCTGCATTAGTCCTTGCTGAACCTCATCAGATTTCTTTTAGCACAATCCTCCAATTTGTGTAGGTCACTCTGGACTCTATGCCTACCCTCCAGTGTATCTACCTCTCCCCCCAGCCGAGTGTCATCTGCGAACTTGATGAGAGGGCAATCCATCCCATCATCCAGATCATTAATGAAGATGTTGAACAAAACTGGCCCCAGGACAGACCCCTGGGGCACTCCGCTTGATACTGGCTGCCAACTAGACATCGAGCCATTTATCATTACCCGTTGAGCCTGACAATCTAGCTACCTTTCTATCTTTTGATGATTCCAAAACCACAGTCATCAATTATATATATTCTATCTCATAATTTTTCCAAAATAGTTTACCAATAGATTTTTTTTGCAATATTTCTAAAGCTTCTAAAGCATTCAAAGAAATTAATAAAGCAAATTAATAACATTCTGATCTGTATTGAGAATAATGGATAACTAAAAAGTTGTACTCTGTTGGAAATGTAGGCTTGCCTAATGTGAAATCCAGTATCAATAATGCTGATGGGGAGGAAACAAGTAAAACGTGTTTAGAGGCCTATTAAAGAAACATTATGTGGACTAATTCCACAGCAATAAAAGCAACTTTTCAGATAGAGTTTTATCTGTGTAAAGTTACTTTTCTGTGCATCAGCACTGGACATGCTATTCAGTGGTTATGAACCAGAAACAGTGTTTTGAAAATGTTATCCTCATCTGTAAAAGATATTTTCACAAATAAAAAGTTTAAAAAAATTAATGGGGACTATATGGGTATTGATCGCATTGGGTATTGAGGTGCATTGTTTTGGATGCACCTCAAATAATACAGGAAAAAATAATTAACAAACAGGACCAAAAAAGCACCCCAAAAATTGTACTTAAAGATAAACCAGATTTTCTGTTTTGTGGGAAATTCCATGATTTTATATTTTTTTGGTTATGAAACAGAACAAAACCAAAAAAAATTGAACTTCCCCACAAAACAAAAATGTGTAAAAATATATACTGTAGATAGATTTGGGTCAGGATAGTCTTAGACGTTTTCTTTCAGTAGTGTGTCTCCTTATTTAGGATCAGATTCTGATCACCTTGCTTACATGTAGTAGTATCTTATAACACGAGTAGCCCCTTTAAAATCAATAGAAATACTCATGGAGTAAGGTACTATTTAGAGTGTAGTAAAGGAATCACACTCTGGCCCTTTATGTTGGCAGAGAGCAGCAGCACAGTTGCTACAGTAATTAACGGTGTATGATAAGGGATAAAGGTTGAGAGGAAGAAACAAGAAAAGATAAAACAATAAGGGAATATGATCAAGATAGATGTTTTTATCTTCCAAATGGATGTTGTCCAAGGGGGTAATAGGTGAGAGTGGATGGAAAGGAATTCACAGAATCAAATAAATGTGGGGTGGGAAGGAACCTTGAGAGATCCATCCCTCTCAACCCCACCCTGGGGCTGGATTAAGAATTGCTAGACCACCCCTGCCAGGTGCTTGTTCAACCTGCTCTTAAAAACTTCCAGTGGGAAGGATTCCACAACTTCCTTTCATAAACTATTCCATAGTTAACTACCCTTACAGTTGTAAAGTGTTTTTTTTTTCTGATATCCAATCTAAATCTTCCTTTCTGTAATGAAAGTAAGGGGGAAAGGAATGATGAGTCCATGGGAGATTAGGGACATATAGCTAAGAAGACCTGCTGTTGTGATAGCTGTTGTTTTAGCTGACAAACCAGGGACCTCCAGAGTTCCAGGGAAGAGCTGCTACGTCTTGAGTTAAAGACCCAGACACTCCAGTTGGGGCTGGGCACAGTGAAGGGCCTGTAGCATACAATGACTGGTGGGTTACACTATGAATGGTAGCCACCTTTTCATGGGAAAAGTAAATAAACAGCTCTCATTTAGAGGTAGAAAATGGGATTACAAATGTGAGAATTACATATTAAAGACTGAATAGTAGTTACTAGAAATTTGAACAGTTCTGAATGTCTAGTATTGGTCTTTGTCATTTTTGAGGGATGTGGTCACTACTGAGCTGTCACCTGCACCCCTTTTGTAGGCTTCAAGTTAATATTTTGTATTTCTGTGCTATGAATTGCATAGGGGAAAAGTCCTAGAACAAACACAAGTGAGCTCATTTTTCTTCTATTTAAATTCATAATTATCACATTTTTCTATTTTATTTCTCTTGAAAATTTTCAAAGGTTGAATATCAATGACACCCATGTAACAGAATTTACATTTGAAAGAATATTCAAATTTACATTTGAAATTAATTAACGTTTCTCACAAACTTTTCTCTTAAAGAACATTAAAGCATAAAGTCTGTTTTAAACAGGATCTGTTTCTTTATCAGTTATCATTTTCCTTGTTTTAATTTGTAAGTGCATTTCATTTTTTATATATGTACAATGGAAATGCAAACTAAAGGGTTTTTTTTAAAAAACTTGGTTTGATTTGTACAAGATTAAAAAAAATCATACTAAATTTTCAATGGCTCATGGCTGTTTTAGCAGTATTTTCAGGCTTCTTAATCCACAGACAGATGCTGTGGCTTGCTGATGGAGGATCATTTCTCATTTCATTTTCTGACTTTCCCTTCTTCTCCTTTAAAAGCAAAACTGTATGAAACAGCTCTGTAAAATTCCATGGATTTTTTTTTATTATTTTTTGCATGGCAAGATCCAGACATTCACAGCAAATACCAAGGTTACATTCCATAACTCATCTAGTAGGATGAACCTTGAACTAATATTCTTTAAGCATGGCAAAGATCTTAAGCCTAGCCTCAAGCCAATGCCATAATCTCACAGAAAAAAATTAAAAGACATATTGACAAGAAAAGGCATTATTTTCAAGAGACCTATCTAGCTTGGTGCTATTAAAAGTTTTGATTTTTTTGGATATTTGTTCTGCATATTGTTTGCATCCGATGGATTCTGTTCTCTTCCTGAAATAAGAGATTTAATTTCTTGGATATAGAACACAAACATATGTACACATATACATACACAAACACATATAAGCCCAGGTACAAAGTAAACTGTGCAATTGTATCCTGTCTTTATATCATTGCTCGTGTTACAGGTTTTGTCAGTTTCTGAAGAATGGTGGTAGATAATTGGCCTGAGATGTAAAGCTACACTCTGCTGTTCAAGGAACAAAGAGAGACAGCTTTAGCCCACAAGGCCGTATTTTGTGAAATACTCTTCCTTTTTAATAATGAGCTGATGCACACTGCTATTGCCTCAGCTCTAAAAATTCTGTAGCTTTACCATGCCCCCCACTCCAGCAGTGTTGTACAAAGTATTTAAACTGATACAATGACATAGACCACCCTTTTATAATGGTATTGGGTTAGTACATATTTGTCATCATACCAAATAAAGGAAAACAAGTATAATGGTGTTGTAAGGCAGCATGATCCTTATCCAAAGCCTATTGAACTCAACCGGAAGACTCCTAAATTACTTCATTGGGCTTTGGATCAGTCCCAATGAGAGCTACAATATTCTCACAATATATATGACTTCACGTGTGGATAGCATCAATAACTACAAAAATAGTAATACCAAATGTCATGGACACAGCAGCTGGGCTAACTGGTGTCACACTCAGTAAAAGTAATGGTTTTACTACTTCACGTGTGGAACTGGACAAATATTTGACAGCTAATCAAGCCACAAACATCCTGCAGAAGTCTGGAATGATAAAAATTACAAATGTTTCCTCTTTTTTTTTTTTAATATATCACTTACATTCATGGTAACACACAACACTAGCATGCAATATCTGACAAGTTAAAATTTTCAAAAGCACCAAAATGATTTAGGAGAATGATTTATTCACTTTGAAAGTGAATAAAGTTTATGCTTCGAAGACATATAAGCATTTTTGAAAATATTACCTTTTGTCATTTCTAAAATGTCCTACGAGAGCGTCTCCTGGAAATTAGTTCATGGGGTTCAGATTCCCCTGGATGAAAGAATATAATTCCAGCTAACATTATAATGAGTTCCATTCTGGCACTGTGGGAAGAACAGACACCAGTTTCCAAGAGATTAGAGCAGGGGTAGGCAACCTATGGTACACGTGCTGAAGGCGGCACGTGAGCTGATTTTCAGTGGCACTCTCACTGCCCTGGTCCTGGCCACTGGTCCGGGGCCTCTGCATTTTAATTTAATTTTAAATGAAGCTTCTTAAACATTTTTAAAAACCGTATTTACTTTACATACAACAATATATATATATATATATATTACAGACTTATAGAAAGAGACCTTCTAAAAACATTAAAATGTATTACTGGCACGCAAAACCTTAAATTAGAGTGAATAAATGAAGACTCAGCACACCACTTCTGAAAGGTTGCCGACCCCTGGATTAGAGTAATACAGTATGACTAGGGATGCTACATCATAAAGATTTTATGGGGCATTTGCCATTTGCAAACAGCAAATCTGACACAATGCTGTTGAAATCACCATACCATCTCACTATGTGACCATCATGTTGTAAATGGATGTTACAGATGCCATGACATTGCAATGTAAATGTCATCACTTTGCCATACCATTCTAATACAGCCCATGCTCTGGGGTTATGATATATAGGCAGAAGAGGGACTGCTGCATGGAGAAGAGACTAGACTTCCCTGTCCCTGTGCTGTTAGTTAGCGCATGATCCAACTCACACTGATGTTGATAGGAATCCTTCTGTTGATTCATTGGATCAGGTTGTAAGGATGGGCTTCCAGAATACAGGGTAGTTCTTCACCAGCTTCTTTCCCTTGCAGGCAGGCTTCTGCTTTTCACAATCTAGGGATGCATGTAAACTAGATTATAAAATACTTTGGGCAGGGACCTTCACCTTCAGATCTCCCTAGTGTCTTGAATCTATGAAACCTACTTGTAAAGTGTATGTCATGTCCCCCTCTAGAGGCTGGTCCACAAGAAAGATAACAACCTAATACTGTTACCAGTTTCTTCTTAGGCTCAAGCGGAAGAGATTTCACTGTAGATTTGGAGGTTGAAGTTTCAAACATGGTTTGGCTATCCATGCAGAGAAAAGCTAGTATGTGATCATGTAATTGAAGTCATTATCATAATGCATGCAGATAAACAGAGGATTTCATTCACCAAGTCTGCCTAACCACTACTTTTTACCAGAACTAAATTTAGATTTAAAAAAAAATCCTGAAGTGTATGGTCATATGCAAATTATTTGTCAATATGAAAATTAGCTCATTAAATAACTTGTCAAATGTCCTAGAAACTTCACAAAACTTGGCAGCTATGAACGTTGGTCCAGAATCTCAGTGGATGTGAGTCAGTGTAGCCCCATTGACTGCAGTCTGCCCTCTGACCTTCCTACTTGTCCAAAAAATAACTGTACACAGTTGGTGCTATATAAATAAAAATGGGATCCCTGATTTTTCTGGGCTGCACATGCAGCAGCAATGAAGTCCACAAAACAGAATCTATCACATGTCAGATTTAATTCCTCTAACAGAGTGCTAAGCATCATCATCACAATACAAATCAATTCATTGGTTTCTTAAATTGCAAGTGCTTCATTTCCACCTGCTCTTATACAATGAACTATTGAGTCATTTCTGTCCTTGGATCTTGATGTTTAAGTATTAGCCATGACATTTCAACCTGCAAACAATGGGGTATGTTCTTCTCTCAAAGCATATGTAACTCCGTTAATATTACTGGAAGTTGTAAACATACACCAGAAAGGGCATCTATCCTTATATAATCATTGTTTATCAAGTCAAAGTTAGCTCTCTCAATTTTTAGGTACTAAAAATAAGCACTGTGTAATTGATTTATACATTTAATCTAGTTTGTGCTGTGAATAGTAACCGTTGTCCTGATTGCACAAACTCAAGGCCACATTCTGCAAATTTTTGTTTGTTTGTTCTTAAAGGAAGCAAATTTGACCCTTCCAAATGGATTTAAATGTCCAGATTGTTGAAATGGATCTTTAATGGCCCACAGCTGGGCAGATGTTACTGGTACCAGTGAGAATTTGGAAACCAATATGCTTAATGCACAGTCATTTATTTGAGAAAGAATCACAAAAACACTTAAGGTTACATAGTACACATCTTTTACAAGCCTTAGCTCCCCAAGCATACAGCCTTAGTAACTATCTTGGCCTTACACAGTATCCTGATTTGGCAAACAAAGCAAATATATCTACCAATTCTAGATGGAGATTTTTTTTCTTCTCTTCTTTCCCCTCTTAGGGTACGTCTTCACTACCCACCATATCGGCGGGTAGCAATCGATTTCTCAGAGTCCAATATATCACGTCTCATCTAGACGCGAACTCCGAACGCGCTCCCGTCGACTCCGGAACTCCACCACCGCGAACGGCGGTGGCGGAGTCGACGGGGGAGCCGCGGACGTTGATCCCGCGCCGTGAGGAGCTGAAGTTGCGTACCTTAGATCGAACCCCCGCCCTAGTGTAGACCAGGCCTTAGGTACTTGGTTTGTCAAATGTCCCCCAAAGCAGGGTCTAGGTCACCCCAAGGGCTTCTGTCTCACAGTCTCGAACCTCTTCAGATGTTAATTGGGGAACTATATCTTAAATAATTTATTTTGCTTAGCATTTATACCTTTTGTTATCAAAGGAGTCACATGTCCCAGAAATATGCCTTGTGGGCATCACTGGTTTTCTCTAATATTTTGGAAGAAGGGGCTGCAGAACAGACCCAGACCAAAGCTCAATGTTTACCCTCTCATTAATCATTCACTTAGGCTCTTAGCATGATGTTATCCAAAAAGAATCATTTTGACCCATGTCAACTTGCACCAAGCCCACTGATCACATGTTTTTAGGTCTTCTTTACTTTGTGAGCTGGTTTTCTGCTGATATATTCCAAAGTTCGATGTTGAAACATACATCCCATCAAGCCATTATTAACCATTCAAGTGCAGTTTCAGCACCTCCAGTAGTTTTCCACATGATTTATCTAATACTAAGACACTCCTGCTCCCAGAATCCTTTACCAAGTTCAGGCATAACAAACCATACCAAACTCATGCTTACCGCATTCATTCATATCAGTCACAGCAATTCGTAATTTGGCACCAGCCAAACACTGATTATCCATTCTGTTATGTACAGGTTCAGTCTGTGTATGAAAAGATAAAATATTAGTGCTTAATCCAGAAATTTAGCTCAGTTGATTGGAAAAAATATCTGGGATTTGGTTTTCAGTTTATACTTTATGCAGTGTTAAATGTCATATATACAAGTTACTACAAAGATTCAAAGGAAGCAAATACCATTTAGAACTTTTTTCTTATCTTTATTTGAACCCATGTGATCACTTCACAATCATATTGCCTAGTCTTTGAATCTACAATTCCAGACTAGAAGCAGAATACTGAAGTAGCAATTGTAGGAAGTTTAGCCAAGTATTAAATTACTGACCTTGCCATCTTCCTTTAAAGCAGGGATCAGCAACCTTACCCTGGCGGGCCGGGCCAGTTTGTTTACCTGCCATGTCCGCAGGTTCAGCTGATCATGGCTCCAACTGGCCGTGGTTCGCCGTCCCCGGCCAATGGGGGCTGTGGGAAGCGGTGCAGGCTGAGGAGCGAACCTCCAGAGCCCTGCCTGATTGTGCCAGACACGCTTGCCAGCCACAAACACAGACCCAAATCTGAACCATGTCCCACAAACTGAAAGCAGCTTAAGAAGTGTTCCTGTCTTTAACATTCAGATGCCCAACTCCCAATGGGGTCCAAACCCCAAATAAATCTGTTTTACCCTGTATAAAGCTTATACGGTGTAAACTCATAAATTGTTCGCCCTCTATAACACTGACAGAGAGATATGCACAGCTGTTTCCCCCCCCCCAGGTATTAATACATACTGTGGGTTAATTAATAAGTAAAAAGTGATTTTATTAAATACAAAAAGTAGGATTTAAGTGGTTCCAAGTGATGACAGACAGAACAAAGTGAATTACCAAGCAAAATAAAATAAAACACACAAGTCTATGCCTAATACAGTAAGAAAACTGAATACAGATAAAACCTCACCCTCAGAGGTGTTCCAGTAATCTTCCTTTTGCAGACTAGTCTCCTTCTAGTCTGGGTCCAGCAGTCACTCACACCCCCTGTAGTTACTGTCCTTTGTCCCAGTTTCTTTCAGGTATCCTTCTGGGTGGAGAGGCTATCTCTCGAGCCAACTGAAGACAAAATTGAGGGGTCTCCCCGGGGTTTAAATAGACTTTCTCTTGTGGGTGGACACCCCTCCCTCCCCTGTGTATAATCCCAGCTACAAGATGGAGTTTTGGAGTCACATGGGCCAGTCACATGTCCATGCGTGGCTCAGAACTTACAGGTAACAGCCATGGTTCACATGCTACCTTGAATGTCCTCAAGTAGACTTCTTATGTGGATTGGAGCCTTACAAGATCCATTGTCTGTTAAGTGTTTCTTGATTGGGCACTTAACTTGCACATTCCTTTCTTGAGAAGCTGACCAAATGCTTTACTAAGGTTACTTAGAAATCAAGCAAGTAAACAGCCAATATTCATAACTTCGAATACAAAAATGATACATGCATACAAATGGGAGGAATAGATTCAGTAAATCATAACCTTTAAAGAGATATGTTACATGGCATATGTAGCTGTCATAAACAGATAGTTGAGGGTTAAGGGCTCTTTTCCCTGGAAAGGGTTAACATACAGTACCTGATGACCACCGATACCCATGTCATGGGTCTACCCTCACTTGAAACTGGGGGGTTTCAAGGTGAGGACCCACATGCCACCATGTCCTAGGGTCTCACCCCCACTTTGAGCTTGTGGGTTCAAAGATGGGGACCCGCAGGTATTCTCCCCCCACCCTAACCTTTAGGGTAGGTTTCCTTCTCGCTGCCACCACTCGATTATTTCGGTGAATCGAGACACCCCTCTGTTCCCCCCTCCTCCTTCCAGAGACTTTCCTGGGGAAGCACAGATCAAATCACAGAGGGAGAAAGATTTATTTCACTTCCCTCTCCCTTCCCTGCTTTCTCTGCTTGGAGACAACCCTTGTCTCCACAGAGTGGCGCCTAGCTTCCTTCCCCTGAATCCACAGGTAAGGAACTTAACCAAGTCCTGAACTTAAAAAGAGTTTATTAAGAGAACAAAAGGAAAATACAGAATCTCTATGAGCCCAAGCTGGACACTCATAGGGTATAACCTTATCAATCTCTGGAGAGAATCCCCTCTCCCCCTTTCTCAGTAAAAGCAATAACAGCAAACAGGAATAAAGCATTTCCTTTAGCAAACACACAATTGCAAATGTAGAAAACAACTCAAAAGACTAATTCGCCTTTCTAATTAATACTCACTATTAATTAGTAGAAACTACTCCAGGAGAACTTGGAGACATGACTGGTCTCTTAACTTGGAGACATGACTGGTCTCTTTTAGATTCAAAAGAGTTCTGAGACAAACAAAGAAAACACAGACAAAAGCTTCCCTCCACAGAGATTTGAAAAAATCTTATCTCTGATTGGTCCTTCGTTCAGGTGGTCATCAGGTACTGTATGTTAACCCTTTCCAGGGAAAAGAGCCCTTAACCCTCAACTATCTGTTTATGACAGTAGCATAAAACATACTCCAGTTATGTCATATATACATTCATAAGCATATTTCCATAAAGCCTTATGGGGTGCAACTTCACAATGTGCTGTAATTCAAACAGGTATTATTTCAGAGGAGTCCTAAAGCCTGTGTATACAGGTGGTCAAATTAGATGATCTCTGGTCCCTTCTAGTCTTATAAATTATCAGTCTGTGAGTCATTTAGCCACAGAAGGTCAGGGTCAGTCATCCAGAACAATAGGGGATGAATTTCTCTATTCCAGGATACCATGATTCCCTTGAAAATTATTCTTAATCCTAGCAATTTTAACCTGTCTCAGGATTTAGGTAGTTTTACACAATATTAGACAAAAACAAAGTTTTGAAGAAATAGAAGTTTTGTGAGGAAGGGATTGTTTTAGTCCTCTTTCCTTCTTTCCAGATTGACTTATTTTTGGATTTTTAAACGAGTTTTTTTCAAAAACTCATTATTTTTCAAAAGCTCTAATTACATGTGAAAACTAGTGTGAAGTCCCAAGAGAATTCTTAATCCACAAAGCCACCACAAACTGTGGTATGACTGGCAGTCGTTAAGGCAAGACTCTCAAATGGAATTAAGAGGTGTACTATGTTCTCAACTGGGTATATCTGGGGCTGGATTGGGGTGCAAGGCGACTGTTAGAGCTCTGTTCAGACCTCCATTTCCATAAACACTAGGATTCATATGGACTCAATGAAAGGAAGAAGTAACTCCTCACAAATATCTTCCCATTTTTGAAATCTTCAAGACAGGCACAATCTAATCACACAGTAGGAAATAAATCCAACCGTGGTTTGTCATGACGCTCATCACTTTTTTAAACATACATGATTAGTTTTAAATCACACATTCCCATTGCAGATTTGCTTTTTCTACCCATATTAATTGAGCAGATTCAACCTTTAAAATTTAAATAAATATTTGGGGGTTACAATCAGAAAGCATAAAAGCAAAGTTAATACTCTGAATATAGAAGTGCAAAATTACGTGCTATAGACTGTGTAAACTAAATCCTGTGCAAACATGCAAGCGCACTCTCACTCTGTCTAGCAATTCAAACAAGAAACTGGAGTTCAGGACTGCTCAATTGTATTCCTGGGACTGTTGCTTATGGCCTGATAGAAAGCCCACTGATGCAAATAGAAAAGCTCCCACTGATTTCAGTGGACTTTGGATCTGACCCTTAGTGACTCTGGGCAAGTCTGGTAATTTCTCCATGTCTCAGTACCTATATATAAAATAATACCTTAAACTCATTATTTGTTATTCTGTGGTGCCTTCCATTTAGGTATAAGTATACAAGACTCATTATTATAATATTTGAGCACCTTACGGGTTTACATAAATGGGGAAGGGTGGTCTTTATTTAGATCTAGAATTCTTTCTTCTCTCCCCTCTTCTATGAATGAGAAAACCAGGTGGCTTTGGTTTTCATATTTGGAATGAGAGATTGGACACAGTGCAGTAGCTTACAAGGTTGGTGTCATCAAGCATTGGCTGGACAATTGCAAGTTTTCAGTTGAAAGGTAGACAGCTCTTCTTGAATGCAGAATAGGAAGACCTCTGACTAGCTAATATGAAGTTGGGTTAAAATCAGTTACATGCTGAAAGATTAAGGGAATTTTAGCAATTTATTTGTCAGTACTTAGATTACTTGCAAGAGCTGATACATTGGCCACTCTGCTATTGGAATGGAAGTTTTCATGAAATAAAACTCCTACACTCGGAGAACTGATACTGAATGATCTCTTTGGTTTGTCAAAGCAAAAGGCAAACATCAGTAAAGCATATAGTTATAATAATATGTTGCTCTGACAGGGCATGGACCAAAGGCAATTGAAGTCAGCAGCTTACATTTGAGGATCTCAAAAAGTTTTGCAAATACCGTATTAATGAATTCAGCCTCATGGTCTTATCTGTAAGGCATATACATATTAGCATCCCCATTCTACAGATGCTAAAGCTGAGGCACAGAGCAAAATCTATCATAGAGCAAGGAATAATATTCAAGTTTCCTGAATCCAGCTCCTGTGCTTTAAAGATAACCCCATAGACTAGCGGTACAAGTAAGGATAAATAGAAAGAGTGTGGGGGAAATTATTTTTGTTTTTTTAATTCAGATTTTCTCTTTCCTGGAAGGTTTTCTGACAACAGGAGAATTAGTGAAATTCTGACATTACAAAAGTCGACATACTGAAACCTGAATTTCTAATGAACATTTTAGGGGAGGGATGTCTCTGTTAAAACACACCTGCCACTTCCATTAAGGTGTGGAAGTTGATAATAAAAATGATTTTCTTGAAGACCCCTTGTGAGTCTCAGAGCAAGTTTGGCCTTCCAAGTAAAAGTCAAGCAGAAAAATATCCCTGATTTTGGGGAAGCGGGAAACAAACACTTTCAAATCTTCTGCATGCATCATAAAGAAGCAAAACAAAATGACCAATTTTTAAAATAACCTTTATAGATCAACTTTAATGCCTAGACAACTACCTTAGACAGGCATTCTGAGGTTTAATTAATGTTTGTAAAACAGAGATCCTCAAAGGAAAGGTGTTGTCAAAATAGAAATTATTATTATTGCTAATGCATTTCCTGCTTTGTTTCTGCACGTATGTGTCAGTCTCTTCCAGGAAACTAAGTGACTTGGACTTTCCCATCAAATAAAAATCTCTTTGTGGCGCAAACAGAAAGGTACTGGTTGGAACTGTTTCTTGGCACCCACATTCATTCCTGGACGAAAAATCAATAAAGTGACCTGTTAACAGTGGTTTCTGTCAGTTTTAGATACATAATGCCTAGGACTCCCTCGCTCAGCTCATTAACTTTTCCACCAAACTGATGTGTTTCATCTCTGCTTCATTAGTTTAGGATACAAGGCATTTTTGTTCTATAATCTAACAGTGGGGCAGATTTATTAACAAAATACATTTTTTTATTATCTCTGATAGAAAACTTTGGTATAACAAGCCAAAATGAAAACCAAAAATAAAGATTCAGATAAAGCAGATGATGAGCCCTGACAATTTTTTTATTACTCTGTCCATTGAATTAGGTTCATATTGCAGTCTCAAAACAGAACTTACCAAACAAAAAGAAGTAAATGTTCATTGAAAATATGTCTTTATTTTGCAAAGAAAAACTATCTTGACGATTAATCTGATATGTGAATTCATGCATAACTAGACAGATGCATTAGATGTTTTTTCATATTTGTCTGAAGCATCAAATATTCACACTGCTATGGGATTTGATGGACTTACAATCTGATACAGAAGATCAATTTCTGTTTTTCTGTGCCTCAATTTCTAAGATAACTGGTGGATAGACCAAGGATTAGTATCATTGTTGTCATCATAATACATTGCACTTCTGCAGCATTTATTCTGGGGAGCTCTCAAAGGTATTTTTAATGCATGTTAATTAATCTGCCCAGTACTGGTGAGAGGTCCTATAGGTAAATGTCATTCCCATTTGAAGGATGGAAAAAGTGAGGTACAGAAAGGTTTAGTGTCATAACTTGACTGAGGTGATTACAATAGAGCTGGAAATAGAAACCAGGAGTCTTTTCCTTCCTGTTTTAAAAGTCTGGTTCTCTTCACCACTGTTGGTGATTGCTGCTTAAGCTGTATTTATTTAAATATGGGTAAAAGTACCTCCCCATTTAAAACTTCCAGGTGCTTCTGCATTATTTGTAAAAACACACACAAAAATCCTTTAAAGAACAGAGATGTTGTCATGATGGTTGGAATGTGATTTGTCTTTGTTGCTTTGAAAGTTAATAAAAATCTTGATTAATTTAGAGCAGCTGAGAGGTACGGCATATGAGTAGCTGCAGAGTCAAAATTACTATTCTCAGACATAGTTATCTACTTTTTAAACTAGTATCAGTTTATTATGGAAGATATACACAGAAGTAGAAAAGTAAAAGGTAATAGGTAAGCTTTTCTGAAGCAGGTAAATCCCATTTAAAAAAGGGACTTAGGCACATAGCCATTGACTTGCAATGTGACCTAGGCTCTTAAGTCACATAAGCACTTTTGAAAATGTTAAGCAACATGTGTACCTTGTTTCCACAACTGCTTCATGTACATTGCTTAAATGAATCAGAAAAATTAGGATTTTATAGCTCTGGTCCAGATTTTCCATGAATCTTCTTTCTACAAATAGAACTATTTCATTTCTAGTACATTTACTGGTAATTATAAAAATATAAGACTATATAAAAACATCTAAAATGTAACTAATCAAAGCACGGTACTATAAGTAATATGCCATAGATATGGAAAAAGTATATTAAAATGTCATATGTAGTGTAAGTGATATATAACCAGTAACAAACCAGACATCCCAGATAGCTAGAAATTGGTAAAAAGCAGATACTAGAAAAGGGCCTAATTAGCTGGTGACTGCTTCCTATGTGTAATAAAGCCCTTCTGGTTTTCTGCACCGATCCAATACTATTATTTATACTTTGTGGTTTAATTTATTTAACTAGAGATGCTGAAATTCCAAAACATAATAGTTGGTGTTTGCTTTGGATGTGCACTAGGTATACTGGGTATACCCTGCACAGTTTACTTGAATCTGCACAATCCGTTTGCAGGGTTTGGCAGCAGAACAATCTATGCAGGTCTGCTTGGAAACCATTATTAATAAATAACTCATTATTATTATTTATTATTATGTATTATGTCTCTTTAAAGACACCCAAAAAGTGAACTTTGCAGACATGAAAGGAAAAAGTCCCTGCTGTGAATAGTTTACAGTCTGATTAAACCATGCACACGCAGAAAGAGGTGGGAGGAGAATGAAATACAACAATTAAAAAATAATAATAATGTAAGCACTTGCCTATTTGTATTGTTTTAGTTGTTAATCTTTACCCTTTATCTCTTTCCTGTTATTTCTTAACCCTTTTGCCTGATCCCAAACCACCAGGAACTTCCACTCCACCAGGAGCCCCTTTTGCCAATTGCTCCCTACAAGTCTTGGAAATTCCCAATTCCCTTTGCTTTTTGTTTTATTTACAAGGTGCCAATAGTATCTCCTTCCCCTTCTATCTTCCCCCATGTCCCTGTGTTTTCAGGGGGCGCTGGGTCATCACTGTTCCTGCGTCTGACGAAGTGGGTATTCACCCATGAAAGCTTATGCTCCAATACGTCTGTTAGTCTATAAGGTGCCACAGGACTTTCTGTTGCTTTTTACAGATCCAGACTAACATGGCTACACCTCTGATACTGTTCCTTATGTAGTTTTCTGCGAGTGTCACTGCCTTCCATAAGTCATAATTGCTGTGGTGCAATTGCAATGTAGGAAAGAGGCCCACTGCCAGTAACTTGCTGAATGAGGATAGGACCAGAGGATGTTCCCAAATCCCTATCTTGTTACCTGAGGATTATCTAGCAACTTTATATGAGGCCTTATGGAGATTCTTTTCTGTACTGTCTAGTTGCTAGGGTATTGCAAGGTATTCCCTAGCAACCATAGTGAAATTATAGAATGTCTCTGTCCCTGAGCTTATTTTGTAGGCCACTGGCAAGGATGAGCAGAAGTGCTTTCCTGTTTGACCTGCCCTAGACTTTCTGCTCCCACAAAAGATCCCTTTTGAATTGGGGGAAGTAATGACCCTTGCAGAAGGACTTTCTGAAGACTCTGCTAATGGGAGTGGCCACCTCCTCTGAGAACTGGAAATTATAAACAAAAAAGGTAAAGGGGCCTGGGAAAGAGGCACCAACTAGGGAAGTGGTAAACAGAGACTGATGTTTGTGAACAGGATGGTAAGTGAACCCAAGCTGGTTTTAGTGCGGTCTGGTTTTATGTATCCTGTTTGCAGAGCCTTAATGAGCACCTATATCTTCTGAAGTTTTCCCAAATTATCCAAACTACTTGAGTCTGTCAACCAGATCTGGAAGCCACAGAGAACAGACTTTCTTGTGAGATTTTTCAACCCCACTGCTTGTGGTCCTCTTGCAAACTATAGTGAGAGCAGACTTTCTAAGGATACTTCCTTTAATACTCTCCATATTGATTTCAATCAGAACCTTAGAAAACATAAATTTTCCCTGTCCCTACTTGTAATCCTCCTAGATTGGATGAGACTCTAAATCCCTTTGAAAGATTAAACACAAATGCATCCTACCAGATATCCTGTTTCCCATGGGTGAAAACCCCAGCAATCAGGGAGGTTTAGAATCCTAATAGAGCAACCCGGACAGTGGAGCTTCAAACCAGGAGTACTATTTCCAGATACCAGAATAGCTGGTCGCTCTAACTCCTGAGAACTCCGAGAGGAAGAAAAGAATTGTGCTGGCTAGCAAAGGAACTGTAAGTAAACCTCCACTGCCCAATTGGCTCTCACATTCTTTCCTTAAGCAGCTATTCCCTGTTGCATAACAAAGAGCCCACCAACAAAAACAACAGACAAAGGGGACAAACAGGTGCTCCTGCCCCTCCAATCTCTGCTCCCTATAAAACAGCTGTCAAAGTGGAAACCTGTAAAATAAATTAACCAACATTATAATTGAATGCTGGTTTTTAAACCTTCCTTCAAATGCCAGACTGGGTTTTGATTGAGTCCATCACTGAGGGAGCAAGCAAAGGACATGTACTGGCCTATTTCCTCTAGCTTTTCCTCTTTGCCTTTATTATTTATGAACTTGCTGTAGGCTGCATCATAGGGTTTTTGCAGAGATATTAAGTAAAAAGAGCAAAATATTTAAGGATCAGGGTCACCTTTCATTCTGTTTAGAAGATGTAAAGTTTATCCTCCCTGCAGCTTTTGATGGCATGTGCCATAACAAACCAGGCTTCCTCTACAAACCCTGCTAGTTTGGAATATGGCAATTTCCTTATGAAAAGAGAAAGAGAGGGTTGTAATTGTACTGGTCTTTCATTGTCACTTCCTGCCTCTGATCATGCTGGATGGAAACACCTCCTCTATGACTTCTTCAAGGCATTGTTTCTATTGGAATAGTCACTTCAGTCAAAGTAGAGAGGTGCAAATGGCAACCTCCTGTGGCAACAGATATCACTGCCTCACAGGGCTCTGCCATCTTCCCCCATAGATTTGTTAAGGGGCAGCAACTTTAAAATGTGTTCAGAGCTCCATAGGAACTCTCCTGGTGGAGCTTGCACTGGGATGCATTGAATCAACAGATCTGCTATTCACTCTGGCCACATATCCACAGCCAGCATCATCAACTCTCAGACAGCTATGACCAGTTGCAGGCCCTCTATGTAACTATGGTTAGTTCTGAATGTATTGTTTCCAGCAGTTGCCAGCATCTTACACTGCTACAACTCCACTCCACATAGACTTTCTGCCACTGGGGACCCTGCATCCTGGTCAATTGATCTATTCAAGAGCTGAATCAAGGCCACTATCCCCTAATCAGATACGAAGCCCTACTAGGGGATAAATTCCCTAGATCTAGCATTGATGTACACTGTATAGCACCATCTTCCTATGCATTTTTGTTTCTCTTTCCTTTTTATTACCTTTCCACTTTCCAAGTTATAGCCAGGTAGACAGATCCTGGTTCTAGAACACCCCAGGGCCCAGTAAATGCAGCAGAAGTTTGGTTGGGCAAGGACAGTCAGTCATCCCAAAGTTTCCAATGCCATATTGTCTTTATATCCCTTTTCCAATCACCTTTATCATCTTTGCTAATGGGGATGTATTTTGGTGAACCGCGGCCACTGGGAGCTCTGAGTGGCCGTACTGCAGACGCTCAGGTAAACAAAGCGTCTTGCGGACTGCCAGCGGCTTACTCTGAACAAGCCGTGAACCAAGTTTGGGAAGCTTTGCCTACTGATTAGTGAGGTACCCACCTCTGAGGTTTCAGAGCTTAGATTTACATAAACCCAGAAAAATACAATAAACAAATGATGATACAGGCAAGGTAATTAAAAACTAAGTGTGACAGACTGGCAATATTCTGGACAAACTGCATGGAAATAAGGCAAACATTATAGAATTAAGTTTAATACTTTTGGTGGCCATTGTATTAAATATCGAATTGTGTACATGTTGTTATGGAGTAATTTCCATAGGAGACTGGTTAATGCAATCTCAGGAAAGTATTAGGAACTACAAATGGCTTTTGAAGACAATACTTGTGAATTGGATTTCCTAGAAACTATTTGGGAGGAAGGAAATGCAAATTATTCCCCATCCACCCACCCACAGTCACCAATGAAGAGAGACCCATTGTCTACTTGCTCCTGGGAATTCCATATCAAATATCCCAAAACTGTATAAAGGATGGAGTAAACTTTTCATGAGTGTGCTAGTTCTGAGCTCAGGCTGTCATGAACTTGTGACCATAGAAGAGACCTCTTTGTGGGGAAATACAGATGCAGTTGCCCTGAACTGTGACACTAACATATTCCTCTTGAGTCTATTAAATGGTTGTCTGCACCACAGTGTTATCTTGAGGTGTAACTTGAGTGTTGCCCATAACCCAATTCCTGTCCACATACAAAAATTGCTAGCTTGAGCTGTCATACTTTAGGCTTTGTTTACAATAGGACTTTTGTTCGCAAAATTTTATCAGTCTCTTTACCCATTCCCCGCTGCCTCCTGTAGGGAGTTGCACATACTGGCCAGCTTTGAAAACAGGTATCTTGTGTAACATGTACCAAGGGTGGGTCCCAGGAGGCTGCATTAAGTATGTTTGCCAGGAGGATTAACGTGGGAAGTCACATTTGTTACTTAAAAGGATACAATGTAAACAAAATGGATTCATTTATACAATTTAATTCTGGTTTTATGAACCCATGTTGGAATTCCTTGCACTTTCACAGAGGTATCTGTATGGGCCAATACCATGTGCAGGCCAGAGTATTTTTGCAGAAGTACCCCAGGGTTATATTTCCTTACTATAACCTGATCTTCCTCCTGTACGTCCACCCAGGAGGGGGTCTCTGGAGGGTCCTGGGCTTCTTGTTCGTCTTGGACAGTTAGTCTCAGGGGATGCAAGACTTCATTTAGACATTTGATATATTCCTGTGCACTGTCAGACATCAGGAGGAAGGGAGCTGGGACTACACATCCTACCCCCAATGACATAGTCATTCCAGTAATGAGTTTGAAAGGGTGAAACTCCTGTACTAACGTTAGGAATTGCCCTCATGGAAAGAAGGGCAGCAGGTAGTTGTGCTACCCAGTTGGTTCCTTAACAATAGTATCCTCAGAAAGAGGCATCAAAGTAGCAGGATTAAGAAGTGTGCAATTGTAATGTGTGGGCTTAAGAGGGTGCACTTCCACAAGGAACCAGTATGCCTTGCTGAAGTAAAGAGTGAATAATGTTACCTACCACATCCACAGCCTCAGGTGTGAGAGGTGTTGCTTGGTAAGTGGAGGGAGTTGACTGGTAACCTGGATGGGTGGGCAGAGATGAGCAGACATCATACTGCAAGACAGCTTATTTGCTGCCCAAACAGAGGGGAACCTGGAACATAATATTTGAAAAGGGTTAGAGGTGTCCCAAGTGAGAGCCATGGATTTGGCAGTTGCAACAGAAGAGAGAAATTTATCATTAAGAAGGAATGGTATGAGTACCCATAAGTTTATCAGTAAATGTAACTGTACTCTGAGCAAGGTTAAGAGTTGCTCCAAGGTCGCAGAGGACGTCCATGCCCAAAATAGTCCTATCTGCATTTGAAGCTACATAAAAAGACTGAGTCCAGAAGAATAGATTAGATTTTACATGAACAGGATAGTTTTTATAAGCCATGAGTTGTGGACCTCCTACCCCTGAAATAGTAATATACTGTTTATTAGTGGGGAGGAGGACGTCAGTAATGGAAACACATGCTTCCATGTCCATGAGAATTGTGCATGGCTGGCCCCTTATCCATGCTTATAAGTGTGGCCTCGAGGGATTTATATCTGCATTAGCAGTACTGACGAGCAAGGGGTGGGGGCCGCTGGATCCTAGCGGGTCATGGAATTTAAAAGCCTGGCCATTCCCTCTTTGCTTAGATGTGAGTAAGGGTTGGCAGCTGGTTGAGATACCAGTTGGGGCCGGTTGCCCAAGGTTACTCAGCTTGGGCATCTGGCTGCCCAATGTTCAGTCTCCCCACATACAAAACACAGTGAGGTGGTGGGGGCGAGAGGGGGGGATGGGACCAGAACCAGATTGAAAGGGCAGTGAGGTGCTGCAGGGATTCAACTGTCTGTGATTCTGTCCCTGACTAGGCTTTTGAGTCTTGCATCTGCAGTTCTTTTGGGTATGTCCGAGATACCCACAGTTATAGCAAATTACATTATATTTTGCTGTTACCACAGCAACTCGCGCAGACTTGCTCTTTATCTCTTTAGCTTGTCTGGCTTCGCAGTCAGAGGCCCACATACAGGTGGATTCATAATCAGAGCCTGGGTTCACTCCCAAATTAAGGGCTGTTTGCAGGTGGGAGTTAAAACCTTCCTTTAACATTTTTAGAAATGCCTGATCAGTTTTCTTTGGGTCCGCAATGCCTACATTGCTGGAATACATCTCCCATTTTCTCTCAATACTGAGAAGCAGGCTCATCCTTGCCTTGTACACAGCCCACGATCAGTCCCCAATTACCGGCTCCATTTCCCAAGGCTTGTTGGATGGCTTCCTTAAACTTAGTGCAGGCATGGGTCATATTTTCAGATTCAAATTTAATAGAGGCCCAAATGCCATTTTGATGTCCTTCTGTAGGGATCTTGGCCCATGATAGATTGGGGCATTTAGCTTTTGGTAAGATATAAAGATCCCTGTAATGTATAGGTGGTAACCATCTGGCTTATTTTTTTCCAGAATATCAAATTTGGGTCTTTGGGCTTTAGATCAGGGAGATGTTTCAGTAAGCCCCTCATTTCTTCTGTGCTGAGAGGAGTGTACTTATAAGTATTATGAGTCACTCTGTTTTCACCTGTCTCTGACCACCGAGTGGTCACTTGGAGAGGGGCCAAGGGAGCACTGGCACTTAATTCTGGGTTAAAAGTGGGAGGAGGAGGAGGTCAATTATTCTAGTTTTCCTCTGTGTGTGCCAAGTTCCAATCTTGGATTTGTTTTTCAAGGTGTTTCCAATTGATTTCATTTTGGTCTTTATCAGTATGGCTGCTTGAAGCAGGGTCAGTAAAATTACCCTTCTGTTGTATGCTAGCAACAATATGGTGTGCAGAGGGACTATTTTCTTTTAGTTTTGCTCATTTAACTTGCAGTTGAAATCTGCCTTTTGATTCAGCTCTGATGTAAGAGCCTTTTGGAGTATTTCCAACTCTTGTAATTTCCTTTCATGTTCGCAATACATTATTACAATCCCCTTCTCTAATCTTCCTTTCATCTGACCAGACCACCGCAACACTCTGTCCATCATACTCATACCTTCATTCCATCCATCTTTTGCCATTGTCTTTTGAACCTTCTCATGTTTCGCTTTTATAAAATCAATGAGTCTCCCTCCCATAGAGGGCATCATTGATGTTCCCTGGGGCCAGTCAATGAGTCTCCCTCCTGTAGAGTGTATAATTGGTGTACCCTGGGGCAAGCCAGTGAGTCCCCCTCCCACAGAAGGAATCATTGACACATTCTGGGGCAACTCATATGACATTGTATCCCAGCTTCCTGAAACCCACTTCAGCAGCGCTTCAGGGGAGACCTGACTGAGCACACCCTTGTACTCAGTCTACTGCAGCACACACTCTGGTGCTCAGTACCTGGCTATGCAGCCTTCATCTCCAGAAATACCTGCACCCCAAAAACCTTGGCAGTGCAGCCTTCGCCTCCAGCGATCCCTGCACCCCAAAAACCTTGGCCGCAAACACAGTTCCATTCAGTCCTCTTGTCTGTGCATCCTATATGTGGTTCGTATTAATAAAAGGAGTGCAAAGCGGTGTCTTGGGGAGTCCCAAACCAAGGTGTGCACTAGAGGTGGTAAGTAAAAGGGTACTCACCTTTATCCATGGTTGTGAGAAACTCTGAGGATTCCTGATCACACCCTGCTCGCTGCGCCAAAACTGTTAGGCAAAAAGATTCTTTTCCCCAAGAATCAAGCAGACACAGACAATACTGAAGGGGGTTTATTCATGGTACCGGGAAGAATGATAAACAGCTTCAAAAATATGGTGCCATAGTGGCCAATTATATACATTCTCTTATCAATTCATTTGCATTTATTTGTACATACAGAGACAGACATAGTTACAAGTCAAGAGAAAACTCTGAACAAAGATAAAAATAGGAACAGAACGTACGTATAGAGTTCATCTTGATTACATCAAGCATCCATAGCTACCTTGCGGGGGAAAGAGGCGGGGAGGTAGGGGGTAGGGATGAGTGCTTACATTTATCCGGTGGGCTGTGAAGGGAGGGTTTGTTCTGTTCTAAGAGCTGAGTTACTGGGCGGACATTTGACCATATAAGTTTATCAAGTGTTTACAGTTGTCAGCGTCCTTGGGCTACTGAAGCATTCGTGTTTGATCTGCGGTTTCTGTCTTAGCTGTTAGCTAAATTTTAACTCTTGCCTGACACTCTCAAGGTGAAGAGGCCCCAGAGAAAAGGACCCTGGTAGATCAGGGCACAAAGAGACTATAACTAATAGCCCTCCAGAAAGAGAAGTCTGGGAGAGGGAAGACCCTGCTAATGTGGGGCTAATTAGGGTAAAACGAGAGAGTACTACTACCCGAATCCTGTCGGGGAGGGGAGAGGTGTGATGGGGTGGACTAGGCCCAATGGCTCCCTGCTGAAGGCCTCAGGGTTCTGTCACACCCATCCCAGGAAAGAAGCAGTGGAGAGATCCTCCAAGCAGGCTAGAGTGGCTGCCAGGGAAGCATCCAATCAGAGTCCAGGAGGGCCCTATAGAAGGAGCTGCAGAACAGAGCAGAAGTTAGTAGCTGCTTGGAGCTGGAGAAGAAAGGTGTGTGTGCTTGGCTGGAAAAGCCACAGCATCTCAAACAGCTCAGAGGGGATAGGGACCTGGGGTGCGAAAGGCTCCTGGCTGGCTGCTAGGACTGAACCTAAGACAGTTTGCTAGCAGGGACCAGGGGAGCACTGAGGGAGCTCCTGGCTGGCTGTGGAGACTGAGTAGGGATGGAGCCTGGGAGGGCCTCAGGAAAACAGTGTTTCCAGGGAGGAAGCCCTGGGGATACAGCCCCATATCAGGGCTGGACTGGTTTAAAGACCGTGGACACACCCAACCAGAGGGGGCACTCACAAGACGTGGGCATTGACCTTGTTACAGACAAAAGCGTCACTGTAGACAGTGCTATGTGAGCGGGAGAGCATCCTCCCACCAACATGGCTACTGCCACTCATTGGGTGTGGCTTAATTATGCCAGCAGGTGAGCTGTCTCCTGCTGGCATAGAGTGTCTACACAAGAGACCTTACAGTGGCACAGCTGTGCACTGTAAGGTCCATACTTCTATGCAAAAGAATAAATGTTCACAAATCAGACATCACGAATTGTAACTTGCAAAATCCAGTAGGAGAGCACTTCAATCTCCCCGGACACTCAATAATAGACTTAAAAGTCGCCATTCTTCCAAAAAAAAAAAACTTCAAAAATAGACTTCAGTGAGAAACTACAGAACTGGAATTAATTTGCAAACCTGATACCATCAAATTAGGCCTGAATAAAGACTGGGAGTGACTGGGTCACTACAAAAAAATAATTTTCCCTCTGTTGATACTCACTCCTTCTTGTCAACTGTTGGGAATGGGCCACATCCACCATGATTGAATTGGCCTCGTTAGCACTGACCCCCTACTTGGTAAGGCAAATCCCATCTTTTCATGTGCTCTATATTGATACTGTATTTTATACTGTATTTATAACTCCATGCATCTGATGAAGTGGGTTATAGCCCACAAAAGCTTATGCCCAAATAAATTTGTTAGTCTCTAAGGTGCCACAAGAACTCCCCGTTGTTTTTGCTGATACAGACTAACATGGCTACCCCTCTGAAACTTGTCTTTCATGTTAGGTTAGCTCCAGTGGAGTAACTCATGCTAAATGTTGCAGTGAAGATAAGCCCTAAATAAGATCACAGACAAAAACACCTTATGACAACCTGGATGGTTTAGTTATTATAATTACCTCTGTGGTCATATGGAAGAAATAGACCTCCATCCTACTTTTTTTGTCCTAACACAACAAGTATAATTAGCAACAAAATCCTGCTAGGAAGTGGAGTTGTAATTGGGTAAAGAAGCAAAGATGGATTAATTAACTGGAGCTGTAATTAATTGGGGTTATTCTTCTCAAGTTTAGTGCATTTAAAATGTATTTTACTAGTAAATTAATTATGCATCACCAAGCTGAAGTCTTATGGCTCCAGTGACAGCAGGTAAATTCCTGGCTGGATATCATTCATTACATTCAGTTCCTGGCTGGATATCATTCTATCAACTAATTTCCATCATAAATTCTAAAATCAGTCAGCAAAAGAAGAGATGAGATAATGGGGTGGAGAAAAGGGTGGACTAGCCTTATTCTTTGACATTTTGTGATGATGTATGTGTTTGAATCTGACATAGGTCAAATGTATCAATTTCATCCTAGTTCTTAATGAACCTCAGTTCACTTTTCAAAATCATTACACAATTGGCATGATTAGCACTCTCTAGTCCTTAGTGGCCCAAAGCTGGAACATCAGTGGTGTTACAAGTCTGGGCCTAATTCACTCCTGCCTTATATCGTCATTGACGGTTCTGCAAAGTGGATATAAAATACTATCTGATCAGAACAGTAATATTTTAGATTCACTTTGCGCAGCATAAAATACTGAACAAGGTGAAAGGCAGTGAACAAGCAGACCCCTGGACTGCAGAAATAAAGTGACAGAGTTGTGGAGAGAAACCTGTATGTCTTCCTCACTATTGCTGCAGTCCTAGGTGTTGGTCCTAACTGGAATCATTGGACCAGATCTTCTTGTACACTCCAGCTGCATTGCATCACAAAGTACTTATAAAACAGACTTAATACTTGTAGCAGTCATAACGAAAGCTTCAGTTTAGTTTGCTGTATATGACTCATCCTCTCCTTGTGGGGTGATACAGTTATGACAAATTTGAAACAAAGTTTTAAATCATTAAATAAAATCATTGTTCCACATATGTTTAAATGGTACATAAATAATGTGTCTATAAATGCAATATTCAGGGCTGGCTCCAGACCCCAGCGCGCCAAGCGCGCGCTTGGGGCGGCATTTTGCCTGCAGGGTGGCAGCCGGCTCCGGCGGACCTTCCGCAGTCATGCCTGCAGGAGGTCCACCGGAGCCGCTGTTCCCGCGGCTCCAGTGGACCTCCCGCAGTCATGACTGCGGACGGATCGCTGGTCCCGCGGCTCGGGTGGACCTCCCGCAGGCATGCCTGCGGATGCTCCACCAGAGCCACGGACCAGCGAACCCTCCGCAGTCATGACTGCGGGAGGTGCACTGGAGCCGCAGGAACAGCGGACCCTCCGCAGTCATGCCTGCGGGAGGTCCACTGGTCCCGCGGCTCTGGTGCACCTGCCGCAGGCATGACTGCTTGGGGCGGCCAAATTCCTAGAGCCGCCCCTGGCAATATTAATCAGTTCCAGAACATAGTTAGAGATGCAATTGTGGATTTGAAGGTGGTTGCCTTTTTATTTTTTTATTTTTTAAAGAACCAATCATCAGAGTTTTCATATTCACAACCCACTCAGTATCCCTTAGACGGCTACTGGAAAATTATAAAATATACTTAGTGATGTTGCTGTAAGATAAGAGCCTATCTCCACTCCACTTTCACTATAAGAGTGAAATTTTGTTAACAGTAATAGAGACACAGACTGGAGTATAACTTTTCATTTCTTTTTTCTATTTGTTGCTGCAGAGATGTTGGAAAGTAAAAGTGTAGGTATTCTGTCATCAGCTAAATTATGTGTGCTACGTGCTACTGCGGTGATGTGTAGATTGTCATGCAGAGGAGTGAAAAGGTGACGAGGTGATAATAGGATGGAGATTTCCCTACATGTATTCTGCCACTTAAGAAATGAAAGGGAGGAAATGATCACAAATTACTGCCAGTCCCAACCGTAACTTGTATTGAGTGGAAGTTCACAGATTCTTCCACCACAGTCCCTCAGGAGGAGACACTTCCAGGATGGAGGACAAATATAACACCCTACCCAGGAATGCAATATCCCAAACAGGTTAGTAAAGAACCACCCCACATCTAGGGATCTCATTCTACAGGTATGGAGCAAGAAAACAACCTCTGCCCCACACTGGAAGTCTCTCTCTGTTGTCCTATTTAGGGAATGGCCTTATTAGAAAGCCATGTGCTGTTTCTGGCTCCCTCCTGTCTTCCAGGAGGTCCAGCTGCCTGGTTTGCAGATGACAGGATTTCTTTCCACTCGCTTCCATGCAGGCCCACATACTTTTCTACACCCCTTCTTATTTTTCTCTGCAAATGGGGCAGAATTTAAGCCCAAATACTTAGCTAAAATTGGCACATAAGAGCTCTGCTTCAGAGTAATTTCATTGGCCAAATGTTAAAAGAAATTGATTGAGGACAGTGATTTTTAATTCTAAAAACTGGTGCCAAAAGGAGATTTTTTTTTTCATTCTTGCAATTAGAACATGCATTTTTAAAGGAAATTTTACAGTTAATTAGTCCTTAATGAAGCTCTCTTTGTTTCACAAACTAATCTTTCTTGAACAAAAAGAATTATTGAATGCAAAAGTTATTCTGTTTCTATTAGACTGTATCATAATGAGTCATGTTCTGCAGTTACATGCACCTTCCATTTCCAGGCCTATTGATGTTAGGGTACAAGGAACTGCAGGTTTCGGCCCCAAGAATTTAATGCAGAGACATGAACTGCTCAGACTCACAATAGCATATCTTGAGTTCTGGCTTCAGAGCCCCACTCAAAGTCATAGTGCATCAGTGCGGAAATTAATGCATTGATCCCCATGAAATTAAGGGTGCAGTATAAAATCCAGTTAGGTTTTTAAAGTCCTTGATATTTTTTTCTCTCTGATTATTGGAGTTTGCCTTGCCTAGTAGTCAAATGCTGCTCTCCTCTGCAATTGTGCAACTCTGAATCACTGGATCTGGTTTTCACCTCACTCTGATATTAATCAGCTATAACTCCATTGAAGTCAATGGAGTTATCCCAGTATATGTGAGATTAGAATGAGGTTGGATTGAGGTCAGATTCTACCTGGCTGTTGAAAGTGCAGAAATAAGTCCAGTGCTCCATGAAGGTGCTCCGCTTGGTGCCTTTGTGGCATGTGTGCTTTGTCACATCTCAGATGTTTCTTTGTTCTCATTTTTGTTTGGCTCTGACTTCTTGTGCATTTCTCTCTTAATGAGTTGGGGAGGATGTTGTGCTCTCTGGAGTGGTTCACAACTGAGAGTGCCAACCTCAGGGCAGCAGCCTGTCAAGAAGCAGGGCAGACACCCCAAACCACACTAACACACAGGTGAAACAGATTGGTTTCCAGCAATGAATTTGTCAGTGATCAGCTGAAACCTAAAGCCTTGGCAAGAGCTCGTACCTGGTCTGCCAAAATCACAGAGGGCAGAAAATTAATTTGTTTATATGACCTTTTACTGCATTAATTTAGCTTCAAAGTGATACAAATGTATAGAAGGTGTCATGTAAAAATGCAGGGGATTGTTTGTGTATTATGGTAGCATTTAATACTGTGTGTTAATACTTTAGTCAATGAAGTGCAGGGGTTAAATTCTGCCCTTAATAACATCCAGACACCTCATCTGCATGTAGGTCTGCATTGATGAACCATAACTGGTAAGAAGCAGTCACGAATAACAGCAGCAGTAGCAAAAGAATGTCCACCATTCTACGAGACAAAAGTATATTTCATTATTGAGAGGGAGGTTTTCAAAGGCACAAAGGGCAGTTAGTCCCCCAAATCCTATTGAAAGTTAATAGGATTTGGCCCCAAACTCCATTTGTTTCTTTGAAAATCTGCCCCTGATATTCTTGCCAAGCATTGGCCGTGCATATTGGCAGTCACAATAGTTTTGGAGCCCCATTCCCACAGGGCAGAAGAAATGTAGGACTGGGATATGCAGCCCTCTGCTGTGACTGACCCCATCTCCCCAACAGCTCCTGGTGTAGGGGGTGTGCTAACACTTGAAAGAGAATAAAATGGGGAAAGTGTACTTGTCTTTCAAAGATATTTTGGACTGCTGAGAAACCCATAGGTAGTCATGCTAGGTTTCCATGTTTCCCAAGGGCTACTCTAACTTATTGCAGGCTCCACCAGCCCCTGAAGGATCCCAGAATCTGAGAGTTGCAAAAGGAACTTAGCCCACTACCTTTGCCTTCCCTCTGCCCCTTATTTATTTTTGATTTGCAGCAATGAGCCAAATTCAGACCTGGTGTAAGCAAGTGCAGCTCCACGGAAGTCAAAAGTTTGGGGCTAGCTGGCACAGTGGGTTACTCTACTATTTTCCATTTATAGAGACATGGACTCAAATACTGGTTGGTGTAACAGAGGTTGAGACTGGTAGTCCATTCATCCTAGCTCTAGTGGTTACTTCTCTCACTCGGGTTGCTAACTTTCTAATTTCTGAGGCCCAGACCCCACCTCTTTCCTCGAGGCCCCATCCCTTGCTGCTCCTGTTCCCTCCTCCCTCCATGACTCACTGCTGTCCACCCAGGCCCACCGACAGCAATTCCTGGCCCCAGGGCAGAACAGTCAACGGTCTGCCTGATATTTGGGCGGTGCTGCGCCTGCACTGGCTGGTGCTCAGCAAGCTGCAGTTGTGCTGCTGGGTGCTCTCTTCTGGGCTTCTACATGCCCTCCCAGCTGCCTTTGCCACCGCCAGTACCACCCCGCACACATCTTCCTCCCATTCCAACCCCCCCCCATCGGTGGACCTGTGTCCACCTCCCTCCCTTAACTGGGCTCCCTCTGCTCAAGGGCAGGGAGAAGAACTGCAACCTGACCTGGAACCTGATGCCTGCCTTGCCCATGAGATGCAGGCAGGAGGCGGCCCCGGCTGAGCAGAGGCTGGCAACAGTTGATGACCCAGTGCTTTCTGTCCGCCGTTACCAGACTTTTGGTGTCCAGTCAGTACATCTGACCGGATACTGCCAGCTCCTTTGACTGGACTTTCCAGTCAAAAAATGGAAACATGGCAACCCTAATGCACACAAACAAGACTGAACAAGACTGTCTCTTTTTTCAAGAGAGGCTCAGAACTGGAATAGTTGGAGCATTGAAAATCAGGATTTAGGAATGAGGAAGTTTGCAATTTACCTAACTGTGTTATGCCTGGTCTTGTCCAAACCTATCAAACCTCCATCAGCACTAAATTTAGCCACAAATTATTTTGAAAAGAGCAGAGGAGGTGAAGAGAAGAGAGATCCACATTCAACCCTCCTAATTTTGGCCTATCAGTCTAATTGCCAATGTAAAATAGAAGCAAGCAAGGTCAAAACAATCCATTATAGCCACAAAACTATACCTGCCACAGTGTGCAAACCTTGTCATGGCTCTTGTGTATGAACATAAGCATTAACATGTAGTTGATACTAAATATTGTGAAAATTTTAAAATTTTACATGAATTAAAACAACTTTTGCACTGTGAGATTAGGAATTTTGTACATCCTGAAAAGTTCACCCAGTAATTATGTATCTGACAATCTCACTTCAAACCACCGTATCATGTGCTACTGAATGTAATATGCATAACTGTGAATTTTGTATTAAATAAAAACAACAATGTACAGACTGAAATTTTGAACTAAATGCTGAAATGTTCCCTAGTGATTATAGAAATGACTGCCTCCTTGCATAATATTCCTGACATTATGTATTTCCTGCCTTATTTATTCATTGCTTGATTCTGTGCGCCTCTTACTTAAGTATTTAGTGAAGACTGAGCAGAGGGAGCGGGTTGAGCACATGGAGCCTCAGCCCAGCAGAACTGTAGCTCTTAGTGTTCAGGGTTTTTGTTCTATTCCCGACACTGGCCTGCTGAGAACTTGGCATTTCTGTGCCTCGTTCCCCTCCTACCCAGTTTCTTGTCCGTTTAGGTTGTAAAGTCTTGAGGGTACGGATTTTGTGTGTATAGCAGCTAGCACAGTGGGACCCTGATCTTGGTTGGGGTCTCTAGGTGCTTCTGTCATACACATGACAATCACAAAAAGGTTTTGTAAAAATGGAAACAAGCTTAGTTACAAAAGAATATGGTGCATTTACTTAAGATTCCCGTACCATTCTCTGAGATCTTGTCTAGCCCTCAGTGCATCTAGAGGTCAGAGCATCCACAAATTGAGGGGGAGTGGAGGGCGGGAGAGACAGCGGGCAAGTATATTGCTTTTCTCTTTTAAACATTCAGAACCTCTGGTCCTCCAGTTACTTTTGGAATGTCCAGTCATATCAGACCTTCCCTATTGGTTTAATTTAAAATCTACCTCCCTTTAGGATTCCTTTCTACTCTTTGTCAGTTCTACGTGCATTTTATTTAGATTAAAAAATGCAGTTTGCAGATTCCCTGCTGGGAGTCAAACAGCCTCCTTTGTTGGAGAACTGCAGCAGTCATGAAAATGGTAAGGACTCTCCTGTTCTCACCCACTTGAGTTGAAGTGGCTTTGTATGCCGCATGCTGAGACCTTATACTTGGGTCAGTACAAGGTTAAATCTTTCCAATACTGATTTTGTAAGTCAACAAATTTAAAAAATGAATTTCACGTTATAGTGAAAAAGTCTCCTGAAAAATCATAATCTGTCCCACTACAATATGCAGTTAGATAGGAGTGAAATATATTCCATTAATAAAGTGGAGTTGATTTAACTTACATTGATAGAAATTGAGACTATTTTTATTATGCTATAATTCTTCTCTGCTCGCTTTCTTCAAGGCGAGTACTGTGCTTGAAACTAATTTTCATCTATTACACATTTCATAATACTATTAGTCTGATTAATTAATGTATAATACATCCTGGAGACTAATTTGTTTACTCCTAGTGGGCTCATTAGGACTTGCCGTATGAATGTGAAATTAGATTTTAAAGTGAGCCACCTTCTAAAGATTGAATCATATGTCTGTTTTGCAGAAACCTGACAAATGAAAATCAGGTAATCTATATCCCTTTGTTTATGTGCACAAGTGCATTAAAGCATTGCTAAAGCTAGAGACAATGCAGCCCAGCTTCCTGCAATTAGATAAATGATTTCCTTAATATTACCCATAGTTTATATGCTGCACACCAAAATAAGGTATATTAGGAGAGTATGCTGTTTCTTCAAATCTGAATGGGACAGTATCTGCATTTATTTTTTCTCCACAGGACATCTCCTTTGTTATTTCTGTTTATTAAAGATATCATCCAACTACCATGAATGAGTGAGCTCTATACCCAAGTTGTATGTTGACCAAACATTGTGAAATTTGGGAGCATTTCCTCAAGTGCTGTAAGGAAGTCTGGAGTTCACTGCATGCTGTAATATCATAGTGTAATTTCATAATACTTAAACTTTTTGCTAAATTGACCAATGCTAACCTTTCATTTCCACATGCTTTTTTTCATGATGGTTCTGATTTGCATAATAATCTAGTAAAAGTGCATGGACATTTTCATGAATGAAAATAATGTAGGTAATATGAGAAACTCTGAGTGGTCATATAAGAAGCAGGAATGCCAACTCCGGGCTTGGCTACACTTGAAAGTTGCAGCGCTGGGAGTTACAGCGCTGGTCGTGCAGCTGTGCAGGGCCAGCGCTGGTGTGTGGCCACACTCACAGCTACCAGCACTGGTGTGTGGCCACATTTGCAGCATTTACAGCGCTGTTGGGAGTACTGCATTATGGGCAGCTATCCCAGCATTCAAGTGGCAACAACGTGCTTTTCAAAAGAGGGGGGTGGAGGGTGGTGTACTGTGACAGGGAGCGGGGAAGATAGAGAGAGTGGATTTTTGGAGCCAACACTGTGTGTTAGCTTCCCTGGATTTAAAAATCACAAAATGTTCGCGAGCCCTTAGTCTTAACTCTTAATTGCAAACAGCCTGCCTCCAACACGGACTCCCCGCTGTTTCACTCACTCCCTGTGGTGTACTGTGACAGGGAGCGGGGAAGATAGAGAGAGTGGATTTTTGGAGCCAACACTGTGTGTTAGCTTCCCTGGATTGAAAAAATCACAAAATGTTCGCGAACCCTTAGTCTTAATTGCAAACAGCCTGCATCCAACGCTGTTTCTCTGTCAAGCAAACTGCTTGCCTCTCATTTGATCATTCACAGCCAGGTACAGATAGCTCCTGTTTGCTGTGATCAGTGTTTGTTTTTTAGATAAGCAGTTCAACGGAGCTCCGATCGGAGTTCACAACAAAACAAAGAGAGGCTGCATAACAAAACAAAGAGAGTAATTTAGTTAAAAGCATTCTGGGATATCTCCTTATTCCCTGGAGGCCAATAAAAGCGCTGGTGTGTGTCCACACTTGATGAGCAGCGCTGGATCACCAGCGCTGCAATCGCTACACCCCAACCTGGCCAGGTGTACAGCCAGCGCTGCAGCCAGGGAGTTGCAGCGCTGGATGTGCCTTGCAGGTGTGGACGGTTACTAATTGCAGCGCTGGAAAGCCTCTACCAGCACTGCATCTTGCAAGTGTAGCCAAGCCCTCCTGCAGGAAAGTTCTTTCCAAGATTTTGCACATTGTTTAAGATTTTTCTTTTTTTTTTCTTTTTTATCTCTGAAATATTCATTTATATCAGTTCTAATTCTTTCTACATTTCTATTCTATAATTGCTGTTTATTCAAATGGGAGAGACAACAGAATGCTTTGCATTTTAAGAAAGGTTCTTAAAAGGACATATCTCAGTCTGCTATATTCTGGGGATTGGTAACCTTGAAAGCTTCATGGGTTAGTTAAGGCAAGTACCCACAAGTTCAGCAATTCATCCTTATCTGAACTCTTTGGTCTGCAAAACTGGATTGGAAAGCTCACCGAAACAGGCTCTCTGATAAGATTTCCTGTTAAGCTATTTCTATGTGAAAATTCTGACTTTCTCACAGGAAAATCAAAGGTGCTTGATATGAAAATAAGTTAAGCATTTTTTTATCTCCTCCAAACCATCACCAAAAAACATTTACATTAAAAGGAGAGATGATTTGGTTGTTTTTTTATTAGTTTACATGAATTGGTTTAACCATCCATAGTATATGCTGTCCTTGTGTATGCATAAGTTTTCATAAGGCTACTGAAAAATCACCTATGTGTTTAAAAGAAAACGCACACCTAAATATTGCAGTTGTATTTTTAATACTTGTCTTTGCAGCAGATTTTTAAAATGTATTTATCATCATGAAACCTGTAAAGATTATCCCCATCAGGAATCCTGTTCTCTCACTAAAAAGAGACACCCCAAAGATCAATCCTGGGGGTGAAATCTTGGCCTTACTGAAGTTAATAAGAATTTTGTCATTAGCTTCAATTGGGCTGAGGTTTCACCCTGGGTTTTTTAAAGGAGCTATGATGCAGTTATCACTCTCTGTTTACTTCATGTCAAAAAGAATGACCCAAAAGTATAACTTATGACTAGCAATGTCAGTTCTGTGAATGAGCTTCCTGATATTGTAATTATATAACACAAATGTATGTTGTGTATATTAATAAATCTGCCAAGCTTAATCTGAGACAGTCACCCTACTATTAGGTATCAGACATGCATCCAATCTATTACAATGCCTGTGTACACTGTTTGTCAGTTGCTTAGCATAACATTCATTGTACATATAATGTCAGTTTTTGACACCAGCCCTTTACCATTGCATTGCCAGTTCTGTGATGCAACACAATCCTTCATGCAAAAACTAGAAGAGCTGCTATTTTATCTCCTGAATTATGGGAAGATGGTCTTGCCCACTAATGGCTATTAGTTCTACTATAAATAAAGACTAATATTGAGTCTCCTTACATCCAGGGGATGATGGTGCTGATGCTTTTGTTTTGCCATATGCTAGTTTCAAATTTTGGAGCAAAGTGGGTTGCCACACTGCCCAGAATCTCCACCCTCAGACCATTTTGTGAGATGTAATCTCTCTCTAGAAGGTTTGCTTGCAAAGCTGGTTCTGTAAACAATCAGTATCTTGTGGGTGGACCAGATGTAGATGTGCACAGTAATATGCACTTTACAAAACAGAAATTTTAGAACTCAGAAGCCATTCCTCCTATTACAAATTATTACTTAAATCAATTATTACACAAATCTTAAGCCAAAATAATTCCATATTCCCATAAAAATATGTTTTACTTGTATAGATTCTTGAAAAAGCATATTTAACTTTTAGAACTGCTGAATTACATCCCTTATAAAAAATTTATTACTGTTGAGTATTGAAAAATAGCTGGAGAATTATTCAGTATTACTGGAACATTGTGGCATTCTCACTGACAGATTTTTTTTCAGAAGAGTTATCTTGCATTTGTTCTTGTAGGATATTAACCTCATTAGGGTATCTAGATGCTCTCCTGGAGAAATAGTACTGGTAAATGTAAGGGATAAGTAGATGGCCCCACTGCTCAAAGCGTTTTTTTTTAATTTGGTGTTTATAATATATTTCTCCTACCTCCAGTGCTCTGCATCATTGTTAAAGCTGTATAAATCCCAGGTACTGTCATGCTTGAGGTCCCACTTAATAGCTGAAGAGGAAAGAAAAGGCCTGTCCACATTACCAGTTTTTGGTTATACTAAGGATTTTGATATAATTAGGGAACAGACTCGCATATTTGGGTCAGCATGACACAGATTTAAAACTATACTACAAATGTGCTCCAGAGCCTGTTGAAGCTCTGTCAGATGGTAGAAGAGGAAGGCCGCAGACTAAAACACAGTTGTCAAAGACTCCTTCAGGAACCTTTGTCTGATATACTTAGGGCCAAATCTTGATCCCCATTAATTCAGTAGTTTTGCCTTTGACTTCAGTGGGAACAGGATTAGTCCCTGAAAGTAGTTGCTGGAGTAGCCTGGACAAGCTAATTTGTTTTGCTAACACAGCTCAGCCATGTTAGAAAAACAGTTTTCAAAATGGATCTAACTTTCCACTAGTGTGGACAGGGCTAATGAAATTTCCTTCAGAGCCCATCAGCACCTCTCCTTAATAATCAGCCAGAGGGATTGCTATCTAGTGATAGGAGACAACCTCCAATCCCAGTGGAAGCTAATAACATATACCATGTGAATGGATAAGCAATACTGACAAGTAAAGATGTCCCCAGAGCCATTCTGCTGCTGCAGGTATTCTATCTGATTCAGAATTGGGTAAGCAAGCCCTTCTTAATGAGCCTTCTCTGTCTGTCTTTGACCCACCTCCATAGCAGTCCACTTTCTACCAGTATATGTAGTAAGATTCTGGGAACAGAACCCACGCCTCTTTCATAACAGTTTTAAGACGTGAAGTGTTTAATATTAAGCACCAAAATCCCTGAGTCTATATAGAGGACAAGCAATGTGTATTGCTGCCCTTCATCACTGCTGTAACCAAATGCAAAGTGGTGCAACAACCTGAAATTCAATATTTTTGCCTTCAATTTCAACTGTCTGAATCTTTTAGTAAATATTTCACCCTATGTAATTTTTTGAGGTAGCCATTTTCTTGCTAAGCTGCCTTAGGAAGCAGATATTTGTGTGTCACCAACAAGCATGTTTCAGCAAGCCGCAGGTTACTAGGGAAATACCTGCCTCTATTGCTGGCCTAAAGTAGAATGCTTAGTATAAATTGAAGTGGGTAGTGCAAATAGGCTGTAGGTGTGCAGTCACTCTGAAATATACAATAGTTGGAATAACTTCAATTTACAATCTCCTGTGAATCTCTAACTCCTTGAATTGAAGGATCAAAGAGCAAGCGTATTGGTATGTAAGCATTGTGGGCAGTTTCTGGCCCAAAAAAATAAAGCCCCCCGCTTTTGTGAAAAAGTGGTTTTGTTTTCTTTTGTTGGGGGGGGGTTAATTTATTTATTTAGTGCCTCTCTCCTTAAGTGTCCAGCATTGTTATTGACTAAGGCCATGTCTATACTACCAGCTAAATCAGCACTGCTTCAATTGATGCTACGGTGTCGATTTAGCGGGTCTGGTGAAGACACACTCAGTCGCTGGGAAAGCCATCGACACTGCTGTAAGTTGACCTAAATTACTTCGACTTCAGCTACGTAATTTACTTAACTGAAGTAGCATAACTTAGATCGATTTACAGCGTTAGTGTAGACCAGCCCCAAGATACTTCCACTCATACATTCTTCAGGTTTCCCCACTACTACGGCTGATAAATGAAATCAAATCACCCACAGAATCCTTGTACTGAAGAACTTTTCATGCTTTCAGTAACATTACTGAAAGGGTATTGAAATTTATATTGATCAAAAGCGAATCTTAGTTCCCCCAGCTAATTATTTATATGTATGTTCAGAACCAATCTCTGACTTCCTGGACCAGGGATGCATGGAGTATACATTCAGCCTAAGGGGAGGGAGAATGCAGTGAATATACTGGGCAGAGGGTTCCAGAAGCATCTTTAAAGGCAGAGTTTACAGATCTTGGACATTAGGATTGTTTTGTCATAACACGTATATAATGCACCCTAGAGGAAGCGAAGAACTATCTGTATATTATTGGAAGGAGTCAACGAGTTCCTGAAGGAGTTCCCTGGAGAGAAAAGGGAAAGAGTCTTGCGTCACTCACCACTAATTCATCAGGCTAATTAATGAGTGGCACTGACACACCTCAAAGGAAGTCCAATCTGGAACTCCTTTTCAGAAGGGTGGATGCTATGATCCAGCATATGTATGATGGTGGAAATGGATACAGATCTGAATTAGCTTCATGGATGGGTTTTAGATACAGGTTAAAGGACAGATCAGGGCTAGGCTTTTGATTCAGATCTGATGGCATAAAAGGAATATGATAAGCTGTTCTGCTGTGATTTGAGCCCAAAATTCTTCTGAGATTACCACCATCTTGTTCTGAAATGTTTTGATTGACTCATGAGAATTCCACCAGAAGATGGACTCTTTGTTGTTAGAATCCAACCCAGTACTAAAATTAGCTGCAGGTTCACAGCTGGTATTCCAATCCGAACAACCAGAAATATCAAGAGAATCGGATATGAGATTTCATATATGACTTTCCTCTAGTTGTCGGAGCTTGAATTTGAGATGTGAAAAACAATTCAGAAGAAATTAAACTGTCTCTGAACATGGAATTATTCTGTCCTGTTTCTAGCTCTTCGGGGCCTGGACCATCTCTCTCTCATTTCTGTCTCTCTCCTGTAAAGTGACTAACACATTTTTGAGTGTGGTAAAAATAATTAATAACTGGACTCTCTAATAATCATTGCAGGAAATGCTAGCTAACTCAGACTTTGGGGAAATCAAATACCTGATCTATATCTTCTATTCCTTAGCCAATCTTGTATCTTTATAACAACAACTAAATTCTTGTGCCTTTTTAAAATGTTTATAGAACATCTTGCCCTATTACGACAAGTATAGGGGGTCTGATTCAACAGATCTTTGCTCACATAAGAAATTCCTACTCTGGTGAGTAGACTTATGAAAGATCCTATTGTCTGTACTAAACCAATTTCAAAAATAATTTAATAATAATGTCTGAAACATTTCCCATAAAGAATTTTTATAAAATAAATTCAGTCACTATTTTCCTCTCTACACTCATTCCTATTAATGTCACAACTAGTATGAATCAGGTTTAGCAACCTAGTCCTGCAACCCTTACTCACAATCCCTATTTACATGTGTGTAGTCCCAGTGAAGCCACTGTTTTATTCATGATAGTGAGTACTATGGCTCATACTAATGGCCTCATTTTCAGAAGTGCTGAGCAGCACCAACCCCAGCTGAAGTAAATGGGAAAACCTGAGCTGTGAAAAAAATAAATCTGAGGAGAAAGCCTGACTCCATTAAACTCAATTGGAGCTTTGCCATTAACTTCAATGGGACCAGGATTTCACCCCTGGTCTTTCAGTTAATATAATGGATTAAGATGGATCCTAAATCCTGTTGACAGCACTAAATGTGGCTAATGTATATTTCTTTTGTTTTTAATACTTAATATTTTTTTTCTTTTCAATATATTTTATTTTTTAAAAACATTACAATTCTTTCACTTTCACCTCCTTTTGCCCAATCCTATCCTGCAATGTGCTGCTATTGTGTCATTGTGTATGTTCCACAAGGACAGCTTCAGAAAAGGAGCAGTGTTCCAATCTCAAAACAAGATTCTGTTTTGAAATTCTATTTGATGAAAAAGACATACTTAGAACATTATCCTTAGTAATCACATTGTTAAAAGATCAAAGTTGTTACTGCTGTTGCAAATTAGGAAAACATTGGTTTGGTTTTTTTTTTTAATTCTTCCACACTTTTATTTAAGGGACACAACAATAAATCTTTAGGTACTAAAAGATAAATATTAGAAATGCTGTCAGAATAATTGAATTACACTCCCCAACAAGTATGCATTTTGATAGTGGTATCTCTATGGAGAAGCCCTAGAATTAGAAGAAAAAATAACAAATGCTATTCTGAGGGTGGTGGATATTTTTTTTTCCAGGAAAGATCTTTTGCATTTAGAAAGTAAGGTGTGGATCATTAATGAGTGCTGTAATTCTATATATGAACTAGATCAGTAATCCTTTCCTGAAATGTGTTTCATTCTGTGTCTTCAATGTATACTTTCCACAGAAGAGAAAATAACTACTTTATCTCCTATATGATAACAGGCTATCCATTACTGAACTTTCAGCAAAATATCAAAGTAGGAAATCTGACTGAAAATATTTACATTTATTTATGTTCTTAGGGTAAACAGCCAATATTAAGCCATAATTTCCCTTTCCATGTGCAACAAATGCAGAGCCCAGGCATGTTCCTCTAAAAGTGAAGGAATGACATTGACTTCAATGGGAGAAGGATTGGGTCCACAATGTTGTATTATTTTTAATCATCTCAAGGTATTTACCAAGAATGAATACATTCTTGCTTTGATTTAAGCAAGTGTGGCTAATGGGAAGGTCTAAGAAGGCTACTAGATTTTGGGCAAAGTTTTCAGAAGAGACTGATAATTTGGGGTGCCTTAATTTTTAGGTGCTGAAAATCAGGGCTCTTCAAGGTGTTTCAAGTTGGGCCACCCCAAAATCAAGTCACTTTAAAAAATCTTGGCCCTTGTCTCCCAAAATCATGAAACCTCCATATTATGGTACCTGGCAGTGTTAATATTTAGGCCTTGTCTACACTACCAAGTTTTGTCACCAAAAACTGCCTATTGTCGACCAAACAGTCAGGGCATACACACTGTGATGTGACTTTTGTTAGGAAAAATGCCTGGTTTTGGCAACTAAATACATCCACAACAACGAGAGACTTACATCTTTTTCCTCTATATTTGTCTTGACAAAGTGCCAGTGTAGACACCACGCTTGATTTCATCACTTTAATTGCCCCCCAGGAGGTGTCCCACAATGCCCATCCTGACCACTCTGGTCAGCAGGTTGAACTCCACTGCCATGCAGCCAGGTAACCAACCACCTGCCCCTCCCATTTAGAAGCCTCAGGAATTTTTGAAATTCCATTTTCTGCTGGCTCAGTGTGGAGTGGTCTCATCACATCTTTCCAGGTGACCGTGGTGGTTTATCACAGCAAACGCTCTCCCGCTTGGACCACTGCAGAGCTGTTGGATCTGATCAGTATATGGGGAGAGGAGGCTGTGCAGTCCCAGCTGAACCTGAGCCATAGGAATTGGGATTGTGAAAAGGGCTATGATCGGGACACACTGCAGTGCAGAGTGAAGATAACCGAGCTGAGGCAGGCGTACCATAAGGTATGGCAAGAAAACCGTCGCTCCGTTGATTCACCTAACACCTGCTGGTTCTGTCAGGAGCTGGACGCTATCCTCAGTGGGGACCCCACCTCCACCACCAAGAGCCCCCTGGATACTGTGGAGGGAACAGAGGCAGCAGAAAGAGAACCTAACCTGGAAGACAGAGTTCTTGATGAAGAGGTGGAGTTAGATGTGGATGTGCAGCTCCTGGTGGGGTTGCCCGGTGGGGCAGGCAGCCAGGAATTGTTTTCCACTCCAGAGGTGTCTAGCCAATCTGAGCAGTTGCTCTCCAGGGAGTAAGAAGCAGGAGATGAGACATTGAGCCCGGTCCCAAGATGCACTGCTACCTGCTCCTCCTTCCCATAACACCTAGTGACAGAAGGTTCAAGCTGGACTGTGGAATAGGTACCCACAGTGCATTGTTCACATTGCCGATGATGGTGCCCCTAATGTGGACGTGATCTGCCAACAGAAGAAGCAAGTGTGAATGTGAAATTCTGATTTTTATTATGTTGACTTTTGGGTGTCGACATCACTTTTGTCGACAAAAATTGGTAGTGTAGACATGGCCTTAAGATATGGCCTTATTATTCTCCAGCTGTACAACACAGCTATTATTTTTCAAAAATTGATCAAAATTGGCAAGACTCAGTTTCAAGTATGACCAAGATAATTCTGATCTTTTAAAAGTAAAAGGTTCAAGGTAAGGTGTGAAAATGGAATACAGCAAATGTACAGAATCTTTTCTCTTACCCTCATACATTCAGAGACACACATTAATCCCTTGAAGAGCTCTTCATCTGAAAAGATGGTAGCCATGACTGAGCCATTTAAAGGGTTAAAGCAGAAAAAAATGGAGAGAGAATCAACACTGTCCATTCAGGAAAATGTTTCATAATGGAAACATAGTCTGACATTTATCAGTCATCTTGGACATCAAAGTGAAAGCTTCTTGTGTTCAACTTAAATAGAGAGATCCCCCAATAACACAATAATATCACATATTTCTTGGAAAGTCTGAGATTTTGGGGGGTTAAAAAAAACCAACAAACCAGCAGCTGTCAGTCCTGTCATCTATTAAAAATAAACTGTTGTTGTTGAAATAAAAAGCCACAAACACACATGCACACAGCATTCCATTAATAAATTCTAACCTTTCAGAATGGGAGCTTTGCTAAGAATCAAGAACACAAGGTGAAGGACAGAATGAAGCATGCAGCCTGCTGCTCCAATGCTTCACTGAGAACAGATGGTCTTCTGAAACAGTCCATTTGTGATCATTCCATAATAAAGATTAAAGTTGCATATCCCCTACCAGAGGTGCTTTCGGCAGCCTGCCAATTTACAGAGTAAATTCTTGGCCCTCCCCCTTCAGCATTTGATTCCACTCCACCACCCCGATAAATCTTTCCATAAAAAGTCAAAATAAAGAATTTTATGTTACAATTATTTTTCAGCTATAAGGAACTGTTTTATTATTCCAGACCTTAATCTTACAATAATGTTTTAGTCATACACGTATTTGAGCCATATTCTGTTTACAAGGTGTGTTAGGTTGATAATGAGACAATAAATGCAGGGCATTTTCTCATTGAATCTGTCCTTGTGAGCTAAGTGTGGGGGTGTAACTGCGAGGTGGCAGCTGTAACTCAAATTGTAAACACAGTTGGGAGTCTGTTATAAGTTAATCTGAGGTTCTTGTCAAAAGTTGGCTGCAAACTATTATTTCTACTGGTACCACTTGTACCATGGCAAGTTGTGTAACAGTGGACAATCACATGATAACTTGGGGTAGTTACACAGAATAAACAACAGCATCTTGTAAATGATGTGCTTACAGCTTAATATGGTCTGACTGCAATTTCAGAGATCCACTCACCTCTTTTGTTTTTGTAAATTCTTTGGATTGAAGTTTGTCCATCTGACACCTTGTTGCTACTAATTGTATTTTTATATATGTATACAAGCACAGTATAAGGAGGATATTCAACATATGACTGAACTATAAGTCTGTATATCAATAAGCTCTGATAATGAACAAACAAATATTTATTTAGGGCCTGGCCCTGCTACCATTGGAATCAATGGGAGTTTGCCCCACTAACTTCAAAGGAAGCAGGACTGGGTCCTTACTGTATATTGGTCTAAGGTAGCTATTTTCTTTCCTGTTAAGGCTAAAAGTGGAACACATGCTTTCTTTCTCCCTTCCTCAGTCATTCACTGTCACTATTCACTAATTATTCAGAGTATTTTTTGTGGAATTGTATAATTCTTATAATACTTGATGAAATTATGTCAATTTTACAATTTATAAAATGAAGGATAAATAATAGTTATGTACCTCAAAGGGTGCTGTGAGGGATAATTAGTTCACAAAATGGTAGTATTTAAAATTATATATATTCTATATGTTATATATATAACCACAGTAGTGGTTTTGCATGTTTATTTTAGATAATGAATAGATCTGCGTTGCCTTTATCCATGTCTCAAATTACTGGACAAGTTACTGGATAGATTTTCTCCTCCCCTTTCATTACTGCTGTTTGAATGCCAGTGGAGGAGCCTTCACTAATGTTTTGATTGCCATCATGGCATTGTCTAATTTTGCGACATCACACCTGAGAAATGTGATTGATAGGGTTTTGGAAATAAGCCTGGATGTTTCTAGAGAACATGGCCCAGTATAAAAGAAGAGGAATTCTAATGTGTTTGAGGCCCAGTTACAATGGATAACTTAGCTGGATGCTGTAGATGCTAAAAGAGATCTAGAGAGATGAATTTGTTGAGCAGTGCTAGAAGTAAGAAGCCTTAGAATTGCCTAAAAAAAGTAGGCTCCATCTCCAAAGACTTTCCAGTAGTTTAACAATTGTGGCTGTAGTTAGGTACAATACAGGTTGGCCACCAGGATAGTCAGAGCCAAACTGTGTTATAACGTGCTAGCAAACACATTTTTTTAGCCTAAGAAGAGCTCTATGCTACAAAACATTTTTATAACATAGTTATAGTGTGGTTTGACCATGCCACCACTGTCGGGGCAAACTCTGGTATTTATTCCTAAATGATGTCATGCGTAGACTCTAATAAAAGCTTTTGTCATACTGATCCTCATAACAGTTGTGAGATCTTTGTACTGATGATATTGAAGGAATTGTGTATATGTACCAAACATATATTTTACAGTCTGTGTCCAGCGCAAAGCTGACAAACAAAAACACTGATTCACCTGCCTCTCTGTTGGCATGTTAGATTAAGTATAGTAAGCCAACACAATGGAAGTGCCACTTCCATATGAAGTCAACAGAGCAGCAAGACACTGGAGACTGAAACACAGGGGGTTGTCTTGTCTCTGGAGGCAGACAATGACTTTGGGGAATATAAGGGGATGGTAAAAAGATATCAATTTATCCTTCACTGAGAAAGCAAAAAGAACCAGGCTTTTTGCATTCATGATAGGGGGATCCCAGGCATGTTGGTTGGAGATGCTGGGAGACTGCTTTAGGTGAGATAAAGTACTTTAAACAATGGTTTTAACCTGTTAAGTTTAGATTCTAGGAAGCATGTTGTACTTTTTGGTTTATATGTAGAAGTTTTTGTTTCCAGCATTATCCTTAGTCACTATCTCTTAGATATTAACCTTCAATAATAAATGTATGATTGTTTTCACTATAAATATACCAGTGTTGTATTGTTATATTGAAGCTGATCCTCAGCTGAACCATACAAGCTCGTGTGTGGACTGTGTGATGTTCTGTACCTCAGGGGAACACCTAGCACCCCCATGTTCATCCTTTTAATATAGAATCATAGAATCATAGAAAGAACGGTTACTCACCTGTAGTAACTGTTGTTCTTCGAGATGTGTTGCTCCAATCCATTCCAGTTAGGTGTGCGCGCCGCGCGTGCACGGCTTCTCCGGAACTTTTTCCCTAGCAACCCCGGCGGGCCGGCTGGCGCCCCCTGGAGTGGCGCCGCCATGGCGCTAAATATATACCCCAGCCGGCCCGTCCGCTCCTCAGTTCCTTCTTGCCGGCTACTCCGACAGTGGGGAAGGAGGGCGGGTCTGGAATGGATTGGAGCAACACATCTCGAAGAACAACAGTTACTACAGGTGAGTAACCGTTCTTTCTTCTTCGAGTGATTGCTCCAATGCATTCCAGTTAGGTGATTCCCAAGCCTTACCTAGGCGGTGGGGTCGGAGTGAGACGTGGCGGAATGCAATACCGCAGAGCCGAAGGCTGCATCGTCTCTAGACTGCTGCACCAACGCGTAGTGGGAGGCGAAGGTGTGGACCGAAGACCAGGTGGCCGCTCTGCAGATGTCCTGGATGGGGACATGGCTCAGGAAGGCGGCTGACGAGGCGTGCGCCCTCGTAGAATGAGCGGTGAGTCGGCATGGTGTCACGTGAGCCAGCTCGTAGCATGACCTGATGCATTGAGTCACCCAGGAGGAAATGCGCTGGGTAGAGACCGGCTCGCCTTTCATGCGATCAGCGACTGCGATGAAGAGTTGGGTGGAACGCCGAAAGGACCTTGTCCGGTTGATATAAAACGCCAGCGCCCGACGGACGTCGAGAGTGTGGAGCTGTTGCTCTCGGGGCGAAGCATGGGGCTTCGGGAAGAAGACCGGGAGAAAGACGTCCTGATTAAGGTGGAAGGCCGAGACCACCTTTGGTAGGAAGGCCGGGTGAGGACGAAGCTGCACCTTATCAGGGTGAAAGACGGTGTAGGGGGGGCCCACCGTCAACGCTCGGAGCTCCGAGACTCTCCTTGCCGATGTTATGGCAACCAGGAAGGCCGTTTTATAGGAGAGGTAGAGGAGAGAACACGTGGCCATAGGCTCGAATGGTGGACACATGAGCCTGGCCAGGACGAGGTTCAAGTCCCAGGTCGGGGCAGGGCGACGTACAGGCGGGTACAAGCGGTCGAGGCCCTTCAGGAAGCGGGAGACCATCGGATTGGAAAAGATGGTTCGACCCTCGACCGACGGACGAAAGGCGGACAGCGATGCGAGGTGGACCCGCAAGGAGGAAACCGCCAGACCCTGTTCCTTAAGGTACCATAGGTAATCTAGGATGGTAGGGACAGGTACCACGAATGGGTTGAGCCCTTGCTGGTCACACCAGAGCGCGAACCTCTTCCATTTTGCCATGTAGGTGGTACGAGTGGAAGGCTTTCTGCTTTCAAGCAGGACTTGCTGCACCGCCGCCGAACAGCCCCTCTCTGCGTGGGTCAACCACGCAGGTACCAGGCTGTAAGATGGAGGGACTGCAGGTTCGGATGGTGGAGTTTGCCGAAGTCCTGCGTGATGAGGTCCGGCCACAATGGGAGGGTGATGGGCTCCCGAACGGAGAGCTCGAGCAGCAGGGTGTACCAATGCTGCCTCGGCCAGGCTGGAGCCACGAGTATCATGGTGGCTCGATCCCTCCGAAGCTTCTGGAGCACTCTGTGCACGAGTGGAAACGGAGGGAAGGCATAGAGGAGGTGAGTCTGCCACGGATACAGGAAAGCGTCCGACAGAGAGCCCGGCGAGTGCCCCCGGAACGAGCAGAACTGGAGACACTTCCTGTTCGCCTTGGAGGCGAAGAGGTCGACCCGGGGAAACCCCCACCTCTGGAAGATCGTGTGAGCAACGTCGGGACGGAGGGACCACTCGTGGGAGAGAAACGACCTGCTGAGATGGTCGGCCAGCGTGTTCTGCACTCCCGGAAGAAAGGACGCTTCCAGGTGAATGGAGTGGGCCACACAGAATTCCCACAGGAGGATCGCCTCCCTGCAGAGGGGTGACGAGCGGGCTCCGCCCTGCTTGTTCACATAGAACATTGCTGTTGTGTTGTCCGTGAATACTGTCACACAGCGGCCTTGCAGCTTGGTCCGAAAGGTGTGACATGCAAAACGGATTGCTCGGAGCTCGCGGACATTGATGTGGAGTGTGAGCTCGCTTGCTGACCAGAGGCCTTGAGTGTGGAGGTCTCCCAGGTGAGCCCCCCATCCGAGCGCAGAGGCGTCCGTGGTCAACGTTGCCGATGGCCGAGGAGGATGGAACGGGACTCCGGCGCACACGACCTCCGGGTCGAGCCACCAGCGGAGGGAGTCGAAAGCCGTCCTGTTGACCGTGACCACCATGTCGATGGCGTCGCGATGCGGGCGGTACACCGTCGCGAGCCAGGACTGAAACGGACGAAGGTGAAGTCGTGCGTACGCGGTGACGTATGTACACGATGCCATGTGGCCCAGGAGGTGGAGGCATGACCGCACCGTCGTAGTCGGGAAATTGACGAGGTCTCGGATGATGGAGACCATCGTCTGGTGTCGAGCGCGAGGGAGACAGGCTCTGGCCATCGTGGAGTCGAGGACCGCCCCAATGAATTCGACTCGCTGCGTCGGAATCAAAGTTGACTTCTCGGTGTTGACAAGAAGACCGAGGCGCCGAAAGAGAGCCAGGACCTCTATTATCTGACTCTCCACGAGCTGCCTGGACAGACCGCGAATCAGCCAGTCGTCCAGGTACGGGTACACGTGTATCTGGTTCCGTCTCAGTGCTGCGGCGACGACCGCCATGCATTTGGTGAATACTCTGGGGGCGGTCGAAAGGCCGAATGGCAACACGGCGAATTGGTAATGGGCGTCGTTGGCCACAAACCGAAGGTAGCGCCGATGAGGGGGGTAGATAGCGACATGGAAGTAGGCATCCTTCATGTCGAGGGCCGCAAACCAGTCTCCCGGATCCAGGGAGGGAATGATGGTCCCCAAGGTGACCATGCGAAACTTGGGCTTGAGTAGGTATCTGTTCAGCCCGCGAAGGTCCAGGATAGGACGTAGCCCGCCTTTTGCCTTGGGGATGAGGAAATACCTGGAGTAAAATCCCCTGCCCCGCCTGGAGGGAGGCACCTCCTCTATGGCACCCACGCTCAACAGAGTCTGGACCTCTTGTAGGAGGACTTGCTCGTGAGAGGGGTCCCTGAAGAGGGACAGGGAAGGTGGGTGGGAAGGAGGGGGCGAAACAAACTGAAGACGGTATCCCGAGTGGACCGTGCTGAGCACCCAGCTGTCCGACGTTACTCGGGACCACTCCAAGAAAAAACGGGAGAGGCGGTTGTGAAATAAACGAGGAGGATCCGTAGGGGAGAGCGATGTGCAGCCCTCGTGCGTCCCATCAAAAGGGTTGCTTCGCCGCCTGTGGGGCTTTGGAAGCGGCCTGGCCCCGGTTTCGGCGGTTGCCCGACGGGCGACGGCGATTTTGGGCCGGTCGCCGAGCCGGGTAGGGTCGGTACCGCGACTAATAGCGGGAGGGCTGCAGGCGGAAAGGTCTACGCTGCGTAACCGGCGTATGCATTCCGAGTGTCCGGATCGCCACCCGGCCGTCCTTGAGCGACTGGATCCGCGAATCCGTCTTCTCCGAAAACAACCCCTTGGTGTCAAAGGGCAAATCCTGGAGAGTAAACTGGACTTCTGGAGGCAGGGTGGAAGATTGGAGCCAGGCGATGCGCCGCATCGTGACCCCTGTTGCTAAGGTCCGTGCCCCTGAGTCCGCCGCGTCGAGGCCGGCTGTAATGGAGGAGCGAGAGAACCGCCTCCCTTCCTCCAACATTGTGGTGAAGTCCTGGCGGGATGTTGACGGCAGGAGGTCAGTGAACTTGGCCAGGGACGTGAGTATGTCGAACACGTATCTGGCCAGGAGGACCTGTTGGTTACCGATCCTCATCTGCAGGCCCCCTGCAGAATAGACCTTTCGGCCGAGAAGGTCCATCCGTCGTGCCTCTTTCGCCTTTGGGGCAGCGGCCGGCTGGCCGTTACGCTCCCTATCGTTAACGGACTGTACCACCAGGGAGTCCGGAGTTGGATGCACGTACAAGTACTCATAGCCCGAGGGAGGGACTGAGTACTTCCTTTCCACTCCCCTGGCTGTGGGAGGCACGGAAGCGGGCGTTTGCCAAATGGTGGTGGCGTTCCGTTGGACCGTGCGCACAAAAGGTAACGCAACCCGGAGTGGCACGTCTGACCCCACCACGTTTGTGATGGGGTCCTCGTCCTCTTTTACCTCCTCTATAGGGAGGTCCATAGCCGTCGCCACACGGCGGAGTAAGTCTTGATGCGCCTTCGCATCAACGGGGGGCGGCTCCCTTGATGCCGCGCCGGCCACTGCCTCATCGGGAGAGGATGAGGAGGATAACTCCTGAACGACCTCAGCCGAAGAGGGGTCCACTGCGTGGTGGGCTGGGGGTTCGGAGGGGCACTCTGGCACCACCGGAACGGCTGGCGGTGGGGATGGCGGTGGTCGAGATATCGACGCCTCTGGGACTCTGCGGTGGGCCCCTGGAGGCCTCGGCGGAGCAGGCATAGCGTCCGACTCATATTGTGCCCATGGGACCCAAAAACCCCACTGCTGGGCCCCGCTAGGCTGGGCTGGTGGCGTTGGAGGCGGGAGCCCATAGGCTTCTGCGCCGGAGGCGACCGACTCAGGGCGGGAAGGCCAGGGAGGTGCCAAAGAGGGTCCAGGGCACACCGCCGGGGGATGCTCTTCCCCTCGGCGCTGGGAAGGCGACCTCGCTCGACGGTCTTCATGGTGCCGGGAGCTCGACCGGTGCCGGGAGCTCGACCGGTGCCGGGAGCTGCGCCGGTGCCGGGAGCTCGACCGGGAGTAAGATCTCCGATGCCGAGACCGACCATGGTCACCGCGGTGCCAGGAGCTCGACCGGTGTCGGGAGCTCGACCGAGAGTGCGAACTGCGACGCCTGGAGCGTCCGCGGGAGTCGCGGTGCCGGGAACGGTGCCGGGACTGAGACCGGCGGTGCCTAGCTGGTGGCGACCTCGATCTGGTGCGACGTCGGGAGTGCGACCGGTACCGCGAAACGGAGCGGTATCGGGACTTCGACCGACGAGGAGACTGCGATCGGTGCCGCGATGGGGTGCGGTGCCGGGAACGCGAACGGCGGGACGGCAAGCTGTCGACGGTGCGGGAGCGAGACCGGGACCGGGACCGACGTCCACGCCTTGAGTCCATGGAGGGTGGCCGGACCATTGCCGCCGGTTTTCCTCTGGAGACGACAGCCCGCGCCGGCGGTGCCGGGGGCCGGAGGCCTGGAGCCTCTATGAGCTGTATCAGCTCTCGCGCAGAGGCGAACGTCTCCGGCGTCGACGGCCGCCGAGGCTCGACCACGGACGGCACCGGGGAGCGAGGCGGCGCCGGACTCGACGGCCCTTGCGGCGCCAGAGTCACAGGTGCAATGCACTGTTTGTGCAGAGGCACCACAGGGGCTGCAGGCTGCGGAGTCGCCTTGGCGGAGTCCTGCACGCGCGCCTGAGCCAAAGCCTTCGCCAGTCTTTGTTTCCTGGCGGGCGAGAGCGAGCGGTGCCGAGTCTTCGCAGCCGCTTTCTTCGCCGGCGGTGCCGCAGTCGGTGCCGGCGGTGTGTCCTGCACGGGAGGAGGCCGCGGAGGCGGCGCGGGCGGTGCCGGTGGTTGGAGGGACTCCTCCATGAGGATCTGTTTTAAGCGGCTATCTCGATCCTTGCGGGTCCGCGGCTTGAATTTCAAACAGATCTGGCACTTGTCAGTTCGGTGCCCTTCGCCTAAGCAGCGGAGACACGCGTCGTGCGGGTCTCCTACGGGCATCGGTTTCTGGCACCCCGTGCAGGGCTTAAAGCCCGGCGCTTTGGGCATGAGCCCGCACCGGCTAAGGCAAAAAAAGGGGGAACCCCCCCTTTTTTAGCCTATCTAACTAACACTAACTATGCTAACTTAACAACTATAACTGACTATGCTAACTATGTACAACAATGAACTAGAGAAAGCTAGGGACGTGAAGAGCTATCAAGCATTCCACAGTTCCAACTGCCGTCACGGGCGGTAAGAAGGAACTGAGGAGCGGACGGGCCGGCTGGGGTATATATTTAGCGCCATGGTGGCGCCACTCCAGGGGGCGCCAGCCGGCCCGCCGGGGTTGCTAGGGAAAAAGTTCCGGAGAAGCCGTGCACGCGCGGCGCGCACACCTAACTGGAATGCATTGGAGCAATCACTCGAAGAAGAATCATAGAATCTCAGGGTTGGAAGGGACCTCAGGAGGTCATCTAGTCCAACCCCCTGCTCAAAGCAGGACCAAACCCAACTAAATCATCCCAGCCAGGGCTTTGTCAAGCCTGACCTTAAAAACCTCTAAGGAAGGAGATTCCACTACCTCCCTAGGTAACCCATTCCAGTTCTTCACCACCCTACTAGTGAAAAAGTTTTTCCTAATATCCAACCTAAACCTCCCCCTCTGCAACTTGAGACCATTACTCCTTGTTCTATCATCTTCTACCACTGAGAACAGTCTAGATCCATCCTCTTTGGAACCCCCTTTCAGGTAGTTGAAAGCAGCTATCAAATCCCCCCTCATTCTTCTCTTCTGCAGACTAAATATGATTGTGTGGTATAACGTTTGTCATGTCAGGTGTCTTTGGAAGGCTCATGATGTACTGAGCATTGTTGTTATGGTAATGTTATAGTAATTGTTGTTATAGTAATGTTATAGAAATATTATAGGTTATAATTTCATGTATATAGTTATGAGGCTGAAAATGTGTCCTCATGGCTTAAAACAAGTCCAGGCAGAAACTCTCCAAAAGCAGAGGGGCAGTTCACACCTCATCAGGGCATGTGTTGGACTAACCCAGCCCAGCCTCACAGGAACAAAGGACACTGGCCTAGGCAACAGCAAAGGATCTGTGGACTCTTGAGTGAGTCACCTCCCTTCCTTTGGTCAGTTTTGGACTGCGATGAGGTAATGCTCACCTGACTCTGAAGGGATGGGGGGGACAAAGCCAAGAGGGAAGAAAGGACATGCTAAAAGGGAGAGATGTTTGCCATGCTCTTCCTCTCTCTTCCACCTCCATCTACAGACATCAGCACCAAGCGACTGAAGTGCTGATCAAGGGGAGGTACACAAACCGGCCCAGCCTGTCAGGGGCTTTCCCTGCACAAGCAGCGGAACAAGTTTGGGAACCACTGTTCTATAATCACGTTATATACATTGTTTATATCTTCATGTTTTCTCTCCCACCTTTGATTTAAATATTTGTAGACATGTTTTTTTTTAAAGTGATGGGAATCCAGGAATCTTAAGTACTATAGAATCCTAGAATCATCGAATATCAGGGTTGGAAGGGACCTCAGGAGGTCATCTAGTCCAACCCCCTGCTCAAAGCAGGACCAATTCCCAACTAAATCATCCCAGCCAGGGCTTTGTCAAGCCTGACCTTAAAAACCTCTAAGGAAGGAGATTCCACCACCTCCCTAGGTAACCCATTCCAGTGCTTGACCACCCTCCTAGTGAAAAAGTTTTTCCTAATAGCCAACCTAAACCTCCCCCACTGCAACTTGAGACCATTACTCCTTGTTCTGTCATCTGGTACCACTGAGAACAATCTAGATCCATCCTCTTTGGAACCCCCTTTCAGGTAGTTGAAAGCAGCTATCAAATCCCCCCTCATTCTTCTCTTCTGCAGCCTAAACAATTCTAGTTCCCTCAGCCTCTCCTCATAAGTCATGTGCTCCAGCCCCCTAATAATTTTTGTTGCCCTCTGTTGGACTCTTTCCAGTTTTTCCACATCCTTCTTGTAGGGTGGGGCCCAAAACTGGACACAGTACTCCAGATGAGGCTTCACCATTGTCGAATAGAGGGGAATGATCATGTGTCCCTCAATCTGCTGGAAATGCCCCTACTTATACAGCCCCAAAATGCCCGTTAACAGGGCACACTGTTGACTCATATCCAGCTTTTTGTCCACCGTAACCCCTAGGTCCTTTTCTGCAGAACTGCTTCCTAGCCATTCAGTAACAGTGAATGGGATTCTTCCGTCCTAAGTGCAGAACTCTGCACTTGTCCTTGTTGAATCTCATCAGTTTCTTTTGGCCCTATCCTCTAATTTGTCTAGGTCCCTCTGTATCCTATCCCTACCCTCCAGCGTATCTACCACTCCTCCCAATTTAGTGTAATCTGCAAACTTGCTGAGAGTGCAGTCGACGCCTTCCTCCAGATCATTAATGAAGATATTGAACAAAAATGGCCCCAGAACTGACCCTTGGGGCACTCCGCTTGAAACCAGCTGCCAACTAGAGATGGAGCCACTGATCAGTACCCGTTGAGCCCAACGATCTAGCCAGCTTTCTATCCACCTTATAGTCCATTCATCCAGCCCATACTTCTTTAACTTGCTGGCAAGAATACTGTGGGAGACCTTATCTAAAGCTTTGCTAAAGTCAAGGAATAACACATCCACTGCTTTCCCCTCATCCACAGAGACAGTTATCTCGTCTCAGAAGGCAATTAGGTTAGTCAGGCATGACTTACCCTTGGTGAATCCATGCTGACTATTCCTGATCACTTTCCTCTCCTCTAAGTGCTTCAAAATTGATTCCTTGAGGACCTGCTCCATGATTTTTCCAGGGACTGAGGTGAGGCTGACTGGCCTGTAGTTCCCCGGATCCTCCTCCTTCCCTTTTTTAAAGATGGGCACTACATTAGCCTTTTTCCAGTCATCTGGGACCTCCTCCGATCGCCATGAGTTCTCAAAGATAATGGCCAATGGCTCTGCAATCACATCCGCCAAGTCCTTTAGCACCCTCGGATGCAGTGCATTCGGCCCAATGGACTTGTGCTCGTCCAGTTTTTCTAAATAGTCCCAAACCACTTCTTTCTCCACAGAGGGCTGGTCACTTCCTCCCCATACTGTGCTGCCCAGTGCAGCAGTCTGGGAGCTGACCTTGTTTGTGAAGATAGAGGCAAAAAAAGCATTGAGTACATTAGCTTTTTCCACATCCTCTGTCACTAGGTTGCCTCCCTCATTCAGTAAGGGGCCCACACTTTCCTTGACTTTCTTCTTGTTGCTTACATACCTGAAGAAACCCTTCTTGTTACTCTTAACATCTCTTGCTAGCTGCAACTCCAAGTGTGATTTGGCCGTCCTGATTTCACTCCTGCATGCCTGAGCAATATTTTTATACTCCTCCCTGGTCATTTGTCCAATCTTCTTGTTGTCCCTGCCAGCAGGTATATGGGATCTTGGGGAGCAATTACCACACGGGTGGGGTGCAAAATAAACTTTATTAATAAAATGCAAAAACAGGGAAAATTCAATAGTGAGGGGTATGGGGTTTGTTAAGGTAGACAATTGGGGAGGGGTTTCTTTTTGGTGAACAGTAAGGGGGTTTCAATAGTGGGGTACAACACAGCAGGATACAATACAGTGGGTAACCAACTAACACTGAAGTATAAATGTAACAGGTAGCTAGCGATTTCTGTGTAAAAAGGTGTGTCACAGCAGCATATAACCAACTAATAGTTATGGAAAAATATGTTAAATAATAAACAATTTTAGGTAAAATGTGTCACAGTGGTGTAAATGTAGAATGTGAGGGGTATCAGAGAGGAAAAAGTAACCAATGGGGTTTTGTGCTAGACTTCAGCAATACAATTGAGGTTTGGCAGTAGGAGCACAGAGACACAGACACACAGAGCAAACAGGCTAGGAAGAACAAACAGGCTGCAAGTTTTAAGCAGCAGAGAGAGTGTAACAAGGTAGAAGGACACAGAGAAGCTGGTGGGGGGGTGCAGTGGGAAGACAGACTTAATTACAATTATACAGAACACAGCAAAATCTTATCTATGATCTAGCTTAACCAAGACTACACAAATTAGCAAGTAACAAAACACAATGCAACAATTCTCTAAGCCTAACTTACAAAGTATAATGCTAAACTTAACTTAAAGGGTGCACCTTATGCTAAGGATAGTTCCAGAGGGCTGAGTGGTGTGTGTCCAGGACACAGATCCAAAAGGCAGGGGGGTGACTGCAGCAGTGGATACAGCTGAAAACAGTCCAAGGCAAAGCCCACAGGAGCAGAACTTAGCAGCAGCACAAACTCATTTTCAGTGGCAGAGTGCCACGGGGTTTAAGAGAGAGGTTTTAGGACACAGACCAAGGTTTAGCTTGAGTCTGTGTGCTGGGGAGACAGAGCCAACAGCCAGGATGTGGGGGGTGGGGTGGTAAGAGAGGTTTTAGGACACAGACCAAGGTTTAGCTTGAGTCTGTGTGCTGGGGAGACAGAGCCAGCAGCTAAAATAATAAAATAAAAGTACAGAAAGTTTCACAGAGGGATTCTTACCATCCCCCAAGGCAGCAACAGAGGCAGAAACAGCAAGAACATCAGAAGGCTCAGTACAGTCTTGATAATCAGGAGATCTCTCAGGCAGCAATTCGTTCTTCGTGGGGGGGTGGGTTCAAAAACGGGGGTACGCTCAAAAATAAAACGAGAGCGGAGAAAGGACCCCCCAGAACCCCTGGCTGATCAGACCAGGCAGCAATGCACGAACCTTTCTGAAGTCTGTTCAAAAAATGTCTGTTTATAAAGGCAAACCCTGGCAGCTTCCCGCCAGTAACTCTGATTGGCTCCCCCTCTTACAGGTAGGAGAGAAGGCAGAGAAAAAAAAACTGCAGGCAGCCACCAAGACATGTTTGGACTAGTCCTGAGCCCAGAGGTATGACTCATGCCCAGGATCTTAAAAACACAATAGTCTTGCAGCTCTGGATAGAGCCTACCCTACACCAAGCCCAGGTTTTAACAAGGTGATAATAGGACTAACCCTTTGAACAGGGCAGTGGTCCCACTTAGCACAAATGGCCATCCCTTTGAGAAGGGCAATGGCTTTTGTTAAATAACTTAAGGGGCCCTCCCTTTGAGAAGGGCAGAGGCCCTGGTAAACAACTTAACAGCCAGGGAGGGGCGGCCACAGAGGAGAACAAGAACAAAATTGAGTAAGGGGACAGCTTTAAGAAACAAAATGGAGCTGTAACAGACACTTGTAAGCTGCTTTTTTGCGTGTAAGATCAGCAAGGATTTCACTGTTAAGCCAAGCTGGTCACCTGCCATATTTACTATTCTTTCTATACATCTGGATGGTTTTTTTCCTGCAACCTCAATAAGGATTCTTTAAAATACAGCCAGCTCTCCTGGACTATTTTCCAACTCATGTTATTCTCCCAGGGGATTCTGCCCATCAGTTCCCTGAGGGAGTCAAACTCTGCTTTTCTGAAGTCCAGGGTCCGTAATCTGCTGCTCTCCTTTCTTCCTTGTGTCAGGATCCTGAACTCGACCATCGCATTGTCACTGCCTCCCAGGTTCCCATCCACTTTTGCTTCCTCTACTAATTCTTCCCTGTTTGTGAGCAGCAGGTCAAGAAGAGCTCTGCCCCTAGTTGTTTCTGCCAGCACTTGAACCAGGAAATTGTCCCCTATACTTTCCAAAAACTTCCTGGATTGTCTGTGCACCACTGTATTGCTCTCCCAGAAGATATCAGGGTGATTAAAGTCTCCCATGAGAACCAGGGCCTGCGATCTTGTAACTTCTGTTAGTTGCCAGAAGAAAGCCTCGTCCACCTCATCCCCCTGGCCTGGTAGTCTATAGCAGACTCCCACCACGACATCACCCTTGTTGCTCACACTTCTAAACTTAATCTAGAGACTCTCAGGTTTTATGTTGACAAACATCAGCATTTTTAGGCTTTTGTTTTTTTCTTGTGGTTGTATCTGAAAATGTTTGCTTTTAAAGACAAATTTAGTCACGTCAGTATGACACGAATTTTTAAGTACTGAAATATTGTTACAGTACATACCTGTGGGAATTACGCTATCTAAAGCCTGTGCTGATCTAAACAACTTGAAATACAATAAGAACATGTCTTTGAAAATAATATGTAGAAGAAAATAGTTTGACAGGCTCCTGGGTGAATTTAAAATCAGTTAAAGAGTAGCAGCTGCCTTGTGGAAAATTTTGAAAAATGTTCCGCTTAGAAACAGGTCTGTCTAAATGTCCTTTCTTTTCTGAGATGATTCTTATTTTTCTAGTTGGGTCATCCGCTGTAGATTTATGCATGAAATGGCCCCTGCATGTGTGTATTTCTGCATACAAAGGGAGAGTGGTGGTTCTACACCATCCTTAGCCCTTGGGTATTCCTCCATGGCTGCTCTGAAAACTAGAGGCTATTTGGAACCAGAAATGATGCTGCTGTCTGTGGCTGTATCCCTTGCTATCTACACAATACAAACTTAAATGCGTTCTTTGAAAATGGTTTGGACTAAGTACTGGAGCAGGTGTAAATCCTTAGATGGCAATGGGCAAAATTCAGAGGTGATGTACCTGACTATATAAATTCACGCATCAGTGTAAACTGATCCAAAAATAAAAGGAACTTGTGGAATAGTGTAAGAATTCCCAGCTGATTTGGAGGGAGTTTATACAAAGTGGACCTATATTCTTTTTGCGGTTTGCCTATGACTAACTAAAAAGCAAGAACCAGAGTGTCTCTCTCTGGCCCTTGAAAAAGGCACTATCTTTGCCTGCTTCCCTGGCAGAAGCCTCATCAGAGAAAGATCTCTCCAGTGTGTTTTAGAAATTCTTGATATACACTGTAACCTGAACGATCTGAGTAGGATGGCAGTCCCAGAGCTGCCAGAGGGAGATCAGAGTTGGTTACAATGCAGAAAGCTGCTTTACTGCGCAGAAACTTGCCAGTGTGGACAAGACCTGAGGCTATGGCTACACTAGAGAGCCACTGTAAGCTCTCTAAGCCGACAGGAAAGAGCTCGCCCATTGATTTAACTACTCCAGTCTCCATGAGCGGCGTTAGCTATGTCTGTGGCAGAAGCACTCCTGCCTGCATAGTGCTGTTCACACTGGCACTTAGGTCAATGGAACTTATGTCGCTCAGGGGGGTGGTTTATTCACATCCCTGTGCAACATAAATTATGCTAACATAATCTGTAGTGGATATAACCTAAAATATGAATGGACTAAATGTCTGTGATAGACTTTATACCATTTTAATTTTTGTTGTTGCAGAACAAATGGCAGTAAACATTTTCTGCTGCCTCTTTCCTTGTAGAAGCTTTAAGATGTTCTTTGAGTGCACATGCACTCTTGTTGTTACTTTGCTTTGTGCTCTGTTTTAGCATTTGGTCTGACGTTATCTGTGTCTGATGTGGGATTACCACTGTAGACTTGGTTAGACACATGAGGCCAGATCCTTAGCTGGTGTAAATCAGCATACTGTCATTGAAATCTATGGAGTTACACTGATTACAGCACCTGAGGGTCTGGTCAAGTATTTGTTTGACTCTAGGGTTAAGTTTTATAGACCAAATTATTAATATTAAGAATGTTCACACTGTTTAAGTGAAGCATCTTCTCGAATGCATAGCCTTCCTTCACCTTAGTGTGTTGGAAAGGTTTCACAAATGCTCCCAACCAAGCAGAGGTGAAAGTAAGCCAGTACGGGCCGGTTCAGAGGACCGGTAAGAAAAGGAGACTGGCTGAGGGAGGGAGAAGCCTGCCCCCTGCATAAGAATAGTTTAAACTCAGCTGTTCCCTGAGTGGTTCAACCCTCGGGGTTAGGAGCGGTTTCTGGCATCCTTGTTAATTTCACTCACAGTAGCTGGGGGGAGGGAGGAGGGTGTGTTTGACCATGGCAGGGGCAGTCCTTGTCTGTCCCCGGAATGAGGGGATCTTGTCTCTGATACTAACATACACAACAAATACAAGCATTTGGCTGCACAGCTTAAATCCAGAGCTAATAAAAGCAGGTGGAAGGGGAAAACTCACTGTCACATTGGTTTCTCATCTCCTCCCTCCCCCTCCTCCAGCCAGGCTGCAGACAAGGCTCTGCATTCCTCCCCCCCTCCCAGCAGGGGTTCTCCTCTAGGCTCTAGCTTGCAGCAGGGACACTGGCTGAGATGCCTGCTGCTGCTGCCTGCATAAGAACAGTTTAAACTCAGCTGTTCCCTGCGCCGTTCAGCCCCCAGGGTTAGAAGCCGTTTCTGGCATCCTTGTTAATTTCACTCCCAGTTGTTGTTGGGGGTGGAGGCGGAGGGTGTGTTTGACCATGGCAGGGGCAGTCCTTGTCTGTCCCCGGAATGAGGGGATCTCCTATACACAAAAAACACAATCAAAATCAGGAACCATTTCCAAGTTCAAATCTATCCTATTCCCTCCCCAGCAGAGGATCATGGTTGTGATGTCCAAACTGCTTGCAGATCCTTTTTGAAATGTTACTGAATCGCGCAGGGAACAGCTGAGTTTAAACTGTTCTTATGCAGGAGGCAGGCTTCTCTCTCCCTCAGCCAGTCTCCCTGCTCCCTGCTCCCTGCAGAAAGCTAGAGGGAAACCCCTGCAGTTGCAGCTTAGGTTCAGGCAGGGAGAAAGCATGGAGCCCAGTGTCCGCAGCCTGGCTGGAGGAGGAGGGAAGACACGGAGAAGGAGGAGGAGGGAAGACACGGAGAAAAATGTGACAGTGAGTTTTCACTTTTTCAGGCTTATTCCAGTAGTAAAGTTTTATTACAGACAGTACTGGTAGTAGTAATAGTAGTTTTATTTTCTCTAGCTATGTCATGCAATGGGAGGGATCCATGAAGTACGTAGGAGAGGTGGGTTGCTTGCGATTGGACCATATGGGTAAGAAATTTAAATTACTTTCACCCCTGCCCAAACCCCAGGGCTCCCAGCCGCCTCTGCAGCTGGCAGCTCCAGGGTGATTTAAAGGGCCCAGCTCCTAGCTTCAGCTGAATCCTTGAGCCCTTTAAATCCTGATTTAAAAGCCCCAGGATTTAAAGGCCCCACCTGTTCCAATAGAGGCCACGCCTCTTCTGGTTGAGGCCCCTCCCCCTTGGCAGGACTCTGGAGTACCGGCAAGTCCTTTAAGTTACTTTCATCCCTGCAACTAAGGGACTGTTGTGGTGTTTATCATTGTCAGGATGATTATAACATGTGCGAGTCATGCAGGACTCAACCCATCACAGTATCTTTAAATAGATATGGTTAACAAAGGGGTCATGTGCTTTTGTTTCATTACGCTGTCCATCACAGCTGATTACCAGCTATGTGCACAAGTTAGCAGCTCTCTTTTCTAATGAGCATCCTCCCTTTGCTGTGATTCATTCCGTGATGCCACAATCCACTGTTCGTACCATCATAATTTATTACCATGGAAGTGAGTTTTGATGTCACAGGACATTTGATTTTTTACTTCACTGTGAATGTAGTTGATAAGAGGAATTGACTGATTAGGAAGGAAAAAGTTTCTATTACACACATGCACCTTTGGTAATCAGCAAAATAGGGAAGGGAATACAGCAAAATACATGGCAGTTACATTGAGTAAGTAATGAAATATGGTTTGAGGATACTGCTTGGAGAACAGATTACTGTATACAAGATTTTTAGGCACTTTATGTATTAATATTAGAATGATTTTGTTCCAAAGAGGTGAAGCAGAATTAGGAGTCTGTGTATCCATATTTAATTTTAATGTGGTCAGTTATTGACTGGAGACTTGGCTACAGAATATTTTGAGCTGGTTGTATAATATACTGTACCTTCAAACATAGTGAATTCCAATATCAAAGGAAGACCATTCCAAATACCAGAATGAAAAATTAGCATAGTAGGAGTCTGAAGATGAAGAGGCAACTTAGATAATGGCTAGTTACAAATTGTGAATATGCTCACTAAAGCCCCCTGTAGGTTATAAAAAGGTGTTTTAAGTTAATGATTGCCATTAATAATTTATCCCCAAAATTACTAAAAATGTACAGACTAGAGAAACAAGAACTGGTAGGCTAAATCTTAATAATTATCTCTTAATGTCAATTCAGGGATGTGTCTCCTGCTAGTTTAGTCCCATGGGGTTCTTGGCATGCTTTGGGGATATCACAATTAAAGACAAGCGAAATAATCACAATTATTAACTATAAATATTGTTAAAGTAAGGGAAAAAGAAAAAAAATGAAACAAAACAGGGCACAGACAATAAGCAATGGTTTCTTCAGTTCCAATTAGTTCTGTGAATGACAGATTTTTTTGGTTTGCTGGAAGTTCAAAATAAATTGGAAGGAGGGAATTGTTTTCCCTGAAAACCAAAATATTTTAAAATTTCCAGAAAATTGAATGGTTAGACAAAATTCATTTCAGGTCAAACTAAACATCCTGTTCAGCATGAAATATTTTGTTTCTGGACATTTTAAACTTTTTAATAAAAGCAATGGAAATTTGGAAACAACGGACTAGATTCATAAGGGGATTTAAGTGCAAAATCAAGTGGAGGAGGAGAAAACTGATGATGGTGGTGTCCTCCTTATCTCCACTAGCCCCAGAGCAGGCACTTGAACCCCCTTCCCAGATCAATGTCTTAACTACTAGTCTCTGGGTATGAGGAGGGCACCACTGCCACCACCATCATATGTTCCTTCTTGATTTTGTGCTTAAGTGCTTTTATGGATCTAGCCCCCAAATCCAAACGCTTTGTTTTCAAAATGTCAACATAAACCATTTTTACATTTCCAAAGGTGTTTTTTTTTTCTTTCCGATCAAAGCAATTTGCTAAAATTGACACCAATTTGGTCAATCCAAATCCACATCTTTGATGGAAAACAACGTTTTGGCCAAATTTTTTTTCTCGCCTACTTACAGTCCCTCTGTATGTGTCTGTGAGTAGCTTCAAACACAGAGATTATACCTTAAAAGTGGTTCTACTCAGGTGGAGAAACTCTTCACTAAGTAAATTAAAACCCAAGTATATTAGTCCCAATATCACTAGTGTTTCCTGTTTTAGGTCAAGTTTATACTACAGAGACTATAGCGGCATGGCTACAGTGCTGTAGTTATGCTGACATAACCTACAGTGTACACGCGCCGTACAGAAATAGAAGGGTTTTTCCCATCTCTGTAGAACACATGCCTGCCAAGCAATGGTAGCTAGGTTGAACAAAGCATTCTTTGGTCAACCTAGCTGTGTCTATACCAAGGTTAGATCAGCATGGCTACAGCATTCGGGAGTGGGGGCAGATGGAGGGGAAGGGGGATTTTTCACCACCCTGAGCAGCATAGCTATGTTGACCTAATTTTTAAGTGTAGACCAGGTCTTAAGGTCTCCTAGATGACTAAAACAATTGGTTAATCCTGCTTGGTTTATTATGGGTAACATAAACAGTTGATAAATGGGCAGAGGTAAATAACCTTAACTAAATCCTATGAAACTACATTTTTAACTCGGTTATTTAAAAGAAACCATTCAAGGAGCAGTCTTGAGACAGGCAAATAATTAATATTAAGAATGTTAAACTCAAATTAAATCTCAATATTTCTTTCTGTTTACCAAGCTTAGCTTCTGTCTCCTTTCTAGAAGTATATAGTCTAAACAATCTGGTGTTTAGCAGGCGAAGCTGTTAGTACCTTAAATTACAATAGCATCTCAATATTTCATTAAATATATTATAAGAAAAATGTAATCTAATTACTTGGCAGAGCTTTTGCAAATTCCATCTTACCAGTAACGCTAAAGTCTCCATGGTTTTGTCATGTTGCAGGAGCAGTGTGGGACTGGAAGGTTACTTTTTCTTGATTCTCTGAGGAGGCTTCTTTCTTCTTAGCTGTTTTGTTGCTGCTATTTCTTGCTTGTCTAGATAAGATGTACGGGCTGAGCCAAGCGTTGAGAATAAGCATCTATAAGAATGCATAAAAGTAAGAGTAAGAAAGACTACATAAGCATAAGAGTGCACTTAGTTAACAGAGATGTATACTCTTCTGTTTGCATAGTCTCACTGAAGTTGGAAGGCACACCTCTTTTAGGAGCTTGGCTGGATTCAGATATCAGCCACTGTCAATTTTAATTGGCTCATGGCTTCATGGGATTGTATTGCTGGTATCTTTAGCTCATGGGTATGAAATCTGCAACTTTATGGTTATATTGCTCTAGTCTTTTGTGGAAGAAAATTCTCAGAACATCATTAAAAATAGAGTTAAAACTCTTCCTTGTATTAAATTCATTTTCTGAGATATTCCTTTAGTCCTATTCAGGGTTTAGCAGGCATTGAATTCTGTTTCAGATGAGTCCAAACACCTCTATTTCCTATACAAAAGTTGTTCAGTTCTTACAATAGCCTTATTTAAATTAAGTGATTCTTGAAAAGTATATTTCAACTTAAATGGTCATCAAAGAAAATATTGCCTTTTCTTAACAATTCTTGAAAATGTTGTTCTTGTCTTTTAGGATTTGATAATGAGTTGCTTAAGCATTGCCAGATAACTGACTAATTCCCCAATAGATATCAAATTTCTATACTCACATGGCTTCTTCTCTTAGTATAGCATCAAATGATCTTGCTATATTTGTAAATAAAATATATTACTATTCACATAGTGATGGTATCAGGCCATTATTATTAGAAAGCTTTCATTTAGATACAAAATATTTGCAAATATACATCTCAAAAGAAGCTTTTGATGCTTAAGCATTTGATGGATAACAAAGGTTTTTACATTTAAGTGGAAACCTGCGTTTGAAGTTTTAAAGAAGATACCAATTACATTTTCCAACCATAGATTTAAAGTTTAAAGAAGGAAGACTTCAGAGTGTTTATAAAATAAATCAATTGCAATACGAATATTTCTAGAAACCTTTATATGTATTTAAAACTAAGTTTTTCTCTTTGCAAAGAGGATGGCTGAAGAATCCCACTTTATGACTTAGAAGTGTTAGGAGAGCTATAAACGAAGCATCACTTCTCTGTGGAATATACTGAATAAAGATAATCCTCACATTCTGTTACGCAACCAGAGATCTTTCTAAAACATAAATATCTTACAAGTTTGTCTTGTTAAGATGAAGATAATGTCTATGTCAAACTGGTATCTTGTATGAGGGGTGTGTGCGTCTGTCTGTGTCCTGTTCTTTGAGACAATATTCTTGTTAGCTGTTTGCTTTTTAACTAAATGGTTCCTAGATTTATAACCTACCCTTTGTAGTATCTCTACAAATTGAAATAAAGACTATTATCACATATTCTATACAAAGCACATCACAATAACTAATAGTTATATATACAACTTTCAAAATATAGCATAAAAGAAAATAGTAAACAATGTTAAAGCAAAACAGAAATTATGAAGCTGCACTCCAGATATTGTGTAAATACATGTGGAGGTAATAAACATAGTTTTAAATGGTAGGGAGATTTCATCCTCTTTCACACTTGGTGTCTGTCACTGGTTGACAAAAAGCAGAGATTTCCTAGGAATTTTCTTAATTAACTCTAACATTTCATATAATAAGCAACCAAAAATGCAAGCATGTGAACTGTCATATTCTGCAAGCTTCACTGTATGAGAATAATTGTAATTATCTCGTAAAATTCAGTAAAGGTGAGGTCAGTATTGTAATAACTTAAAATTATAAGAATAAATTATAATACTTTTATAAATAACTATATCAAAGTCATTCCCCTACACCCCTCTTTTCCAAACATTTATGCGCACTTGATTTTAAACAAATCTCTTGGTGTACTTGCATGCTTAAAGTTAAGCACATGAATAAATGTTTACAGGATTGGGGCCTAAGAACCAAGTTCTACTCAGGAAAAATTCCCCTTTACCAATCAATAGGAGGTTTGCCAGAATAAGAAATGAAGATTTTATACTGCAGTCCTTTGGACAGACAAAACTACCATTCCTTTTAAAGAGAGTTTTACTACAGCAAGGACTTGCAAGTTATGTCACCAGGGAACCTGTTTCTTCAGAGGGGAAAATCTAAAGGTATGTCTATGCTGCAAAGAAAAATCCACGATTCCAAGTGTTTGACCCCAAGTCCATTGACTCAAGATTAATGGGCTTGGGCTAAAGCTAACAATATAGACATTCCCACTCATGCTGGAGCCCAGGGTCTGAATCCCAGCAATGGGGGTGGATCTCGGAGCCCATATTCCAGCTCGAGCAGGAACGCCTAACTATTTTTATCCTTGTAACCCAAGCCCTGAAAGCCCAAGTCAATTGACCTGGGCTCTGAGACTCAGTGCCCCAGGTTTTTGTTTGCAGTGTAGACATACCTGGAGTCACTGGCAGAGGCATGGTTCAGAACTAAGGGCTTGTCTACATTTAAAGTGCTGCAGCAGCATAGTTGCATCACTGTAGAGCTACAGTGTAGACATTACTGGGTTGACAGGAAGGCTTCTCCCACTGGCATAGGTAATCCACCTCCCTGAGAGGCGGTAGCTAGATCAGTGGAAGAATTATTCCATCCACCTAGCAAGGGGTTAGGTTGGTATAGGTTGGAAAATCTATACGCCTGGGCAAAGTAGTCATACCAGCCTAACCCCTGGTGTAGACAGTGCTATGTTGATGGGAGGGCTTCTCCTGTCAAAGTAGCCACCACCTCTGAGGGAGGCGGAGTACCTATGCCAGCAGGAGAAGCTCTTCCAGCAGTATAGGTAGCATCTTCACTAAGCGTAACAACAGTGCAGCTGCACCAGTGCAGCGCTGTAAGTGTAAACAAGCCCTGATTAGCAGTGATCTGTTGATACTTCATATGCTGTAACTTGGACACCCATCAGCTTTAATCAGGTCTGTAACTGACATCTTCCAACTTAACAATATGATATACATTAACACAAATATAAAGGGCCTGGCTCTCCTCTCATTTAAACTGTTAAGTAGTACAATAGTAAATATTTGTACTGTGGTACACCCAAAAGTCCCCATCAGGTTTGTCCTTCCATTGTGCTCGGTGCTGGACATCATGCACAAGAGACAATCCCTAGATTTTTAACTATGTGTCTTCACTGAGTTCAGTGCAGTTGCTTCTGATTTACACTGATGTGAGATCAGAATCAGGCCTATAGCTTGATAGTTCCATAGTTTGATTTACTGTTGCTGTTTCACTAGTGAATTGCATAGGTGTATGTACTATTGATAGTGAAAATATACCTGTGCCTGTGAAATCAGGATAAAGAGATTATTGTTTTCCCCTTTTGTCTTTTTCACATAACAAAGAAATTAAATACCAAATCTTACATTAGTGTAATATTGAGGTTACAACTTGAAATACTCCAAAGTCAGCGAATGCAAAAATTATTTCTTATAGCAATCTTATTTCAACCACATCACGCACACTGTCACTACATGGTATACTTTATACTGAACTACAGAATAATTAATTATATGAATAGTACATGGCTGAAATTTTTTAAAGTCACCTAAGGGATCTGGATGCCCAATATCCATTCATTTTAATAATAGCTGGGTGTGCAAATCCTGAAGGCAGTTTTGAAAATCTCAGATCATATGTATGTGATTTATGGTTCCCACAGAATCATTAACTTTTTCAGTCTGACCTTTGAGTGTTCAAAATTGCAGTTTCACAGTGTGCTAGTGGAATTTGGTATTGCGCGGTCGCCATTTTTTCCTTAACAGTTGGCAAGTGAGAGTGTTCTTTGGGATTTAGGGAGCTTTCTTAAATATGCAATATTGGTTTTCCTTCCAACTAAATTGTTTTCTTTGACTAAGGAAATAAATAAATATGCACAAGTACTAGTCCAGTCCTTATGGTTTGTAGAATCAGCAATACTACAGAGAATGATTTGCAGAGATTTCAGGAGTCTTCTCAATGTTACTGATGGTTAATGTGCCTGTTTCTTTTGGGTTGTGTAACAATATGGGAAGTGTACATTGTACTTTACAGTGATTGTATTGTGTTATGTTATGATGTCTAGACCCTCAGCAGCACTTCTGTGTAGCATCTCACATAGTAGACATTTGTCTGGTCTCTAAATAGACTCTGTATCTGCAACAGGTGATCAAATGATTCCAGCATAGTGGAATGGGACCAAGACACTTTGATTCATGAGTAGAAGGATTTAGATCCAATATGTCTCTGTATTTTTCATTACCACAGTGACAGGCTGTGGTACTTCATGTTTGAGTTTTGATTTAAAGGTGCGGTTCCTTGTAATAGAAGGAATAATAAGGAAAAGTACCACCAGTGTTTGCTTGTTTTGTTTAGGGTGACATCTGTTTGACTCCAAGTTTTGCTGATGCCACAGAAGTAATGAATGGGAAAATCTTAGCTGTCCATTTATGGGTATGTCAGTAAATGTTTTGTTTCAATGAGATACAAAATAACAAAAAATCTTAATTATAATTATAATCCATTTCCCCAGCTGTGAAGGCAATTTAGTGGCAATAGGCAATGTTACTTGATAAAGCATAAGAAGGCAGAAAGACATTATACAAGAGTCAATCAAAATATCTTGCTGATCAGTGTCCTTCAGCTTCTGGCTATTACCACTGAAATGACTCTAAGGACTTATCTGGCTGTGTCTTGGATGACACAGTGGACTTCTGCTCTTCTATTCCTAATATAATGGAGTCATACCACCAGTGTTACATAGGTAGGCCCCTTCCAACCCTGATATTCCATGATTCTAAGGAAGTGAGAGATTCATTTCATGTGTATCAGACTCCTGAGGGCTTGCAGTGAATCAGTAAAATCTTAGCTGCAGATTGAGCCACTAAGCACTCCCACTCCCTCCTGGTATTTAAAAAGTGTATGTTGCGGGGGGGAGGGGTGCGGGGGGGGGGTTTAATAGGGGAGAGGAGAAAGGGAATTGAACTGAATGGGTCTGATCCAAAGCCCATGGCAGATAATGGGGGGTCTTTCCATTAACTTCAGTGGGCTTTTGGTCAGGCCAGTAGGGAGCAAGGAGCAGGATGAAGATGTGAGACTGGGATATATAAATGGGTGGTGGGTTTAAATGAATTGCACAACAGCTAGAGTCAGGTAACTGGTTCAGATGAAATAATTATAATAAAAAAGTGAACCATGAACTAGAACTAAACCCCAAACCAAACCCAGATAAGATATAAAAGGTAATAGGAATGAACCCAAGAAGATTATGGAAATCACTATAAAAACCTATAGTATTTAATGGAGGATTTAAACCAAACTTAAATACAGAAGACAAAGTGAGAGCGCTCACATAGGTACATTTTAAATATGTGGTTTAAGGTCAAATTGGAAGGCTTCTAAGACTTCTCAGCTAACCGCACAATTGTTTATTAAAAACCTATTTAAAACATTCCATTGCTCCCTATAAATATTCATGTTTATTTTAATAAGTGTTTTACAGATTTATTTTAATTCCACCTAAACCTCCTTAGTGGCTAAACAACTTCATATTCAAGTCCAGGTGTGCAGGCGAATGTGGAATGCATTTTCAAAGTGCTGTAGGACAGTTATTAAGAGTATTATTAATGACAGCTATTTTTTTTATTGTTTGATTGCCACAAGAGAAGCCTGCAGCTGGGATTCTTTGAAGCAACATTTTATTCTTTTGGGAGCTGTTATTTCAATAAAAACAATGAAATCAGTTAGCATAGGTAATGAAATAATCATAGTAATTTATTTTGACTATTAAATGTTGTATCCCCTTAGCTAATCATCCACTTCAAGCTATTACTCAAAGTTCCCTGGTCATTTTTGTCTTAAAGTTAAACTTCATGAATTTCTATGCACTGATCAACCGAAATCTAATAAATCCCCAGTGTGCTTTCCTTGTAACATTAGTATGAACAACTCTTTCTATCATGGTAATACAATGTTACACAACACTAGTGAAAGATGTTTTCCATTGTCCTGTCAATGTGAACATTCATTCTTTGCCTACTTTGTACCAGGTTACAATTGTAGCAGAGATCAGTAACTTGCGGTTAGAAAGTGCTCATTGTTCATGAACAAAAGCAGCATTAGGGAAGAGTATGTTCATGGGGTGTTCAGCAAGCTGTATATGTGAGCTTGCTAGAAATATTTTGTTCCAGCATTCATGT